>NC_091796.1:67365000-67990000 GCF_041296235.1 Equus asinus
TAGAACAAAGCTTGGTAGGATTTTATCTGGAGTGAAAGTAAATTTTTATAAAATGTGGGAAAAAGGGCTTACTTGCAAATTTATTAAAGATGGAAATGTTTTACACTTTTTTAGGTGTCATTGTGGTTTCAGAGATATAACTTTAATATACAGTGTCCTAAATTATTGATTTACATTCATTAGGTCTAAACTTGAAAAGAAGAAATTTAGATTCCACTGCTGTCTAAATGGCCACTGACCATAATTTGCCCACAGAGTACCTGGCATATATTAGATGCTCAATATGCATTTGCTGAAAGAGTGTTGAGTGCACTGCCACAGAAAGAGAGTGTTGAGTGGTTTTCTGTCAGTAGCTTAGCTTCCCAGTTTGACCATTCTCCAAATACACTGAAGAGATAAATACATGCATGTTGGTTGTGTGAATGAGCCAGAAGGTAACATTTGTATAATTTTCATGAATAAGACCCAGAAAGATAAGAATTTGGGAGGATGGGGGTGGTAGATTTGCTGTTAATAGTATCCTCCTTTACCATACTTCTTCCCTGAAATCCATTGCAATTTTTTAGTTGTCAATATGAGTTGATAGTAATTTATTTAACAGTAATGTTCAGATGCTGCCTTGTGGCCTTCCTACTTGATTCTACTTATTTCAAGTAGGAGTTTTCGGTGTAGACAGAGGGGAGTGTACCCTCCATGTTGGGTTCTTTGCATGCAAGTAGCACAGAAGACAAATAGATTCATGAATTTTATGAGGCACGTCAAATGTGTATTCTGAAAGAATTTCAGGTTTCTGTTATTTGCCTTTTGATTGAGGGTTAGACAAACATGTGACTACACATGAAAATCAAATACCGTGTAGTGGAAAGAAAAATACGCCTTATCATCAATAGTAAACTTGTGTCAATGGTGTACATTGTAACCTCCTGATTTATCCATTGTGTCAACAGATGGATAGTATTCCATCAGTGAGAAAACCACTGCACAATCAGTACCCATCTTAGGAATCTTATCTGGGGCTCATGGATTGTGTGGGCCAAAAAGAGAGCAGTTAAGGTTTAAACACAGAATTCTGAGCCTCGCATTTGTTAGGATACTCTTAATGGCATCACATATCCCTTACCCTAGTGGAGAATGGTGTCATTCGCATTATCTGGGTGAGATTTTAGACATTTGACCACCCTTCTCATACTATCTGTCACACTCTTGATATATCTTTCCTCATTGCCTAACTTCTGTGTTCTCTTGGAATGTGAACTACATGATTTTAGTGTGAACCCAAATAAAAAGCAATTTGGAAGATTTATTTACTGCAATGTAAAATATAAAATATATTTATATAAAATAAAACATACTTCAATGACTTTTAGATTATTTAGTATTTTGGATCATCGGTATCATTGTTAGTGTGAAACCTTGAAAATTGAGCATACCTCTCTAGGAGTGTAAAATCTTGATTTTGATTGTTAGGATTGACATGTGACTCTCTTACAATATGGTGGTTATGTTATTAAAATTATCATGGTAATTGTGTTTGAAGTGTGTGATCTTTGTATAGCCTCGTAAGACGTTATCTTTCTGTAGTTAGGTTAGATTCTAAAAATACATATTTCATTTGAAGAGCGGTCTCCTTTGACCTCCTTCTTTGAGGCTCTATGAGAATTAGATTGCAAATGGAAAACATTTTTTTCTCGTATTATATCTAACTCATCATAAATGTTCTTAAGTTAAAGCGGAAAATAGTTTAGACTATTTTGCAATTTTATTAAAGAGTTCTGGTGAAAAGAGTTCTCATTTTATTCACATCCTCTTTGAATTTTTCTTGTTTTTCTCCAGTTTATTAGTTTTGTTGAAGTAATAAACTGAAGAAAAACAATTTTTATCAATTTTATCAATTTCAATGGAAGAATGTATGTCTTTTAATTTTAATGAGCTAATTTTAAGATGCCACTTTAGTACATTAAGTGTAAATAAATAAATTTATTAATTCCTTAGTAGCTTTTTAAAAAAAATAATAATTTCTTGGGGCTGGCCCCGTAGCCGAGTGGTTAAGTTTGTCTGCTCCACTTTGGCAGCCCAGGGTTTTGCCGGTTGGGATCCTAGGCACGGACCTAGTACCGCTCATGAAGCCATGCTGAGGTGGTGTCCTACATAGCACAACCAGAAGGACCTACAACTAGAATAGACAACTATGTACTGCGGGGCTTTGGGGAGAAGAAGAAGAGAAAAAAAGGTGGGCAAGAGATGTTAGCTCAGGTGCCAATCTTTTAAAAAAGTAAATAATTTCTTAAGTATATTTATTTAAAAAAAAACGGAAATTGAAAGTAGGACTCCTGGATTGCCAAGAAAAAAATGCACTGGTGCTTTTGATTATGTCATTTTTGTTTGAAAAAAAAAAATCAGACTTAGTCTACAGGTAGCTGACACTTGTTCTGTCTTATTTGGGAGGTACTTATATTTATATAGTCCATCTGTACATAAGACTTTATGGATGATACCAAACAGCTCATTTTGTGGGCTCAAAGCAACAATTTCATTTAAAACTCATGTTTAAATAATAATGTCAGATTGAATATTCCTTCTATATATTTTTACAAGAAAGATTACTTACCAGAAATTTGGGCTATCAATCATTTAACAGTATTTAGGTAGTCAGATTTATGAATAATGTTTCACTCTACCTATATAATCTAATTCTGCCAAGAAAACTTAAAAAATATGTTGTAGCCTTTTCAGGAAAAAAAAATTGTAGAGTGTGTATTCTGGTTAGAATTATTCCCCGAAAGAGTTAGATTGCAACTGATTTGTCTGATCACTTACTCTGGGGCACCTTCATTGAGAGGGATCGTCATGGGCCAAATTCAAGACAGTGGATTAGTTGGAGGCTCTAGGAATTCTGTAGATTCATAGGACTCATAGCTTCTTAAAAAAACTGATAAATAACCAGATAATAAGTGCTTGCTCAGTCACCTCATTTGCTTAATGCAGTTAAGACTAGATTCACCTTCAGACACACGCATCAACGTCTTTGCAGCATCACCTATGTAAGTTGTCTTTTTCTATCTCACATTTGCAGTGGCTTGTTCATATGGAAGGTTCATTGATATTTAGCTCAGTAAGACTTAAGGTGGAAACCTTGAGGTATTTTGTTTGAAATTTCACAAAAATTTGAGAAAATGTAAGAGATATTCTTTACACATCAGTATGTGAAAGGCAATATGAGTAACTATGAATCTTCTATATTTTATTATTTCCTTTGAAATATTTATGTTATAGACAAGGAATAAATCAAGTAATATGAAAAAAAATGCTTAAGTAAATATTTATGTCTGTATTCTTGCCAAAATAATATTTAAATACTTAAAGTACAGAATGATGAAATGATTATTCCTTAGTTTCTGTAAGCTATATCCATATGGACATGACTTTATTTTTAAAAAATCAATGTAACAAAATCAAGTGACTCCTTTAATTTTTTCCTTAATTTCATTTGTTACTAAGATACCGCTTTTATAACAGTAAAGGGCAGCAACGATAAAGGACATAGTTCTTAAAAGAAGCAAAATTTACTCCAATACCAAGACATCTTTTCTTTCCATTTTCAAAAAAAGATTAGTTTCTAAATAATAGCTTAAGTAATTTTATAAAGCATTATTTGGAAATGGTTGGATTTAAGTTGAGGTAACTAGAAACCATTGTATTTGGAGAGCATTAAAAACTAAAGATGAAGTATGTCTGAAATAAAACAGGTAGGAAAACATTTAGTTTTAAAAAATCACATAGCTTTTCTAGGGACACCCACATACACACATAAGTATGTATATGTAAACTGAGCTGTCCTTTTAGTTTTAAAAAGGCGCTAATATGCTGGCATGGCTATCCAGTGGTATCAATAGTTCAAAAATAATTCTATTGGTTTTGTCATACATTATTTAGAGAATTTTAAGTTCCTCAAATCTGGTTTCCTTATTGTGTTTTGATTAGGTTACAGTTAAAAATTTCTATTCTACAGGATCACGTTTTTCTAGAAATATAGAAAAAACTGTCTATTCAGTACCCATTCAATACCTTTGATTTAATGAATGTCTGAAGGAGTGGCAACTACGCTAGTCTTAGCGAAAGTACTTCTGGGAATCTTCCTGGAAAGGAGATGCCTATGCTGAGTTGTAGGCAATAAGTGGGAGCTGGCCAAGTGAAGGCAAAACAGTGCTCTGGACATAGGGAAGCTCATGTGCACAGAAACCCAGAGGTGGAGGAGAAACAGCTTGTTAGTACAGGAACTTGCAAGTCATTTAGTGTTGCTGGAACACCATGTTTGAGATAGGTTATGTCAAAAAATGAAGCTACGAGTGGGCTGAGACCAGATCATAAAAGGACTTGTCTATTGTGATGAGGAGCTTGTAATATGACTCATGATCAAAGAGGAGTCCTTAAGGGGTTGAAGGCAGAAAAGTGCAAGGTGAGACGTTTTAGATGCCTCACCCTGGTGGCAGCGGTGGGCCTCGGACTGGAGTCAGAGAGCAGACAAAGCTGTGTGATGAGAATAGCTGAGACAAAGCAGTGGTGGAATGGGTGCAGAGAAGAGAATGAGTTTTTAAAATGTTTATGAAGTAAAATTGGCAAGATGTGGTATGTTCACCATGGGAAGGAGCTTTGACGATGACTCCTAGGTGTCTTAACTCAAACTAGGTAGATAATGAAAGTCACTAAGAGAGAACCCAGGAGCAGGAAGCATTTTAGGGAAGAGGATGAGAAATTTTGACATTGAGGTTCTGTGGGACATCCAGAGGTGGGGTGGCTTTGTGGTGAGGAGTACAACTGTCAGGTGGAGACATGTAAGTCTGAAACAAGTGAGAGGCAGTGCTGGGGACAGATTTGGTTTTTCAGTTTGTGGTTGACATCAAGGTGGTGGATAAAAGCCACCCAGGCAGAGTAGGTGGAGTGAGAACAACAATTGCCTGAGAATGAAATCTTGGGAAACACTGGCTTTAAAGAAGTTAACAGAAGAGGAGGAGCTATTTGGAGAGAACACAGAAGGGAGATCCAGGGCCACAGTAGGAAAGCCGGAGGGATGTGGGGGTCCCTGATGTCAACTCAGCGGAGTGATCAACGCAGCAGAGAGGTCTGGAAGCCTGTTGTGTTTGGCAGGTAGCTGGTCACTGGGTGCTAATTTGGCAGAGTGCTAGGCAGAGAACAGAGGGTGGAGGCTGCAGATGTGGACAGCGTGAGGCTAACACTGAGCCTGGCCGTGACGCTGCAGCTTGCCTTCATGAAATCATCCATGATGTCAGCTTGCTTTTGTCGTTTATCTCTGCCTCAGTAAGATGAAAGGAAGCATGTTCAGATAATGTAATATGCCTTGAACAGTGTGATGAGGCTGCTTACCTATAGAGTCAGTGAATGAGTTGAAGACCTCCAAAGTCTTCAGAAAGTCCTCACCCTTACCATTGTGACATCATCCTTTGACTCGTCAACAGGTCGGAGACTCAGCCTGCGGTGTAGTGATGGGGGGCATCACGTCTCCCTGTTAGCCTGCATGTGATGTGGCACAGGGCCACACACCTGTCTTCCTACGTTGCACTCACGCTGAACTTATTAACATGTGATGTACTGCTTGTCTTTCAGGACAGATACTTAGTTTTAATGAAAATCTTGTGATTTGGAGAAGAGCTTTATTAACTCTTTTCTATCAGGGGCTCGTTCAACAGTAGAGTCCACTCTTGCTTAATGGGTCTATTCCACCCTTTAACAATTTGATGTCCCTTTCTCCAACCCACTTTCCACTCCCTGGCATGACTTTAGCCTTCAGTTCACTCATTTCCTTGATGCCTGTACACTTGTCTTCATTTAAATGAGACCTGGAACCCTTTGCTCATCCTTTTTATCTCCTCCGTCAGCCCCCTGCTGGCTTTACTTCCTTCCCTATGTAATGTAGGCCCTGTGGCTCCTTACTTGAACTCCCTTTTCCTCTTCTCCTTCTATCCTACTCACCTAGTAAGGCCCCTAACCCTGGGTCAGTCCAACCTCTCCAAGCTTGGCTCAGGCTGCTGCAGACGTTTCCACAGGCGTGCAGACTGATGCTGCTGCTGCATATCCACCGTCTCTGCAGTCTCCAGCCTCAGCTGAGCATCTCTTGCTTCCTACAAATCCTTGTTATGTATCCCTCCTCAGTTTGTGGAATTTCCACAACAGATGGTTTAGATTATCTCTACTTTTCTTGATTCACTAGTGTATATGTTACATAGTTGGTGAATGTTGATTAATTCTGAATCTTAGCATAAAGCAAACTTTTAAAGGCAGTGTGTTAAAATATGTGCATTTTAAGGGACATTCACAGTTTGATTTATAAAAGGCTGTTGAAATCAAAGAAAACTCATACAGACTGAGCCTATATACCTTATTTTATGGAGAACATAAATAGCAAAACAATGAGGCCTTCAAAATGTTTCATATTCTACATACTCTCTTTATAGATGCACACTGACTTTCTGCTCTTGGGCATACTGCCCTCTCTTCTATTTTGCACAAAGCTCTGACAACTTCAGCATTTGTTTTCAGAATTTCCTCACATGGTTTCCCTTGAAAACTTAATAGAAATAATAAAGAGGGAAATCCAGTTGTTTCGGTCAGGATTCTTGGTTGCAAGCAATTGATTCCAGCAGTTCAGCAGAGAAGAAATGTATTAAAAGGAAGCTGGGAAGAATCCTACAACTCAATGATAAAAAGCCAACCCAATTTAAAAAATGAGCAAAGGATCTGAATTTCTCCAAGGAAGATATACTAATAGCCAATAAGCACTTGAAAAGATGCTCGACATCATGAACCATTAGGGAAATGCAAATCAAAACCTCAATGAGAAACCACTTCATACCATTAGGATGGCTAGACTCAAAAAGTCGGATAACAGGTGTTCACTAGGTTGTGGAGAAATCAGCACCCTCATCCACTGCTGGTGGGAGTGTATAATTGTGCAGCCATGTTGGAAAACAGTCTATCAGCTCCTCAAACAATTAAACAGAGTTGCCATATGACCTGGCAGTTCCACTCCTAGGTAGATACCCACAGAAATGAAAACATGTGTCCTCACAAAAACTTGTTCATGGATGTTTATAGCAGCATTATTTGTAATAGCCAAAAGGTGGAAACAACCCAAATATCCATCAGTGGAAGAATGGATAAGCAAAATGTGGTAAATCTATATAGTGGAATATTAATTCAGCTATAAAAAGGAATGAAATACTGATACGTGCTACAAGTTGGATGAACCTAGAAAACACTGTGCTAAGTAAAAGAAGTCAGTCACAAAAGTCCACATGTTATATGATTACATTCATGTGAAAGTCCAGAAGAAGGAAATCTATAGAGACAGAAAGTAGACTAGTGGTTGTTTAAACCTGGGGTGGGGTTAGGGATGGGAGTAGGGAGGTGACAGCTAAACAGGATGGGGTTTCTTTTTGAGGTGATGAAAATATTATAAAATTGACTGGTGAGCCAGCCCTGATGGCCTAGCAGTTAAGGTTTGGTGCATTCCGCTTTGGCGGCCTGGGTTCAGTTCCAGGATGTGGAACCACACCACTCGTCTGTCAGTAGCCATGCTGTGGTGGCCACTCACATAGAGGAGCTAGAAGAATTTACAACTATACACAACCATGTACTGAGGCTTGGCGGGGGGGATGGAAGAAAAAGGAGGAAGATTGGTAACAGATACTGGCTTAGAATGAATCTTCCCCTGCAAAAAAAAAAAAAATTGTGGTGATGGTTGCATATCTGTAAATACACCAAAAATCTTTAATTGTACATTTTAAATGGGTGAATTTTATGATATGTGAATTATATATCAGTAAAACTGTTTTTTTTACAAAAGGAAACTTTCAATTCTAGAATTGTAAAAAGAAAGAGGAAAAGAAGGAAGTTGGAGAGCTCGCAGAATTTCTAGGAGGGCTGGCTTACCAGGCTCTGAGCCTGAAACATCTGGAGTTCTAGGCAGGTATGTTCTAGTGAAACCACCACCGCTGCCATCTCTGGACACTGGACACCCCAGCTTCCACCTCCAGCACTGACCTGGATTCTGAATATTGCCCCTGAAAGTCTGCCATCATCATCTATGGAAATGACACATTAATGCCACCAGCCATGTCTCAATGGGTTCTGCCCCATCCCTGCTTCTTTGCCTCAGGAGTTTCCAATTCAAAGAATGGAGCAGGTGCTTCTGGTAGGCAGAGCCCAGGACCTACACTCATGCTCTACCTGCAAGGAAGACCGGAAAGTATCTTGTGTTTTCAATGGTGTAATAGGAGGGGGCTGTGCCTCATAAACTGGGCATCCCTCAAGCGTAGAAAGGGAGTTTACATGGTGAGTAGCAAAGCAAAAACCGAAAGATCCACTACTCTTTTTGTCTTCAATTTATATTAGGACTGCAACCCAAATTCCTATAGACTTAGTCTGATTTCTAAGCAAGCTCATTTGAGATGCTAAAAAGATCAAGATTATAGGTTTGATTTCTGTTACTGGTTTTATAATCAGTTGGTTGCCTTCTCTTTTATAACCTTACCCAGCAGTCTTAGAAATTATTTCCTGATATCAAGGAGAATCAGATGAAAGAGTATATGGATTATTCATTGCAAAACCATTCTGACTTGGGTGGGGGTGGGGGTGGGGGTGGAGAAAATTCAGATTGTACTCCTTGCTGATGTGGGATTAGTCTTCAATAAAATGCTAATGCATATAACTATGTGTAATAGGCTCAGGTGACTGGATAGATTTTATCACTGAAGTTGATAATTTTACCTTTCTCTCTTCTATTTTTAAAGCTTTATGAAATATTTGGAAAGGCAGTTAATATAGTTCATAATTTCAGTAATTAGTGTCAATAATTCAAACACTTTGGGATGTCTTCTGAAGCATAATAACTTGTTAAAAATCATTGTAGGTTAGTGAGTTTTCTTCCTGAGGATTCTACATATCAGGACTTTCTTCTCAATTCTCCTTAATTAACTGTCTCATGGTTTTAAACTTTGACCTATTTCCCTTTCAAAAAAAAGGTTAAAATCAGTCTTGAGAGATGTTAAATATAATTCAAGCTGGTAGTGTGTTGTTTTGATAAAGTAAAAATAAATACAATTCTAATAATCTATAAAACTTCTATTCTTCACTCCAGGATGTACATATTTAACCAAGTAAAAATACAGTATATCATTAATCTAGAATAAATTATTTGACATTAAGATTAAATAACCATCATTTACCCCATGCTGTAATGGGACTAAATGGCTAGACTAACGGTTTGAATCCTGGTTCTGCCACTTAAATGCCATAGGACCTTGGAAAAATTACTCGACCTCTCTGGGCCTCAGTTTCTTCATTTGAAAAAAGAAGATAAATGGCATCCACTCATAGGGTTATTGTAAAAATTAAATGAATTACTATAAGGAAAGCACTTAGAAGAATATCTGACGCATGGCAGGCAAAACTCAATAAATGTTAGCAAATTACTATCTCAGGAATATGTTGATTTATTTTGTTAACTTTTTTTTTTTCCTTTTTCTCCACAAAGCCCCCCCAGTACATAGTTGTATATTCTTCTTTGTGGGTCCTTCTAGTTGTGGCATGTGGGACACTGCCTCAGCGTGGTTTGACGAGCAGTGCCATGTCCGCACCCAGGATTCGAACCAACGAAACACTGGGCCGCCTGCAGCGGAGCGCGCAAACTTAACCACTCGGCCATGGGGCCAGCCCCTATTTTGTTAACTTTTTATTTTGACTTAACTTCAGATTTATAGCAAAGTAGCTAGAATAGCCCACTCTGTATACCCTTCACGCAGGTTCCTCACAAGTTAATATTTCACCACATTTGCTTATTCTTGACCCTGTGCATATGTGTGTTGTTTTGTTTTGTTCTTAACCATTTAACAGTAAGCTGCAGTCATGGTCCCCTTTTACCTTTAAGTGCTTCCGAGTATGTTTCTTTAAAACAAGGACATTTTCCTACATATCCACAGTGCAGGTCTCAGGAAATCATCATTGATACAACATTGTTATCTGATCTTCAGACCTGCTTCAGTTTTGCCACTTGTCCCAATAATGCACTTTATAGCAGAAGGAAATCCCAAATCACACCTTTAATTCTCTTGTCATATCCCTTTTGTCTTCTTAATCTGGAGCAGTTCTTCATGATTTTTTTTTTGGTCTTTCTAGACCTTGACATTTTTTGACATATCCAGGCCAGTTATTTGGTAGAATGTCCTTCAATTTGAGTTTGTTGTTTCTTCATGCTTACATTCAGGTAATGCATTTTTGGCAGGAATGCCATAGAAATGATGCTGTGTTCTTTTCCTTGGAATAGGTCAGGAAGCATATGATGTTTATCCTATTGCTGGGCTGTTAACTTTGATCATGTGGTTGAGATTGCGTCTGCCACCTTTGCCACTGTAAGGCTAACATTTTTCCGTTTTTAATTAATCTGTTTATAAGGAGATACCTTTAGACTATGTACGTATTTCTGTTACTGCAAAACTTTAGCCCACTAGTTTGGTATCCGTCGATGATTATCATGATGGTTGTCAAACGGTGATTTCTGATGCCATCCCTTCTCCTACAGTTGTTAGTTACTAGTTGACTTTCTATGGACGTTCCCGTCTCCTCCGTGTATGTACATCAGTATAGCTTCATGGGTTTTTGTTTATTCATTGGGTTACACCCTATTACTATAATTATTTTGGTGGTCAAGTTATCCCCAGTTTGGCCTGTGAGAGCCCCTTTCAGCTACCTCCTGGGTCCTGTTGTCATATCCCTGTTTGAGCACTTCCTTACTTTCTGGCACAAGATGTTTTGGATTCATTTTTTATTTGAGCTCCCCCAGTCCTGGAATCAGTCCTTTCTCCAAGAATGCTAATTTATGTTTTAAGTAGAGGGGGGAATCTTGTATCTTATGCTGACTTTCCAAAGTAATATTCACAGATGAACTTAGAAGTTCTGTTAAAAATGTTACTAATACTTTAAGATTAATTCATTCTCTCATTCACTGTTTCCTTTTTGTGCTTGGGGCTAGACGCTTCCAATATAAGTGAAGTTTAACTCCAGTTCACATTTCAAAAACAATCTCAAAATAATTGTTAAGACAATTAAATGCTGTAGATGTTCAGAGATGGGCTAGAAACCTGGGAATTGAAGAGAAGTTTGAGAAAAGAGTGGAATTTGACTATATGGAGCAAAGGGGGCATTCATTTCAGGGGTACAGCATAAGCAAAGGTGTGGTGCTAGGAATAGGCATGTCTTATTAGGGAGTTTTGAGTAGCCTGACTAGTAGATGGAGATAATGTTGGTAATTAGTGACTATGTGGGGTCCAGTTTATTGGGAACCTACATTCCAGGCTGACTCATTTAGAATTTATCCCGTAGGCAATGAAGAGTCCTTAAGTTTGGGGCGAGGGAGTCATAAAGAGTATGTTTTAGGAAGTTTAATCTGATGCTATATTGCAGAATAGAGTGGAAAACAGAAGACAAGTTAGGAAACTATTAAAATAATTGAGTCTAAGGCAGTAGGAATACAAATTGAAAGAAATTTGGAAAGTACTTTGGAAGGAAGAAATGATTTTAGTGTGTTGAATCAGGATGACTGGGAGAATGAGGACCTCTGAAATAAGTAGGAAACTGATGATTTTTATAAGGGAAAGAAAACAGGAACAAATTGCAAAGAGAAACTCAAAAGAAAACATGTTTGATGATACTCAAATTTTTAGTTTAACTTTTCTTTTCTATAGCGGTTGGTTAAAAGCCATAGAATTACTCCGTAACTTTTTATACAAAACAATGTAGTTAAAAAGTAATGACGTGGGGCCATATAATACCCTAATTATTAGACACAGTAATGCTGTCTGAATTTCATAACACTTGTTAGAAATAGATATTCAGTAATAGCTTTAATTTTCATGTTTTTAGATTTATAGTGAAATATAAAGTTGTTTTGGTTTGATATGCTCTGGTATATTCAGCCACATTACCAGTCTCAAATCATATCTCTGAACCAAGATCCAGATTCCTGATTGATTTGAAATGTATGGCTCTTGTTGGCATTTTGGGGTGAGAAATTTGTTTCCAAGTATAGCATTTGATTCTTTTTGTGTTATTAAAACTCACATTCTCATCTGTCTCTTTAAAAAATATATCATTTTTAACTTCAACTTTGTGTGAAGAAGAAATCATCAGAAACTAAGAGCTTAAAAAATCTTAACATCACCACATATTGTAACCAAGACATCCTTTGCCATGTGCTGGGAGATAATTGTAGAAAGTACCTAGATCCAAACTTCCACAAGAAGTGAGAATGAATGTTCTTGAATAGGTATCTTGCCATTTCATTAATTTCTACAACTAAACATATTTCAGTGTTCACCAGACCATCATTATTCTTCATAGATGCAGCAAGAAAAATGACACAGGTTTGTTATCTCTCTGGCTGCTATCTCTTCAGGCTTTCTGAATTGGCTTGAATCCTAGAGGTTAGATCTGATAACTAAACCTCCTTCAGTCCATAGGATTCCAGCAGGGTTGTTTGTTTGTTTGTTAATACGTTAATATATGAACTTCCTAATTAAAATTTTTTGAAAGAAATTTTACATGAAGTAATGTATTAACCATATAATGTGTTGGGATAGTGCTGGGTGACATAATTTCTGCTGCTACAGTTTATAAAAAGGAAAATAAAGTCAGTTCTTTTTGTTGGGAAAGAAGATTTCATGTTATCTGTCTTTGCAGGCTTTCTGGCTCATATGCTGGAGGAATCCTTGCTGCGGGGGTGTTTTCATTTTCTCGTCTAACATGGCAGTGGTCCATTGCAGCAGAGGTTTTTAGCTTAAACAATCTGTTTGTGGGGCTGCTTATGGCTCTTACTGTACATTTTGAGGAGGCAGCAACTGCAGAAGAAAGATCAAAGGTAACCTATTTTGATCAAAGTGAAGTCACTTTTTGTTTTAATTTTTAGACAGATGCTGTATTTCTTTTTAAGTTCGGTTTAGATACCGTTTATCTATTCTGATTACTGTCAAGGTAATCTAGGCATGTTAAGAGAGAAGATATTCTCAGTTCTTTTACTGTGAACCATGAGAGCCTTTATAAAACATGGGACTTTTTTTTTTCTCTTAGAGTTCAAAAGTTTTTTGGAGAATGAGAGGATTCTGAAATCCCTTTTGAGTCCTATGGGAAAGACAGGCTTGTTAGATAGTTCCTTCATCGTTTGTGTGTGTGTATGTGTGTGATCTTAAGATGCCAAGCTCTGGATTGACCCTCTCAAATTATATATCGTTATGGTACATTGACTTGCTCCTTAATTGCAAAAAGATCAAATTTGTCCTTTTTCTAACTGAAAGGAGAATATCAGATGTAAAAATGACATAGTTTGGAAGAGCTTGCAATGAATTGTAAGGCAAACGCTCTCGTCAGAATCGTCTGAAATGTGAAGGAACCCTGTCTTCCGAGGGCTTACAGTCTGCGCGTTGGAAAGAGCCGCATCATCCTAGTCTAGGCAGCTTTGTGTCGGCAACGAATATAGAAACACAAGAACATCATGGTTCATCTGTGGTTTCTGTAAACAGATCTGTGATGCTATGAGAGTTTATTTTTGGTTTAAAATTAACTTTTTTACTGATTATGAAAATAACGCATGTTCAAAAAAAGCAAAAACACCACCCATGGATAACCAGGTTTCTAATTACAAAGTATTATATTTCATTTATTTAATTTAATAGGAGAAAAGGTAGAAAGAATTGCTGAACTTCAGTTATAGACTTTATTTGAATAAGAATTATGTGATATCCTATTACTTTTAGGACTCATCTAGTCACTATACAGGACTTTCTAAAACTTAGTTTGAAGACAGTCATTTAAGGGCAAACTGCAATGATTTGGTGAGAATGAAAAATATTAATAAAAAATAATGGTGTTAAATATTAGTGATTGTTAAAGCCTGACTTCTTGCATCTGAGAGGTTGATTGTAACCTGCTGGTGGTACAAATACGTGGTTTTAATGTAAAGAATAGCTTTTTACTATTGTGCTTACGTAGGGTTTTGGGTGAATGTTTAGCTTGGATTTTTTTCTTTTATTTATTTTCAGATAGCCAAAATTGGTGCTTTCTGCTGTGGCCTTAGCTTATGTAATCAGCACACAATAGTGCTCTATGTTTTGTGCATAGTACCATGGATTCTCTTTCGACTTTTAAAAGAGAAGGTAGGTCTTTGCATTTTGGAAAAAAAAAATCATAATATTTTATTTAAGCACGATATAACATTTATGGCATCAGAAAACATGGGGCTTTAATTTTTTTTTAGTTTTATATAAAGCATAAATAACCTTAGGCCCTAACAACATTGACTGAAAAAGTAGGATTTACAAAAATTATGCAGTATTGATTGCAGTGGCATCTGGTCTGTTTCATAATTTTCCTATGGATTCTGAACAACAGCTTGATGAAAATAGGCTAAAGGGACTTAAAAACAAATAGCAAATTTCCTCAATGGTTTTATTCTACATTCTGAGATGAAGAATAGTGTATTAATAATAGTTCATTCACTCATCCAATTGTTTGTTGAGTGCCTGCTCGGTACCAGCTGCTTCCTCGGTGCTGGAGATTCAGCTCTCAACACAACAGACACCATTGCTGCCATTGTGAAATAAACAATAACATCTCTGGTAAATAGCAGTCCTGTTTTCTCAGAACAGATTTTCCTAGCGTTAAAAACGATTTATTTTAGTTTCTTCTTTCTCTGAAAGGAAAAATGATTAGTAATTTAGATGGCGGTATAGAGCAATATAGGAAAATTATTTGTTAGGCAATGGAGATGTAAGGCAAGGAGAAGGCAGGGAGCAGAGTTAGACACTAGTTCTTGGAAAGAGAAACTCTGTTCTATCAGTCTTCCTCACAGAGGTTAAAACAGTCCATATACAAAGCCAATACTGGAGTCATTTCACTTACTTTATTGTTTGTTTGTTAATTACACCTCAGCCACCTTAGTTTATCATTTCATTATTTGTCACTTATACCCAGCTATAATCAGAATTATATTAAGAAAAACACACATAATAAAATTATTATATAGAAATAGGGAAATAATTATACCAAAGCTTTAGATAATTGTAGTTACTACACTTGAATGCATTTTCTTTCTTAGCTTCTTGGCAACAAAGCAAAAAGGGTAATGTGGAGCTTTTAAAATTCTTTTTATGTGATTAAAAAAAATGAAAAGGAAACATAACAATTGACAGGAAAGATCAACTTTTTCTTGGAACTGAATTCTATTAAGTCAATCATATAAGACCTTATGTAAGGGATGTTAAACAGCGTGACAGGCAGTGTCTTTAATAGTGATTTTATAGAGTATAGAGTTCTTTATATAATTTTTTATTATATAAGCCCTTGGTTAAAAGAATTGAGATATGATATGAAAAAGTATAACTCAACGAAGACTTTTCTATTGAATACAGACCTGAGGAGGCCCAAATATTTTTCTTGTGAATTGATGGATGCACAGATGGAGATGCATATCAGTGCATCCTGATATCAGTCATCTTAGCCAGGCTTCTTTTTTTTCCCTAGTCTTCATTTCTCTTTTAGTTTTTTTTGCAGCTGTATTGAGATATAATTGACATATAACATTGTGTGAGCTTAAAGTATACAATGTGATGATTTAATATATCTATATTGCAAAATGATTACCACAATAAAGTTAACCAACACCTCCATCACCTCACATAGTTACAATTTTGTGTGTGTGGGTTGAAAACTTTTAAGATCTACTCTCTTAGCATCTTTCAAACATACAATACAGTGGTCATGCATTGCTTAACAAAAGGGGTATGTTCTGAGAAGTGTGTCCTGAGGCGGTTTCATCGTGCGAACATCACGGAGTGTATTTACACAATGCTAGATGGTATAATCTACTACATACCTAAGCTCCATGGTACTAATCTTCTGGGACCACCATTGTATATGTGGTCCATCGTTGACCGAAACGTCATTTTGCAGTGCATGACTATATTGTTAACTATACTCACTATGCTGTACATCACATCCCCAGAACTTATTTGTGTTATAACTGGAAGTTTGTACCCTTTGACCACTTTCACTAATTTCCCTCACCTCTCAACCCCCACCTCTGGCAACCACCAATCTACGCTGTTTCTATGAATTCCCTTTTTTAGATTCTACATATAAGTGAGGTCATACAGTAATTATCTTTCTCTGTCTGACTTATTTCATTAACATAATGTTCTCAAGATCAATCCATGTTGTCACAAATGGCAGGATTTCCTTCTTTTATGGCTGAATAATACTCCATTCCACAACACATTTCTTTTTTCTGTTCATATGTTGATAGACACTTAGGTTGTTTCCACATCTTGGCTTTATTAATAATGCTGCAATGAAGATGGGTGTACAGCTGTCTTTTCAAGACAGTGGTATCATTTCCTTTGGATATATACCCAGAAGTGGAATTGCTGGATCATATGGTAGTTATGTTTTTAATTTTCTGAGGAACCACCATACTGTTTTCCACAGTGACTACACCAATTTACATTCTCACCAACGTTGTACAATGGCTCCCTTTTCTCCACATCCACGTCAACGCTTACCTCTTGTCTTTTTGATAATAGCCATTCTAACAGGTGTAAGGTTATTCTCATTGTGGTTTTGATTTGCATTTTCCTGATGATTAGTGATGTTGAACACCTTTTCATATATCTGATGGCCATTTGAATATATTTTTTGGAAAAATATCTATTAGGTCCCTTGCCCATTTTTTAGTCAGATTATTTGTTTTTTTGCTGTTGAGTTGTGTGAGTTCCTTATATTTTTCAGATATCAACCCCTTATCAGATATGCAGTTTGCAAATATTTTCTCCTGTAGGTTGCCTTTTTGTCTTGTTGATCATTTCTTTTTTGTACACAAGCTTTTTAGTTTAATGTAGTCCCGTTTGTTATTTTTGCTTTCATAGCTTGTGCTTTTGGTCTCATAGCTAAGAAATCATTGTCATGACAAAGTCAAGGAGCTTTTTTCCTGTGTTTTCTTCTAGGAATTTTATGGTTTCAGATTTTATATTTAAGTCTTGAATCCATTTTGAGTTAATTTTTCTGTGTGGTGTAAGATAGGGGTCCAGTTTCATTCTTTCGCATGTGAATCTCCATTTTTCCCAACACTGTTTATTGAACAGACTATCTTTTCCCCATTGAGTATTCTTGATTCCCTTGTTATATATGCATGGGTTTACTTCTGGGCCTCAATTCTGTTCCATTGGTCTATGTGTCTGTTTTTATGCCAGTACCATATTGTTTTGTTTACTATAGCTTTGTAATATAGTTTGAAATAAGGAAATGTGATGCCTCCAGCTTTGTTCTTCTTTCTCATGATTGCTTTGGTTATTCAAAGTCTTTTGTTGTTCCATACAAAGTTTAGAATTTTTTTTTCTATTTTTGTAAACATTGCTGTTGGAATCTTGATAGGGATTTTATTGAATCTATAGATAGCTTTGAGTAGTATGGACATTTTACCAATATTAATTCTTCCAATCCATGAACACGAGATATCTTTCCATTTAGTTGTGTCTTCTTCAATTTCTTTCGTCAATGTTTTATAGTTTTATAGATCTTTCACCTCCTTAGTTAAATTTATTTCTAAGTGTTTTATTATTTTGATGCTATTGTAAATGGGATTGCTTATTTTTTTTAGGTAGTTTGTTGTTAGTGTGTAGAAATGCAACTAATTTCTGTGCATTGATTTTGTATCTTGCAACTTTACTGAGTTTGTGTACTAGTTCTAACAGGTTTTTGTTGGAGTCTTTAGGATTTTCTATAAATAAGATAATATGATCTGCAAACAGAGACAATTTTACTTCTTCCTTTCTGATTTGGATGCCTTTTATTTCTTTTGCTTGCCTAATTTCTCTGGCTAGGACTTCTGGTGCTATGTTGAATAGGGGTGGTGAGAGTAGACACCCTTGCCTTGTTCCTGATCTTAGAGAAAAAACTTTCAGCCTTTCACCATTGCATATGATATACGCTGCGGGCTTAGAATATGTGAGCTTTATTATGTTAAGATATACCCTAGATCAATTAAATCAGAATTATTTTAGGGTGGGATCAGCCACTGGCTCCACTCTGCAGATGGGCAGACCCGCTGGCTGGGATCTCTGCTCAGGCAGGCAGGAATGCAGTCTGCCAGGATCTGAGCGCTGGTTGCTTTGTAAGCCCCACTTCCCTTCTCCATCTCTAACTGATGCCCACTGGTTGAGTGCCACAGATCCCCCCTCAGTGGTTCCTATGAGGTGAGACCAGAGTGGGCCTCCTGGGAAGCATCCTGCAATGGTAGGGGAGGTGGATGTCCACTCGGGACTCTCTTTTCCCATTGGGAAAACTAGCCCCAGGGGCGCCCTCTCTGTGCAACGCTGTGCTGGCCTGGGGGAGGTGCGATGTGATCAGAATGTTCCTCTGACACTTCTAGTGTGATCCTTCTCAGTCTCTGTGGTCTGGGGACGTGCTTCAGCCTCGCCTCCAGATTCTGAGATTTTCACAATGGTGTCTTGTCTATGGATAGTTGCTGTTGGTCTTTTTGTGATGAGGACTGAAGTTGGGGATGCTGTATATTGCCATCTTGATGGTGTCACTCTTAGCCAGGCTTCTGACATCAGAGTAGTTGCTTTCAGATATCAGAGAAGTGCATTCTCTGGCAAGAACCTAAAAAGCATGTATTTTGTGTTAGTTGATTGAAAGGAGAGCCATTTGCTTTGTTTAAACCATGCAGGACTCAGAGTTGACAAGTTAGGAGCCTGGTCTGAGAGCCTGTTTGCCCTGTACTTAGGTCAGCTACTGATGAATGATGAAATTTTGCGAAGTATCACTCTTCAAAGGACCTTTCATTTCCACTGTTTAAGTAGCAGAGGCTAGAAAATAAGGTCTACCAATGAAGTGAAAGGATAGTTTTGTCTCACTGGTCAGGTGATTTGAGGCAGAGCAGGAGGTCAGTTGGTTGCAGCCCTGACTGCTCACTTAAATTATCTGGGAAGCTTTAAGAAAGTAAATGTGTGTATATATATTGCACGTATACACATGCAGTCGTGCGCCACATTAACATTTTGGTCAACGACAGACTGCAAATAGGACAATGGTTCCATAAGGTTAGTACCATATAGTGTAAGTGTGTAGTAGGCTATACCTTCTGTTTGTCCAAGTGCACTCAGTGATGTTTGCACAACGACGAAATCGCTTAACAGCGCATTTCTCAGACACTATCTAGGTCATTAAACGATGCATGCCTGTATATACATACCTGTATTAATGTATATATATATTTGTGTGTGTGTGTATATTTATGCTGCTCCCACCGTAAAATAATTCTGATTTAATTGATCTGGGGTGAGGCCCAGACCTTGATAGTTTTACAAAGCTCCCCAGGTGATTCTAATGTATGTGCAGCTGGGACTCAGACCCACTTTCCTGGGCCCTCTGAAATAGCGCTCATGTAATTGTCTCCCTGTTTGTTTCCCACACAAAAGGAAAATTCAGCAGCAGCTGCATCTTGCCATTCTAAGTTGAACTTTATAATATGCAGAAACTGCTAAAATATAAACATTTACTTTCTTTAAAACTGCTTTTAAGAATAGCAAAGCCATGTTGTTCGATTAGTTACTTCTTACTCTTTTTATGCCATCATTTTTTGTGCATCTCACTACCACTTTTGAATTATCAAATGAAATCAGTATTATAATAAAAGCACTCCATTTTCAATTAAGAATATTTATTTGAAAATACTAATATAGGTCAACTGCTTGCTCTATTTATGGTGAATGTGAACCATAGTTCTTGAATTCATAGTCACATATGAATTTCCCTTTTTTTAAAGGAAAAATTGGCAATTTCCAATTATGATATTTGTAAGAGACCCCATTTCCCACTTGCTAAAGCAACCAATATTTGAATCTTTCTAGTATACCAGAATTCTTTTGGACTTAATCTTTACAAGACTTTGTCAATATTGTCCTTTGTTTTAGAAGTGTGCAGATGAGAAATATATTTTCACATGAAGCAACATTGTTACATAGAACATAAAAAATTTCCTTCCAGCCTATATGTAAAATTGAGGAAAAAAAAGAGCTTTTGGATGAGCTGGGAGGTTATTTAAAAGCTAGTTCCATTTGTGTCAGGTATTTCCATGAAATGTCCAAAACCCTTGTAGATCAATCATATTGTCAATGTATAATTGTATTAGAGTATGTAGTTGAAGCCTACTCCTGATGAGGTGATAAGTGAATTGGTAATAGAACCATATTTGGGGCCTATTCAAAATCAGCCAAACAACTTCATCACTTCCAAGTGAGTTATCTCAGCTGTGCAATGCTGCGTGTCATGACATGGTTTTAAATGTAAAAGATGCAATAAACATGATACTCATGAGTCTTTGTTAGTATTATTTGCTTCGCTCGTATTTCACCTGCCATGCGAAGAAGTTCAGGCTGATGCAATTTTCTAGTAATCCACAGTAATCAGAAGGTTTAACATAGTGTTCTGTGGTGACTTAATATGAATTGAGAGATCAGCTCTGAGTAAACATATCTGATGTTTTCCTCGATGTGTTCTTGAAGGCCCAGGATGAGTCGCTAAATAAACACGGTGACGATGCAATGTGTCTCATGCAGGAACTCTCCCTGGGCTCTTTGCTGAAGTTGAGTCTGTGCTGCTTTGCTGGTTTGCTGCCCTACACCTACCTTCCCATCTCATCCTACCTCAATCAAGCCCGTTGGACCTGGGGAGACCAGACAACGTTGCTAGGGTTTTTGACGCATTTTCTCAGGGAAGAATATGGAACATTCAGTCTGGTAAATTTGTAATTAAAGCCCTTTTAAGGAAATAAGTGGCAAAACTTCAGTGTTCTGCCTGGACCTTGATTGAAAAAAAACAATCAATGTTTATGGATGACAGTACATAGAATTTTCATTTCAGTTATTTATGTAACAAACTTGCCCCTTGAAATGTGACTTTTACATACATTAGAAAGAAATTGGAATCACTTAACCTGAGATCATACGGTTTTATATCTTGAATATACTTTTCAGGATAACAAGCATTGAAAAGACTCTGCTGCCAGCAGTTGAAGCATTTCAGTCTTCTTAGCGTTGGGTATCACTTTGGGCTCTTGGTCTGTGATTAAAAATATTTGGGAAAGATTAAAGAAAAAAAAGTAGAATTTTTAATTTACCTTAACCAAAACACTTTCTTTTTACATATTTGATGAATAGTATTCATGTTGTATTTAGTGTAGTACCTTTGTGTAAATACTTTATAAAATATAATTTCACTGAATGTGAAATTTAGTGTGTTCTAAGTTCAAAAGGTCTTGCTTTCCCTAATGCATAAATTAGGGGAAAACACTAAATGTGGTTATAGTAAAGTTTACCTGGAAAATGAAAGGATAAATGTATGGTTTTTTATTTTAAGACAGTTGTATCAGATTTTTCTTTCACAGTTTGTGCTTTTTGTGTCCTACTTAAAAAGGCATGTTTCAGAAGAGTACATATTATATGACACCATTTATACAAAATTCTAACCATGCAAAAACTAAAACAATCTATTGCTCAAAAGATACATACAGAAGTAGTAAAACTATACATTTTTAGAAAGTAGGGGAATAAGTAACACAAAATTCAAGGTAATAGTTTCCACTGGGGAATGAGAAAGGTAAGACCTGTGAGGGCTTTGTGAGGGACCTATGCTATTCATGCACTTCTCTCTTAACTGGATGGTGGGTCTATAGATTGTTTAAAACTCTTTATCCTTTAAATATATTCTATATATGTTGTTTGTATGTAGCAGATATTTCATAATAAAATAGGTTAATAAAAGGATAATTATTAATTGTTTTTTGCCTTAGAGAGTTTGATAATTTAAATTTATACTCTGGTTTACTTATATTAGTTATTCCATTAAAATATTGCTGGAGGGCCATTGCAGATTTGAAATTTGTATAATTCACACATAATTGTCAAATTATAGACTAACAGGTGGTAATGAGCTCTAGTCAAAGTGCCCAAAAAGAGCTTAAAGAAACTCTCTAACAAGAGTGTAAAGTCTATTAATTCGTTAATGGGTTATTCATTCCTGAGGGAATAATTTAAGTGATCTTTAGCCAATTATTATTTCTGAAATTCTTGCTAAAAGATGTGTATGTTTAGTTTTCACTGACTTCACTTCAAAAATTTCATAATGCTCTGAAGACTTTGAATGAAGAGGGGTGTTGCATTATATATTTAAAACATCTGTCTTTTAAATCAAGGTAGTTAAAATACAATGGCCTAACAAAGCTTCAGTTTCATGCCTGTGCAAATAAACTTTTCTCTTTTATGTTTAGGCCAAATCTGAAATAGGATCCAGTATGTGTCAAATATTGCTGTGAGTATGAAATATTGAAAGTATTTTTAAATCAATTCTCTATTAGTTCTTTTAAGTGATTTTTGAGAGTTCTGAGTTTCTCTTTCTGAAGGCAATATGTCTGAGAAGTGGTTTTCACCTATACAGTTGTTTGTGTATCCTGTTAAATATTTTAGTATTTCTTTCGGAAAGATAAAGCTTAAAGTGAGCAAGAAAAACAGCAGTGAATGAGAATGTGAGGAGATTGTATCCAACTGAAAGTTGAAACATTTTAGTTTTTTTTTTTTTAAAGATTTTATTTTTTTTCCTTTTTCTCTCCAAAGCCCCCCGGTACATAGTTGTATATTCTTTGTTGCGGGTCCTTCTAGTTGTGGCATGTGGGACGCCACCTCAGTGTGGTTTGATGAGCAGTGTCATGTCCGCGCCCAGGATTCGAACCAACGAAACACCGGGCCGCCTGCAGCGGAGCGCGCAAACTTAACCACTCGGCCACGGGGCCAGCCCCCCGAAATATTTTAGTTTTATATGTTCCCTACAGCCTCCTCACATTCTCATTCATAAAACTAAAATGTTTCAGCTTTCAGTTGGATACAAATTACCCAGTGCAGTGTTGCTTTATAAATTTATTCTTTGTTCTGCTTTTATATATCTTCTTTATTTCAGAGATATTTTGTAACATTATATTTAGCAATTTGAATCATTATTTTCTTGTTATTTGGGATTGAGCTATGCTTTTTTAATTCTTCAGAGCTTAATTTATTTAACGTCTCTTAAGATTTTTCCTGTAAGCTGTCCTTAAGCTCTATTTTTGACTTACATATTTTTAACATCCCGCCTTATTAGAGCCAGCTTAAGCAAATATATTTCATGTATATTATCTACTAGCGTTCTTTGAAAATGAGTTAGTATTTTCTTTAAAACCTACACAGAGTAAGACAACTTAAAAAATATCCATACCAATCCTGTAATATTTTTATAATATTTTTCAATATAAAATTAGGCAAGAATAGTTTTCTATAACTCCCAACTAAGTGATCTCCTAACTAAGTATTAATTTTGGATTTTCAGGACTATTCAAAAGCCATTTTAAGAAAATGGGGAGAGTATTTCGACTCTACACATGAGGCAGCTCACAGGTTCTCACAGTCTCTATCTTAGTTGCTTGCTAGCTTGCTTGCTTCCTTCCCTCCTTCTTTCCTTTCTTTTTAAATGACCTTTTCCCCTACTCCAAAAAAAGATGCATAATCATTATAGAAAGTTTAGAAAATACAAGTAAGCAAGAATAAGAAAATTAAAATTACTGTAGTTCTGACATGCAGAGATAACCACTATTATTAATCTGTTGGCATTTTTGTCTATATCCTTCCAATATTTTTTATATTTTTGTCTTCAAAAATGTGATCATAAAATATATAGTTTTATTAGCCTGCTGCTTTTCATCTTATACTATATCTTGAAAATGTTTTCCTGCCACCACTTATTCTTATTTTGATGGTTCTCACAATTGATTTTATTTTATTTTATTTTTTTCTGCTTTTTCTCCCCAGTACATAGTTGTATATTTTTTAGTTGTGGGTCCTTCTAGCTGTGGCATGTGGGACGCCGCCTCAACGTGGCCTGATGAGTGGTGCCATGTCCCCAGCCAGGATCCGAACCAGTGAAACCCTGGGCCACCGAGCTGGAGTGTGCGAACTTAACCACTCGGCTGTGGGGCTGGCCCCTCACAATTGATTTTATATATTTCGTTTTATATCTGACTGAGACATGTGTGGCTCCTTTTTCTTTTTTGTTGGGGAGAAGGGAGCAAGAAGCTCAGTTTCCCTTTTACAGGTAAGGACAGCTTTTCTGGTCTTTTACTTAATTCTGCTTTGCTCCATCCAAAAAGACTCACCACCTGCTCTTTTCTACCTACCTTCTGGAGTTGTTATCACACTCAGGATTACTGATATATTTTGCCTTAACAAATCCCACATGAATTCCAAAGAACTCTCAAGAGTATGGACCATACATCTAACTTTTAGTACTTGCACATAAAAGTTATCTATTGAGGAACTTGAAGGCCTCCTTCACATTGAAATAATAGCAGTTAGGTTTTATACCCAGAAAAAAAGACTTGACAAAAGTGATGACCATTCACACCCACACTATTTATTTGAACCAATTCCTATGTGGAATAGAGGCATAATCCTAGCACCCTCTGATTGAGTGAGAGAATTCCTAGTCTTTAATTGTTGAAGCTGGACAGGAGTGTTGAGAAAGGCAACTCATAATTAACTTACTAGAAAATCCTTCAAAATGATGGAACCTAATCATCTACCCTTTTTGTCAAGCAAATTAAATTCTTTCCCCATGCATATCTCTAAATTGCAACCCTGTACAGGGAAATTATCGAATCTAACCCTAGGCAGTGACCATGTTTTAGAGCTTACGTTTAAGCAACAGATTTCCAAGAATTAATTTTGAGACTGACTTCATTCCTTTTGAAGAATGGTTTAAAATGGGCCTCATGCTGGAATCAATTTTTCAAGTGTATTTGAAAAGGAGTAAGGATATCTTCTCATAGTAGATGAGTCTCCATTAGTGAAATACACATTGTGTAGTTTCCATAATTATGGCATCACATTTTCTCCAGTAAAATTGCCAGTAGGGAGAAGAAAGTTCTTCAAGATGGTGGATAGATTCATTTTTTTTTTAAAAATTGGAGACTGCCAGAGCTATTTTAGAACTCAGATAACACTTGGAAAATGCTTATTAGTTAATGGAAGAATTTAGTTTAATTGTAGGAGAAAAAACATGCATTTCTTGGAGATTGTTTAAACATTTTTTGAACCAAATAATATAGAAAAAAGGAATACTTTTAAGGAAGAAGATAACCCGGAAAAGAATGGTTGGAGATCACTTCTCTTGTCCTTGTTTTCTTCATGATTGGATCCTCAGAAAATTATTTGAATTAGCTTTGTTTTCAATTGCTAAATCCCTGGAGGCCATGTCTACACTGCTGATAGAAGAAAGTCCAAAAATCCATTTCAGATGACTTCTTGACAAACCAGTTGGGGATACAAATTGGTTTACAATATCAATACAGTATACCAATATCACAAGCACAGTATTATTTGTTCTGATCCTATTCCAAATTATATAAGTTGGTAAACAAATGTTACAATTGACAAATCTCAGAACTGTTTAACTCTTTCTTTTGGTACTTTGTCTCCCAAATTTAAAAGAAGACAAAATAATTTTAAAATCTGATTCCAGCCTTTAAAACTATTCAGTGCATAATCAGATGTATTCTACAAAGGATGTTTTATTTGGAATTAACCAAATTTGTTTTCTGCCAACAATAAGGTAGATTTTCTTTTACAGTGCTCAGGTAACAAATATGAGGACCCAACTCTCATTCAACATTCAAGCCCTCGCAGTCTGGGCAAATATATGTTTAGCAAGAAAGTGAGTAATATAATTCCTTTTCCTATTATTTTTCTCATATTCATTAATTCAATTAATATTTTCAGTATGTCATTGTAAAACATTGCCAATAATATTTTATATTCCAAATAAATGACTAACCACTTCTATTAAAGCAAGTGTGTATTGCTTTCTTGCTAATTTTTTTGCTATAGGTTACTAATTTTGAAAGATTGAGCAGTATATCACAATCTCAAGTCATTTGATGTCTTAAACTTTTGACTGAATCCCTTACTCTACCCATAACCAATTATTATTGTTGCATTGCAAAAGAATCAAACAACTATTTGAATTCCTCTGGAGATAAAATTAACCTCCAATGATAAAAGATAACCTAAAAAATATAGCACTATTAATTTCCATTAATTTTTTTGTTCATTTACTTTCTAGTCTGTTGAGTGTATTTTTATGTAAATGTGTATATGTACATATATTTACAGTTTTATTTCCTTAATATTTAGCATTATATTGTGAGCATTTCCCCATACTATAAAAATACTTAACTTCGTTTAAATGTCTATATGATAGTCCGTCCTATGACCTAGGAGAATTAATGTAAGTGTTCTCCTAATTTGAGGATCTTTGGATTGCTTCTACTTCTTCCACTATTACAAGTAATACCAAAGCATTTTTGTGGATTAATCTTTATCCACATTTCTGGTGATTGCTTAAAGATTTATGCCTACATGTCAAATTACTGGATCAATGAGTATGAATGTGTTTAAGGCTCTTGATATATATTATCAAATTAACTTGTCTTGGGGATCATACTAGCATTCATTCTCATACTGCTGCACTCTCACCAACATTGAGATTTGTCATTTTAAAGTCTTCGTTGTTTTGATGCATGAAATTCTTTTGTTTTGCATAGGTTTAATTACATCTTAAATTAACAAGATTAATAATTTGTGGTTTTTTGGCAAATTTTCACTTTATATCTTTTGCTGTGTGGTTCTAAGTTGTCTACAATATAGTACAGTATTAAATTATTAAAGTACAATAATAAACTGTTACTATGTTTTGGTTATTTATTCCAACTCTGATTTTTAAAACTTAGATCTTTCTTTGTTCCTACTTAAAAATGGAAAGTTTTATGATCCAAATATTTTTGCCTATAGTTTAAAACTATGTAATATTATTATTGATATTCATGCTCATAAATAATTTTGGACATTTTAAATTTTTTTATAGGGACAAACAGAACCCATCATTAGTATGGCTTTTTACTGGGATGTTTTGCATTTATTCATTGTTCTTTGCTTGGAGGGCAAATTTAGATATTTCAAAACCACTTTTCATGGGTGTGGTAAGTTACTTAGATATTTCCTTTGACTATAAAGTTAGTGAAGAATGTACAAATTTGTCTTTCATGAATCTTATAGAAGAGCAGATTATCTCAGAAATACTTAAAATTGTATATACATTATAATAAATCAAGAGCTAAATTATTGAACCAGTAAGGCAAAGCTCTCTTTTTAGGGAAAAAAAAGGTCATGTTCAGTTAACACAATAGTTGAATAGAAGAATAAATGTAAGGTAGATGTAAGCTGGTCACTCTGTGTGTGTTTGCTGATACGGGGACTACTGCATGTCTCGTGGGACTTTTTTTGAGTGGAAAGTCCTGACCTCACCAGTCCCAGGCCTGTGCAAAAGAGCAGCCACGTTTCTGTTTTTCCCTGGCTGCCATCTTTGAGATTAGGATATTCTTCCCCTTATAATAGAAACTCTATAAATGTAAATAGCTCTTTTTTAACAGCTGAAACCAACTGTTTTTTTGTGTGTGTTCAAAAGGCCTGATAAATAATACCTTACTTGATCACCTGAATTCAGAATCAATTGAGAAACAAAATAAACCAGTCCTCTGGGTGGGAAAGTCCCCTTTGTCACTGACAAAACTGCGATTGGAGAGCGTGGTTTATACCTGTGGGTGGGGGGGCTTCCTCACCTGCATCCCAGAATGGACAGACCTACGCTAGTTACAGGCAGTGCTGCACAGGACAGGCCCTCCCCACCCACTGGTGCCTCCGGGACAGAGCCTGCCCCTGGACAAGTGCCTCCTGTGGGCAGGTCACTTCCGAGAGAGAGAGAGACAGAGAGAGGGAGAGAGACAGAGAGACAGAGACAGAGAAAAAGGGAGAGAGACAGAGACAGAGAGAGAGGGAGAGAAGAGAGGAGGGCTATCAGGCCCAGACCCTGCTCCCAGACTCCCCAGTTGGATCCATCCCCACAGTCCTCCAGGAAGAAGAGAGTGAGGGGGTGTTATTACTAGAGGAGCTTCCCCACATGGAAGGAAACTTCAGGAGCAAAGCAAAAGCATTGGTCCCCCTTCTCCACCTGACACATTGCAGGAGTTCAAGATGAAGTATTGAGAAAAATGAGTGGACGCAAAAAGGATGATTCACATGTCAAACTGGGAAGGAGGAATGTTTGAAAATGGGAAAGGAAAGTGGCATGGAGTGGGGGTGGGGAACTCAGTTAATAAGATCTGAGTGACAGCAGGCATCAGCAACTAGGTGTGTGCAGTGTATTTTTAAAGCATGTAAGTACCTGATGGATTGCATAAATCAGGCAGCTGGATGTATAGTTTGCACGTCTCTTTCGCAGGTCGAGCGATTCTGGATGCAGAGCAATGCCGTGGTGGCCGTCCTTGCTGGTGTCGGTTTGGCTGCACTTGTTTCTGAGAGTAATCGAGTGCTGAACACCAGTGGGCTTCATTATCTGGAATGGCTTTCAGCAACTCTCTTTGTAATTTACCAAATATATTCTAATTTCAGGTAACACATGGTTATTTTTCTGAAAAGTAGCACTCAAGCCAGAGACATTTGGACATTTAGATTCTAGGACTTTATTTCGCCTTTAACTTTCACACTTTTCTCGTGAGACGGCCTGGGCTGGGTGCAGTGGTTCTTAAACTTTTGAACCAGAATCTCAGCATGAATGATGTGTAGTTTCAGGGCATTGCAGACAAGGGTTCACATGTTGCATGTAAACTGTCTGCATACTTTCCTCTAAGGAACCCTTAGAGATACTTTCGGGTCTGGAGTATATGTAAAATTCCCTGATCTAAAATACCTCTTAGATGGAGAGTGAAGACATTTGAGCCTCTTTGTATGCTCTAAAATAATTCACTTTATACTTCAAAGATTTTATCTTTTGAGTAATACCTGGCCTTATCTAGTTTACTCTGTGGTAGTGAGTATTAATTATTTTGAAATAAAATTCTAAAAGTTTCTTAATCCTTATGCATTATTAGTATTATGTGTATTTTTCAAAACCTATTTAATAACCATTCTAATGAAAAGCTTAGCCTAACATAAAAGATGTCCAAGTTTTAGATGATAGTTCATTTATTTCCAGCAGTATAGAGTAAACATTACAGAAGTGGAAAAGCCATTGGAGATTCGATTGATATTTTAAAAAGTTACATTTCCCCTTTCAACTTAACTTTAAAAACCCATGTTCCTTATAATACAGGGGTCGAGCCAGTGTCAGGATGGCTGCGTCACCAGGAGGCAGTGTGGGAAGGGGACACACGTCTCAAACACAACTCCATAGCTAGCTCACGAAGGGTTTGCAAGCCCACAGTGTGTTTCCCAACCTTTTTTATCCCAGTCTCCTCCTGGCTTGGGTCTCTAGGGCAATCCAAGTTCGGCACCAGGTATGAGTGCTCAGGATGGCTGGTTTTATTTTGTTTTGATTCTGTTATTTGCCCCAGGGGAATGGAATAGATAGCAACTTTGCTGGGTGGCCAAATGTGAGGGCCTCACCCTGCAAAGTAGAGAAACATAATCGGAAACAGTTGCATCAATTATAAGGCAAAGGTAATATTTTGTTCCTAGCAGTGTTTATTTGATTTGTAGTACTAACCCAGTGATGTGACTTTAGGCTGTGTTTCTTGGCACCACTGAATGTAGTGGACCTGACACTAATGGGAAGGGCATTGCTTGTTGCATTCTTTGATGCTTCCACTCTCTTGCAGTTTGTTGCTTTTTTCATGGGAAGCTTTCAGAATTCATGCCAGTTTTTCTTTGAAGTTAGAAAGTCCACTTCATCATTGAAAAGAGTTGTACTGCTGTTGTTGGCATTGGCAAATAATGCCTGGAGAGGAGTAAACAACTCAACCTACTGTCCCTTTCCTTCCTTCTCGTTGGTCTCATTCCCTAATGCTTTCTCGGTCTAGAAGGGAGAGAGGGACATGGGAGCCTGTGGTTCAGGGATGTGATGGAGAGGATTGACCATACATGCAGGAGAGTCAGACAAATGTTGTATACATTTATGTCAGAAATCGGCAGATTCCCTCTTGTATTTCTGAAAATTCCTTTGGACTAAATGGAATTAACAAGAAATTACCTTAAATTCCAAGTAGAACCAGAAATCTTACTTCTTTGTAGTGAAATTGGATATGCGTTTAGGAAAAAAAAGGACTTATTCTTGAGCACCAACTGATTCTCTTTTTATGGAAATGATTATCAATTCCAGAAGTAAAGCAGTACACTGATTTTTTTCAATTGAACAATTAATTCCTTCCCATTTTTTTTTCGGATGATAGTGTTCTCTTTTCAAATATAAGCATCTTCTTGGAAGATACAAATTAGAATGTTTTGAAACACTAAATGTAGATTGTGTGATAGGAAAGGAATGGAGTGGGAAATAAGCCAAGTCTTATTAAAACTGAAGCAATGTGTTGCTATTTTAATGTTTTCTTTGATCATTTTACGTAGCATTTGTGACCAAAGGAACAACTATGTGATCGATAAATTTGCAAAGAACCTTCTAGCCTCTATGCCTCGTGACGCAATTATCTTACTCAGAGGAGATTTGCCAGGAAATTCTCTCCGTTACATGCATTATTGTGAGGGACTGAGACCAGATATTTCATTAGTGGATCAGGAAGTAAGTATATGAAAAGTATACTTAGAATATAGTAATTGTAATAATTTGAAGACATGTTTTTTTAAAAAACTATTTTTTTAAATAATGGATGGGTACAATTTTCTTAATCACTCTTAGGTAGGATATATATCACATTCTTTTGTTTATTTTAACTAATAGTGTAAGTCATATGAGTTGCTTCTTTCTCATTTAAACTGAACGTTTTAAGAATCAATATGTTCTCATCACTCCTACTCAACATAGTAGTGGAAGTCCTAGCCAGAGCAATTAGGCAAGATAAAGAAATAAAACGTAGCCAAATTAGAAAGGAAGAAGTATAACTGTCACTAGTTGTGGATGACATGATTTTATATAGAGAAAACCCTAAAGACTCCACCAAAAAATTTTTAGAAATAATTAACAAATTCAAGAAAGTGGCAGGGTACAAAATCAACAAACAAAAATCAGTTATGTATCTACACACTAACAATAAACTAGCAGAAAGAGAAGTCAAGAATACAATCCCATTTACAATCACAACAAAAAGAATAAAATACCTAGGAATAAATTTAACCAAGGAGGTGAAAGACCTATACACTGAAAACTATAAAACATTGGCAAAAGAAATCAAAGAAGCCACAAAGAAATGGAAAGATATCCCATGCTCATGGATTGGAAGAATTAACATAGTTAAAATGTCCATGTTACCTAAAGCAATCTACAGATTCAATGCAATCCCAATGACATTTTTCATGGAAATAGAACAAAGAATCTTAAAACCTTTATGGAACAACTAAAGACCCCAAATAGCCAAAACAAGCCTGAAAAAAAGAACAAAGCTGGAGGTATTACACTCCCGGATTTCAAAATATGACAAAGCTATAGTAATCAAAACAGATGTACTGGCAGAAAAACAGACACACAGATCAATGGAACAGAATTGAGAGCCCAGAAATAAAACCATACATCTATGGACAGCTAATTTTCTACAAAAGAGCCAAGAGCATACAATGGGGAAATGAAAGTCTCTTCCATTAATGTTGTTGGGAAAACTGGACAGCCACGTGTAAAAGAATGAAAGCAGACCATTATGTCACACCATACACAAAAATTAACTCGAAATGAATTAAAGACTTGAATGTAAGACCTGAGACCATAAAAGTCCTAGAAGAAAATATAGGCAGTACTCTCTTTGACATAGATCTTAGGAGTATCTTTCTGAATATGTCTCCTCAGGCAAGGGAAACAAAAGAAAAATGGGACTGCATCAAACTAAGAGTTCCTGCAGGGCAAAGGAAACCATCAAGAAAACAAAAAGACAGCCTACCAATTGGGAGAAGATATTTGCAAATCATATATTCGATAAGGGGTTAATATCCAAAATATATAAAGAATTCGTACAACTCAACAACAAAAAACAACCTGATCAAAAAATGGGCAGAGGATATGAACAGACATTTTTCCAAAGAAGATATACAGATGGCCAATAGGTACATGAAAAGATGTTCAATATCACTAATTATTAGGGAAATGCAAATCAAAACTAGGAGCTATCACCTCATGCCCGTCAGAATGGCTATTATTAAAAAGACAAAAAATAACAACTGTTGGAGAGAATGTGGAGAAAAGGAAACCCTTGTATGCTGCTGATGGGAATGTAAACCAGTGCAGCCACTATGGAAAACGGAATGGAGATTTCTCAGGAAATTAAGAACAGAACTACTATATGATCCAGCTGTTCCACTTCTGAGTATTAATCCAAAGAACAGGAAAACATTAATTTGAAAAGATATATGAACCCCTCTGTTCATTGCAGCATTATTCACAAGAACCAAGACTTGGAAACAAAGTGCCCATCAACAGAATGGATAAAGAAGATGTGGTATATGTACACAATGGAATACTACTCTGCTATAAGAAATAAGATGAAATCTTGCCTTTTGTGACAGCATGGATAGACCTCGAGGTTATTACACTAAGCAAAATAAGTCGGACAGAGAAAGACAATCACCATATGACTTCACTTGTATGTGGAAGATTAAAAACAACAGCTAACGAACACATAGATAAGGAGAACACATTGGCGGTTACCAAAGGGGAAGAGGGCTGGGAGAGTGAAAGGGTTAAAGGGCGCATGTGTATGGGGACGGATGGCAACTAGACTTTTGGTGGTGAACATGATGTAGCCTATAGAGAAGTCAAAATATAATGATGTACACCTGAAATTTGTATAATGTAAAACAATGTTACCTCAATAAAAAAAATAGATTAAAAAAATCAATGTGTTTCATGTTAGATTCACATAATATCCTAGGTCTCTAGTTCACATGACAAACCATGAAAATATTGTATTGTAAATTTATTTTTAAGCCAATCCTGGTGGTCTAGTAGTTAAGATTTGGCACTCTTGCTGCCGTGGCCTGGGTTCATTTCCTGGTCAGGGAACCACACCACCCATCTGTCAGTTGTCATACTGTGGTGGCTCTGTTGCTGTGATGCTGACAGCTATGCCCCTGGTATTTCAAATACCAGCAGGGTCACCCATGGGGGACAGGTTTCAGTGGAGCTTCCAGATTAGGAAAAAGGACCTGGCCATGTACTTCTGGAAAATTTGGCCATGAAACCCTATGAATAGCAGCAAGCATTGTCTGATGGAGCACCAGAAGGAGAGAAGATGACGCAGAAAGACCTGGCAGGGTTCCGCTCTGCTGTCCAGAGGGTTACTGGAGTTGGAATGTACTTCACAGCACCAACGACGAATTTTTTTTTAATTGTTCTTATTTACATTCAGCCAACTCAACCATTCAAATTAACACTGCCCACTGGTCCAGGAATTAAAATAAATTAGGTTGAATACAAAATAAGTCATTCTGCAGGTAAGTAAACATTTCACTCAAAATAGAAATTAACCACAATTCTGCTATAGAATTTTTGTGTGAACTTTGTTGATCTTATGACAAAAATATGTTTTGAGAGGAGTTATGAAAATTTTGAGGTCTGTTAAAACAAGCTTCTGGAACTGAAGAAATATATTTAAACTATAAGATTTATTATTTAAACCATATATACTTAAAAGGGAACAAATCTATCTCTGGTGTCTTTAGAGCAGTCATTAGGAAAAGAGAAATTCTTAAAAAATACTATGATTAGTTTGATTCAGCAAATAACTAGGCACAATTCTTTAATAAATTTTGTTGAATTAATGAATAATTAGAAATTTTTGGAGAAATCTGTGTAAACGGATTTGCAAATACAGGGAAATTTGCAAATCACACATTTTTATAAGCAGTTTGCATTTGTATCAAGTACACAGATGGATTAATTTGATCTCCAGTCCAGCTTCTGACGAAAGCTATTTGCTGATAATATGGTATTGCAGTATGATTTTAAATACTGTTTGGGACAGCAGCTGCTATAGTTGAGAAGCATGAATTTCAAAGTTAATAGACCTAAATTCAAGTGCTCTTCCTGTCACTTCCTGGATGTATGATGTGGGGCTAATTTTCCTCCCAGAGCCTCTGTTTCCTTATTTATAAAACGGAAATGATCATCATATAAGTTAGGATGCTTCTGAGTGCAAGAAACAACATATTGATTAAGAGTGGCTTAAACTATGGAGTTTTAAATTCTACGTAACAAGTAGCCTGGAGATAGGAGGTTTGGGGGTTGATGACACAAGCGGCGCAAGGAGGTCAGGGTTCCGAGGCAGCTTTTCTGCAGGTCTCTTGGACTAGTGGATGCCCAGTTCCGAACATCACATCCTAAAACAAAGCACAGTGCTTCTGCGGCCTGCCCCACCCCTCTCTCTATTGGGAGTGACATGGGCCCCAGAAGCCCCCACTCAGGCCCCACCAACCAGTGTTGGGTCATATGCCCACTCCTGCTCACTAGCACAAGGGATGACTAGACCTGAGCACAGTGCTGCTCTGGGCTACTGACCAAAATCAGGATTATGTTGGTGAGAAAGAAGATGGTATTAGCTGTTGATGGGCAATCAAAAGTATCTGATATGATTATTCTCACATAATAGGCTTACTGTGAGAATTAAGTGAAAAACATTAAAGTCATAGCACACAGTGGGTATTTAATTAATGTTAATATCCCCAAGAACTGAAACTATTGGGTAAATAAAATCTAATTCAGTAAGTATTTTTTGAATATTTACAATATACACTTAGATTAAAATTAATTTATTTCTAGTTAAATGACTTGTATAAGGCAAGTAAAACATAGGCATAATTACTCAAATGATGATATCCAAACTTTAACAAAGCTTTGAAAGTGTAAATAGGAGTCTTTTCTTTCTTTCTTTCTTTTTTTTTTTTGAGGAAGATTAGCCCTGAGCTAACATCTGCTGCCAATCCTCCTCTTTTTTTGCTGAGGAAGACTGGCCCTGAGCTAACATCCATGCCTTTCTTCCTCTACTTTATACATGGGACACCTACCACAGCATGGCTTACCAAGTGGTCCCATGTCCTTACTCGGGATCCGAACCAGCGAACCCCAGGCCACCGAAGCAGAACATGTGCACTTAACTGCTATGCCACTGGGCTGGCCCTGAAGTCTTTTCTTTTAAAAAAAGAAATCTATATATATAAAAGTCTAGAATTTAAGTACATGTTAATTACAGAATTAAGAAAATTATGATTTTTTTCTGATACTAATGATTTATTTTAATCAAAGGAACATGTCAGGCTATGTAATTGGAGCTACTAATAAATTCAGACAACTTAGCCAAAAGGGTGTTTAGCTTTGAGGCCTAAATTATCATATGATTGCGCTTCTCAAGGGCAAGGATTATATCTTCCTCATTATACGTGAGCAATACGTGATTTTTGAATGAATGGAAGAATGGAGTAATGACACATCTCTATGTTTTGCCTGGGCTGTCTAGCCTGATCATCAAAGACATTTCAACTTGAGCAAACGTAATTGAGAGCTATTCCATGCTGGGCAATGTGCTAGGTGCAGGTGCACAAAGATGAGGAGATACAGTCCCTCTCTCTAGGAGCTTACAGTCTAGTGGGGAGTAGGCTAAGAGCTATAACAGAGGCAGGTACAAATGCTATAGAATATAGACCATACCGTTCTGCAGTAGAAACTGAGGAGGGCATCACAGAGGAAGCGATGTTTAAGCTGGTTCTGAAGCACATTCTCTAGGTATGCGAATGGGGGAGGGTCATTCTGGGCAGTCCATCAGATGTGTGGAGGCAAAGTGAAACTAGATGCTGGTGTTACCAAAGACAGTTGTAACTTAAGACATGAAGTCCAAGGTGTAAGTCATTAGAAGAGTCGTCAGTGCCACATACCTTGGTTGTGCTTGTATGTATTTTTCAATTATGTTTATATTTAATGAGTACATACGCATTTTAGAACTTTTTCATTATACTTGCTAAACTTGATTTTTCTTAAGAAATATACAAAAAGTATGATATCATATGTTATTTTTCTGGCAGATGATGACTTATGAGTGGTATTTACCCAAGATGGCCAAGCATTTACCAGGTGTCAACTTTCCTGGAAACCGGTGGAATCCTGTGGAAGGAATATTACCTAGTGGAATGGTCACATTTAATCTTTATCACTTTCTTGAAATAAATAAACAGTAAGCATTCTTTTCATATAATAGCTTTTCTAAAATCTTAAGCTTTTCTAAAATTGTTTATATAGCAGCTGTGCTTTATCCAAAAGACCAATTTTCTACACCTATTTCTCTGTCACCAGTGAGATTATCTTTGTAATTAAATTGAATATCTGTGCATAAATGAGGCCAGGCAGAAATAAATGTTATTGTTCTGGGTAAAGGAAAAATAAAGACAGATTAGCAAGAATAGCAAATAAGATCTTAGTACAATTCAGAGAAATTGGAGATGTGCCTGCCTACTTGAAATCATTGCAGGTGGATCGCAAGCAATTATAGTTTCCCCCTGATCAACACCATGGCCCCCTGTTAAGTGTAAAGCTAATGTTTTCCTGGAATAATCACTATGTAAAAATAGCTTATGGAGTTTTCAATAAAGGATAAGACATTTTTATAAATAAGAAAAACACCTACAGTTATGTTGGCTGAGATAACATACAAGAATTGTGAATTCTATACTTGAGAACATAAAATTATTCATAGTTAAAGTCGAGGGTAAATAGCTGCTTCAGTGGTGTGGTGTTGAACATTTCTCTTGTCTGTGAAATGCTTGGGATTGTCCAGAGTGTGAAGAGAAACTTATTTCATAATTTCTATTCTCTTATAAAAGGGACCTCAGAAATTCTTTGTAAATTCCAAAGTTAAGTTATCCCTTACTAAGAACACAATAATGTGATGCTTTTGGTGTTCAGAGTCTGGAGTTTACTGTGGCTCATGAAGTAATATGAAGGTAATGGATATAAACATGCTGTGAGGGTAACATTTAATTATTCTATTGTTAAATGAGATCTTAAGAACCATTGACTTCCCCAAATAGGCATTTTTTGTGAATTTATTTAATTCATCCTTACAAACGTTTATTGAATTCACTGTGTTCCAGCTTACGTTAGGCTTTGGCAATAAAGCGGGAGTCAGTTCCGAATTCAAGTAGACCAGAGTCTGGCTGTATATATACAGAGAGGAATAGAACTGGCCATAATATGGTGGGATAAGCTCTGTACTGGCAAAGCCTTGTCAAGTGTGAGACACAGTAAATGTTCAATATGTGTTTACTAAATGGATGATTTAGCTGACAGCATAAGCCCAATGTTCTGGGAGCATGGATGAGGAAGCAATTCTGCCTGGGGGCATTCAGTCAACATTTATTTAATAAATATTGGGTGTCCAAAATGTCCTGACAGCTGTACTGGCCGCAGAGGTGTGGACATGATCCCTGCTGTTACAGTCTTTCAGAGAGGGGTTCAGGTCATGTCTTAAATAAGAAACAAATAAATTACAGTATCATCTGGTAGGCTCGATAATGTTGGTGTGGACAAAATTTGGGAGCCTTAAAGACTAGTAGGACTTTGCCAAGTGAGTAGGAGAAGGCTGATTGAAGGGATGTGCATGTGCAAAGTCAGGGAAAGGGCCCGCTGAGCTCTGGGGAAACGGGGGTGTCCCAGCCTGTTTGGAGCTCAGGGCCGAGAGGGCTGGGTAAGGGGGTGAATGTGGATGGTGGGGCCCCGATGGTGACGGGCGTTATCCTACAGACATGGATGAGGCGTGTCCTCATTGTGGAAATATTGTATGTTCTTTGTGGGAACTCTAGACAATATGGACAAGCATAAGGAAGATCAATATCGTCCGTCTTTCAAGGACAACCACTGTTAACATTTTGGCAAACCTTTCGAATTACATTCATTTTTAACAGAAATTATTTATACACATGCATATATACTCACACATGCATATTTTACATAGCGGGGATAATGTTGCATTTCCTGTCCAGTTTTTTTCACATAATATCATACCATGAACATTTCCCCATGTGTTCAATAAAATGTCTCATTACCATCATTTTTTGGCTTAATATTGTCATAAAGATGCATGATAACTTAACAAATATTCTACTTTTGGACGTTGTTGTTTCTAGACTTTTACTACCATAATATAGCATGGTGATGTTTATGATATTCTGATAAAGATGCATGATAACTATTCTATTTTTGGACATTGTTGTTGTTTCTAGACTTTTACTATCATAATATAGCATGGTGATGACTATTCTGGCCCATAAATTTTTGTTAATATTTTTGACTAATCAAGGCCCCAAGATAAATATTGTTTATTGGTGTCAGTTTTTAAAATAAAGTTTTTAGTTTAAAAAATAGTATGTGTTCATTACAGAATAAGAAATTATTTTTTTAAAACTAAAAAGAAGTATGGTCCTATCATTCAGAAATAACAAATATATCAAAAATGCATATTATTTACAAAGTTGAAAGCATAATGTGGAAGAATCCTATTTTTTCATTGAATATCATAAAACCATCTTCTTAATGTTTTTACAAACCCTTTGTAAATAGTTCTAGTAGGTACATGTACTGTGATTTAATAATAATAGGGGAATGGAACTATTAGTAGATACTTAATATGATGTCTTAATTTTTACCTAATAAAATTATAGGTTACAAACAAATACCTGTGTATAGTTTTCTTGTGGAGGAGCTGGAAGTTTGAATTATTAGAAAAGATTCTCAGAAGTAAAATTACTAAGTCAAAAGACATGAGCAATTGAAAGGCACTTGATAGAGACATTGTTTCCCAAAGTGTTGGACCAGCAGTGTCATATGAAAGCTCTCTAAATGGATACTTTTTTAAAAGGAAGGAAGCTAATATTTATTGAACATCTATTATTTTATTTTTAACATGCACTATGAAATTTAACGCATGTATACATTTGTTAACCCCCACAACAATCAGGATACAGAACAGATCAATGATGCCAAAACTCCCAAGTGCTGCTCATATGTAGTCATACTGTCTCGGAAGTCATAACCTTCACAACCACTGATCTATTCTCCATTACTGTAGTTTTACCTTTTCCAGAATGTCATATAAATGGACTCATAAAGTATGTAACCTTTTGATACTGGCATATTTCACTTAGCATAATGCCTTTGAGATCCATCCAAGTTGTGTGTATCAATAGTTTATTCCTTTTCATTGCTGAGTAGTATTCCATTGTATGGATATACCACAGTTTATTTATCCATTCACCTGTTGAAGGATATTTGGGTTGTTTCCAGTTTGGGGGCATTTGTGAATAGAGGTGCTGTAAACATTCATGTACAAGTTTGTGTGTGAATATGTTTTCACACCTAAGAGTGGGATTATCGGGTTGTTTGTTTTCTTACTATTGAATTTTGAGAGTTCTTTATATATTCTACATAGAAATCTTTTGTCAAATATGTGGTTCATAAATATTTTCTCCCAGTTTGTAGCTTGACTTTTTATTCTCTTCAAAGTGTCTTTTACAGATAAAAGTTATTTAAATGAAATCCAATTATCATTTTTTCCCTTTATGTCATACTTTTTGGTGTCATAGTGAAGAACGCTTTTCCTAATGTCAGGTCACAAAGATTTTCTCATGTTTTCTTCTAAGAGTTTTATAGTTTTATGTTTTACATTTCAGATCAATGTTCCATTCTGAGTTAATTTTTGTAAGAGTGGGAGGTTTTAGGACAAGGTTCTTTTTTTTTCTCTCATATGAATGTTGGATTGTCCCAATATTGTTTGTTGAGAACATTATCCTTTCTTCATTGAATTGCATTTTCACCTTTCTCTGTATTTATTTAAAAAATCCTTCTGAGGTTTTTGATTTTAATTTGATAAGTGTTTTCATGGCATATCTTTTTTTATCTCTTGCTTTTAACCACCTATACCATATTTAAAGTGGGTTTCTTGTAGACAGCATGTATTTGAGTCTTGTTTTATTATCCATTCTGACAATGTCTATCTGTTCCTTGGTGTATTCAGACCATTCACATTTAATGTAAATATGATATATTTAGATATATGTCTACCATTTTATTATTTACTTTCTGTTTATTCTCTCTGTTTCTCATTCCATTATTTCTCCCTTCCTGCCTTCTTTTGGATAATTTGGAATTTTTAGTATTCTATTTTAAATTGTTCATTGAGATTTTTACTGTGTCTCTTGGTAAATTTTTCCAGTGGTTGCTCTTGAGATTACAGTATGTGTACTTGACTTTTCCCATTCTATTTAGGATTAGTATTTTACTACTTCAAGTGGAATGGAGAAATGTTACTGCCATATAAGTTCCTTGAACCTCCCCACTTTTGATTGTGTTGTCATATATATTATATCAGACATGTTTTTTGTTTTTGACTGTGACATGTATATTTTAAAACTTAAGAGAAAAAAGTCTGAAATATTTATCCAGATATTTACCAGATCTCTTGCTCTACCTTCACTCCTGATATTCCAAGTTTCCTTCTTCTGTCATTTTCCTTCCTTCTGAAGATACTCCTTTAGCATTTCTTTGAGAGTAAGACCGTTAGCAGTGAATTCTCTTAGTTTTCCTTTGTCTGAAAATGTCTTTACTTCACCTTCATTTTTGAAGGATATTCCTGAAAATAGAATTCTGGATTGATAATTCTTCCCACGACCACCACCACCCCTGCACTTAAAAAATGTTATTTTACATCCTTTTGACCTGCATGGTTTCTGATGAGAATTCTGCAGTCATTCAAGGCATTGTTTCCCTGTGTGAAATATGTTGTTTTTCTCTGGCTGCTCTCAAGATTTTATTTGTCTTCAGTTTTCAGCAGTTTGATTATGATGTGTCTAGGCATGAATTTCTTTGCGTTTAGCCTGTTTAGGGTTCAGTGAGTTTTTTTAATCTGTAAGATTATGTCTTTCACATAATTTGGGAGCTATTCAGATGTTATTCCTTCAAATATTTTTTTCTGCTCCACATTCTTTCTTTTCTCCTTCTGGGATTCTGATGACATGAATGTTAGGCCTTTAAGTATTGTCCCACAGGTGCCTGAGAGTCTGTACATTTTTTTCAATCTTTTTTATCTCTGTTTAAATTGTATAATTTCTGTTGCTCTATCTTCAAGTTCATGATACACACACTTTCTAAAATCATATTAAGCCCACCCAGTGAATTTTCAATTTCAGTCATTATATTTTTCAAGTCCATAATTTCCATTTGGTTCCTCTTTATATCTTCAATTTCGTGGTTGAGATTTTCTATCTTTCCATTTATTTCAAGAGTATTTGCCCTTACTTCTTGGTGCATGGTCATAACAGCTATTTTAAAGTTTTTGTCTGACAATTCCAGCATCTGTGTCATCTTGGAATTGATATCTCTTGATTATGTCTTCCGTTGTGAGTTGAAATTTTCCTGGTTTTTTATATGCTGAGTAATTTTGGATTGTATCCTGGACGTTTTTAATAGTTGAGTCTTATTTAAATTCTAAGGAGAATGTTAACTTTGTTTGTTTGTTTATCAGGCCACCAGCGAGGTTAATTTCAGGTTGCAAGTTCTGACCTTCCTTCTGTGAACTGTGGTTCTAATGTCAGTTCTGTTTTCAAAGGATTTATAGTGCTATCTAGATTAATCCCTTCTGTGTGCTACCCAGTACCCAGTCTGGGACCTGGGTGGTGGTCTGCCCTGTGGCTCATTTCTCAAACCCTGTTTAAGGTCAGATCCGTGCATGCTGAGCTCAGAGATAATCCAGGAGTTCATACACAACTTTATGGGACTGCTCTCTTGATCACCATCCTTTCTGTGTTCACCCCAGTATTTTCCAGCTCCCCGGGCTTTAATTTCCCTCTTTTGCCATGCAATTCCTGCGACTGTCTACATCTGGGGCCAGGCTCTGGGAAGACTGAAAGAGGCAAAGAGTGATGGGGATTTGCCCCCTGCTCTTGGAACTACAGCTGCTCTGATTAGAGAGAAGAGTTCTTCCCTCAGAGTTGTAGGAACCTGCCCAGCTGCACCTGCCATCGCTGTGCTGTGGCCCCTGCTGATGGCACGGTATTATTGCCTGTTGCCTGGGGAAGGAGAGAAGGGAAAACGATCCAGAGGATTTCCTCTGCCTTCTCCAACCCTTAAGAGTTCCCTTTCCTGTTCCTTGGGCTAGAAAAAAAGGGCTTTTCTTGGAGCTCTTTTTTTCCTCACTTGATGTGTACTTCTGGGCTTCAGGCTTCCTTTGAGTCCAGGCCAGGTAACACTGGGAGGGAAAAATTGGTGAACTCACCGCAGAGTTGGTAGAACTTAGACTTCTGGTTTCTTCCCCCAACCTTCTTTCTACCATTTAGTTTTCAGAGTCCTCGGATAGCTGTCCCATGTTTTCTGTCCAGGAATTATAGTTGCATGCGGTGGGAGACAGAGCAGAATGTGCCTCCTCCATCTTCCCTAGAGCCAGGACTCTGTTATAGTTTAAGACTGTGCTTTTATCAGTTGTCACATCTAATCTCAACCAGCTCTGAAAGATAGTTATACCCATTTCACCGATGAGGAGACTAGACACAAGTAGTTAGGTCATTTTCCCAAAATCATGGAGATAATAAATGGTGGAAAACATCTAAAGTCTAAGCCAGAAGTGTCTTGTAAAGTTCATAAAGTTTTTTATTTTCAAGTAATTTCTCCTAATGTACTTTTTTCCCCTACTTAATAATAGCTATTAAGGCGTACACCACAAATTGGAATAGAACTATTCAATTATAATGTTTTTGAACCAAGCTTATTCAAACTATTTCTATTACTGATTTTTACAAGATTTGAAGCTCTTAATAGTGATTCAAATCTAATTAATTTTACTTAGCAAATACTGTGTATTAGCTATTCATCATGTTATGTGTGATTCAGTTAATTCAAAGAGAGAGTGCCTATCCTCAGGATGCTTCTGGGCTACTCAGAAAGACTTATAATGCAAAGAATAAGTACAATAAAATAATGAAAGAAGAGATAAAAAAATAAAGTGCAATGGGAATTTGAGAAAGACTACTTCTAAGTAGGGACACAATGCTGACTTAAAAGGTGTCAAATAATATGAATACACATGAGACAGGACCACAGAAGTTTGTATTATAACAGCACCTGTCCCGGAGTAATTAATGTTACAAACAGGCAGCTTTTATCATTTATGTCTGTGCGCTTCTTATCAATCCCCTAAAACAGCTTTTTTACATGAATATAAATTTCAAACAGTCTATTTGGGAAAGATTTAAATAAACCAAAATGTTTTCAAATGGTTTATTGGTAACCAAGGTTAAGGAGTCAAAAATGACCCCTCATGAGTTGTATTTATTTAACATTTAGAACTTTAAGTTAAAAACATTTGTTTTTCTGTTTTCAATAGAAAAGAAACATTTGTTTGCATAGGAATTCATGAAGGTGACCCAACCTGGAAAAAGAACTTTTCGCTGTGGCCATGGGGTTCTTGTGACAAACTAGTTCCTTCAGAGATTGTATTCAACCCTGAGGAATGGATTCGACTTACGAGAAACATCTACAACTGGACTGAAGAATATGGAAGGTACAAAGAGCACTTAGATTTTTCATCAGAGTACAGCAGCTTTGTGTGCCTCAAAAACTTACTAAATTTTGAAGTGCCTTTTAATTTCTTTTGGTATTTTTTGTTTTGTTTTTTATTAGCTGTTAGTATTGTTATTTGCTTCCCACAGAGTATCATAATAGAGAAAGAGGACATGTATTTCTTGTCTTCGTGTTTGAAGAACCGTGAGAAGATGGGAGGGAAGGGAGGCTGTGGTTGCGGGCACCACAACAGTTAGATGCATGCGACCTCCACTCCAGCTCTTGCAATGCGATGTCGTCCCCACCCTGTATCTCCTACCCTGAAGGTGGAAGAGATTCGTGAACTGCAGAAACGCTTTAAAAGGCGCCCTGTTGCCCATGATAGTTTTCACTTGTATAAACTTGCCATGTGTCTCTTTCTTCGAGAATGACAGTTAACTGCTCTATAGGGAAGACTGGGACTTGAGTAACTTTTCCTCACAGTTGTTTGTCATCAGCCTGGTTATGCTGTTTTGGGCATGATTAGTCTTCTTGAAGCATTTCTATGTAAAGCTGACACTTCCCCATATGGAGAATGAGTCATCATCTAAAGAAATGTACTTCTATTGCCTATTTTTAAAATTAGGAGTTATTTAAAGATTAGATAATCATTGCTTATAATTCAAGAACAACAGGCAAGACCATATGAACAAATGCTACGAAGGCTTTTTGAATCAATGAGAGCAAACAGAGCGCACTGCTGTGCACCAGCTAGAGGTGGAGAAGTAGGTCCCCATCAGAGCGCTCTGTGGCCGTCTGGGCAGAGTTAGCAAATCACCCATCCTCCACGCAGCCAACAGCAGTTCAGGGACACAGCATCACTCGTTATCTCCATTCTGTCAAAATAGATAAGTAATGAGAACTTTTAATTAAGAGAAAGAAAAAGCCAGTAAATGGTTTAGCCAGTGTTCTTTAAGCAGCTTCCTAGCTCCCACAATGATTTCTCAAAGCCAGGAGTCCCCTCTCTTCAGGTTTATCACTTTGCTTCACAACCCGTTGGCTCTTAGCTGTGTCCATAGGGTGACCCAGGCCTTAGCCCTGCACCACGGCCCAGCTGACGGTTCTAAGGAACAGCTGCTCCCCACATGCCTCCAGCCTCTTCCCACTAGTCCTTTGTTTGCTCCCATGAGGCACTGGGGCTCATTATGCAAATTAAGAACACATTTACCAAAACCCCAAATTCCTAACAATTGAACTTTTCTGGAAGAGTAAGTTTATTATTTTGTTTCCTATCAGTACTTCAAGATCCAGCATATTGTATTGGCCTTGCAAGATTATAAAACCAGGATTACATGTCTATAGCAATAAATGTAGCTGACAGAAAAATGTTGTCGTTTTCTTGTAACTACAGGTTTGATTCTTCTTCTTGGGAGTCTGTGGCCAATGAGGAGATGTGGCAGGCAAGGTGACTAATCTACATTTTTATGTTTGCAGTCTGTTTTTAATATAGCAGAGAGGTCGCCTGTGGCACTTTCTATTTTGGGAGTAGGGGCAAGTGGTGATAATAAAAATAACATTTATGATCAATTATTTTCTTTGAGGCATAGTACTAATCGTTATACATGCATGATCTCATTTCATCCTCACAAAACCCTGTGAAAAAGTTATTATCATCCCCATTTTACAAAAGAACAAACTGAAGGTGGAGAGGTTACCTGTCCAAGGCCACAAGCTATCAGAACCCACAGCTGTCTGACTCTGGAGCACTTGTAACTCCTGTGCGCTCCTGCTTCAGCTAAAACAAAGTGAGGGCACCTGAGTGAGGAGAAGGCAATGAGGACCCTGGCTCCGTGTGTCATGTGCTAGTTAACTATTTAAGCCCTTGTTGAAGACTTACTAGAGGCCAGCCACTGTGCTAGGCGTGGGAGCGACACGTGAATATGGCGCAGTTCCCACTCTCAGGGAGCTCAGTCTAATGGAGCAGGCAGACGTATGAAAAGAGATGTGCCTGTTAACATGCTGGATGCTATGCTTCTCTATGTTCCTGTACAGAACACTTCATGTTGATGCTGTTGATTTTCTTGGTTCCTGTCATTCTGTTAAAAGAATCAAAATAGGGGCTGGCCCTGTGGCCGAATGGTTAAGTTCACGCGCTCTGCTGCAGGCGGCCCAGTGTTTCGTCAGTTCGAATCCTGGGCGCAGACATGGCACTGCTCATCAAACCACGCTGAGGCAGCGTCCCACATGCCACATCTAGAAGGACTCACAAGTAAAATATATCACTATGTACCAGGGGGCTTTGGGGAGAAAAAGGAAAAGAATAAAATCTTTAAAATAAAATAAAATAAAATAAAAAAGAATCAAAATATCTAACACTAACAGCCTTTGGCCTAAATATTAATGTAAATGTCCTCACTGATACAGACAGAGGTACCAATTCCTTATGAAGGACTTCCGTCAGCAAAAATGTATTGATGCCCATGCTGGGCTGGGGACTGAGCTTTGCACCAAGAATTGAGTTATGGTATAAAGGGCTTGCTTAAGTTTAAAGAGGTTTGTAAAAAGTTGTCGAGAAATACAGCTCCAAAATAGCAATTATAAAAATAAATATAGCATAGTTTTTGCAGTAGTGCCTTTTAAAAAGTCAAACAACAGCATATTACAAGTTATTAGTCTAGTTACAGGGACAAATACTTGCTTTGAAGAATGGATCAAAGATATACCATATGTTTGCACAATTCTTCACTGTGATTGAATGCGGGAAAGCTGGGGGAGAAATCACATAAAGAAGAAAGCAGGTCATTATTTGGGCAGGTATTGATTTAATTGGTGTGCTGAATACAATTTGGATGAGTTCATGTGGTCAAAGAGCCCAGCCACCTTTGAAGAACTGGTCACACATGGCATGAGCCGTTGCAATGGGCACCTTCAGGTTTGTGCTGACCAACTCAGCAAGTCTTCCCCTCCCCAGATGCTCTTGCATAACAATAATGCACATCTGGAGGAAAAACAGTGTCCAGTAGTCATGAGGAACATAAGCTTTTTTCTAAGAGATTTGACAGTCAGTGTGAATGCAGTGTCTTGCAGTGGGGGAAGCAGGGGTTGCTACTGGTTCAGAGTAAAGGTCTATGAATATGAGAGAAGGAAAAATAATATAATAAAGGGTTTTGTATGTTCCTTATCAATGGGAAGGTCTGGCAGATTTAGCTTTGACTGTGAAATTGACATGATTCTAATAGAGGTTCCCACCCATCCCCAATCCCAGGATGAAAACACCGTTCTTCATCTTTAACCTGGCAGAAACGGCAAGTGTGCCTTCCGATGTGAAAGCCCAGCTCTACACTCAGGCCTACACCGTAGGTTATGCTTTTATGTATATCGTCATATTGGGCAGGAGGGTGGGGGTGATTCTTTGGGATGGAGAGAGGGTATATCACAGTAGAATTTTTTGTTTGTTTCCAGATTTATTTGGCATTATAAAGCATTATAAGTGGAAAAATACTCATATTTATCACAAATAATGTCTAAAGTAAATGGCTGTGGTCAGCAAATAATGGTCCCCCTAAAGATGTCCATGTCCAAATTTCCAGAACCTGTGAATAGATGACCTTACATGGCGAAGGGGACGTTGCAGATGTGATTAACTTAAGGAACCTGAGGTGGGGAGATTATCCTAAATTATCCAGGTGGGCCCAATGTAATCACAAAGGTCCTTCTAAGAAGGAGGCAGGAAGGTCAGAGTCAAAGATGCGACGATGCAAGCAGAGGTCAGAGAGGAAGATCTGAAGGTGCTGCACAGCTGGCCTGGAAGATGGCGGAGGGGTCACAACTTGGGCAGTGCAGGCAGCCTCTGGAGACGGAAAGGGCAAAGAAACAGATCCTAGAGCCTCAAGAAGGAACACAGCCCTGTTAGTTCTGCAAAGACTTTGATTTTATGACGCCAGAAGTGTAAGACAATAAATTTATATTGTTTTAAGCCACTACATTTGTAGTTATTTGTTACAACAGCAATAGCCTTTATAAATATCAGCTTTATTAAAAAAAGCCAAGTCTGACAGGTTGCCTTCTCTGCAGAAGTCATGGCCCTGGCTGCCCTGTGGTGATGGGGCCATAGCTGGTTGAGATTTCATGGGAAACCTCAAGGGTCTTGGACAGTGGTGCTGTCTTCTAACTGTGGCCCAGGAAGCCGACTAGACTGAGACCAGGCAGACTGAGCTCTTGCGCAGCCAGGCCTCCGATGGAGTCGGGTGTGAGCAGAGGCTTGCCGCAGCTCTGCTTGAACAAGTGCCTGCTCTCCTGCGATTTGAGCACCAGACTCTTCAGACACCTTCAGGGAGAGTCTTGGAGCCTGCTCTGTAGGAGACAGACGTCCTGGCAAGGAACCAGTGAGAGCAGAGCCCAGGGGCTGGCTGTGTGAGTGGAGGAGGTATTCCTGCTCTCTTGAGGCTGCTGTGGATCTGCTCAGCCTGGGCACTTGTTTGGTGCTAAGTCAAAATAGCATGATGTCCAATCAGGATGACTGGTTTTACTCCTAAATTTTGTGATCATTGGTTTATTGTTTATTCATTTATTCATTCACTCACAGAGCACTGATTGACCACCCAGTCTGTACCCAGTATTGTGGTGGAGACAATCGAGCATTGCCCCTGCTATCGAAGAGGCAGCAGGTGAGGGAGGGAGACAGAAGATAAAGTGCTCAGTTCAGCTCAGGCTTGTGACTGGAGGAGAGTCTGCAGAGAGCTGTGCCTGGGGACACCCTCCTGGAGAGGGGAGTGCTGAGGGGGAGGCTTCCAGAGGAGATGTCACTGGAGCGGCATCCTAAATGATCAGAAGGGGCTAGCCAGACAAGTGGTGGCGCAGCGTCGTGAGAGAGTGGGGGAAGGAGGACAGGCTGTAAGGAGGAAGCCACAGGGACAAGGCAGGGCCCTCCAAGGCGCCCGCCCTCGAGGGCAGCAAGCAACTAACGACAGGAGGCAGCATGCTGGAGTTCTGTCTGGCAGTCGAGAGGTCCGGGTTCAAGGCCTCCGCCATTGATCGTCAAACTATGAGTCAAGTAACCGTTCCAGCTGGTGAATTTTTCTTTAAAAAGCGTGAGCTTTAAACTTTATAGAATATCTCTCATATCCTGGTCATATCACGTCCTATTTATCTCTGATCCTGTGAAAAACAAGTATGTATTTGGGAGAAATCTGAGACTTACTGCTATGACATACTCTCATCAGTAATGTGTTCCACGGTCAGCTGTGAGGCCACTACGGAAGCTAATTCCTGAATTATTGTCCCTTTGGGCTTGTGAGCTTTAATCTTCTCTGTGAACGCCAGTCTGCAGCACACTCTATGGGTGTCTCCTGTGCGTACATCTCCAGATGTCTGACATTGTTTGCAAGACAAACGAGGCCAAATACTTGATGGGTCCACACAAATCTACCCCCCAGTACCGGTTTTTCAAGAACATTATTTTTTAGAGGTGAGAGATATTTTTGTTACTGTTTCCATTATCCCGCTCCATAGCTTGTACAGAACATTAAGTTCAGGTGTAGTGGGGACGCAGGGAGTATCCCTGTCAGCTTTAGGATACATGTGATAAGTTAAAGATGTCCCCAATAAATAGAATATAGTCCACCAAGACTACTGTCACAGTAACACACACACAGGAAGAAATATAACTCACGTGATGAGAAACGACTGGCCTCTCAAGCTGCGGCTCACGTGGCTTGACAGGCCGTCAGAGCGTGCCGGTGATGCATCAGTAACAGCGTCCTTGCAAGGGCAGTCTGCTGGTTCTAGTGCCTGAAGACTACAGCGAGAGGTCGGGAGGAGCCTCTCTTTGTCCTGAGCCATTTGGGAAATGCTCACTGAAGTGCTGGCATCTGTTTTGAACGCCAAAACCTTAACAGGATTTTGAAAACTCAGGAAAGTAGGGAAGCTGAGCAGCTCCTGAGTACCCCTCTGTGTCGGCAGTGTGCACGCACTCACACATGTCCCTCGTCCAAGGGAGGCTCAGCAAGAGAAACAGCGGACCAAGGAAAAAAGACTGAGGAAAGGTAGAGAACTTTGACTATTTTACCAAGAAAATAAAAGGGCAGGAGGCTGTCAGTAGCTTTGATGTATGTGAAAGCATGAGGTGACTCTTTCCTATTTTATGGAGTGAAGGAAACTAAGGGGAAAATTGCTTTAAAAGGCACCTTGAAGACTAAGGGTCGTTACAGATCAAAATGGCATGTCAGACACAGGGTGGGGACTTTTTCATGGGATGCTATTTTGAAATAGGTTGGATATGCATTTGTCTGCTGTGGAGTAGGGGTTGGGGAAATAGAGAATGTGACTGGCTGCCTGTCACCCAAATGACGTGGTGAGTACAGTTCTCATCCGGAGGGCACTTGTCCTGGAGAAGGCACCACTGCTTGCTCTGTGCTCTCGTGGGGCCATGGGAGATTCAAGATCCTGTGAGTCGCCCTTCAATTGATAATCCCCAGGAAGGCTGTGAAATTCCCAAGTAAGCAAGGGTAATATTCCATTTTGCAGATTCGTTCTTCTTTTTTGTTTATTTGTTAAATGTTCCTCTGGAAAAATCAGTATCAAAAATTCTAACTCATGGGGCCAGCCCCATGGCCGACTGGTTAGAAGTTCCATGCGCTCTGCTTTGGTGGTCCGGGGTTTGCAGGTTTGGATCCTAGGTGCAGACCTACTCCACTTGTCAGCCATGCTGTGGCAGCATCCCACATATAAAGTGGAGGAAGACTGGTGCAGATGTAAGCTCAGGGACAATCTTCCTGGAGCTAAAAAAGGAAGATTGGCAATGGATGTTAGCACAAGGCAAATCTTCCTCGCCAAAAAAAAAGAAAGAAAAATTCTAACTCTTTCCAGTTAGTATTATCTCTGATATTGAAAAACAAAATTCTGAATTCCTGTGGGCAAACTTATAACTATGAAAATTATAATTGTAGGTTACTGTGAAGATTTTCAAAATCTCACTTTAAGGATGTCTCTTACATTCTGTTATGCCCAGCCTACTCGATGCTGGGTGTGTTTAAATTGTTTTATTGTTGCTATTGTTATTACTGTTCTTTTTAATGTAGAGAGAAATTTATGTAAAAATGAGGGACAGAATTTAAATTCCTTAAACTTCTTTTTCCATGCAGTTTTTAAAGAAAGCTATTTTTTTCCCCAACAGCTAAATTTAGAGTTTCAACTTTTCGGCCTGTTGATAAACAGCTTTCCCTGATTAGAACTAAATCCCTCTCCAGAGCATCTTTCTGGAGGAGGAGCATTTTGTCCTGACACAGTGTGTCTTAGGTTCCCTCTGCAACATCTGAAAACTCCAGAAGCAGTTTTAGATGAAGCGTCCTTGCCTCCTGCTACTGCAATAATTACAGCAACGTCTTTGCATTTTCTGCATGGCCTAGTAACCATTAGATTTTTACTGTAGGCTGCTTTGATTTTTTTCTTATGTTATTAATTTCTCTGTTTTTTGAAAAAAAGTCAAGGAATAACAAGGGAATACCAACATTTTTGCTGTTTTCCAGCTTTACAAGGAGATTGTCTACTTACAAAAGGAACACCCAGTGAACTGGCACAAGAACTATGCCATCGCCTGTGAGCGGCTGCTGCGCCTTCGGGAAGGAGGTGCAGACCCTGAAGTCTTGTTATCGGAAACCATCAGACATTTCCGCCTCTACACTCAGAAAGCGCGGAATGACCCGCAGCTCGCTGCTATTTTAGTTGCTCTGAAGCACCTGAGAAAAGAACTGCAAAGTCTGAGAAATACAAAAAATGTCTAAGACAGCAAAACGTGAGAACCCGCTCCTCATTCAGCATCAAAATTCTGAAGTCCGAACACTTTCATCCAAGAACAGAAACCGTATAAAAATTGAAGACTAAGTCACCTCCTAAATAAAAGTAACGTGGTGCAGCAGCACTGTTTAACGGGGGGTTTAGTGACTGAGATGTGCTGTTAATGCAAGTTCTGTTTATCCCACGTTACCAAACTAGCATTTCAGTGAGAAGCTTTCAAAAAATCTTCCCACCTCCACAGTCTTCCACCAAATGACTATGCTTGATTAGATTCTAGAAGAGAATGAACTATTTTCATACACTTAAAATATCAACTGCGAGTCTTCACAGGGCCCTGATTATTGGCATTGGTTTTGAAGGTTAAATTCTGAAAACGTTAATACCAGACCAAAGACACTCTCTATTTCCCAAAAGTGAAATCTTTTTTTTTTTTTGAGACTGAATCTTGTTATGCTTCAAGTTAGAATGCTTCTTTTTCTTTTTTTTTCCCTCTTGTGTCTGTGGTTGTTACATAATCTCACACTTCAAGCTAAACACAACTGGGTGATACTTTGAAAAAAAGTTGAGGTATATATTTGATTGTCTTAGATAATTCTCTGAAATCACTAAAACCTAAAGCTAATTTGTTGTTTGCTTTTTTCTCAGTTGCATAAACTGATTGGCAAGTAAAAAGGATTTTGTATTTCCTTAATTAATTTTATATTTGTGTTTTACTTCTATTTGGGCTCATAAATCTTGGCCCAATAATTAGGCAGCTCCTGCTGCCAAAAGGAAAAAAAACGGTGGAGATTGGGGGGAGGGGACGGGGAAGTGGTTCAATGAATTCATTTCTGTTACAAGCATCTTTTATACATATTACTAAAGAGAACATAGTAAGAAATGCAAATAACAGTTCTTTATTTTATTATGACAGTTAATTAATAGCAACTTGTTTTAATGAATAAAGTCAGTCTGAGTGCTTCAGCACTTCCTAAGGAAAGGGCAGAATCGGTGGGGATTCTTTCGCCCAGTTGCGGAGCTCCTAGACTCCAAGCACTGTATAGAAATGCTCACTAATGAAGAGGGAGGGGTAGAAGCCTGTCTGCATTCAAAGATCACTGGTGAGTCATTCAGCAAGAAAAGGCCCCTTACCAGGAATAGTCACAGTTCCGTGGCATTGTACTAGCAAAAGGGTCTGATCAAAGGTCTCCTGTGGAGCTTGCATGGTTCCCTTTCATACTACGACCATAATTAAAACCACTAATTCTCTTTTAAAAATGCTGCAGGATGCCATGTAGGCATCTGTCTGGAGTGTCCTTTGTGATGTCATAAGCTGTTAAGGACCAGTGCCGAGGGCTTTTGAGTGAAATGCCAGTCATGAAGGTGCTTCAAGACAAGGGTGCCTCGAAAAGCTTGACAGGGCCTTGACTGCACAATTCGAGCTGAATTTGCCCCTTGTCAGCTGCCAGTAAATAAATCTCAAAGGGGAAAAGCTGAAGTTTCATTACCTGATCCGTGGGGCTTTGTTGGTTTTGGCATCACACAGGGGAAGCCCTTGCCCCGCATTCTCTGGGTTTGAAGATGTCCACTGGAGCCTGCAGTGCCTGGACGGGGTTCAGAGCGGGACCTTTTGAAGAGTGTCAATAGTTGTAACAGTTCAGCTGTTAGGAAGACAAATAAATGGAGGAGCTCATTAATCCGCTTTTGGCTCTCAGTGCCTTTTGCCCTTTTATCACAGCCTTATTAGGCTCCTACTCATCTTGAACCAGAAAAAAATGAATTGAAGTTGTTGAGTACTAATTGGCAAAGACTTTTAATCATGGGCCAAGAACTTTCACTGACTTGAAAGTAACTTCTCCACAGGGAAGAACCAAAAACCTGGTTTACCTTAAAACAAAAACCTGTTGGAGTTCAGTGTGGTGTAAAAATTTAAGGAAGCATTGATAAATTGTCTAAGTTTATCCATTTGAAAGAAATTATGTAAGATTATGATTTCCGCTTAAAAAAAAAGTACAATAAAATTCAAATAAACATTCCCTGGAAAATGTGCTGTCTTTATTGGTTCAGAAAGGAGACTGCGTGCATGTGTGAGACGTCACGTCTGTTTCTGAACATCCACGTGTATGCATGTAAATATTCATTTGAGCATCTACACATACATGTGGTATTGGAGGAACCTTATTAGAAGTAATATTTCCTGTTTACGGCTTTAAGAATGGCCAGTAAAGGCCTTTTTTTGAGAGTATCTGCTTTTCAAATTTGTGTATACTGTGACGCTACATAATATGTCTGAATATGCTTTGTGTGTTGACTGTTGTCAAACGGTGCGTGAATTGTTCTGTATTTGTGCAACAATAGCTTTGGACCACGCTCTCTTTGAGAAAGTAATGATATGACGGCTCAGAGTAGGTAGGATCATGATTATTTAAACTTCTAAAGACCGTGAGTAAATGAAAAAATAGCAAACTGAGCTGAGATTTTGGAATGTTGGGCTTCATTCCCAGATCAACTACTTTGAAGAATTCTCTCCTTTCAATTTGTGAGGTTGAACAAGCTGCTTTCTTTTTCCTTCTCTTACTTTTCCTTGGCTAGTGCACAAACACCACAAAATCTGGCAGAAGGGGTCTCCTGTAGTCTAAGCCCCGCCATGGAAGAGAACGTGAAGGAGGTGACTTCTGATGCAGGATTTGGCCAGCTTTCTCCTAGGAGTGTCCCTGGAGTGCCGTGTGTTGGCAGGACGACAGAAACCCCATAAGGCCAACTTCTGCCTGGACTTTGGCCTGAGGAACAAGTGGGAGCCAGCAAAACTGTCTGCCTCTCCACAGGCTGCCGTGGCCTCCTGTCCGGCCCAGAGGCTAGTGCACACCGCAGGGTGGTGGAGACAGGGATGTGGCCCGCGTTCTCTGACAAACCTCCCAGCCCTGTTCTCCTGATGGGAGGTATGCGTGGTTCTTGTTATTGACTTTCTTCTTTTCTTTGTTTGTTCAAAGGGGCCATTATTTAAAAAATACTTTTGTTCTATTATTCAAAATGCAGCCAAAATAGAAGGGAATCAATTACTAGGATACTATCTTGAAATTTTCAAATAGAAATTGTGAAAAGTTATTTCTGTCCATATTCTTAGGATTTTCTTATGATAGAACCATGATGTTAGCCTTTATGATATTTAATTAAAGCCATTATGAGTACTAGGAGTATTTTATGATACCCTGCTGATTTCTTTAAGTCACCAGGCAGGGATATGAAAAGCAGTGTTTTAAATTTATATTTTAAAAGTCAAACAATGTGAGTCCTTAATCATAGGTCCCAACAATATCCCTCAGAATTTAAAAATGTTAATACTTTTAATAATCAGAAAAAATTTTAATACCAAACGTTAAAAAAAAAGATCCTGTTACAGCAAATCCTTTTACTCTGTTTTAATTCTGGGATATTTTATAAATGCACAAATGTGGGGTATTACTTAAAATTCTGTTCTTCTAGCTGACTCCAAGTCCTATGGTTAGGTAAAGAAAATAATTCTACCCTGAAGAAAACAATCCACACTGCTTTGTTCATCTCATATTTTGTTGTGGATGCAAAAATGTTCTAAAGTTTATACTCACAAACAAATAAGTAATGTTTCCAGAGATTCTGGGAACATCTAAAGGCCAAGATCTTGGCACAGTATTACAGAGCAAACAGGGAGCTAAAGCTGTAGCAGCGATCATAGTCAATGAAGACGTCATTGTCAGTACCCTCTAAAGGTCTGTTTGATTTGGATCGCATGGATGGTATAAAAAAGGCCTCAGGAATAGCGCAATGTGCCTACCTGGATATCGGAAAGGAAACTAATAGTAATGTATCTTAAGAAAGAAGTTTTTCTGAAGAAAAAAAAAATCTGTTTGTTCTTCAACAGTGTAACATATTTGGTGGGAACTGTATGTACTAAGAAGACTAGCTTATGTCATATTGCTAAAAAAACGAAGGTGAGGGGGAGAGATGAGGAGAAGTTCCAAAACGGTAAACACAATGCAGCAATTATTGACCTGTAAGTGGAGTTATCTGGATCTTTTCCGCAGATCCAAAGCGTTATTGATGAGCGTTACTTGTCAGCAATGGAGATACAGTGATGATTTTAGAAAAGTTGATAAGGCTGAGAAAGTTTCAAGATACAGATCAAGAACACAAAGGCAAATAACTGGGCCACATTCCTGTCCCAGTGACCCAACCTCCCAGAGCCCACGAGCGGCCTCCAGTCTTTCTGTGCATAGTTGCCCTCAGATGAGGTTGGTGTCAAAGGTCTAATAAAAGACAAATGGAAACAAGCCAGATTTAAAACTCTTTCACAATTTTAATTGCTTAGAATTGGTTATAAATCTGTATAAGTAGTTCCCAGGGGAAAAGTATGATGGAAGGAATACAATCTTTATATTGGTAAGTTCATTCTATGTTATATATTATAAACTAGTGAATGGAGATTATGTCCTGTTTTTTAAAATATACAAACAAACCATAATCATCTTCTATTTAGAAATATTACCTAAAGGGGGTTATTCTGTAATGTAACCTTTTAAAAAAGATATTTTGAGATTTCTCTCATCTAAATGAAATATTCCCTAGCTGGTTGAACTGTTGGAAATACCGTTAAAACCTGTGGTTGTCGCTTATATGCGAAAGTATGTGTGATTAAAGCCAGAAAGGGAACACTGCTCGGGAATCAGATCCAGTTTTCTCATCCTTGCATTATGGTGTGATGGAGCCTAAATGAATCCCCTGCATATTGATGATTCCCTGGATCCACGAGCATCATCTGAGGCACAGAAATCTCTGTAACACCCTGGCACACCAGGACTTGAACTCAAAAACTGCAACAGATGGCCCAGTGGGGATTTGAGGACGGGTAAAAGATACAGGGACTAGACGACTCTTTAGTATCTTCCCTCAAAATAGGTTTTCAAAATGGAAGGAAAACGTTATATAATTGTTTTATTATTCACCGTGGTTTTAAAAGTTAATATAAAAGAAATCAAAGGCTCTTTTAAAATACTCTAGCAAAAGTGACAGAAACTTTAAAAGGGGTTGTTTATAAAGAGAAGCTGATCCATTTATCAAAACACTAGGGTTCCTTTGACTGAAGAGTCAAAAGCCAGTCTAACAGATGAGAGGAATTTGAAAAAAAGTTTTGCTTATAGAAGAAGGAAAAACCAAAGTTCAGTTATTATCAAGTTCAGAGCTTAAAACGGGTAAGTTCATGGGGCCGGCCCCGTGGCAGAGTGGTTAAGTTCGTGCGCTCTGCTTCGGCGGCCCAGGGTTTCCCAGTTCGGATCCTGGGTGCGGACATGGCACTACTCAACAGGCCACGCTGAGACAGCCTCCCACATGCCACAACTAGAAGGACCGACAACTAAAAATGCACAACTATGTACCGGCGGGCTTTGGGGAGAAAAAGGAAAAACAAAATCTTTTAAAAAAAAACAAAAAGGGGTAAGTTCCATGATAGAGCTTGTACTTAGTGGTTGTTTTTATTTAGTGTGTCACAATTTTTCACTAAAATTGTCGCCTATTCCTTCAATATGTGGGCCTGCACCTACACAGTTTTATATTTTTCTTTCAATGATCAGAATTTTAACCATTAACCTCTGCAGTCACCTGCAGTCACTGGGAGCCAGTCCCTCGAGGTGCAGGATTGTGCCTAGTTACGGTGATTGTCAAACTGGGTCATGAAGCCAGCTTAGTGGAAATTGACCAGCGTTTTGTTAATGAGATGAAATGGAAACTATCGTGCCGCATCTGAGGCAGCAAGGGTAAGTACGGTTTCAAGAAATTTTTAGTTTCATTTCATGTATGAGTGTGTAACATATGTCTCACACTGTGTGTGTATTTGTACACATCTAAAACATTCACGAATAAATCTATAAATGTATGTGTGCTGGGTCACAACATAAAATGTACTTATTGTTGGTCACAGTAAAAAGTAAATTTGAAAGCCACCAAAAAGGTTAGTAAGGGATCATCTGGTATAACTAGCATGACTAATGTAGTTTGATAAATGAAGAAACTGAGGCCTACAGTGAGTCAGAGACTTGATTAATGTCACACAGCTAGGTGGTGGCAGAGCTGGGACTAGAACCTGAGCCCGCGGCTCAGTCTGGTGTACTTCCGCCTCGTGCAGCACAGTTCAATGAAACCAGCTACATTTCACTGTCAACGCCGTGTCACATTAAAGTCTCCAAGTAATGTGGCCATCTTAAATTATGGTAGACTTTTCTAGAAGTGAGTGGTGTGTGAAATCAAGAACTATGTCTTAGGAAATTATTTAAAAGCCATGCATCGATCTTTCTTCCCCTCCTCCAAACCTCTGAAATATAATTTCTTTTTCCTTTCCTTTTTAGACAGGGCCAGTTGTATCTCTGGCTTTTGACAGAAAATTTCTCTAACCACTTAGACTAAGGAATATACATCCAAATTAAAAGGTTTTAGTGTGATAAGAAAAAGGCACTTTGAAATCTAGGAACTTATTAGCATAAATTACATTCCAGCTGAATCAGCTACTGAGCGCTCCCTTGAGAAAGCCTGCGCTAGTTTATGCATGCCTTCTCTTCCCACGCAGGCTTCAAACATGTAAGCACATCCATGTTTTGCAGAAGGAAGTGTGTCCCAGCCCCACAGGGAAGGTCACCGATTCAGGAGTTGGGCTTCTCCTCACAGAAACCAAGACCACCTAGAGCCAGTGTTCACGATCCTCCTGTTTGCTTCCGCCACACTATGAAAAATTTCTAACAGTGTCCAGAAGGGCAGGGGGCCTCTTTGTCTAGTTTTAACTATGTGAGTCATATGTGTGATTTGTAAAAATATATAACAATAATAATAATTATTGTTGTTGTTATGACAACTAATCCCATTCAGTATCCATTGAATGGCTTCAGTGATCAGAAACCATCTAAATGTCCTGCATTTCCTGTCAGAGTTGGAAGTAATTTGACCTTTCATTTTTGGGAGGTAACTAAATTTGATATTGCTCGTGAGGCAAAGGCTCCTTCTGATGCTAACAGACAACACCGTTTTCCTTTTCCATGCCCCCTTGTGAACAAACAGATGATCTGCTGAGCCTAAACCTGTTGAATATTGTCAGCTAATTTGTACACAGCAAGCGTGTGAAACTTTACAAGAATCAGACCAACCAGAACTTTGTTTTAAAGCAATTCCATGAGATTTCGTAATAATTGTTCTTATACTGTCCTGTGAAGCATGTGACCTGCTTGAAATTTTGCTAAGATGGAGATTCGATGTTCGTTTTGATAAAATGCTCCAGGATAAACAAGTACTAGAGCAAACACCTTCGCCCGCTCCCTGAGGCTCCTGCCTCGTGCAGTCTCCTGCAGGCGCTCCCCAGCCGCCCCGCAGGGAGCGCGGCCCCAGTTCTCACTGCCTGCCTGAAGAAGCGCACGCCGGGACGTGCGCCTGCTGTGTTCTTTTTGTCCTAAAAGAGCAAAGAGCGGAAACCTAGTCCTTCCCAACTCTTCCACTCACGTTCCCAGGTTACAGGCTGTTCCAGAAAGCACAGGCCTTCTAGATGGCACTAGAAGCACCAGGTCATGTAGTGGTTAGAGCTAGACCCCAGCCCTGCCTCCTGCCAGCCGGATGACTTGGAAGTGTCTGTGTGCGTTAGCTTCCTTTTCTGTGGAACCGGCGTATAACACACTGACCTGAGGGTGCGTCTGTAAGGACGAAATGGGTTGCTGCATATAAAGTGCATTGAACAGTGCGCGGTAGTGGCACCTGTCACAGTGCTGGCTGTTTTCATTCATATGCCAGTAAAACCACTTCTCATCTACTCTTAAACCCGAGTAAAATAAGAATTCAGAGCCTGCTAGTGCCTTGCTTCTCTCTTGTATGTTTTAAAAAGTCCTCACTAAATATGCATCTGGAAAACTTAAGTAACTCGATTTAAACTATAGTGATAATTATAAATAGTGTTATTTAAATTATATGGAAACCCGGCAATTCTAAGAGTAACCAAGAAGCACTGAGCAGATGAAGAAATGAAATCAGTCCCATCAATAAAGGAAACACGTCTCAACCTGTGATTGCACACTGCCCCCCGCCCCGGGGAAAATCCATTCTGTGCAACCTGTCTCCATGCCATCCTGCCCTCCCGTCACCATGCCATCCTGCCCTCCCGTCACCATGCCATCCTGCCCTCCCGGCACCATGCCATCCTCCCCTCCCGTCACCATGCCATCCTCCCCTCCCGTCACCATGCCATTCCCCCCTCCCGTCACCATGCCATCCTCCCCTCCCGTCACCATGCCATCCTCCCCTCCCGTCACCATGCCATTCCCCCCTCCCGTCACCATGCCATCCTCCCCTCCCGTCACCATGCCAGCCTGCCCTCCCGTCACCATGCCAGCCTGCCCTCCCGTCACCATGCCATCCCCCCTCCCGTCACCATGCCATCCTCCCCTCCCGTCACCATGCCATTCCCCCCTCCCGTCACCATGCCATCCTCCCCTCCCGTCACCATGCCATCCTCCCCTCCCGTCACCATGCCATTCCCCCCTCCCGTCACCATGCCATCCTCCCCTCCCGTCACCATGCCATCCTGCCCTCCCGTCACCATGCCATCCTCCCCTCCCGTCACCATGCCAGCCTGCCCTCCCGTCACCATGCCATCCCCCCTCCCGTCACCATGCCATCCTGCCCTCCCGTCACCATACCATCCTGCCCTCCCGTCACCATGCCAGCCTGCCCTCCCGTCACCATGCCATCCTCCCCTCCCGTCACCATGCCATCCTCCCCTCCCGTCATCATGCCATCCTGCCCTCCCGTCACCATGCCATCCTCCCCTCCCGTCACCATGCCAGCCTGCCCTCCCGTCACCATGCCATCCTCCCCTCCCGTCACCATGCCATCCTCCCCTCCCGTCATCATGCCATCCTGCCCTCCCGTCACCATGCCATCCTCCCCTCCCGTCACCATGCCATCCCCCCTCCCGTCACCATGCCATCCTCCCCTCCCGTCACCATGCCATCCTGCCCTCCCGTCACCGTGCCATCCTGCCTCCTTCCGTTGTTCCCCGAGCCGCGGCCGCCCGGAAGGCGGCTTCAACATTCTTTGCCTCCTCTCCCAAAACTTAGATTTTGCCGTCTGTCTGTACATTTGGTCTGACTCTACCTCCCCTGAGCAGGGTGGATTCCTTTGGTCCCAGGAGCCTCTCACAGAACAGCCCTGTCCCAGCTCAGCCTCTCCAGGCACTTGCAGGACGGGCACCTACGGAATGGCTGGAGTCGGCGCTCAGGGCCGCTGCTGGGCTCCGAGGCCACACTGGGGCCGGGGTCGTGGGTTTCCAGGTGGGGATGAGCAGAGTGCCCAGCAGTATTTTTGTGGATGAGTACTCCATTCACTCACTTATCTTTGTATTCATTTAACCAAACATTTTCTGAGCTCCTACGATGGGCCAGGCCGGGACCTAGGCTTTGAGAGGGGGAGGGGAGCCAGCCAGAGCAGGGCCTGACCCCGACGCAGCTTCCATTCTAGGGGGAGAAAGCCAAAATGGAGGTCCTCAAAATCTGCCCCAGGGCCTTTCTCACCACCACGTCTAACCGCGCGGAGGAAATAGAAGCTGCCTCCGCTTGGGACGGCGCTCAGAAACGTCTGCCCCCCCAAGCACGAGTCAGCCGGTTCCCACCGGGGCCTGCCTGCGTCTTTCTCGGGTGATCCAGAGCCCGCCGAAACACAAAGGGCTGCCAGACCCGCAGACCCGCGGCTCGCCCGCCCTTCAGGGCGCCCCTCTGTCCCCACGGGCCGCCTGCACGACAGCGCCGCCCTCGGCTCCTCCTCGCGGCCGCGGACCTCGGTGGCGGGGGGCTGCTGGCGCTCGCTGTCTGCCTGGAGCGAAGCAATGCCCTCGTTCTCCCGCCGCCCCCACGGGAACGAGGCAGGAGGGACCCGGAGCGAGGCGAGCCGCGCGCCCGAGGCTCCGTGCCCAGCTCTCGGGTTCCCAGGGGTGCATGACCGGTCCGGGCCTTCAGCTCGTGCCCTTGCCCAGCTTCATTGCTGGAAAAGGACAGGTCCCACTTCCACAAAGCAATGAGATGGAATCGGCGCTTCTGTGGTATTCTTGCCAAAAATGGGTAACTTCAGTTTAACCACAAGGAAACGTCACAGGAACCCAATTTGAGGGACACTCTATGAAATGCCTGACCAGTGCTCCTCAAAAGTGTCAAAGTCGGGAAAGACAGAGGGTCCCAGAGCGAAGGGGCCTGAGGAAACGTGACGACGAAGGGCAGTTGGGACCCTGGGTTGGACCCTAGCACAGAAAAAAATGTATTAGTGGAAACACCGGTGAAATCAGAATTAAAATCTGAGTGTAGTTAATAGTGTTGCACTGATGTTAGTGTCCTGGTTTTGATAATTGTACTACCAGTCATGTAAGATATTAAATTCGGTGAGATTGAGTGAAGGGTATACAGGAACTTTGAACTATTTTTGCGACTTTTCTATAATTCTAAAATTATTTCAAAAAGGGTTAAAACAATTTTTTTAGGGCAAAGCACTCCTTTTCCCTCTTACTCCTTGTCATTCTTTGTTTACTGTGTTAAGCCTCAAGATGAGCAATAGGTAGAGCGGCTTCACGACTTGGGCGCACCAATGATCAAAGAGACAAGACCCCTAAGGCCAGAGGCCACAGGCCTGCAGCCAGCCTCGCCAGTAGGGTGGGTGGTCCTCGTTGGCCCTGCGTAGGGACTCCTGCGCTGCTGTCCACTGAGGGGGGGCATCTCCAAGGGCCCGACGCCCTGTTTCCAGCCTCTTGCGGAGCCTCAGCAGAGGTCTGTGGGAGGAAATGCCCCGAAAAGCCACTGGACTCACACCTGGTTTGAAGACAGCGGGATCTGGTCTCGGATCATTCCTCTGGTTCGGCTTCTGTCTTGAGGCAGTCCCTACAGGAGAAGAAGGAGTGAAGGCGAGCACCCTTAATACCCTAATTCTTTCCAAAGATGATTCAGGTTTTTGTAGCTTCATTAGCATTTGCAGATAGAAATACATTTTAAGTGGCATTATGCTAAGTAATTATTCTTACAGGATCTAAAATTAAACACATTTTACTCAGCATGAAATTATTCCTACCACGTACTGAGTTTGGTGACAGCTTGAGAGTTTGGACGGTGGGTTGCAAGAGGGAGAGAAGCAATCCATGTATTTAAAAAAATCCAACCCAAAATATTTCACCAAAGGTAAGTCTTTGTAGCGAAATAATTTTGGCTGGATGAAATATTAAACCTGCTACTATAAATTTCACGCCTTGCATTCCTAAAGCAGATGCAGCGTGATGATGCCAAAAATTAATTGGAAATAATGTGACTTGCCTTGTGTACTCTGTCCAGTAGAGGGCGTAGCAGATAAGCGTTGTGTGTGTTGGCGACTTAGCCCCTGATAAGGCTTGCTGGTAATTGCTTCTGTAAAGATATGTAGCAACATGCTTGGATGCTTATTTACATTTAGGAATGTGGTTCGGAATAGGAGGTTTAGATTTATAACTTTGTTTTTGTCTGTCAATACATGGGAGACTTTGGTTGTTGCGAGCATTATATTTACCAATGTGCAATGTTGAATTGCTGGATTTAATTGTTACAGTACAGTGAATTATTCTATTATTTCTTACTTTTTTATCCTAAGGAAAATTCAAACTTTCCAGGCTTTAGGGCAGGATAAAATGGCTCTGAGCATGTCAACGTCTCAAGAGCACATTATTTTCTTATTGGATTGTATTAACTTTACAGATGGAAATTTGAAGGAGAATTAGAAGGCTTAGAGATGGGAAATTTGGAGAAGAAAAGAATAATGTCTTAAGATTTCTGGAGGGGTTAACTGGTAAGTCATTTTGAAAGCTGCTGATGCTAATGCTCGTAGCAAGAGACACAGCAGACCCTAAAATTATCAGGAATGAGGCACAGAATTGCTAAGAAGGAAGAGAATCTTGTGTCACACTCAGAACTGCCAAAGGATTATTCAGGTTTCCTCTCTCTCTCTCTTTCTCTCTCTCCTGGTCTCAATACCTGCTATAACTGGCACAGAGTTTTATTGTGTAAACTCCTAATGGGGCAGCTCTCCACCATCTAGGCAGAGGGTGTTTGGTGTTTCTCTTAGTTTAAAAAACAAACACAGTCTCCTGCTTCAGATGCATTGGACCCGAAAGGACAACAACATGACATATATAAGCAAACATCTACCCATTCTCTAATTTGCAGCTGAAGGGGGAAGCTGTGGGGATAAAACACAACATAATAAAACCTAACAGACAATAATGCTAAAGGAAAAGGCGTGGGCCTACCTCCCGCCGGGGAATCAGTGGTTTCGTGAGGCTCATGTGGCTGAGGGTGGGTACCACAGGTGTCCCATCCATGCTGCATGATCAGACCCTCGGCAAGGCACCAGCCGGTGGGTCTGGAATCCTGGCTGTCACCCACCCCCCACCACCACAGACTCCTCTCCCCCTTCTGGAGCTCTTCCCCATGATTTTGGAGGCTTCCACACAATCCAGGGATCAGAAGTGCCCTGTTGGGAAAATGAGCTGGGGAAGAAACCCACCAGAGCTGGCCTCTGGGGGGGACACCAGGAACCTGGGCTTGGAGATGACAGGAGACTTGCTCTGTGCCCTTTTTAGCTTTGAATTTTGTAGCATGAGCAAGTAGCGCCTAATCTTAAATTGTAGAGAAGTGGAACCTGGACCTACAGACAAGGACTGACTTGCCCGTTCCTAGACCATTCTCCTTGTCGGCCTCTCTCTGCCACATGAATTACTCTCTCCCTCTCCTGCTTTTCATATGGGAACAATGATTCTTTCTCCCTGGGATTTACTCTCCTGCAGATCTTGTTATCAATCCTCCTTTGAAACTGTAGTTTGTTGTTTATATCACAGTCTTTCTTTGCAAATGGACTGGGCCCTGTGTGTGTTTGGTGGGGGGATGGGTGGTGGTGGTGAAGGGCGCCTGCTGAGGGGAGGGAGCAAAGAGACGGCAGGGAGAGAACAGGGAGAGGCCATCCATCATTAGAAAGGTTGTGGAAGAAGAATTCAACGTGCAGGCTTAAGAATTTAGGGTTGAGCTTTAGGATGAGTTCAAGCTTAATGAGAAGGTTGGGGTCTCCAGAGCTCTGCTTCCCATCCACCCCTAAAATCTTATTGGTGGTACTGTCGCAGAGGATTGTACGCATACCCAAAATGGCAAGAGCCCTGATTTGGCTCCTATAAATAAAAATTTGCTACCAATAAAAATTATAAACCTTTCCTCTCTTCTTAGATAGCAACTTCTCTTGCCTTAAAATCTTTCTAATCTGAAACTATATTTAATATTGCAAATAAGTACTCCCATGGTATATCAGACAGGGTTCCATTGCAAAGAACAGAATCCATTCCAGCTAGTTTCAGCAGAAAGGGGCTTATCACAAGGCATTACACGGCTCACAGCATTACTGGGAGGGCTGAAGAGACAGGCTCTGGGTGTAACCTTTCCAGGATGACCTCACCACTGCTCTGCAGAAGCTAGCCGCCAACAGAGCAGAGGCCTTCTACTGCCAGGAAGCCCCCTGCCAAATGGGAAGTTACTGTTCCTGCCCCCAACTCCAGAACTGTGGCACCACTGTCACCCTCAGGAAGCCACCATGGTCAGGAAGTCCCTGCAATGGCTACAACTGGAACCACCCAAGTGCCCACTAGAAGCCACACCAGCAAGTGGCTGACCCACCGCTGCTTTCAACACACACAAGGCTAGTGAGCAGGCACAGCAAAACAAAATGTGCGTGACTTTGCTTGCCAGCAAAAAGAACACAAATGGGGGCTATGTCTCACTCCCACCTTCAAGTCCCAGGTGACTGCATCTGAATGGCTGCACCTCACTCGTATCCAGAACCCCAGCGGCAAGGGCCTCTGGGAAATACAGTTTTCATTTCCCAGCCTCTGCAATGCAGAAGGCATTCTAGAAGGCGAGTGGAGTAAATGTTGAACATTAATGCACTGTACCTGCTACACTCCAAACAATTACAGAGATGAAAACACGCTTTTTTTTGAAAAAGCTCATTTACAAACTGTACACAAGAAGAAATAGTTTCTTCTGAACTAAAAATAAATGCTACTTCAGAAATGGACAAAAAGGTAAAGCAGGATAGTTCCAACAAAAATTTATAGGTGCTATGCCAACAAATGGGATGACCTAGAAGAAATGGATAAATTCTTAGACTCATACAACCTCCCAAAACGGAATCAAGAAGAAATAGAGAAACTGAATAGACCAATCACAAGGAAAGAGATTGAAACAGTAATCAAAAACCTCCCCAAAAACAAAAGTCCAGGACCAGACGGCTTCTCTGGAGAATTCTACCAAACATTCAAAGAAGATTTAATACCTATCCTTCTCAAACTATTCCACAAAATTGAACAAGACAGAATACTTCCTAACTCATTCTATGAGGTCAACATCACCCTGATACCAAAACTGGGTAAGGACAACACAAAGAAAGAAAATTACAGGCCAATATTGCTGGTGGACGTAGAGGCAAAAATCCTCAAGAAAATATTGGCAAACCAAATACAGCAGTATATTAAAAGGATCATACACCATGATCAAGTGGGATTTATACCAGGGACACAGGGATAGTTCAACATCTGCAAATCAATCAACGTGATACACTACATTCACAAAATGAGGAATAAAAATCACATGATCATCTCAATAGACACAGAGAAAGCATTTGACAAGATCCAACATCCGTTTATAATAAAAACTCTCAACAAAATGGATATAGAGGGAAAGTACCTCAGCATAATAAAGGCCATCTATGACAAACCCACAGCCGGCATCATATTTAATGGTGAAAAACTGAAAGCCATCTCTCTAAGAACAGGAACAAGACAAGGATGCCCACTCTCGCCACTCCTATTCAACATAGTACTGGAGGTTTTTGTCAAAGCAATTAGGCAAAAAAAAGAAATAAAAAGTACCTAAATTGGAAAGGAAGAAGGGAAACTCTCTCTGTTTGTGGACGATATGGTCCTATATATATAACACCCTAAAGAATCTACCAGAAAACTATTAGAAATAATCAACAACTGTAGCAGAGTTGCAGGGTACAAAATCAACTTACAAAAATCAGTTGCATTTCTATACACTGAAAACAAACTAGTATAAGGAGAAGTCAAGAATATAATCCCATTTATAATCACAAAAAATGAATAAAATATCTACGGTAAATTTAACCGAAGAGGTGAAAGACCTATATACTGGAAACTATAAGACATTACTGAAAGAAATTCAAGAAGATATAAAGAAATGGAAAGATATTCCATGCTGATGGATTGGAAGAATAAACATAGTTAAAATGTCCATAATACCTAAAGCAATCTACAGATTCAATGAAATGTCAGTAAGAATCCCAATGACATTCTTCATGGAAATAGAACAAAACATCCTAAAATTTATATGGAACAAAAGACCCCAAATAGCCAAAGGAATCCTGTGAAAAAAGAACAAAGCTGGAGATATCACAGTCCCTGATTTCAAAATGTACTACAAAGCTATAGTAATCAAAACAGTGTGGTACTGGCACAAAAACAGACATGTAGATCAATGGAACAGAATTGAAAACTCAGAAATAAAACCACACATTATGGACACCTAATCTTCGACAAAGGAGCCAAGATCCTAGAATGGAGAAAGGAAAGTCCTTTCAATAAATGATGTTGGGAAAACTGGACAGCCACACGCGAAAGAATGAAAGTAGACCATTATCTTACACTGTACGTGAAAATTAACTCAAAATGGATTAAAGACTTGAACATAAGACGTGAAACCATAAAACTCCTAGAAGAAAGTATAGGCAGTACACTCTTTGGCATCAGTCTTAGCAACAGCTTTTTGAATACCATGTCTACTCAGCCAAAGGAAACAAAAGAAAAAATAAACAGATGGGACTACATCAGACTCAAAAGCACCTGCAAGGCAAAGAAAACTGTGAACAAAATGAAAGACAGCCCACCAACTGGGAGAAAATATTTGCAAATCGCATATCCGACAAGGGACTAATTTCCAAAATACATAAAGAACTTGTACAACTCAACAACAAAAAAACAAACAGCCCAATCAGAAAATGGACAGAGGATATAAACATATAAACAGACATTTCTCCAAAGAAGATATACGGATGGTAACAGGCATGTGAAAAGATGTTCAACATCACTAATTATTAGGGAAGTGCAAGTGAAAACTACAATGAGATAGCACCTTACACCTGCCAGAATGGCTATAACTACCAAGACAAAAAATAACAAATGTCAGAGACGGTGTGGAGAGAAGGGGACCCTCACACACTGCAGATGGGAATGCAAACTGGTGCAGCCACTATGGAAAACAGTATGGAGAGTCCTCAAAAAATTAAAAATAGAAATACCATATGATCCAGCTATCCCACTACTGGGTATTTATCCAAAGAACTTGAAATCAACAATTCAAAGAGATTTATGTACCCTTATGTTCATTGCAGCATTATTCATAATAGCCAAGACATGGAAGCAACCCAAGTGCCCTTCAACTGATGAATGGATAAAGATGATGTAGTATACACACACACACACACACACACACACACACACACACACACACATATACACACACTAGAATACTACTCAGCCATAAAAAAGAGAAAATGGTTGCATTCTTAACAACATGGATGGACATTGAGAGTATTATGTTAAGTGAAATAAGCCAGACAGAGAAAGACAAACACTGCATGATTTCACTCATGTATAGAAGATAAACAAACACATGGCCAAAGAGAACAGATTAGTGGTTACCAGAGAAGAAGGAGGTGGAGGGGGGAGTGGGCAAAAGAGGTAAGTGGGCACATTTATATGGTGACGGATAAAAACCAGACTATTGGTGGTAAGCATGATGCAGTCTATACAGAAACTGATAATAAGGTACACCTGAAATTACACAATGTTATAAACCATTATGACCTCAATATAATAAGTGAAAAAAAAAAAGAATTTATAAGTACGGAGAGCAACACAAAAAAAGGGAAGGGGGATGGGAATTGTTTAATTTCCTCTATCCTAGCAATAGAAGAATTAGCAAAAGTTGGTGCATTGTGTCTGTGTCTGTGCTATCTAGGGCACGTTAGTCAGCAGATGATTAGAACACAGGACAGAAGAGCAAAAGGCAGCTGATTTTACCAGCTAATGACACAGAAGCTGGTGGGGACCCCCTGCTGTAAAGACTGGAACTGGGAAAGGACACTGTTACATCATCAATGCAGTGGGTTAAAGATGCAGAGCGCTCATGGCTGGGTTGCAGGAATTGGGGCTGCATGAGCTGATGGAACCAACGTGCTTCCAAAAAACTCAGAGGGCCTGCCGATGGGAAAGACACAAAACAGACACCAGAGCATCTTCCACTTTTCCATGGTCATTTGAGAAGCCATCTTAGGACAATGTGGGCAGGCGTGAGTGGAAGCACATCTTTGGACGCTGCTGGAAGGCAGACTAGGAAGTGCCACTCAAGTGTGGGAACTGGGACAAAATTGTTTATGCTACAGGAAAAAAGCAGCTTGAAAAAGAGAATTTCTTGATAAACAATAATGTACACCTGAAATTACACAATATTATAAACCAGTATAATCCCAATAAAATTACTTGAAAGAAAAAAACATGGACTAATAGATATATAGAAGGATGGAGAGAGACATGATAATGCAAATATGGTAAAATCTTAATTATAGAATCTAGTTGGTCAGCTCATGGATATTAACTGTAAAAATTCTTTCAACCTTTATGTATGCTTGAAAATTTTTATAATGAAATGATGGGAGAAAAAACCCCAAAGAATTTCTGAGAACTCAAAATCAAATGACCCAAGAGAGTACCAAGCATACACTGTCCCAAGGCTTTCAGAAGCTGGAAGATGACTTATAAAGAAAAGCATAACCTGTCACAGAATAACAGAGGCCACAGATTGCAGAAGAGACAGGAGCAGAAAGACACAGCGGTTATCCTGTGTGGAAGCCTCCTGCAGCTCACTATGGAGAGTCAGAAGTCCAGCAGAGCTCCGAGGGTGAAGCAAGTAGCTGAGTCCAGAGGGCCGAGGGCTGTGCCGAGAGCAATCCCCTGATGTCGCCTGTGTGGAGTTCAATCGCTTGTGTCTTCATGGGCAGCAGAGTCAACTGCTCTAAGGCTCTGAGTGACGCATGACCTTCAGCATGGGCATTAACGTTTTCATCTTTTCACTTATTTACTTATTTACAGGTTTTTAAAAAGTATCCGCTATATGTCAGGCAATATGAAACGTAAGTATGGTACTTTAGGGGGTCGATAGTTTTACCAGGGCCAAATTGAAATAAAGAAGCAATTACATTAGAATGTGGTAACTGCTATAAGAAGGGAACCATGGAGGGTGATGCAGGAAACCTCCCTGGAATCCAGGGGGGGATGTCAAAGAAAGCTGCCTGGGGGAGGAGACCACGGAGAGGGGAAGGGGGAGGAGAGATGGTCAGTGCAGAGGAGGGGTGCGGGCCAGAGCAAGAGGAGAGAATATTTCTGGAAGAGGGAAGAGCAAGTGCAAAGCCTCAGGGTGGAGAGAGCATAGCACATTCATAGAATTTATAGTAATACTGGGTGGTTGAAATGCGGAATTTGAAGTGGCGAGAAATGAAGCTGTGAAGCAAGTATGGACTGGCTCTTAGAGGATCTTAAGAGCCACAACAAAGTGTTTGGGCTGTATCTTGAGGGCAATGGGACACTATTGGAAGCGTTTTAAACTGGGATGTGATGACATGTCATTTAGGATGATCACAGTGACAGCAAAGCAGAGAATAGACTGGGACTAGAGACAAGACGGGAAGAAGAGAAACCAATCAGAGGCGGCTGCCATGACTTAGAGGCGATGATGTGCCCCAGCTAGGTAAAGTGATGGTAGGAATGAAGAAGAGTGGGAATATGCTAGAGAACCTCAAACCTCAAAAGGGCTCCTAACACCGCCTGTCGATCCCGGTAAGCTTGGTCTCTCCCTCCCTCTCCAGACAACCGTCACAACAAGCTTCTCCTCTCCTCCAAACTCCAGCTCCCTTTCCTCCACCCTCCAGCCATCTCCTATTTCATTGAGAAATCAGACGCCATTAGCAAGGATTTCTCTCTTCCTCACCGTCAGACCCACTTGCTTCTGTGTCCATCTCGCCCTTCTCCACTCCTGAAACCTCCTCCCATCACAAGCCAACCCTGTGCCAACTCTGAAATCCTGTGCTGGCCGCCTTCTTGAGGACTCTGCTCCTCTGGGTGTCCTCTTCTGCGTCCTTGGTGTCTCATTCCTTCTCTCTTCCTCTCCCTCCCTCTCTCCCCTTCTCCCTCCACCTTCCTCTCTCTCACTCCCTCTTCCTCTCCCTCTTTCCTCCGCAGTCTGGCTTTGCCTCCTTGTCCAAGTTCCCCAGGGTCTGTCCTACTCCTTATGCCCACACTTCAGCCATCCTGGCCCCAAACTCTCCAAGCCCTTTCCTACCTGAGAGCCTGTGTAAACACTGCTCCATCTGCCTGAAAAAGATCTTGCCACTTTTGCTGGGTTGAATAGTGTCTCCCAAAAATTCATGGCCATTCAGAACCTCAGAATATGATGTTATTTGGAAATACAGTTTTTGTAGATGTAATTAATTAAGATTAGGTCATACTGGGGCTGGCCCTGTAGCCTAGCGGTTAAGTTCAGTGCACTCTGCTTTGGTGGCCAGGGTTCGGTTCCCAGGTGTGACCTACACCACTCATCAGTGGTCATGCTGTGGCCGTGACCCATATACAAAATAGAGGACAACTGGCACAGATGTTAGCTCAGGGTGAATCTTCCTCAACAACAACAACAAAAAGATTAGGTCATACCGCATTAAGGTGGGCCCAAAATCCAATGACTGGTGTCCCTACAAGAAGAAGAGAGGACACACAAAGATACAGACACAGAGGGAAGAAGACATGTGAAGATGGAGGCAGAAATTGGAGTGGTGTGTCTGCAAGCCAAGGATTGCCAGCAACCACAGCAGCTGGGAAGAGGCAAGGAGCCCCGAAGGGAGCACGACCCTTCTGAGACCTTGACTTCTGACTTGTAGCCTCCAGAACTGTGAGAGAATAAACTTCCGTTGTTTTCTGTCAGTGTGTGGTCCCTGGCGATGGCAGCCCTGGGAAATTAACGCCCCGTTCTTACTAACACATCCCTTCTCAGCCCTGTCTCTTCTCTAGGAGGGTCTTCCTGGCCACCTTGGCTGAGAGTTTCGGGCTTTTCTTCTTTGTTGAGACTAGTTCAGTTTCTTTATAGGCTTATCATGAGAGGAGATCATAGGTTTATCAGCTCATTTTTGCTTTGATTGTCTATTTCCCACACTAAACTCTAAGCTCCTAGAGGACAGGGGTCATGTCTGATTGTTTTCCTCTCTAGTACTGGGCTGAACCTTGGTAAGTGTTCAGTAAAAATTTGGTGAATGAGTGAAATAATGAATGGATGAGTGAATGAATGAATGAATGAATGAAGCCAGAATGGACAGGATTCGTGGCTGGTTAGGTGAGAGGGGAATGGGCTGCCATGGTCAGGTCCCGGCTCCAGTCTGGGGAGTGTGGGTGCCCTTCACTGACTACAGAGCACAGGAGGGAGGGCAAGTTTGGGGCAAGGCAATGAGGAGTCTTGAGTGTGAGGTGCCTGCGGGCATTCAAAATTAGAAGCCAGCTAACTGGCATCCCTATTTCTGCGCCCTAGCCCAGCCTGTTCGTAACACGCAGCTCGGCTGAGCCTTCCAAACATGAGCAGGTGACGGCCTCCTCTGCTCACCATCTTCCTGTGGTTCTCATGCACTGTTTATTTTACTCGTCTGTTTATTGTCTCACCTCCCTGCCCCAGTGGCATATACACTCTGTGAGGGCAGGGCTTCCTGTCCGTTTTGTTCACACCGCATATCCAGCAGCCAGACCCAGGGACACTGTCACCGCCACAGCCCGGGTTCATTTCCTGGTGAGGGAACCACACCACCCGTCTGTCGGTTATCATACTGTGGCGTCTGCATGTTGCTGTGATGCTGAAAGCTGTGCCACCAATGTTTCATATACCAGCAGGGTCACCCATGGTGGACAGATTTCAGTGGAGCTTCCAGACCAAGACAGACCCGGAAGAAGGATCTGGCCACCAATTTCCAGAACAATTGGTCATGAAAACTTCATGAACAGCAGCAGGGCATTTTCTACCGCAGCGCTGGAAGGTGAGAGGATGGCACAAAAAGACTGGGCAGGGTTCCCACTTTGCTGTCCACAGGGTCGCCAGGAGTCAGAACCCATTTGATGGCACTAAACATGACAGCAAACACATATCTAGCACCTACAACCGTCTCTGACAGATAGGAGGTGCTCAATAAAATGTTTGTTGGATAAATGAATGAGATTCCATTAGGAATCTGGATTTATGGGTCTTGCACTCAGGAGTGAGTTCTGGGCTGAAGATGAGGATTGGAAGCCATAGAGATAGATGAAGCCTTTGGAATAGATGTGAGGTCCCACAGGCAGGATGTAGAGAAGGAGTAAAAGAGAGTCTAGGATAGGGCCCAGAGGAACAGGATAGGGAGAGTGGTGCCCTGGAAGGAGACTAGGAAGCAACGGCCCATTGGTATCAAATGACCCAGGGGAGAGAGGGTTTCAGAGAGGGAGTGATCCACAGGCAAATACGGCTGAGAGGAAGCTGTCTACAAATGGCAGCTTTGTGAAGTGGTAGAGAGAGCCCAATCTCAGTGTGGAGGGATGAGTGGGACGGAAGATAAGCAGACAAGCGTAGCAGCTGGTATGGACAGCTCTCCAAGAAACCAGACTGAGGAGGAGAGACAGGATGATTACTGGAGGGGGGGCTGGGGTGTCAATATGGAGGTTTTAATTTAATGATTGGAGAGAGCGGAGCTAGCTTTAATGCTGATGAGAAGGAGCAAGCAAAGAGCACAGCTGGAGACTGAGGTGCCTGACATAGTAGAGAGAACGGATGGTAGACTGGGTAAAGGAAGGGATGAATCCATGTGAAGAGAAGTGGTCGAAGAAAGGTGGGACAGCAGCTTACAACCCCAAGAATTTGTTCCTTGCTTACACACCTGTAATTAGACTGAAGTTCAGCTAATCTACGTTGGGCGCACCTGGCCTTGGCTCCAGGCTGTTCAAAGTATCTCTCATTTTTCTGGAACCAGCAATACATGTTCTTCTCACGACAATGGCAGAGGCCAGTGGAGAAAGTCCAACCATACAAGCACATCCTAGCCTCTGCTGACGTTCCACCTGCTAACATCCCATCAGTGAAAGCAAGTCACTTGGCCAAGCTGAAAGTCAAGAGGTAGGGAAAGTACACTCTGCCCAGACAAGGCCATGGCTGGGCTGTGAATGTGTAATGCTATCAAGGGGCTTGGGGGCAGGTAAACAATTGAGGCAATAATGAACCCACCATCGGTCAACATTTGTACCATCTTTATTATTATCACCTCACCCAGGCTTCGTGCAGCATAACTGCTGTAGCTCCCAAGCAGCCTTCCCATCTCCGATTGATTGTGCAAAACACCAAACTCATCCTGCTCACTTGCCATTATCGTGGTGTCACTCCTCTTTCCAAACCCTGCCTCTAAGGTAAAGCCCAGAGTCCTTGGCCAGGTAACCAAGGTGCCAAACCCAACCTGTGCAGCGTATGCCCATCACTCTCCGGGAGGGGCTCTCGCTTGCGCCCATCTAATTCCACTCACCCTCCCCAAACCCTTCCTTCCTTCCTGAGCCCCCTCATCCCCAAAGTTCCCCTCTCCATGGTCAAGCTTCCATGAATTCATCCCAAACTCCTATAGCCCCTCTCAGAATTCCTATAACTAAATGCCAATCAAGTTTATACTACTATTTTAAGACTTCATGTATAGGAACTTAAGTATAATGACTTGAATTATGAATGCGTTTTGTTTATATATTTATTGAAAAAATATTTGTCTTTTTCAGAATCCACTTGTCCAACAACTCATAGGTGGTTGGCCGCACACCAGGAGCTGCAGGTTTAGCAGAAACCCGGCGGATTCCGGCCCCGGGGGAGTTTCCAGAGGAGCTGTAGGAACAGACCGGTCAATGGGTAATCGCCACGCAATAAACGCTACCCGCGGGTTGAGCACGGGAGAGTCCACAGGAGGGCACCGTCCCAGACTCAGAGGAAATGGAAGGCTTTCCAGAGGGAGGTGGGACCTGGATGGCCAGGGGCTAACTAAGCCTAAGAGAAGGGAAGGTGTTCCAAGCTGAGAGAACAGCTTGGGCACAGGCTGGGAGACATGAAGGAACGTGGTGTGGTGGGGGAATAAATAGGTCTGTGTGCCTCCTAAATAGCAGTGAGGGCTGCAGTAATGGGGAGACAGCATGGACTGGTTGGTTGATGCCAGTTCTGAAGGGCCTCGTGTGCCACCCTCAGGAGTTTGAAATTTATAGGGGAGTGAAGGCGAGAGGAGGCCAGAGGAACATGTGTGGGTGGGAGGGTCTCTCCATCATGTTTGTTCTCAGGATTACTGGAGGTGAGGTTTGCCCTCCAAATGGTCGCCAAGTGCTAAACGTATCTGGAGAGCCCCGCGCCATCCTACAGCCTGCTTCCCTGTTAGGATGCCTCAGCCCAGACCTGAAAGGATGGTCTTTCAGATGACCTGGCAGTTTCCCATTCCTGGACAGTCCCTGGATCCTCTGTCCCAACCACCTCCCAGGATGTTGACAGTGACCCCATGCTGGGCTAGCCCCGCATCAACACCTGCTCAGCAGCCGAGGAGCCGACTCTCCTTCTAGGCTCCGTTCACTTAGGCTTACTCTTCAACTTGATCTTCAATTTATCCCTAATTTGGAAGCGGGAAAAAGTATTTCTTCTTCCTCCATCTTTCCAAAGTGTTTGCAGACACCATCCAGAGGAGCCTCAGTTACTTGAGGAGAAATCCACATGATCCCTTTGGAAGCTCTGGCGTCCTCAGAGGCTGGAGGTAATTCACAGACCCTGTCACAGGGTCACCTCTCAACGTGGCTCTGTGGTTCTGGATGGAATTGGATAAACACCGGAGAGAAAAGGAGACCTCAGCATCACAACGCTGCTTCCTTTGCTAAATCGTTTGTATGCTGCTGCCCTTCCTCTCACAGCTCCACGCAGGAGGGCCTGAGGTTCACGTCGCTGCCCCCCCTGCTCCCGACCCTGCACGCCCTGGCCCTGTGCTTGCTAGATTGCCTTCCTCCCTCTCATCTGCCGGCAGACAGGCAGGGCGCCCCAGCATCCCACAGTTCCTGGGTCCCCACGAAGGAGCATTCCCTTCAGCACTGCCTTCTGACTACAGCCCTATTTCTTTGCCTTCAGAGATTGCCGGATAGCATCCCACATAGTTCTCTACCTACACATTCAGAATAAAATGTGTAATTTTTACTGTAAACTGAGACGTTTCTAGGGGAGGGCAGTCAACCACAGTGAGCCTTCGAACATTCCTCGCTCAGTCTGTTGTCCTACATGCCTTTACATTTTACCATCATAACCTGCTTGCTTTCTTCCGACGACCGTGCATTTCCCAGGTCCTAAAGAGGGAGCTTACTCCAGCCTCATGGATTTGTGTCTCAAGGCACTGTCCTCCAGGAGCACCAGCCCTGGTGAGGAGCTGGGGTGTGGCAGGTGGTCAGGAGTGTGAGCTCTGAGCCCAGGAGACTTATGAGTCCTCTCTTCTCATTTGCCCGCTGGGGGGCCTTGGACCAGTTACTTAACCTCTCTGAGCCTCAGTTTCTTCATCAGTAAAATGTGGGCAATAATATTTACTCCATAGGGGTTTAAGATAACTAAATGATGTAATAAATGCAAATTGGTCCATTGTAAGTACTCATTCAAAATCCACTGCCGTTGTACACACACATCCCAGGATCACTGGCTCTGCTCTGACTCCTTCCCCTCCTGTCCTTACTCTTAGACGGTCTGTTTTCCCTTCTGGCACCAGCTCTGACTGAGAGTGCAGAGTGGACTCAGTTTGAATGCCACCATATGTTCGCCTCACTCTCAGGTCAGAGCACCTAGTGACAGCTTGACTGTTCCCAGGGTTGTGGAGCCAGGTCACCGGTGCAGCAACAAACGGAGGAACCCACCGGCCGGATTGTTCCCTCATGGGCCGTGGCTTCCCCGGTGGCTGCCCAGAGCCTGGATAATGTGCACAATCCGCGGTGCAGGAAAGTTGACCACGCACAGGTAGGTTGGCCAGTGGGAGGGGGGATGGGAGGGAACCTGAGGGCTCTTTCTCCTCCTGGATAGACTCTTCTAGGACACGGTAGTTCACACACCCTCTCTGAAGACGTCCCACAAGACGGAGCCGTCAGCTGTTCCTGCTACAAAGCGATGGCCAGCTCAGTACCGCTCCCGTGCTTCTCTCCCTGCTTCCCTCCGCGCTCCACTTTCCCCGGCTCTGCTCCCCTGGGATTGCGCCGCCCGCCCCAATAAACAGGGAGCTCGTAAGCTATTGCCTCTCGCACTGACATTTAGAGAAGCTGGGCTGAGACACGCAGAAATTCCTCTCCCGCACAGCGGGCAGGTGGGCACGGAGTGCGAAGTGACGACACAGGAGGACCATGATGAACAGACCGCAGGGAGCTCCCCACGTTTCGGCTGGCCTTTCCGCCACGGATTTGGGTTTGGGGTCGAGTCCTCTTTTCTCAGTGAACTGCAGTTTGCTCATGGCTTTGCTTCCTGGAACACGTTGTGTAAGTCCACCGCTCCTCTACTAAAGTGCTTTCCACGTTTTATCAAACACCACGGACTTCCTCGGTCGTCTCCAGGTTAGACACAACTCATCTCTTCGTCAAAAAAAAAGTGCTATTCAGGCTCACATCTCCCACTGTGGTCACCTCCGCAGCCGTGGTGTAACAGATCAGTGTTCCTCTTAAAGCGGTCCCCACTCAGGCGTCAGCTGACCGGGACGGAGGCCGTGTGCCGAGAACTGGCCCCCCTTTGCTGAGGGCAGCATCGGATCTCAACTCTCAACTGACCCGGCTGAGCCTGAAGCATTACTGTTGCCTCATTCTTGTTTAAAGAGCAGCAGGGAGCCAGCTTCCATGCCAAAAATACACTCATTTCATAGAACCCTTTCAAATTTTCCTAATTTAGAAAACTGGGAGGTATCTTGGCATTAGATAAAGAAAATTCATGAATTTTGGAGTCCGGTGGAAATGGGTTTGAATCTAGGATGGAACCTATTAACTTTGTGACCTTAGGCAAGTAACGACTTTGATGAGCCTCAGTTTCTCATTTGTAAAGTGGAAATATTATCCAGCCCCACAGGACTGTTGCGAACACTGAATTAGGTAATTCAGTCGTGAGCGCTCAGTCAATGTGAGCCTCCTTCCCCTGCCCTGCCCTGCGCATGGAGCCCCTGCTTCTTCGAGGGCAGTCTGAGACAGGGAATGTGCTCTGGGCGTGAGGAGATGTGGGTTCTGGTCCAGACTCCTTCCTTATCATAGCGTGAGAGTTATGAATTCTTTCTACATCGTCCTTAAGGCTAATGTGCACATCAGAGACAGCGCAGCTGGAAGGGCCTTAAAAGGGGTAAGGACTTGATAAAGCTAAGGGATCTTTATTGATACTCGGTCCGCAGGTATTTGAAGCGCATCAGCTCTGGGTCAGGCATTGAGCTAGGCAGAGAGGATGCAGGAGCGCGAAAACTAACAATGCTCTCCTCTGCCATGCTGAAACTTTGAAGGGGCTGGATCCAGTGCCTCCATTTATTGATAGGGTTGGAGGATCTTTCCAAACCTTCTCTTCATGGACAGACCCTGCTGGAATTCAGCTTGGCTTTTTGGGCAGACCAGCCTACAGCCTGGAATAAGCTCCCTGCCGGGGCTACTTTCTGGGCTGTCTGGGATGAAGCCACCAGCAGGTGGTAGGAATTCTTTCCTCAGAGCCCTGAGTTTGAATACCACCTCTGCCATCTTCTAGTTGAGTAGCCTTACCTAAACTCCTGAACTCCTCTGAGCCTCACTTGCTAACCTGTAGAATGGGCACACTATTTACAGGGGAAGACATTGGTAATATACATGATAGTTGATACTCCAACATCCATTTCATCCCTCCACCATTGGGCAGTGGCAACATTACCATCTGAAGAAATGGGGAAGTTTCCAGAAGCCATCCTATAACTATGAGGATAATTCTGACACTCTGAGCTATAAACCGCAAGGCTGAATGAACCTGAATACTTTAGTGAAATATTTATAGTGGTTGTCTCTCCAAAAGAATGTCAGCTTCTCTAAGATAGGGACTTTGATAGGTCTGGCACATAGTAGGCATGCCAGCAATGTTTACTTTAATAAATAGGAGTTTGCCAGGCAATGAATAAAGAAAGCAGTATTCTAAGCAGAGTACAATGATGTAGATTCAAAAAATGATACAGTGTGTTCACGAACAATGAGAAGTACAAAAATGCACAGGATGTATGGTAAGAATTTGTGGAGATAAGGCTGAGGAAGATGGTCCCGCTCTCACGGTGAAGGGTCTTTCATGTTGTACTAAAGATTTTTTTAATTAATAGACTTTATTTTTTAGAGCAATTTTAGATTTACAGAAAAATTGGGTGGAAAGTACAGAGAGTTCCTACATACATCCTTTCTTCTCGTTCTCCCCCCAATCCACACAGTTTCCCCTATTATTAACATCTTACATTAGTGAGGTGCATTTGTTACAATCGCTGAACCAATGCTGATACATTATTGTTAACTAAACTTCATAATTTGCGTTAGGGTTCACTCTTGTTTTGGGGTTTTAACAAATGCGTAATGTCACATATCCACCATTACAGTATCATACAAAATAGTTTCACTGCCCTAAAAATCCCATCCTCCACCTGTTCAGCCTTCCCCACCTCCCTCGAACCCCTGGTAACCACTGATCTTTTTACTGCCTCTATAGTTTTGCCTCTTTCAGAATGTCATATAATTGGAATCATACAGTATGTAGCCTTTTCAGATTGGCTTCTTTCACTTAGCAATATGCATTTAAGATTCCTCCATGTCTTTTTGTGACTTGATAGCTCATTTCTCTTCATTGCAGAATAACACTCCATTGTATGGATGTACCTCAGTTTATCTTTTCACCTATTGAAGGATATCTTGGTTGTTTCCAAGTTTTGGGCAGTTATGAATAAGGGAGGTTTTTATGTGGACATAAATTTTCAACTTATTTGGGTAAAATACCAAGGAGCACAATTGCTAGATAATATGCTGACTATGTGTAGCTTTGTAAGAAACTGTCAAACTGTCTTCCAAAGTGAGTGTGTACCACGTTCTCACCAGTAATGGATGAGAGTTCCTCGCGTTCCACATTCTCATCAGCATTTAGTGCTGTTATTGTTTAGGATTTTATCCATTCTAATAGGTGTGTAGTGGAATCTCATTCTAATTTGCAGCTCCCTAATGACAGATGATGTTGATTATCTTTTCATATGCTTATTTGGCACCTGTGCATCTTCCTTGGTGGGGTATCTCTTCAGATCGTTTGCCCACTTTTTCATCAGGTTGTTTGTTTTCTTATTGTTGAGTTTTAAGAGCTCTTTGTGTATTTTAGATAACTGGTTTATCAGATATGTGTTTTGCAACTATTTTCTCCCATTCTGTGGCTATCTCTTCACTCTCTTAACAGTGTCTTTTGCAGAGCAGAAGTTTTTAATTTTAATAAAGTTCAACTTATCAATTGTTTCCTTCATGGATTGTGCTTCTGGTGTTATATCTAGAAAGTCATCGCCCAATGTAAGGTCACCTAGATTTCTTCCTGTGTTGGCTTCTAAAGTGTCCATAGTTTTGCATTTTACATTTAGGTCACAAATCCATTTGTGAAAAATTATTCACAAGTAATTTTTGTGAATGGTGTACGGCTGTGTCTAGATTCATTTTTTTTGCATGTGAATATCCAGTTGTTCCAGCACCATTTGTTGAAAAGACTGTCCTTTGTCCACTAAATTGCTTTTGCTCCTTTGTCAAAGCTCAGTTGACTACATTTGTCTGAGTCTATTTCTGTGGGTCTATTCTGTTCCATTGATCTGTCTGTTCTTTCACCAGTACCACACTGTCTCAATTTACTATAGCTTTAAGCCTTGAAGGCAGGTAGTCCAAAGGCAGGTAGTACAAGTCCTCCAACTCCATTCTTCTTCAATATCGTGTTGGCTCTTCTGGGTCTTTTGCCTTTCCATATAAACTTCCTAATCAATTTGTTTATATTCACAAGATAATTTGCTGGGGTTTTGATTGGGATTGCACTAAATCTGTAGATCAAGTTGGGAAGAACTGACATTTTTTTTTGTTTAATGTGAGGTAACATTGATTTATAACATTATATAAATTTCAGGTGTACGTTATTATATTTTGATTTCTGTGTAGATTATATCATGTTCACCACCCAAAGACTAATTACCATCCATCACCGTACACGTGTTCCCAGTCGCCCCTTTCAGCCTCCTTGTTCCCCCTTCCCCTCTGCTAACCACCAATCTAATCTCTGTGTCTATGTGTTTGTTTGTGTTGCTGTTGTCGTTTTTATCTTCTACTTATGAGTGAGATCATATGGTATTTGACTTTCTCCCTCTGACTTATTTCACTTAGCATAATACCATCAAGGTCCATCCATGTTGTTGCAAATGGCAAGATTTCATCTTTCTTTATAGCTGAATAGTATCCCATTATGTATATATACCACATCTTCTTTGTCTGTTTGTTCCTTGATGGGTGCTTAGGTTGTTTCCAAGTCTTGGCTATTTTGAATAATGCCACCGTGAACATAGGGGTGCATATATTTTTATGCATTCATGTTTTCACCTTCTTTGGGTAAATACCTTGCAGTGGAATAGCTGGATCATATAGTAGATCTATTCTGAAATTTTTGAGGAGTCTCCAAGCTGTTTTCCGTAGTGGCTGCACCAGTTTGTATTGCCACCAGCAGTGTATGAGAGTTCCCTTTTCTCCACATCCTCTCCAACACTTGTTATTTCTTGTTAATTATAGCCATTCTGATGGGCTTGTGGTGATACCTCACTGTAGTTTTGATTTGCGTTTCCCTAATAATTAGTGATGTTGAACATCTTTTCATGTGCCTGTTGACCATCTGTATATCTTCTTTGGAAAAATGTCTGTTCAGATCTTTTGCCTATTTTTTAATTAGGTTGTTACTTTTTTGTTGTTGAGATATATAAATTCTTTGTATATTTTGAATATTAACCCCTTACCAGATATATGGCTTGCAAATATCTTCTCCCAATTGTTGGGTTGTCTTTTTGTTTGTTGATAGTTTCCTTTGCTGTACAGAAGCTTTTTAGTTTGATGTAGTCCCATTTGTTTATGTTTTCTTTTGTTTCCCTTGCCTGTTCAGATGTAGTATTTGAAAATATGCTGCTAAGACCAATGTCAAACAGCGTACTGCCTATGTTTGTTTTCTTCTGCAAGTTTTATGGTTTCAGGTCTTATGTTCAAGTCTTTAATCCATTTTGAGTTAATTTTTGTGTATGGTGTAAGATAATGGTCTACTTTCATTCTTTTCCATGTGGCTGTCCAGTTTTTCCAACACGATTTATTGAAGAGATTTTCCTTTCTCCATTGTGTGTCCTTGGCTCCCTTCTTAAAAATTAGCTGTCCATAGATGTGTGAGTTTATTTCTGGGCTCTCGATTCTGTTCCATTGATCTGTGTGTCTGTTTTTGTGCCAGTACCATGCTGTTTTGGTTACTATAGCTTTATAGTATATTTTGAAATCATGGAGTGTGATGCCTACAGCTTTGTTCTTTTTTCTCAAGATTCCTTTGGCTATTTTGGTTCTTTTGTTGTTCCATGTAAATTTTAGGATTCTTTGTTCTATTTCTATGATAAAAAGGGTGGAACTTTGATAGGGATTGCAATGAATCTGTAGATTGCTTTAGGAAGTATGGATTATTATTAACTATGTTAATTCTTCTAAGCCAAGAGCATGGAATGACTTTCCATTTCTTTCTGTCTTCTTCAATTTCTTTCAACAATGTTTTGTATTTTTCAGTGTACAGGTCTTTCACCTCTTGGTTAAATTTATTCCTAGGTATTTTATTCTTTTTGCTGCAATTGTAAGTGGGATTGTATTCTTAATTTCTCTTTCTGCTACTTCATTGTTAGCGTATAGAAATGCAACCAGTTTTTGTATGTTAATTTTTTCTTTTTTTTGAAGAAGATTAGCCTTGAGCTAACTACTGCCAATCCTCCTCTTTTTGCTGAGGAAGAATGGCCCTGAGCTAACATCTGTGCCCATCCTCCTCTACTTTATACATGGGATGCCTACCACAGTATGGCTTTCACCAAGCAGTGCCATGCCCACACCTGGGATCCAAACCGGTGAACCCTGGGCCACCAAGAAGCAGAACGTGCAAACTTAACCGCTGTGCCTCCAGGCCGCCCCCTGTATGTTAATTTTGTATCCTGCAACTTAACTGTATTCATTTACTATTTCTAAAAGTTTTTTGGTGGATTCTTTAGGGTTTTCTAAATATAAAATCATGTCATGGGCAATAGTGACAGCTTCACTTCTTCCTTTCCAATTTGGGAATTCCCTTTTATTTCTTTTTCTTGCCTGATTGCTCTGGCCAGGACTTCCAATACTATGTCAAATAAGAGTGGTGAAAGTGGGCATCCTTGTCTGGTTCCTGTTCTAGAGGGATAGCTTTCAGTTTTTCTTCATTGAATATGCTATTAGCTGTGGGTTTGTTATAAATGGCCTTTATTATATTGAGATACTTTCCCTTCTTTACCCATTTTATTCAGAGTTTTTATCATAAACAGCTGCTGTCTCTTGTCAAATGCTTTCTCTGCACCTATTGAGATCATGTGGTTTTTATTTTTCATTTTGTTAATGTGGGGTATCACATTGACTGATTCATGGATGTTGAACCATCCCTGCCTCCCTGGAATAAATCCCACTTGATCATGGTGTATGATCTTTTTATATATTGTTGTAATTGATTTCCTAATATTTTGTTGAGGATTTTTGCATCGATGTTCATCAGTGATATTAGCCTGTAATTTTCTGTTTTTGTGTTATCCTTTTTTGGTTTTGGTATCAGGGTAATGTTGGACTCGTAGAATGAGTTAGGAAGTTTCCCCTCATCTTCAGTTTTTTGGAAGAGTTTGAGGAGGATAGGCATTTAGTCTTCTTTGAATGTTTGGTAGAATCCACCAGGGAAGCCATCTGGTCTTGGACATTTATTTGGGGGGAGGTTTTTGATCACTGTTTCAATCTCCTTACTGGTGATTGGTCTATTCAAATTCTCTATTTCTTCTTGATTCGGTTTTGGAAGGTTGTATGATTCTAAGAATTTATCCATTTCATCTAGATTATCCAATTTGTTCGTAAATAGATTTTCACAGTATTCTCATAATCTTTTGTATTTCTGAAGTGTCTGTTGTAATTTCTCCTCTGTCATTTCTGATTTTATTTATTTGAGCCTTCTCTCTTTTTTTTTCTTAGTGAGTCTAGCTAAAAGTTTGTCAATTTTATCTTTTCAAGGAATCAGCTCTTAGTTTCATTGATTTTTCCTCTTGTTTTTAAATTCTATTTCATTTATTTCTGCTCTCATTTTTATTATTTCCTTCCTTCTACTGATTTTGAGCTTTGTTTGTTGTTCTTTTTCCAGTTCCTTTAGCTGCACTGTTAGATTGCTTATTTGAGATTTTTGTTGTTTGTTGAGGTAGGCCTGTGTACCTATAAACTTCCCTCTTAGAACTGCTTTTGCTGTATCCCATAAATTTTGGCATATGGTATTTTCATTTTCATTTGTTTCCAGGTATTTTTTTATTTCTCCTTTGATTTCTTCATTGACCCAGTATTTGTTCAGTAGCATTTTATTTAATCTCCACATATTTCCAGCTTTTCCAGTCTTCTTCCTGTAGTTGATTTCTAGTTTTCTATCATTGTGGCCAGAAGAGATGCTTGGTATTATTTCAGTCTTCTTAAATTTATTGAGACTTGTTTTGTGGCCTAATATGTGATCTATCCTGGAGAATATGTACATGTGTTCAAAAAGAATGTGTATTCTTTGGTTTTTGGATGGAATGTTCTGTATATAGCTACTAAGTCCACCTGGTCTAATGTGTCATTTAAGGCCAATGTTTCCTTATTAATCTTCTGTTTGGATAATTTATCCATTGGTGTAAGTGGAGCATTAAAGTCCCCTACTATTATTGTGTTCCTGTCTATTTCTCCTTTTATGTGTGATAATAATTGCTTTATATATTTAGGTGCTCCTTTGTTGGGTACATAATATATATAAGTGTTGTATCCTCTTGTTGGATTGTTCCCTTTATCATTATGTAGTGTCCTTCTTTGTCTCTCATTACAGTTTTTGTTTTAAAGTCTATTTTGTCTAAGTATTGCTACCCTAACTTTTCTTTTCATTGACATTTACGTGGAGTATCTTTTTCCATCCCTTCACTTTGAGTTTGTGAGTGTCTTTACATCTGAAGTGTGTCTCTTGTATCAGCATATATATGGGTCTTGTTTTTTAATCTAATCGACCACCCTGTGCCTTTTGATTGTGGCCTAATATGTAATCTATCCTGGAGAATATTCCATGTGCATTAGACAAGAATGTGTATTCTGTGGTTCCTAACCTAAGGAAGGAAACAGATATCTAGGTACAGGAAGCACAGAGAGAACCACACAAGAGGCCATCACCAAGACACATTATAATTAAAATGTCAAAAATTAAAGATAAGGAGAATATCCTAAAAGCTTCAGGAGAAAGGCAAGAAGTTACATACAAAGGAAACCTAATAAGGCTATCAGCTGACTTCTTGGCAGAAACTTTACAGGCTAGAAAGGAGTGGCACAATATATTTAAAGTGCTGAAAGGAAAAAACCTACAGCCAAGAATACTTTACCTAGTAAGGTTATCATTCAGAATGGAAGGGGAGATAAAGAGTCTTCCAGACAAGCAAAAATGAAAGGAGTTTATCATCAATAAACCACCCTTATAAGAAATGTTAAAGGGACTTATTTAAATGGAAAAGAAAAGACCACAAATAGGAATAAGAAAATTATCAAAAATAAAATAAAATCACTGGTAAAGGCAAATATACAGTAAAGGTAGCAGATCAACATACTATGAAGCTAATATGAATGTCAAAAGACAAAAGTACTAAAATTATCTATTTCCATGATAAGAGGTAAGTGGATACATACACACACAAAGAGAGGATAAATATCAAAAACATAAAATGTGGAAGGAGAGGAGTAAAAAATTAGAGCTTTTAGCAAGAGATCAAACTTAAGAGACTGTCAACTTAATATAGATTGCTATTTAAGTAAGTTATTATATTTGAACCTCATGGTAATCACAAACCAGAAACCTATAATAAATGCAGAAAAAATTAAGAGAAAGGAACCGAAACACAGTACTAAAGAAAGTCATCAAAATACAAAGGAAGAGAGCAAGACAAGAAGAAAGGAACAGAGAAGAACCACTAAAACACCCAGAAAAAAAGTAACAAAATCACAGTAAGTACCTACTTGTCAATAGCTACTTTAAATGTCAATGGATTAAATGCTCCAATATCTCTCTTCTCCTTCTGGGACACCTATAATATGCATGTCTCTTCTCCTTCTGGGACACCTATAATATGCATGTTTGTGTGCTGGATGTAGTCCCAGAAGTCCCTTAGATGGTTCTCCTTCTTTTTTCTTTTATCTGTTCAGCTTGGGTGATTTCCTCTAGTGTTTCATCCAACTCACTGATCCATTCTTCTGTATCATCTGCTCTGCTATTGAGTCCCTCTAGTGAATTTTTCATTTCCATTATTGTATTCTTCAGTTTGGATTAGTTCTTTTTTATATTTTCCAATTCCTTGTTGAATTTATCCCTGTATCCATCCATTCTTCTCCCAATATCAGGGAGCCTCCTTATCACTATTAGTTTGCACTTTTTATTAGGTAGATTGTTGATCTCTGTTTTGTTTAGTTCTTTTTCTGGGGATTTGTCCTGTTCCCTTATTTGGAACATATTATTTTGTCTCCTCGTTTTGCCTGTTTCTCTGTACTTATATCTATGTATTACGTAGATCAGCTATGTCTCCTGATCTCGGAGAAGAGGCCTTATTTAAGAAATGCCTTATGAAGCCCAGCAGTATGCTTCCCTCTTGTCGCCAGTTTCAAATGTTCCAGGAGTGTCCCCTGTGGGGGCTATGTGTGTCCTTCTGTTGTGGCAGGGTTGCTCTTGCTGCAGGTGCATGGGAAGGCTAGGTTGTCCCCCTGGCCAACTGGTTTTAATGCTTGGCTGTGTGTAGTCGCTATGGTCCCTTCACTCACTTTATTGGGTCAGGAGAGCCCCAGCACAGTTGGCTGCAAGGTCTAACAGGACATTCCTGCTGCAGTTTTTCTATTGAGTAGGCCCCCAGCATGGCTGTTTGCTGGGCTCAGGGGCTTACAATGGCTGATATGCCTCTGGCCTGCAAGGCTGTTGTCAGTTCTCTCATTAGTGCAGCTGGGTGGAACCAGCCCCAGGTGTGGCAGCAAATAGTTGTTTCAAGTGTTGGAAGGTGGGGGCAGATCCCCTATGTGGCTGTTTGAGAAGCACAAGTCTTCTGCAGCTGACAAGACCCACCACCCACAGGCCCACACACCCCATCAATGCAGTCCTGCACATGTGTGCACACCACACCCAGCTGAAGGGAACCCACTCACCCTGCTGCAGCAGTTCCACACACCCCATCTATGCAGGCCCACAAGTTACCCAAGGGCTTGCTGGTGGGTGAGGCCAGTCCCTAAGGGCAGGTTGCCTGCCCTGGATGAGCTGGATTAAATTGGTGCCCTAGGGGGCAGGGCAAAGCCCTGCACTAACAGATCAGGGAAAAACTCCAATGGTGTCTTCCAGTGTCTGTGTCAGCATGCCAGTGTTAGGTCACAATAATGGCTGCCGCCAATGTCTCAGTCACTGGAGAGGTGGTCCCAGTCACCTCTTGCTTCCCTGAGATGTGCCCAGAACCTACCAAGTGAGTCTCTTTTCACCAAAGGGCTGTGCACCTTTCTTTCTGGTGACTTTGTGTTGCTTTCCAAAACTGGTAAATTTGTGCACAGGCCCTTTAAGAGCAGGCTTTTTTTCCTTATGTCTAATAGCTTTTCTGGGGCTATTCCCCAATGTACTTAATAGCCAGCAAAGCCAGATATTATGCCACTCATCTTGGTTGTGCTAAGTCCAAAAGCTGCTTATTGTGGCAGGTACTCTCCTGCTCAGATGCCCCACTCCTCCAGGGAGAACTTCATACAGTAAGATTGCCCCTGGCTGTGAAGCACCACAACTGCAATGTGGCTTTTTTTCTCTCCAAGGAGGAATTCCTGCTTGTTTCACTTCAGTCAGCACTGTCCCTTGTTGTAGGGGTTCTTTTTATCCAGTTTCCGGTTCTGTCTCAGGGGTAATTGTTCTCAGGGGAGGTGTAAGTTTGTTGAGTCCATGGGAGGAGGTGAGTTCAGAGTCTGCCTACACCACCATCTTCCCAGCAATCCTCAAGAACTGACATCTTAACAAAACTGAGTCTTCCTTCCATGAGCACGAATATCTCTCTAGTTTTTTAGATCTTCTTTGATTTCTTTCACCAGAGTTTTTTAGTTTTCCTCACATAGATCTTGTACATGTTTGTTAAATGCATACCTAAATATTTCATTTTTGTGTGCTAATGCAAAAATTGTTAACATTATATTGTACACAATAGGAAGTCAAAAGTTGCTAAGCAAAGGAGTAATATTGTACATTTATTTTTAAGAAGATTGTTCTGCTAGCAGTATGGAAATTGGCTTAGATTTAAGTAAAATTGGAGGTAGAAAGACTAGGTAGGAGATTTTTTTTTTTAAATGTACAAGTGGAAGTAAAGGTCTAAACTGAAGCAGTGGCAGAAGGTTGGGAAATAGTAAGTCTGACTCAAGAAATAAGGCAAATTGTAAGAATGTTCTTTTTCTAAGAAAGCCAAGAAGACAGACATTCCAACAGCCTTGATAACTATTCACCAACACTAATCTTGATGTCCCAGGAAGGTGGCATTTAAAGACCAAAATGGCAGTGCTAGCTGCCTACTCCAGCATCCTCTAGTCCCCTGCTCCTTTCCCTGCCTAACACAATCCCAGTTTGTTCAACTGTCCTCCTTCCCTACCTGGCCAAGTGCCACAGGGGAAGCCAGCTCCAGCCCAAGCTCCAAGGGTGGCCTGCTGGGTCTAAGGGTCACCCCAGCCCCCTTGCCAGGACTGGATCAGGAATGGGCATGTGGGCCAATTCTGGCCAGTGAGACAAAAGGAGAAGTCTGTTGAATGGGGCAGGGACAGGGTCTAGAAAGATGTCCTCGTCCTAAGTGAAAGCCATGGGAACAGTCTCCTGCCTGACTCTGAAGGTCATCCTGTCTTTGTAACTCCCAAACTCCTGCAGCCATATCTGTCAGCTGAGGACGGAGCCAACAGTGAAGGTGGTATTGCATAGAAAAGACACTGCTGAGCTGCTGAGTCAAAGAAACCACATTTCTTTATTGTTTAAGGCAGGAGGAGGTGGGATCTCTGAGACTTATATCTGAAGGCATCCTATCTGTTACCCTCCCCTTGTTCAGCAACTAAGCTAACTAAGCTTGCCTACTAGCCACTCTCCCCACCCCAGGGATGCCGAGTTCTTTCCTAGTATCAGCTTAGATCACACCCCCAGAGTATGACTTTGCCTGCTAGTTTACTGCTGTATCCCCCACATCCAGAACCTGACATTCAGTAGGGACTTAATAAATATCTAATGTATCAATGAATGAATGAAGCACGGAAGAGCTAAAATTTGTAGCACGTGTGTCTAGCTACTCCCCATCCCCCACTCTGTTTTCTCCCACTAAGATTTACCATTATTGAGTTTTGACTGATGTATGCCTTTGACAAGCACCAAAGATTATAGCAAGAAATAGCTATATCAGAGTAGGCTCTGCATTTGCTATACAAAAAGATTGTCAAACACACTATATCATGTTTTCAGAGTTCCCATACAAAGGCTAAAAGACTTTCTAAAAGAAACAATGCCAGAATAAAAAGCATGCTTCTCTTGGAGAATTGTTCTGACTCCTTCTAGTAGGGTGTATGGACTATCTAATTGGGTGTCCTTTTTTGCCTGGGCTGCCAGGAAGCTCAGAGACTAATCTGATGCTAAATCCTAGTAACTCTATTACACTTCACAGTCACTGCTTGCTTCTCCCTCCTTTCCATGGCTTTGCTGTTCTAATTTTAGTTGAATGACCTTATTGTGTTTGCCTTTATTGTAAGTTGCTTCAAATCCTTTTCAGAAAGAGGTGCGTATCTAAAAAAAATTAACAGCTCAATTCTAAAAAGCCATGCAGAGCCCGAGTTGGCACCACTTGCTCTTTGTAATAGCCTGGGAGGGCCCCCAAAGTATGCTGGTGCTTTATCTTTACAAACACATGTCAGCCGGAGCAGCGGTGCTCACTGGAGATCTCCGGAGACAAGGGCAAAAATCACCCGTCATTTTCTACTGAATGGGTGTCTGGAGGACCATTCAGGCTCCTAGTGGCTGGATTTGGTGGGGCGGATTAACGTGGAGAGCCCTTGGAAAATCAGCATCGCCCCTGCCTGGACCTGCTATTGTTCCAGAGGTGAATGTTCTGTCTAGTTGTGCAGATAGAATCTCTCTCCTGCCCGGCCCCAGCCCCACCGGCTTTCTGTGCAGGGTCCTGTGCCCTTTCCCCACTCTGGGCCCCAGGCCTCTCCAGCCAGCCCTCCATGCCAGCTGGCAGAGGGTGCTCTTGTACAGCAGATCTGACGCCCTCCCCATGAATGCGCTCCCGCTGAAGCCCTCCTGCTCCAGCCAGGCTGCCTCCACCCGCTGGGGCCCTGGAACCCTCACGTGGGGCAAACTGCTGCTCCTTTCCAAAGGCTGGCCTGGGCCATGCCCCAAGCCACTGCTGAGCTGGCTTCATTCCCCTTCAAGCTTGTGTGCCCCTCTCTGCACCCCAATTTCCCCACAAATGGAACAGAATGAGGCTGAATATGAGAGGATGTAGTGGGTTTGCTGATAATCATATGTGTGTTGGGCGGGGAGAGAGAGAGAGGAAAGAGACACTGCCCTCTCAGAGCTCTGCAATAACAGACTTCAAGATTTAATTGGAAATTTAGTAAATCTGCTAAAACATTTAGTGGTTTAAATTTTTCCTGTTCTGCAAAGAAACAAAGGCTTCTGGTTTACCTTGCGTCTTTCAACAACTTTAATTTCATTTGTAGATTACGGGTGGAAGTAGCATTTCCACTCGATTGCATACTGGGCATTAAGAAGACAAAAACCTTCCTTGTTTGCAGCCCTCAGAATTTTTTCAGACATTAAGCTGTAGGTGGCATTCTTTATACCTGACATCAGAGCACTTTTGTCAGGCGTTTAGTTGACAGGATTCACTGCAAGCCCATCGTAGGAGTGTGAAGCAGGAAAACAAGAAAAGATTTCATCCAGGTGGTCAGAGAGAGGAGTGTGCACAGGCCGATCGGCCCGATCGGGTAACCGCTGTTTTCAAACTGTGTAATTAAAGATCCTTAGAGTTCTTCGAAGGGAATTAATTAGTAGAGAAAGGATGTTTTGTTTACAGTCTTTATCATCAACATAAGCAAAAGCCAGCCTTGGTATTGGTGGTGAACTGGACCGAATTCTCCCGAAGCCAAGAATGCTCCACGCAGAGCTTTCCTTGTTTTTGGAGGTTTGTTCCATCCGTGCATTAACTTGCCATCAGGGGAGGGGAGGGGGGAGGGGCAGTGGTGACTGTGGGTAGAGGAGAGGCATTCTCAGTGTTGTCAAAACATGTGCAGCCCCATGTGGAGTTCCCACCCCTGAGACCCACGTTCGCAGAGGATGGGGGCAGGGTGGGGTTAGCGTTTAGGCTCTGGATGGTTTGTCTGTGGGTGACCATGTTTTCAGGCCCACACCGCTGCACCTGGGTAGCCCTAAAGAAATCATCTGGTAATGTGTCACAGTGGGTGTCACTGTACTGGCCTGGTGGCATCAGCAACACCTGGAGTGCTTCATAATAAAGGCAGCTGACGGTCCCACCCAGACCAACTGAACCAGAACCTCCTGGGATGGGACTCAGAAATCTGTGTCATTAACTCATGACCCAAGTGCTTCTGATAGGCAGCCAGGTTTGATACGCAAGCTACTGATCTAAGCTGTTGAGCCACCTTTTGGTGAAAGGACATGGGCATGAAGGGGGGAGAAGGGCAGGGGTACCCAGGGAGTTTACCCTGGGCCAGAGAAGGCCAGTCACAAAGTGTTAGACCCATGGCCTCTGGGAATTGACTAAAGCTGCTGCTGGGAGCCAGGCTCACTCTTTGCAAAGTGCAAACAAACCCTGACCTTGGAGGATCATCCTATCAGCCTAGTGTGAGCCGTAGGGGCCGTTCTCCAAGCCAAGGGAGACACAGGGCAGCTGCAGCCCTCCGCTCCCCTTCCCTCAGGACTCCGTTTCATGGCTCCAGAAAACGTTCGAAAGGACCAGCAGCCTTCTGGGAGGTAGCCAAGTCAGTCCTATGATTATCTGACTTGTGAGAACCAGGTCTCAGCAGGCTCTGGGTCTTACAGGCCCAATTCCATCTGATCATCTTGATGATGACATTCCTGATCCTAGCTTGTCTTGGCCATGACAAGAGCTCAGAGACTTCCTCAGTTGTCCCACCTGGCCACCTCTGCAATCCATACCCACCACTTCCCGTGGATCTTATAGAATATCTAGTCCCAGCCCGTTACTTCAGGGTCATTTTCAGTGAAAACTTTTATATTGTAAAATAATACGAGTATGTTGTTAAAAGGAATTTTTTTAAACAAGTAGACGTGTTCAAAGTGGGGAGTGGAAGCTCTCCCTATAGTCTCGCCCTTCAGGAATCATTCCTGTTAATGGTATCAACTGCTTCATTTTCCAGATGCCCACATAGGGTTCAGAGAGGTAGTCAGTGATTCTGTGGCGAGCAAGGACAGGAGTCCCCGACCTCTCTGCCCAGTGCTCTTCCCACCCACACCACTTTGTAGGAGGCCTCTTCCAGCACCCTGGGTTGCCAGAAGCTTTTTGATGCCATCAACAAGGAGATGACTAACTCATTTCTCAGGCATCAGTACAGGTGATCAGTACACTTCTCCAGAAGCCTAAAACCAAACTTTGAAACCAGATTCTTCAGGATTACAGGAAACGCACCTCACTGGCGGCTTCTTCCTCCGCCCCTCTGGTCTTTATACCCATCAATTTCTCCTCGGAAAGCTTCGCTTTTCTGACTTAGGTTCGCAGAGGTTCCAGATTCACAAGGAAAGCAGAACCGAGCATGTTCTGAGATGGCCGGCGCCTGGGCTCGGCGGGCAGAGCTCCTGGGGCCATCTTGGGAAATGGGGCAGGGAGAGCAGAGAGCAAAGGCGGGTGGCTAACTGCCTCGTAGCAGAGCCCACAGTGCTGCTCTAAGAATTCCCCTAAGGCCTTTTCTCCTTCTCCCAACATTCCTGGGGACTCAAGCCTGCACAACATACGATCTGGTGCAGGAGTGGACAGAGGACAGCGTGTAGGATTAGGTGTCCTTCATTCCCAGGTAACGCGGGGCATCCAGGTGCAGTGTGGCTGCAGTGAGAGGCTTTCAACAACGCTGGCAAAGTGGAGGTTTGTGCTTCAGCGTGCGCTTTGTTTTGTTCGGTAGACCCAGTGAACAGTCACGCTCAGTTTTCAGTACTTGCAGAGTCACAACGATAACGAGTCTCCTTATCCTAACTGTCATGTAATAAGGATCGAGCATGTACCAGGCACCGGCCTACGTGCTCCACATAAGATCTCTCATCTAATTCATGCTGCCATCTCCATTTATAGATGGAGAAATTGAGTCTCAGAGAAGGTGCCTGAGGTCACACAGCCAGTTGCCAAAAGAGTCAGGTTTCCAATCCAGGTTGACTTGATTGCAAAGCCTGACAGTTTATAAATGTAAATGCAGGCCTGGTGTCAGATTTTAGCCTGAGAGGAAGCTTATGGAGAAAGGCAAGGTCACTAAAGTGAAGACTGGTTTCCCACCCTGCGCCCGAGTAAGTGGACGCTGAGCAAGGCTGTCCACCTGTCATGTTGGGTGAAATCTTGGAAGACACCATGTTACCTGAAAACATGGCAACTGCCGACTCAGCTGTGGCTAGGAATTGGTTCTTCTGCCTTGCTGATTTATTTATTTTATGTTTAATCCCCTTTTCCCCTAGAAAAATAACCTTCACCTCTTTGCCTACAGTTCTGTTGACTGCAGTAATGTATACTGACCACAGCAATTGATAAAGAAATAAAGGCTTCTGTCAGATCTCCAAGTGGAGGGACACCAAGGAGGCACTAACGAGCAAGGGAGACCCAGCCAGCTCGGAAGTAATTGTCAGAGTAGCCCAGAGCCCAGGGTGGTGATTTCCTTTCTTTGACCATTTTAAAATTCATGTCGGTGAAGCCAGGTCCTTGGTGCGCCCCTCGGAGAGACCTCTTGCTTTTTTAGCTTCATCTGAATCTCCTCTGAATTTTGCCTTGCCATTGTTGGAAGAGACCTTAATTTTAATTCTTTTCTCTTCCGTGTGTCCCTCCTTCTCTCCCTCCTCCCCAAATGTTTTAGCATCTGTTAATCCCAGTTGGAAACCTTAGCAGATAAAAGTCGTGTTCTGTGTAGATTGCTTCCAGAACAAATACGGGATGGTAGATAATTTAGCATTCGGTTTCAGAAGGGCTTAGGGTGGGGGCTGCAAGGACAGCACCTCTTCCTCATAAGACATCCAGTAAAAGCAAAAGCACAGTAATTCCCAAGCTCAGATGGAGTGCATGTAGATCAGGTTCATTTCCAGAACAGCCGCCGCCTGCGTTTAGGTGATATTAGAAGCCACCATGACAGCAAAGTAGTTTTATGCATAGCGGCTTAGCACACACTCTGAGAACTAGTTTAGTGAAGCTATCAGGTTGAAAAATACCAAGTCACAAAGTTTTAATGAAACTAAGTGTGGATCAACGTATCATAAAGAGCATCCAGGACGACTTCGAAGATCCATGGGTGGAAATTAGAATGGATCTTCAGGATTTATTTGGCAAAGCCTGTCTATTTTGACCTTTTTTCCATTTCATATTAAGGCTACTGAAAGTGTGTTTTGTTTGGCTGAGGCTGGAGAAGGACAGCAGCTATGGGCTGTTACACTGATGCCGCCGCTGAAGTTCAGCAGCGTTAATTGACTGATAAGGGCCGGGCAGCGAATCGCAGTGAGAAAGGCCATCGGAGATTTTCTTGCTTTATTTCTCTCTGCACTTCATTTACATCTTAAGCCATATTGGTGATCCAGATTTGAATAAAGCCACGGCTTAAGCAGTGATTAGATCTCAATAGCTTGGATTTTCTGTGAAATTGCTGCATTTTTACTAGATGTATTTAGAAATACTGGTGAAAACTGACACCTTGGGTAACTTTATCATTTAAAATGGAGCTTCGGGTGGATAAAAAAAAGCCCAGCTAAAATGGGAGTATTAGTGGCCAGGCCTTTGACTCAAGCAGTGTCAGGGGTTAGAATTCGACAAAAGCCAAGCTCAGTGTGACTTGGGCTAGAAAGAATGCAGATAAATCCACCCAGCACCTTCCCCTCGGCCTGCTGTCCCCAAAAATGGTAATTGAAGCAATGATCCCGGAACCTGGAGGAAAGTAAGGAAGCCAAAAGGAATATATAATGCAACAAGGAGCTTTTTTCATTCTGAGATTTTTTTTTTAATCATGAAGCAATATTTTTAACTCTAAGGTTAACCTGCTAATCCTTAAGCTGGTGATATGGCAGTGTCAGATGTGACGGGATTTTGTGATTCTCATTATTGTTATGTATTGTTCTTTCCCTGGTATTCCATATTAATATTTATAAATGCCCTTTTTATAGAACCAGGAGAACCAGAACCCATTATTAAATTTTTAAAATGGACAAACGTCGCATCCAATATAGTTGATTACAATTTAGAACAAAAAGGATTTCAGTGGTAATCCACTTCTTGTTTCTCGTTGTTGTTGATTTCTGTAGACAGCAGAGCTCCTGATGATATTTTTTTATTTACTTAAACTGTTTGCACAAAGTAACATCCAAATGACAGAGAATAGCAGAATATTGATTCTGCTCCACAAGAAGGAGTTGAAAGTCACCATGAGCAGGTAAGAGGGCATAATGGAGAAAAGGTGTGCATTTAAAATGCTAAGTCACTCGCCAAAGGCAAGGGCAAAATGAAAGAATCGATTAAAATTTTAAAAAGAAGGAGGTTGTTCATTCACTTGTTTTCAAGTGCCTCATTTTACTTGACAAGTGGCTTCAGAGGATTCAGTAGGCATCCCCGTGTGTGAGAGAGCAACTCTCTGTAATAAAGAGAGGCAAATCAATCATCCCACGGCCCGCCATGGAGGAGAGTCAAAACTGACAACTCATCTAACCAGGCGGCTCTCCTGTCGGCACCATGGGATGCAATCAAATGTCCTTTGGAGTCAAAAAGGAAGAAAACGTGTCTACCCCGCTCAGGGATATTACTGTTCCCGGCTCTGGGTGGCCAAGAATAGTCTTCAGCCCCAGAGAGGAATATTCGTGGAAGGCAGGTATTTTATGGCCAACTGGCCCCACCTCTCCCCCCCCCCCCCCAAAGGGACTGAATAACTTGGCGTAATTAGCAGGAGGGTATAGGACTAATTGGCTGTGCTTGCGGAGTGGGGCGGCTGGGAGGCCTGGTTTTGCAGAACCATCAAGTAGGAGGAAGGGTAACATCTCTGCTCCTGGAGCCAAGAACCCAGAGGAGTTATGACGAATTGTTAGAAATGTCTCGACTCTTATCCTTTTGGAGAGAAGGAATTTTCATGGGGACTTTTAAAATTCTTTTTATAAAAATTATTTTTTTTCCTGATTCAATATCCAAACCCTGGGCTTCAGAATCAGACTTCAAAGTGTGAGTCCTGGCTTTTCCCCTTCAAGCTGTGTGATCTCAGGCAAGTTACTTCATCAGGGCTCCTTGATTATAAAATGGGAAAACCAACACCTGCCTCAGCTGTTGATGTGCGATTAAATGAGCCGGCCCGAGTGTTGAGGAGGGGCTGCCACAGGACGCGGGCAAGCAGTGGGAGCTCAATGAATGCATCTGTGACTTTGGAGACTTGAAACTCTGTTTCTTTATTTTGGATAATTTTCTCTCTTTTGTCCTCTCCTGGTTTGGGAACTAGAACCCTTGCATATGGATCTTTGTAACTGCAAAAAATAAAAATAGGGCCCAGGTTGCTTGAGGAATTCCAGGCTATGTTTGGCCTTCTGGGATAAAACACTGGGCATTTATTTTTAAACACCTCTAAGGTATTTTCCAGCACCAATAAGGAAAGAGGAGTCAGAGCTGATGCCTAGTGGTTCTGACAGTTACTCTATTACAGCACAGAGTTACGGGCACAGAGGTGGCGTGTTAGCTCCCGGCTGAGGGGTATTGTGTGTTCAAGCAGTGGTGTAACTCAATTCCAGTGAAACCCAAGTTTGGTGAGGCCATAAGAAGGCTATTCTTCGTGACCAATCTGTATAGAAACTGGCCTCGCCTCCTGGGGACACATGGCTTAGGTTTCAAGCGTGTGTAATGGCCTGGTTTGCAATGTGGCATTTGTTCAGGAACTATGCTAAGATGCAGGCTTCTGAGGCCTCTCAAAAGTGTGTCAGCCTGCTTCTCCTTGGAGTCCCTAGTGCCCTCCTGTCTTGAAGGGTCTTCGTTTGCTCTCCTTGTGGAGGGAGTTCTCCCGAGGGAAGTGGGGGGATGTACTTTGGCGCTCTTCTCCTTCTTTCCACGGTGGACCCCAGGCTTCTTTCTACACTCTCCTCAGGCAGTTGGTGGCCTGAGTTGGCCTCAGGGGTCTCTCCCTCTCCACCACCACTTGCTGCCCTCCAACTGTTCTCCTCCCACTGATTTATCAAATTCACTTGTCCTCTGCTCCATTTCCTCAGGAGGACTTTGACTAAGCCAAGCAGCACTCTAGGAGAAAGCTCAGTAAACCCTTGAATTGAATAAATGTGTTCAGTGATTGGCACTAGCCTAATGTAATCGTGACTTATTCTCCCTCAGATAACATTTCCTTTATGCCAGACAGATTTGTGCCCTTTCTCACATGGCTTCAGTCCACCTTTTGGCTCCAGTTGCTACTCTGGCAACACCTGTGCCCCCTTGCAGATGGACAGCCCCTTCCTCAGCTGGGCTTCCTTTCGCCTGCTTTCTGCCCGGGGCTTTGCTCCCTCCACTGCCTATGGGAGCCAGCTCAGCGATGCTCACACATCCACGATGCTCACACATCCACGCACAACCTGGAGGTGTGAAGGGGTCGGCACCCCCAGAGCAAACTTTGACCAACGGAGATAAGAGCAGAATGTCCCCCTGGGGACTGATCCCACACATCCACAGTGATAACCAGCTCCCTGATGTAGCCCCAGGTTGGCTTTGCCTTTCTCCCTGCTTCCTCCTCCCTGGTTCCTCCATTCCAGATCCCGGAGTTCACTTCTCAAAATAAACTACCTGCACATAAGCCCTTGTCTCAGACTCTCCTTTTTGGGAGAACCCAAGGTGAGACATCGTTTCTAACAGGGACCTTCTAAAGAAGGCTCCCTAATCTAAGACAGTGCATCTCTGCTGGTGGAATTGCTGTGCTGTGGGATATATGTTGGGGAGTCCCCATAGCTGCCAAGGCACAATCTCCCACAGCTTTTGTCATGTTAGGTGGTCATGGCCTGCTGATTTGTCTGTCTCCCCAGTATACTGAATTCAGGGACAGCATCTCTTCTTCCTTATCTGTGTGCCTAGCAGCGTCTAGCATGCGGCGAGACTTGAATACATATTTTTCATGGACGAATGAATGAGCGAGCGGGTGAATGCATGAGAGCCATGGCTGCCCATATCACATGTCATAGTTAACTATTCACTCTAAACTCCATCTGTGTCCCCCGAAAGTCAAACATAATACAATATAAAATAATATAACACAAGCAAGTTAAATTTTAGGGGCGGCAGGAAGAAGCACAAACGCTCATGGATAATCCCCTCCCCACGAAGAACATTTTTGTTCTCGCACACACCCTTTCAGTGGTGGCCCTCCCTGTCCTCCTGGTCCAGCCGCTTCCTCTGGCTACTGAGTCACTGGCCTCATCTTGGTCCCTTTCGTCTGCCTTCCCAGGTGGTCCTTTGGGTATAATTTGGATCTGCATAGACTTTCCTGTGGGGATTCCTCCAAGGGATTGTAAGGGAGTCATATCAAGAATATATGCTCCTTTCTGAGTTTTTAGGACCACTCAGAACTGGAGTGACAAGGCACATATTTTACCTGGACTCCCCATAAGAAAAGACTATCCTGGGAAGCTGGCACCAAGAAGAGAAACTCAGCTTAAAAGGCATCCCAGGGTGCCACCAAGCCCTGTTCAGATTCCTTTACCTTACCCTCCGTGTGAAACATCCTGTGCAACTGTGAAATCTGTACATTCCATTTGTGGAGAGGCTGAGTCTAGCAGGCCAGGAACCAGGACCTCTGTGGGAGATTGTAGCATCATGACTGAGCATCCCTCTATAGCCAGGAAGACGCAGCACCTCTGTGTCATCCCACAGCTGGAAGACAGGTTCTCTTACTGACTTAAGTATTGTTAAAGATTTAATTACTGTACAGCATTCGGAGCAATTGCAAATTTGTACATCATCTTATTTTAAATTTAGTTTCCCATTTAATTAAATGAGAAATTGAGCTTTTAGCAATGTCTCTGCTACAATAGTAATAGTTGCAGAGAACTGAAGTCACTTTAATCTTGCCTTGCTAACAGCCCTAATTTATCAGTTAGGATGCTTTCAATTGCAAGTAACAGAAACTCCAAATCAAATCAATTTGAACAATAAGGAGACTTATTATCTCACATAACAGAAAAAAGAAGAAGTACGGTGAGTTCTGGGACTGATTCAGCAGCTCAAAGGTGTCATCAAGGACCCAAGCTCTCTCTGCTCTGCTATCTTAAGTGTTAGCCTCACCCTTGGGCTGGGAGCAACACAGCTGTAGCAGCCAGCCCCAGGCCTCACACCCAGACCCAAAATCCAGAGGAAAAAGAGAAATCACCTCTTCCTGTCCTTTTTTTAGGAGAGAGGAAACATTTCCCCAAAGCCCCCACTGGACTTTCTCTCATATCTCCTCTCTAGAATATGGTCATAGCTTAAGCTAAATTATGCTCTAGTAAGAGATAATCCCTAAATCTCAGCAAAGATTTATTTCTTGCTTTGTGCAAAGTCTGCCTCGAGTCCAGAGACTTCCCAGGGTGGAGATCTCTGTGAGTTGGCTCGGAAATCTCTGGGGCACCTGCATCTCCAAATACTCTTTCACTGTGACAGAAGAAGAGAGTGGTGGAGGGTCTTGGGCAAAAATCTAACGCTGAATCCTGAAGTGATAATTGTTACTTTCATTGGTGGCCCTTTAGTTATATGGCCCGATCCAATTGCAAGTGGATGGAGAAGTGTGATCTTCCTATGTGCTAGGGAAGGAGGGTAGAACCAGAAATGGAGGGCGCTGGAAATTCTCCACACTGTGCCCAATTCTGACCAATCACTTGTGAGGGTGATGGGAGATGAGCAGTGGAAGAAGGTTAGGCTAATGTAAGGTGGGATGTATGCTGAGGAGTAAACCATATATCCACTCCATGTGGTCTGAAGATTAAGAAGACAACAAATATAAACCTTTGAGGTTCTTGGAAGATGACCCAGAAATCAAAGAGCAGATCATTCTGGATTGCTCATGAATTGATTATTCCATCTTTGATGTGCTCATCAGCGAAAAGGAAGAGAACGACAATTTCAGGTACCTGTGTTAGATTCTTTCCTAAATAAGCCACCACCCTCTACCGGAAAAGTCCCTTTTGCCTAGACGTAGAATGCTTTTGAACCCTGCAGAGCAACCTTTATTAAATTAAAACTTGATTAAATCTTCAGCCATCACGCTCAGTCCTGAATATGAGAAAGAAGCTGGTGGCAAAATTTTGGAAGCTCTTTTTTTCCCATAAAACCAGAGAGCGGACACTATAAAAGGGTTTTTCATGTCCTCTCAATTTCTTGAAATGGGACCCAACTCTTCTTCTCTAAGAGGTAGTCTGCCACATTTTTTAAAACTTGTTTTAGTTCTCTTGTTCATCCAATGACCAAATGCATTAAAATTCCCCAGAAACCATGCACAAGCACAGGGGGGGAAAGGTAAATAAATAAATTAAATAGAAGCAGCTCAAGTCTGGAGATTTGGCTTGAGTAGCTGGAGTACGTGGCTCAGGAATCTGCGTTTTGATAAACCTCTTGCGTAATCACCACGTGATGCCAGCTTTCACGTCACAGCTGTCCGTCAGCAGGTGAAGGTCCCCTACTGACAGTTTTCTTCTTCACCTGATGGTTAGTTTATTTAACAAATCATGGTTCTCATTAGGTTATTAGGACAATAAAGTGATGTTTATTGAGCCTAATAGAATGATAAATCCAGTTTTCAATCACTTTATCGTGTCCACGTTCAGTTATTTTGTTTCTTAATGTTTTTCTGATGAGCTGGATGGGGATGTCTCTAAAGGAAGCATAGAGGCTTCTTTCTGATTTGACTCTTCATAGAATAACCTTTAGTGTAATTGAACCCACCTTTAATACCGCTTTCCCTCATTATAAGCAGAAGTGTTTGCTAGCGTTCATTGCATGCCCCTTACAATAGCAAATACTGGATGATAGAAACTTGGCTTCCACTCTCTTCACCTCAGTTTATTCATCTGTGAAATGGAGATAGCAAGAGCTTCTATCGCAAAAAGTTGTTAAAAATTAAACAAGACAGAACAGAGATCCCGGAAATAGACCCATACAAATATGCCCAACAGACTTTTAACAAAGATGCAAGAGAAATTCAACAAAAGAAAATAGTCCTTTCCAGGTTGCCAGTGCTGGAGCAATTGGATGTGCACAGGGGTGAGAGAGATGAAAGACCTCACTTAATCTCACATCTTATACAAAAATTAACTCAAAATGGATCATAGTCTTAAATATAAAATGGGAAACTATAAAATTTTTAGAAACAAACATAGGAGAAAATCTTTAGGATCTAGGGCTGGGCAAGGACTTCTTATACTTGACATCAAGAGCATGATCCATAAGAGGAAAAACTGATAAATTGGACTTCATCAAAATCAAGAAGTTTGGGGCCAGCCCGGTGGTGCAGCGGTTAAGTGCACATGTTCCACTTCAGTGGCCCGGGGTTCACAGGTTCAGATCCCGGGTGCAGACTTAGCACTGCTTGGCAAGCCATGCTGTGGCAGGCGTCCCACATATAAAGTAGAGAAAGATGGGCACGGATGTTAGCTCCGGGCCAGGCTTCCTCAGCAAAAAGAGGAGGATTGGCAGCAGTTACCTCAGGGCTAATCTTCCAAAAGAAATTAAAAAGTTTGCTGTGCAAAAGACCCTGTTAAGATGATTTTAAAAAACCACACACACACAACATACAAAGTGGTAGAAAATATTGCAAATCGTATATCCAATAAACGACTAGTATCTGGACTATATAAAACTCAAAACTCAGCAGTAAAATAAAAACAAAAAAACAAACAACAATCCAATAGAAAATGGGCAAAAGACATGAAGAGATATTTCATCAAAGAGTATATACAAATGATAAATGAGCACATGAAAAGATGTTCAAGATCATAAAGGAAAGGCAAAATAAAACTACAATGAAATATCAGTACACACCTATCAGAAAGACTAAAGTGAAAAATAGTGACAAAACCAAATGCTAGTGAGGATGTGGAGAAATTGGACCTCTCATACATTGCTGGTGGGAATGTAAACAGTTGGGCAATTGCTTAAAAAGCTAAACATGCAACTATCATACAACCCAATAATTGCACCCCTGGGCATTTATCCCAGAGAAGTGAAGACTTATGTTCACACACACACCTGTAGACAAAAGTTTATAGAAGCTTTATTCATAATAGCTGAAAACTGGAAACAACCTAGATGCTCTTAAATAGGGGATGATTAAACCAACTGGTGCATCCAGATCATGGAATACTACTCAACAATAGAGAGGAATGAACTGCTGATATAGGAAACAATCTGGATGAATCTGCAGACAACTGTGTTGAGTGGGAAAAAAACCCCTAAAGATTACATGTTGTATAATTCCACTTACATAACATCCTTGAAATGACAAATTTATAGAACTGGAGAACAGATGAGTGGTTGCCAGGGGTTGGCGGGAGGGAAGTGGGTGTGTCTAGAAAAGAACAACATGAGGGATCCTGAGGTGAAGGAAATAGTGACGGTCTTGACTGTGTCAGCGTCAGTGTCCTGATTCTGACGGTGTCTGTAGTTCCGCAAGATGTTACCACCGGGAGAGACTCTCCTTATTTTCTACAATTGCATGTGAATCTACTGTTATCTCAAACTAAAAAGTATAATTAAAATAATTAAATGAGTTAATATCCATGGCAGAAACCTAGTAAGCCTTTAACACATTGTAGCAATTATTGATTGCACTTTCCCACAATAACTTAATACCACTCCTTTTTGTCCCTCTGTCCCTTCTGAAATACTATGAGACAATGTGGTACAGCAGAAGGGCAGTGCTGGCTGAGGGTCAAACTCAGGTTTCAATCATCACTCTGACACTTATGAATCAGTTATGTGACATTGGGCATGATAAAACCTTTCTCGAGCCTTATTTTCTTCATCAGTAAAAGGAGGATAATAATTCCCTTGCATCCACATCACAGGGCTTCTGGTTTGTTTATTTGCTTGTTTAAAAATCAAATAGATGTATGGGAGGAAGAAAAGCTTTGAAAACTAACTGCTATAGAAACGCTACACATTCAACATACATTAATTAAATACCTCTTACTCATCTACTACCGCCATTACTATAAATATGACCATTTACTCGCTTGAAACCCTTGTTGGAATTTGGCATGCAAATTTCCTGAGTGTTGCTCATTTGCATTGGAAAAAGGAAAAGAGGTGGGAGGCCTTTTGAAGCCTTTTGAAAATTGAGCTCAGGGGGATGAATTCTTATCACTGGGCCCAAGGTGTAATTGATTTTCTACACAATGACTCACAGGTGCTACATTTAACACCCTGAGTAGTAGGAGGATGGAAATGTATCCCAAGGTGCAGCTTTTACTTAAAACATCTACATAGTCAGCCCCTTCACTCTGGGAAGGCTGAGAAGCCTGGGGGGTTGGGTGGCCCACCTTTCCACCAATTGTCTGAAAGTGCTGACAGACGAAGCTGCTCCTTCATTTTCATCCCAATCGATGAACTGGGCCTTGGGTTTCTTATATTTCAGTGGCCAGATGCCAAAAACACCTCTTTCCAGACCCGGATCACAAGGTTAGGGAAGAACACAGGGCAAGCCCACCACGAAATACATATTAATATTATAACAACCTTTTCAGAATTCACTGTTGCTATGTCAACAAAGCAGCTGGGGAAATTGGGTCTTTGGGAAATTGGGAAATGAGGTCGGCCCTGGCAACGTGGCAAATGTTTCCTTCTCTCAGAACAATTGGTCTGTGACACCAGCCAGCCTTTTTCTGCGTACCCTTCCTCCTGCTTATTTACAGGAAAACTGAGAAGCAGAACAATGGCCATTAAGATTTGGAGTTAGGGAGCTTCTGTTTCATGGAAGAAGCAACAGAAACAAAATGATCCTCCTCCCCCCTTTTCACCTGTTTATGTTAGTTTCTCAGTCCCAACCTGGAATCCACTGGACCGAAAATGGATTCTGTACCGTGCCCTGTGACTTTAAATGAATTACTGACTTCATCTGTCTCAGTTACCTCCTCTTATGAAATGAAGGCATATCTGCAAGACCAGCTATGTCATCTGTCAGGCCCAATTCAAGATGAAAAAGCAGGGCCCCTTATTCTAAATTGCTAAGAATTTCAAGATGGTGACAGCAGAGCATTAAACCAAGCACTGCCCTTCTAAGCACAGGGCCCTGTGCAATGCCCATGACGCCGGCCCTGTATATTACTTATGACTCTAGGTTTACAAACGAGAGAAGCCAAGTCACTGTCCTTCCGCAGAAGGATAATTTAGTGGACGGTTGCTGTGGTATCGTGGAAACCAAGAGAAAGCTCAACAACCGAGGGGCCCAAGGGACACCGCCAGGGCTCTGTTGTCTCACCTTGACTCTCCTCAGAGTAGCAGCTCCATCCTCTGGCTTCAGACTTACCCTGATGATAAAACAGAGCCCAGACAGCTCCTGAATTTTCCATCTTACAGCTTCAGCCGCCAGAGAGACTCACTGACGTGCTCTCTTGGTCTACTAAATGTGAACTCGTGGGAAAGGGCTCCGGGTCCAGGTTAGGTGAGGTGTCCACTCTAGACCAATCAGCCCTGGATAGGGTGCCCAGGTGAATTTTGGAACACTGGTGGGGGCCCAGCGGTAATCCCACAGCTGCCCCACGTGTTGTAAGAACAGAGATAGCAGATTGCATCTCAGCGCTGCTGCAGGTCCACTGGGAGCAGCTGTCTGGGGGGAAGTGTAGAGAAGCTGCCCGGGCCTCTTCATGAGGACTGTCCTGAGGGCAGGCCGCTGTGCTGTCAGCCATGGGTCGAGCTGGCTCTGGTGCCGGCCTTTGCTGTCCCTGGACTGGACTCTGTGCCGTTCTCTTACAGCCTTAGCGTTCTATGGGTGTTTCCCCTCTGGGCACAGGCTCCTCCCCGAAATCACCTTTCAGCAAAACTTCCGACGTAGGGATAATTGATTTCATTCAGTAGATGTTGGTGAAATGTGATTAAATCTTTTAAAAATAAATGGATGTATTTTAAAGACACAAGAGAAATGCTCCAGCTTAAGCAATTCTGAAGTGAATTCTTTGATAAACCAGAATGCTTATTTAAATTGAATAGCCACTTAGCTCCTTAGTCAATCTGAATTTTTATAGAGTGCTTTGCTCGAGATAGGTAGACTGAGGATCTGACTTGAAAAGGCAGCTGCAGAGGAAGAAGGCGGTGGGTCTGTAGCTTGTAGGAAAATGTACCAACAGTCGTCACTCTATCCCACCCCCACCTAAGCAACGAGGGAGGTTCTCCTTCAGCTCTTCCTTCGGTGGCTTGCCCCTTCAAGGATTCCTGAGTGTTTATCCTGGCATGAATCCACTTGTAGAGGGTTTGGAGGGGGTGTGAGAAGGGGGAAAAGAACGGTGACAGAAGTTTAGACCTGTGCTGTCCAGTATGGTAGACACTGGCCTCATGTAGCTGGACTGGACTGAACTGAGACGTGCCGTGTGTGTAAGACACACACTGGATTTTGAAGTCTTCGTATCAAAAAAAGAATGTGAACCATTTCGATAATTTTACTTTTTATTAATTACATGTTAAAATATTAATTTCTTCACACAGTGAGTCAAATAAAATGGATTATTAATTTTGTCTGTTTCTTTTTAGTTTGTAATGTAGCTACTGGAAATGTAAAGTGAGTCCTGCGGCTCCCATTATGTTTCTATTGAACAGAGCTGCTCCAGATCCTGTGGTTCAGCAGTGGCCCTGGGTGTGGCCATGAAGTGCCGTTGATTAAAGCTTTCTCAAAGCAGATGGTGAGAATAGGTCAGACCAAGGGACACTAGAGAGAGGGTAAAATAGGACTGATGTGAGGATTTTTCCACCTCAGGGCTATGCTGAGGACAGAATGTCTGAAAGAAGCTTGCAGAACTGTAAAGGTGGAAGCCACAGGTTGCCATCTGTGCTGTCATAGCACTCATACGGTGTAATCTACCCTGTGGTGGAGGATTAGAGTCAGCTGCAAATTCCTGAGACTCCTTCCCTCGGGAGGTGGGTCTGTACCCCCACCCCACTCCTTGAATCTGGGCAGGCTGTGACTGCTCTCCTGGTTCTGGGTCCAGCCTTTAGAGGACGGGCAGTTTCTGCTTCCTTCCTCTAGAAACTTGAGCTACTGTGGAAGAAGTTCCAGTCCCTTTCTGGGGAGAACACCTGAAGAGGCTTGGAGGCCACATGGAAAGGAGAGGGAACCAGTAGAGCCCAGCCTGCCACTGTCTGTGCTGAGGTGCCAGGACACACAAGTGAAGCCATCTTGGATCCTCCAGATCAGACCAGCGACTGGTTGAAACCACCAAGTACCCCCGTTCACACTACATGGAGTAAAAGAATTGCCCAGAAGAACCCTGCCCAAATTCTTGCCCAAGGATTTATAATAAAAATAACAATGGTTGATGTTTTAAGCCACTAAGTTTTGAGGGGTGTTAGTTAACCAGACAACCCGCAAATCATCCGCTGTCTGGCACTCTGGCCAAATATTCACTCACCGTTCCTTTTGGGACATGAGGATCTTGAAAAGGAAACAGGAGAAGGTAAGGGATGCGAAGGCCTATTTGTGCAGAGTCTTGAACTCAAGGTTACGGAGTTAGATTTTATCACATAGGCAGTACAGAGCCGCTAATGTTTTAAAGGGGGAGTAACGGAATCAGAGCTGGGCTTTAGAAACATTAAGTAACAGCCTTGTGCAACATGCACTGGGGAAAGGAGAGATTCGGAGTGAGAAAGCCAGTTAGATCACCTGAAATCCAGCATCTCAGATGAACAGTAAATTGTCAGAATCCAGAGTAGTGACAGAAGAAAACCAGAGGAAAAGTTCCTGTGTTTCTGAACTGGAAAGACATCAAGCCTGGGGGACATTTGGGGACGTCTAGAGCTGTTTCTGATTGTCACGGTGACTGGAGGGCATTGCTGTCATTTGGTGGGCAAGGGTCGGGAATATTAAATGACTTGCAATACATAGGACAACCTCACAACAGGACAACCACTACGCCCTGTTGAAGAATACCAGTAGAAAGAAGATTGGACGGTGAGGTAGCGTCAAAAGAATGGAGGTGGAGCAGAGGGGGAGACAGCGGCACTGGCCGTGCTGAGGTTTCTAGATTTGATGACTGTATCACAAACAGAGATGGAAATCCAGGAACAGGAACAGGCTTGGATGGAAGCTGAAGAGTTTGAGGTGCTCATGAGGCCTCCAGATCGAGGAGTCTCACAGACAGCAGGATGGAGGTCAGGATACACTCAGAAAACGGGTCATGGGGTGGAGGTGTCGAAAAGCCAGAAGCTCACTATCCCACCCATGGTTTCCACCACACTCTACGGGCTGCATACTCTTTAGGTCTTATGTGAGATTCATGGCTCCCTGCTCCAGGAGAGCCTCCTCTGGCCTGGGTACACCATCAGCATTTAGTGATCATCGAGGCTGTGGAGGGTGACTGGGACAGGGAAGATGCTGGACCAGGGAGCAGCAACCTTGGTCTGCAACTGGCTCTGCTCCTCACCCACCGTGCAGACACAGCCAGGCTGCTGATCTTTGTAAAACAGGGCTGCTTGAGCCACTGGCTGAGCCATGTGGATTACACTAACTCTCTGACTGGGGACCTGGGCTCCAAGGAAGGACACTCGTCACTAGGGCCTCCTGTACAAGAGGAAAGGGGTTGTCACAGGACAACAGAGTGTTTTCTAAGAGGACAAGCCAGTTCTCCCCCAAAGGAAGAAAATCGGGGTTGCATGGACACTCAGGTTCAGCAGATAATGGAAAACGTAAGCTTCCCTCTTTCCCTCTTCCTTGACTCTATTCTCACCTAAGGCCTGTCTTGCTAAGGGCTCATCTTGTGCCTACTCTTTTCTTAAGGGCTGGGGAGAAGCAGCCCGCCCCATTTCACCAGGCGCCCACATCGGACCTGAGCCTGCCCATTGCTTCAGGATCTCCCCTTGCCCCTCCCTCCAGGCAGGTGTAGGAAGACTTCGCTGTGCGAGAAAGGAGGCAGAATGTGGCAGTGGACAATCCATTGTCGTTTCTGAGGTACACTATATAGCAAAGACATTCGGGACCCAGAGCAGCCAAGTGACACCTTTGCTCCCTGGGGCAGTATTTGAAAGTGACGTCACCCCCAACACTCAATTAAAATTCACACCTTTTAGCCTCCACAGTCATCTGAGATCCATATCATTAAGTTTGATTCCGGTAAGATGCCTCGATCGTCTAAATTATTTGTCAGCCTGGCACGGCAAATAAACATTTGTGAAACTCATTTCAAAAGATGTTACCACTGGTGGAGCCCACGTGCCTCCAGAGGGATTATACAAATTTCCATGTCAAATATTTGAGGCAAAGCACTTGTAGAGAAACAGTGTTTTTTTGTGTTTTGATGCCTTTCATTTCCATAAACTAGATTACTTTCTGAAATTACTTTCACACAGAGAAGAGTTTCTATTGAATTCCAGTCAGTGAACTCCTCGGAGTGTGAGGTGAATAAAATATCTCAGGGCTGTGGGGCTCCCTGGATGCGTAAGGAGGGCAAACCGAGTTGAGATGTTATCTTTAGCGAGCTCATGTACCCAGATCTGCTGTCTCACAGTAATTGCTGAACAACTGACTCCTTCAGAGCCCAATAAGGAAGCCCCAGGGCTTTCTCTCCCGGCTCTCCTACCTGGCTAACAATGACTCCCGCTCTGTTGTTCGCTGGAGATTTGCTGGCAGGCAGCTGCTTGCTACAGCGAGGTTCTTCAACAGTCAAGTTTTATCTGCTTCTTGCAAACACTGATTCTGCCAGAAAAATTCGCACAAAAAAATTTGATCCAAGCAAACATCGTCCTATTGTCCTAGTTCTGTCAAGCCCATAAAATTAAAACGGACTTAGTTTTCTTAAAGGGGAAAAAAAAGAGAGAAAGTAGTTGAAGGCCCAAGCAGAAGAGAGCCGCTGGGTGAAATGTTCCTGGAAACAGACAGGCAGTTCCTGTGGGTGTGGGCTCTGATTCCCATACCGGTGGCAACAAAGGGGACAATCTCCCCTTAGATAAAGCCACTAGACATCTTATCTTCCAGGGCTAGGAGGGAGAGTTCTCGGATCTGGAGAGGACATTTCTTAGAAAATCTAATCCTGACCAACTTGAAAATGACTGACTGATCAACATGTGAAGGTAACTCTGAGCCAGGGTGTGGCCTGAAAATGGCAGCCGCCCTGGCTCTCCCATGGGAGAGGGAAGCGTCCAGAGCAGGCCGGGCTTGGTTTGGGTTTTGTTTTTTCCAGAGAGGCAGGGGTGAAGAGAGCTGGGTTTCCAGCTTGACTCCTCAAGTGAGTGAGTGAGGTGGGAGCCACCAGAGGGTGTAAACCAAAGAGCCATGTGGTCTGATTTGGTTTTTCACAGGCTCACTCTCTGGCTGCTGAGCTGAGAGTAGACCAAAGAAAGGGAGGGTCAGAAGGCTGTTGGAATCACCAAAGTGAGATACCGTGGTGGCTTAGAGCAGGGGGTAGCGGAGGACACGGTGAGGAAAGGCTGAATTCGGAATTTGTTTGAAAGTGAGTCAACCCTTTCGGGGTGTGAGAACAAAGGAAGAGTGAAGGATGATCCCAAATTTGCTGTCCTGAGCAGCTGGGAGAATGAAGTTGCCGTTTACTTGATGGAGAAGCTGCAGATGGAAGCCAGGATTTGGACATGCAGTCTTCATTTTGAGATGCTGTTGGACTTCCGGGGGAGAGGTCAGAAAGTCAGATAGGGCGGTCTGCATGAAGTATAAATTTGAGAGTCATCTATTTCTAGGTGTATTTAAAGTCTTGAGACTGGATGAGGTCACCAAGGAGTGAATGTAAAGATAAGAGGAGGTCCTGGGGCCGGTCAACACAGGTGTATCTGCAGCTATCAAAACGTAATACAAATGCAAAATCAGCTAACTCGGTACAGAGAAAATTAGCTATCTGGTCATTAATGGGCCCTGGAGGACTGAACACAGCAAGGTCACTAGGAAATGGTGGCATCCCAGGGGCTGGGAGGGGGGGAGGTGATACCTATCATCTTCAGAGCAGAATCGCCCAGGAGGCAGAGAACTTAGCGAAGGACAGAGGTGGATGAGAAGGCTGGGGGTGCTGGGAGGCCTTTAAAGCGTTGAAAAGGAACAAAGAGAGGAATGGACCGAAGCCCAGGGAACAAGCCCTCTTTGCAAATTTTACTTGGTCTCCTTGTCCTCCTCACCATTCCACGCAGCGCATGACTGCGTGTGCGCCCACAGGCACTCCCATGCATCTTCTCTCTTCTCATCCCGGAAGGAGGTTGCTAACTCAGTGCACTCCACTAGAGGGATGCCTGACGCTGGGCAGAGAGACGCTGGAGACCCACAGAGCCCGGTCCGCCCTGCCATTCTCCATCCCCGCACCCGGCTTCCTTTCCCTTCATCTCCCCACTACCCAGCATCTCATCACATGTTCGCTTACTGCCTTCTCAACCACCGGCTGGAAGCCCCCAGAGAGCAGAGACTCTGGTTCACCATTGTATCCTGAGTGCCCGGAACTGAGCCTAGTACATAGCTGGCACTCCATAAAGCCGTGTGCCGAGGAAATGGACAATGTGCTGAAAGGCCCAGAGGGTTGGCCGTGCCGACACCTACTAGTTTGTTGAGTTTGTACAAGTTCATTATCCCTTCCTGCCTCAGTTTCTTGAGCTACAAACTGGAAATCTTATCTATCTGTAGTTTGCGAGAATACAATTAAATAGGATTACTTTTGTAAAGCATTTAGTCTGTAATGGGTACGCAAGAAACACTTTCTCCCTATGTGGTCTCCACTGTGGTCCTAAGAGAGTCAATGCGGAGTTCCACTCTGCCCTCAGTGCTGTGATCCGGCTCCTGGCACTGTGGCTTCTCTGTAGCGTCTCCAGCTTCCTATGAAGGAAAAAGTCTTTGGTGCCAGAGAAGGAGTTTTCCGAGTAAGAACTGCATTTTATAAAATGCTTTAACAATGTCAAATAACAAGATTACCAAGGAGAACCTCAGAAAACAACTGTATAATATTTCCTAAATGAGAAGTTGGCAAGAGGTAGACATTCAATAATATTTGATGAATGAATAAATGAATGGACAGTGGGAGCAATTAAAATTTAACCTAAAAGTAAAGCTTTTACTAATCTCGCCCTTAATTATCAGTACACTTTGTTTTAATGGAAGTAGCCTACGCTGCTTTTTCAAGCACCCTCATTTTGTCCGTGGGCATTCCTTTGATCAAATGCTAAAATGCAAAATTTACATTTCTGCCTTGAAAAAAATTTATATTGGATTCTAAATTTTTCTTTTTAAGATTTTTTTATTTTTCCTTTTTCTCCCCAAAGTCCCCCAGTACATAGTTGTATATTTTTAGTTGTGGGTCCTTCTAGTTGTGGCATGTGGGATGCCGCCTCAGCATGGCCTGATAAGCAGTGCCATGTCAGCACCCAGGATCCGAACCGGCGAAACCCTGGGCCACCGATGCGGAACGCGAGAACTTAACCACTCGGCCACGGGGCCGGCCCCCTGGAATCTAAATATTTTAAATTTTCCCAACAAAATGTCAATTTCTTAGTAATTATGACTGTGATTTAAACACTTCAAACATCCGTCATTCTCCCCCCTCCTTTTTTTGTGCTTTCTATCTTGTACAGAAGGTGTTTCTCTCTATTTGCAAGATTCTCACTAGTGCCCAGGGAAGCTCGGGGCACAGAACAAATGAAAGGAAAGGATGCCAAGAGGAAGGCTGTGATGCTTGCCATCAATCAGAGAGTAACGAACGGTGTGCTCAGGAGAGGCTCGGTCCCTGAGGGTAGGTTGAAGTCATCTTGGAAAAAGCTGTTTCTGGTGCTAGTAGTCACCTCCGGAAGATGGGGGAGGAGGTCTCCTTTGAGATAACGTCCCTAGGTCAAACTGACTAAATGACTGTGCTTCAAAATCTATCAAAAGGGAAAAACAAAAACTTCTTGACTTGAGACGTCCCATGCCAGATTTCTGCCTGCAACAAATTTTCATGGCAGAGCTAGGAAATAGTAAACATAAGGCTGTGTTACAGAGAATGACAGCCCGGGGAATGGCATTACAAACACAGCTTTGACTGGGAGTCGCTGGGGCGGGTCCCATCCAGAACTAGCACCTACTCTGACCATCCTCCCTGCAGCCCCACTGCCCTCACCTCCACTCCTCTTACATATACTCGCCTGCCCTCTCCTCTTCCGCTCTGAGTCTGCTCTACACCACGCCAGGTTCCCCAGAAAAAACAGTCTCCTGTTCTCCAAGAGCGCCTGCAGCTGCAGGCGCTCCTCTGCCCCTCAGGAGAACCTGAAGCAGTCTGTGTGGAGGGTGTGGAGGCAGAACAATGGTGCTGTGTCAGAGGAGCACCCTTGTTTACGGGCAGCAGCCTTGTCTCTCTTCCGCTTTAGTGAGGACAAGGACCAGGGCATCCTGCAGGCTTCTCACCGCCAGAACCCATCTGAATGTCTCCCCAGGGGGTCCCTTCTGGGAAGCAGGGCAACAGCACTTTGCTGGCTCATCTATTGACAGCGTTCCGAGGCCGAGGTTGGGGTGGGTGGGACACAGGGTGCTATTGGCTTTCTTACACTCGTTATCCTTTGCTCTGCACGAGACTCTGAAGCCAGAATCGTCTTTCACATGGATCAGGAAACTAAACTTGAGGAGACTTTTGGGTGCTTGTTCCCAAACAGCTAGTAAATGACAGAAGATCCTGAACTCAAAACACAACACCAAATTCAGGCTCCTAGTGCGTTTTCTGCCCTGTGAAGTAGGTTTCCTCTCCCCATCCAGCAGACGAGGAGACGGAATAGATTTAGCAGGGTTTTCAAACAGGGAACCTTGCTAGATCATCCAGCCCCCTGCACCCTCCTCCCCTGACTCACGATGCATGAACCACAAAGGGAAACACAACAGCTACTGTGCATTGTGCTTTTTAAAGAAAACAAACCTGATCCTTGCTGATTCAACTCCAGTTCCAATATAAGTGGTGGTCCTCATGAAAACTAACCTGAAGAAAACACCTGTCACCACAGAGCCACTGTGGCTTGAATTTGCTTGATGTAATAATGTAATTATGATTTATACTTTACTGGAGTCAGATGAGGACCTGAGAGGGACACAATTACAGACCTCAAAGTCACCTGGCCCTTGCCATTCTTAAGAGAAAACAAGCTATCTGAGCTTGTCTCCTTGACCTTGGGAGTGGCTGCTTGGCTAATCTTGGTCGCCAGCGATGTTGACTTTATTTGAGTTACTAGTTAACAGGATTGGTTTTCTCACTTCTGGGGTAACATGGATGCTTCTGGTTGCTCCATATTGATCGATGACCACCTATTGGAAGAGAGGTCCCCTTTATTGGGCAAACGAACCATCTTTTCCTGGTCAGGCTCACACCAGCAGCTGGGGAAGCTTCGACTCCTCGGATTCCTGATTTTTGCGGTCACATAGAAGGCTTTTTGATAGAGCAGCAAAGGTGGCCTCAGTCTCGTGGGGGAGCAGACGACCCCAAAGTTCAGATAAAATCAGTTCAGAGCAACATAACAGTTAGTACTTTACTGACTCGAAATACCTCAGAAAACACCTGGGGATTTAGTGACAGGAGGCCAGCGCACAAGGCTCTTCTTAAAGGGAGATCACCAGTTTATAGCTCAGTTTTCAGATATTTGTAGTTCATTAATGATGGTTAAGGACGGCAAACCTGAGGCCCAGCTCAGAGACCTGGCGAGGTGAGGACGGACCTGGCGCCCGGACCTGGATGGGAGCAGTCCTCCACCTCCCGCTGTCCCCGGGGCAGGATCGCACCTGCAGGACCTGCCCACTACTGCTCGCTCCTGCTGCCAGGTCCACTCTGGCAGGACTGGCTCCCCTCCATTCCTGCCTCTGCTCCCTGTCTCCGCTTCGTCCCCAGAGCCCCCAGCAGCTACATGCGTCTTTGCCACTGCCCTCTCCATGCTTCCTCACCTCCCTCCCTCCCCTTCTTCTCCACACACCACCCGTGTCTCAGGCTCACGCCCAGGGGCTGCCGTCTTCTGTCTGCAGCAGCAGGAACACTCGCCAGGCTCTTTTCTTGGGAGACCAGATACTAGAGTTGTCCTAGGATAAGAATATTGGAGAGTCAGTGTCTTAATCAGGCTCTGTGGCAAAACCGTTAGGCAAATGTGACGAGGGGCAAGAAGGCCCCAGAACTCTGCCCTGAGGGCCTCACTCCTGCCCATGTTCCCACCACCCACAGACAGGAGCCCAGCCAGGGATTGGGCTCGTGGCCCAGAAGAACCTCCCGGTTAGTAGATTTGCTGTCAAGGGGCCGCCTGCCATTTCCGGTATTCAAGCAAAGCCGTCTTCTCCAGGGCCTCCCAGGCAGGGGTGACATCAGAGACCACAGTAGGGTGCCATCTGCCCCCACCCCCCAGGGAGCCAGGTTGCCCACCTGCCTGCTTGTGTGGCGTTGAACTCACGTGCCTCAGGAACATAATGACTGTCCCTTCCCAGGGAGCATGTGGCTGTCCTTTCCACACATGTCACATTTGGAAGCTCTGTCTATGTTTTTCAGGTAATTAATTCGTTGTGAAAACAAATACCTAGAGAAAGCAAACTTTTCTCAGGGATGCAAATAACCGTGGATGTTCTGTGTTTTGTACAGACGGCTGAATGCTGCTGGTTTCATGAATGGCTTTATTACATGTGCGAACCATCAGAAATTTAGCCTCACTCCCAATCAACATGAGCGATTTGTAATCACAAACTTTGTGACAGAAAGACAAATGCAGAAATCTCAGGACCAAATTAGGCATAATTAGTATCCACACAGGAAACTCTCCAGTAACCCGGCAATTTGCGGCTAAGGGAGGACACATGCGGCATTGTCTTAACAACAAGTTTGTCAAACATGTAATTAGCCACCGGCCACCAGCCACCTTTGCAAACCGAATCTGAGCTGCTGCCAGTCACAGACTGACTGTGACGCCCCTTAGCAGAAGCCTCAGTGGACGTGCAATTGCAGCGCACCGGGAGGGGCAGACGGCCACGCCTGTTTTTTTCCTGATGGACTCACAATATTTTTCCTCGTTTTAGTGAACTTGGATTTCAGGGGTCCGTTTCACTCAAGCTACTTTCTGAAGCAGGAAGTCCTTTTTGTCAGAGTTTAGTGACAGCTGTGAACAGAGTTGGCCGTAGACAATGATCTTGATTCAGACGACTAGACTTCCCAGCGTAAGAAGTTGATTTCCAACACTTCCGATAAGGAGAAATATTCTGAACCGCAGGCCTCAAAGCCTCATCCATCCAGTGTGGTGACAGGCCTCAGGGTCCCCGCCTTCCCATCCCAGCATTTCAGAAAGAATTAACTGAAAAATATTGTCTCTGCAAATAAAAAATAATAGTACATCCAATTAAGCATGACCAATAAAGATTAAAGTCTGTGGCTTTCCTTTCTGGACATATCTGTCAATTCACGCTAGGACCAATAGACTATTTCTCTCAGGAGGTAAGATTAGAAAGGAAGAAAAACGTTCTCAGAGCTCAGTTGGTAATTAATCTTTGCATATGACTTCCTCATAGTTCCCATTAATTATCAATATTCAATCATGCATTAAAAGTGGATTTTTCTTTGACAGAATTTAGCTGTCTATGAGACTTACTATGTCGAAAAACTTCTAACATAATCGCAGAGCTTGACCTTGCAAACCTTCATTACATTTTTACAAATCCTTTAGTGGAAGGTTACATACAAACACATTAATAATAGCCAATTCAGCAAAATCAACATGCAAAAAACAATATCAAAAGCAAACATAAGCATATCAACTAACTGCAATGTGTGGACTTTATTGGGATTCTGATTCAAACAAACCGAACTTTTACAAAATTATGACATTTAGATAATTGGAAATTGAACTTTGGATATTATTAAGAAATACTTATTCATTTTTAGGTGTGATAATTGTACTGTGGTTATGTTTAAATATTTACGGATGAGATGATATGATATCTGAGATTTGCTTCAAACAACATGAAGAGAGAGTGAGAGTGGAGACGAAACAATATTGGCCGTTAGTTAATAAATGCACACGGGAGCTTTTTGTATGTCTTCTCGGCCAGACAGTGCAGTAAAAAAAAAAAAGGACACACGAAGCCAGCTGCAAGCATCGTCTCCCTAAAGATTGTTGTCGAGTAGCCATCTTGTGATAAAGGTGAAAGCCAGTTCTTTCTAATAATCGCAACTGTAAGCTGAGGAGTCAAACCGGGGGCCTGGGGGGCGCATCTGGCTCGCACTTGTGTTTTGCTTGGCATGTAGAGCATTATATTAAAAATTGGAATTTTTCACTAACATAATAAAATCAGGATCTTTGGCCAGATTTCTGGCTGCTCTTGCAAAGGCACAAGATTTGGCGACCTGAGGCCTGCGTTCCCCTTAGCAGCCATCGGGGGAGCTGGGCAGACGCTGCCCCAGGTGAATGGTGCAGGACCACCAGGCTGCGAGTCCCTCCAGGCCGCCAGTCCCTCCAGGCCCACCTAAGTCGGTTAAGCCATGCTTGGGCTTTGGACCACACGCTTTGAACAGCCCCCAGGGTTATTCAGGCACTCATCACCCGAGGACAAAGGCTTTAAATGAGGTTTTCAGCAATTACAAGTCACCCACATTTTCAGATCAAGTCCCTTTTGTCAAGAAGGGCACAATTCTCCTCTCAGAGGCTGGAGAGAACCCTAAAGACCATCTACCCAATAGCTCCCAGCTTTGCCTGCAAATGAGAATCACCCAGCGGGGTAAAAAATTCTAAAGCCCAAATTTTAATCGAGGCTTTAAATCAGACCCTCTAGAGGTGACAGGTAAATGTCTCTGGCCCCCGCTCCAGCCTGCAGGTTCTTACCTTCCAGGAAACCTTGGCTGCGAGCAGGGTCTGACTGTGCCCCACACTTCCGCTGCCCTTCGTCGCTGTCTGCTGCTCATGCCTTCAGAAATGTTCACCCCTGTTGAAATCCTTTCAAGGCTTCAGATGCCACCTCCTCCATGATGCCTTCTCTGATCTAATCCCCAAGCAAAGTATTTCTCCTTCTCTGACCCCCACGGCAAGTAATTTCTAGGTTTCTCACATCATTTACTCCACTCTACCCTGTGCTACAGCTATTTTATACACCTGCCTTTCTATGCATACTGGATCTTAGTCTCCTTGAGGCCAGGAGGTGTGTCTTCCTTATTTTATCCCCCCAGCTTGATGCTTAAAAACAAATATTCCAAGATGTCAATGAAATGAATTAATTTTGAGTTGCATTAAATGATCGGGACCTCATTCGCTTCATAATCGTAAGTAAGGCCCACATATTTTTGAAGTTTGTTTTTTGTTTTGGTTTGTTGGTTTACTAAGAGGGGGAGAGGGAGAGAGGTATTAGTTTCATTTTAGAGATGGGAACATTATAGTAACAAGAGTATCTAGCTCAGAGCCACTGGAGTTGATGGCAGAAGAGGAGCGACAAGTGCAGCTTGCTGGCTCTCACATTGGCCTTTCTTCTCCTCTGTGCCCTGCTCTGTGTGTGATAGAGCCATGCACCTTCGAGGGGGTTATTGCAGCCGGGGGATGAGGGGCCTTGGGTGGGAGAGGACAGCGTCCTATCTGAAATCTAAGTGGCCTAGAGACTCCTACGCTCAGCAGCTACAGGGCGCTCTGTTCTGACCACTCCCCGGGCAGGTCGACAGCCGCGGTAAGGCAGGCCGCTGCGCTTCCCCAGCCCTTGTCGAGGACGAGGGTGCCCGGCACAGCTGGCACAGAGCAGATCCTCAGCAAACAGTCGTTGTTGATATCTTATTGTTACTCAAGCACCTGGCTAAGTCCAAGTCAGAGCGAGGAGCACGGGTGGAGTCCCCAGAGCCCTGTCACCATCCCCAGGGAAGCCCAGGGCAGTCGTGCCTATTGTTTCTAAATCAGGCAGCTTTTTCAGATCTGAAGAAGGATATGGACCCCTCCTCAGAAAGGCCACACAGATACACACCCTGTACACCATCTCAGGGACTGTGCGGCCCAGCCGAAGCTCACCGCTCCTAACCCCTGGCCAAGAAACTCTGCCCACAGGGCAGTGACCCTGTAAGTTCAGGCCTGAGAGACAAGGCAGAGGCCCGCACAGTGGGGCGCAGGGCTGTCTGAAGCGCGACCGCCAACTGGCCCTGTGGCCTGGCACAAACTATGTATCCTCTCTGCTTCTCATTGCTCTTAGATGTAAACTTGGAATATGAGCCCATCTACCCACAGGAAGTCTGAGGAGATTAAAAACGAGACCCTGTCGGGGTTTCTAATGCCTGGCACACTGCAGATGCTCAATAAAGATTATTTGCATCTCCCCAAGCTGAAAGGACCAGAACTTCAGCTAACTGATTACTAAGCCAAGAGAACATGAATGGTCAACATATTTGACCTGTCAGAAGTCTAATCAAATAAGAGGGCTTGTCCCACACGCTGAGGTCAAGCCCTCAGTTTGCCAGCCTGGGGTGGAGCGGACTGCTCTGTTTCCTGGAGGACAGAGAGAGGATCTGCACATTTGAATTGCAACTGAATGTAACCAGAGCGCTTGTGAGTCTCTGGGGAATATAGCTGGGTGCCCGGTGGATGTGCCGATCCTAGTTTTAGATTACGCTGTGGTCCCGTTCTCCAATACCACACTCCAAACTAGCATTGCTTAAAATACCTGAGACAAATAATATAGGTTTGTATTAAATGAATTTAGTGTCATTTTCTTATTTGGAGTGGAAGGTGGGAAAACAGTGGAATAGTGGACAGAGTAAATAGCTGACTCCATTAATCCTATTGAAGGAGAGGATGGAGCCACATGAGCGACTTTTGTGTGTGTTTGGTTAATATTTTACTGAAAATTGCTATTAGCTTTAACTGATCCGAATCAAAATCCACTGTGTCATATAGCCAACACCTTAATAGCTGAAGCACAGGATGGAAGGCTTGACGTGGCACCACGCTATTCAGGGAAATAGAAAGAACAACAGAGAAATTAATGGCGGAGGGCTGGAGCTTGAGATTTAAAACCCAGCAAAGGGAATACTGAAACCAAGTAGGGAGATGGGATGTTGGGGGAGAGGAAGAGCAGGGCAGGAGGAAGACGAGGCCGGTGCCGGGGCCTGCTCTACTGGAAATCTGCTTTTTTTAATTCACAAAGGGCAAGGACAGCATTTGGGGATGGGGGGGGTGGAGACTCTCAAGTGAAACCCCAGCCCCCCCGCCGAGAGACATGGTTATATATGTAACTCTCCTCTTTCCCAGGACCCGGCGAGGCTGGAGCCACAGGCCCGGGATCCCGGCTGGGATGTTGTCTTTTTCCCTTAGCCTGACGACGGAGGGTTATTTTTCACTTCCTTCCACAGGGACATGGGGGGAGGCCAAGAGCCGGGGTCCAGTAGAGGACACCATGTGGAGCCCTTGCCTCAGCGCTCTTGTCACCGTGCCCACTCCTGGGTGTCGCACAGTGAGGCGGAGTCACTGGGGGCCAGGGAAGAGGCTCTGAAGGGCCCAGCTGCACGCAGAGCCTAGGACTCTCCCCTCCTGAGTCAGCAAGGCAGGGAAAACACGGGGCTTCTGTCCACCCTGTGGTCCCGTCCTGGGGCACACAGGCTTCAGAACCTGGAGGGTCGCAGTCAGAATCCCAGAATCCTGGCTTTGTGTCTTACTTGCTGTGAGCAGAAAGTTATGTGCAGAAAATTTTGGAGAACTAAGAGTTTACTTTCCAGAGCAGGGAAGTAAAAGTCCACTTTTGCTGTCATTATCACTTCGAGAGATCCTCAGATTCCCCTGCCAGAAACACGAGCCGAGACCAGAGGAACCGACCACACTGCAGGTTGTATCTCACACCTTCCAAAAAGGATTTCAGCTGCCTCACAATGTGAACAATCACACACACAGAGCAATTAAAGACAGAAACCGAGGGGGGACATCTGGGGAAGCAGAGAAGTGCGTCTTCCAGGAACTCTCTGAGAAGAGTTCATTAGTGCTGCCGAGGAGTGATTGGAGCGTCAAGTCTCTGGGTAACGAAGGCAAGGAGGAAAGTACGTTGGGTTACACTGTGCCCTTCCTCATTGAGTGCACATGCGCACACCACCCACACAATATATGTACACACACGTGCACACACATATGTATACACACATATACACATGGACAAATACACATATGCACACTCATATATAAACATATATACACCACGTCTACATATGCACACGTACACACACACACACAAGCGTATGCTTGACTAAAGAGAACTTCTTTTCTGGGAACTAATTTCCTGGAGAAATCTATGATGTGGTTTCTTGAATATAGAGTACTGGGTAACAGGCTCACGCTTTCCACCGTGGCTGTGAGTATTCCAAGAGGACTCTTCACCCCCCGTACACTGTGTGCTTGCAGTACTCATTGCTACAGTGCTCATCGCTGAATCATGGCTTCGGGGGAGAGCAGCGGCAGCTGAGATAATGTAGTATTAAATATTTTGCTTTCTCCTGATTTTACGTAATAGAATAAGAGAACTGGAAGGACCTAAGAGAATGGAAAATGAACATGCCTTTTGCTATCCTGTGAAAATTCCCTGGCTGGTATTGAATCACGGTTTGTTCATGACAGAAATCTCCAGTAAGTGTCTATCGCGACAACGTGTGAGGGCAGCAGTTAAACTGAGAGCGTTCGCTTTAGCCATCAGACGTGAGGGCTGCAGAGAAACAGCCCTGACCCAGCCGTGCCTTCCTTCCTTAGCTGATTTATTTACTTACATAGCTGACTACACTAAGGATGTTAGCACATCAATACAATGAGAGTCCAGAAAAACCATAGGGAGCAAAAGAGAAAACACAAGCACAATTTTTCATCTTAACAAGCTCAACAAAAAGCACCTATCATGAAACAGTGCCATTCCTCATAAAACTAAAAAGGAAAGGGTCAAAATAGATCTAATCAACTAATTTAATAGTAGTCACTAAGATAAGATATAAATCAGTAGAAGTTGTTCATGGGGCCGGCCTGTGGCCGAGTGGTTAAGTTCATGCCCTCTGCTTTGGTGGCCCAGGGTTTCGCTGGTTCTGATCCCCGGGCGCAGACATGGCGCCGCTCATCAGGACATGCTGAGGCAGTGTCCCACATGCCACAACCAGAAGGACCCACAACTAGAATATACAACTATGTACTGGGGGGCTTTGAGAAGAAGAAGAAGAAGAAAAAAAAAAGAAGATTGGCAAGGGATGTTAGCTCAGATGCCAATCTTTAAAAAAGAAAAAAAAGTTGTTCATGGAGTTATTCCAGTTGGTCACTGCTGTGGTTTTGACATGTAAACATGAATTCTAGTCTTCTAGACAAATTTGGGAGTCTATAAACAGTCTTGGCAAAAATTAATTTTTATCATCCATTCAACAAATATTTGCTGGCATCTACCACAGGCCAGGCCCTGTTATAGGGCCTTGGGAGACAGCAGTGAAGAAAACAAAGACCCCTGCCTGGGAGTAGCTGACATCCTCCAGAGGAGACAGACAGCGACAATACACTTGACAAATACATAAAACATGTAATACACTAGGGGGTCACAAATGTTGCAGGGAAAAGCAAGGAAAGAGGAGTTGGGGGCACAGGGGATATGAAGACAGGGCAGGAGACAATTTTAAACAGAGAGGCCAGGGTAAACCTTGTTGAGAAGGTAACATCCAAGCAAAGACTGAGAAGAGATGGCAAGGTTGAGAGTGACTATCAGTAGAGTTTGGTTTTCATAACGTATTTGAGTTCAGATTCAACACGTCCAAAGCTGCCCCTCAGTTCTCCTGTTCAGCCCCGGCAGCAGGCTCTCTACTGCTATTTCCATCTCACTGATCGACGTCCCCACTCATCCGTGGGGCCACTGAGCATGGAGAGCACTCGAGCATAGTGTCGAGAGCAAGGCTTGGACCCCAACTGCCTGGGTCCAGCTCCCGGCCCTGCCATCTGCTGGTCAAAGCCTCATTTTCTCATATGTAAATTGGGGATGATGCATTTACTGCATGGGGTTGTCGCATGCATTAAATGCATCACTACCTGCAAAGCTCTTAGAGGAGTGTAGGGAACATAAAAGTGTTCAGTAAAAAATGGTTCTTCCCAACTGCCCATAAACCAACCAATCACTGAATCCTTCTGTATTTTACCCCCAAATATCCTCCAAGTACACCCCTTCTCTCCTTCAACATTGTCCTAGTCCAACCCACCGTCATCTCCGTTGGCTTAAAATCTTCCCCTAGTTTCTTTTGCTCTTTGAATAAACACAAACTCTGACCCAGTCAACAAGGCCCTGCGTGGTCAAGCCGAGCACCGCTGCCTCATCTCACGCCATGCCTGACCACCCTCAACCTCCCCATTCCTCACAACTAGCTTCTCCCTCCAATCACAGAGCCTTTGCTGGCAATGCTCCCCACTGCTCCTCCACCTGGGTAAGGCTGTTCGTCCTTTGGGTGTGGCTAAAGCATCCCTTCCTCCAGGAAGCCTTCCCTGACCTCAGCTGAGTCAAATCCCATTCCATGTCGACCATCCTCACTGTGTGCCCTTCTTTGGAGAATGTGCCCAGAGCTGTTTACAGGTTATTCCTCCCAGGAGGTCGTAGAGCTCCATGCTTGCCTTTTCCCACAGCAGTATCTGCAGTGCTGGGGACAGCCTGGGCCTGCTATGGCCGCTCCATGACCACTCACCAAATGAATGTTAGAGGCCCAGAATAACTATCCATCACCAAGGGTGTTTGGCTTGTCCCCTGAGGGCACAGTCCTCCATGAGGTTCCAGGAAGAGCTCCAGTTAAGTAAAAGATACAATCTTTGCTTTGAGGAACTTGCGTCTAGCTAGGAAAAACACTTGGACACCTGCAAACAACATACTGACGGGAACAAATCAGGGCAGTATAGTCAAGGCTAGAGAATAACGAAGGGATCAGGAGGTGCAAAATCATCATGTAAATAATGTCAGGGAAGGCTCCGTGGGGAAGACAGTTGTGAGACAGGTTTTGAAGGAGGCCGGGCTGAAAGGAGAGAGGGGACCCATTCTTACTCAACGTCCTTATTCAGTATGATTCTTATTCGGTATGATTCTTATTCAGTATGATTCTTATTCGGTACGATTCTGGAGCTGAGTTGCTGGATTCAAGCCTGGTTCAAGCTCCTATCATCTGTGTGATGTTAGAGAAGTTACTCTCCCTCTCTCTGTCTGTTTCCTCGTCCATAAAATGGGGAGAATAGCAGTACCTACCTCAATGGGATATTGTGAGGTTAAAGCAGTCCACGCTTAGCATGGCACTCGGCATACGGTAACATTACAAGGGTGTTTGCTGCTGGTTTGTGGCTGCTATGCTATTGTTATTGGTAGAAGGAATGGCTAGGACAGAGGCAGGAAAGTGTTAGTTAAATGCTACAAATGGACTTTCTAAAGTCCTGCCAAGGCTAACAGGTTTTTACTGGGAAGACCGTGAGCCCAGTAGAACAGAGCGCTCAGTGTGTGACTCAGTCAGCGTCAATTTCAGTTAGCAAAGCGCCTGGCACCAATGGGTCCTTCGACATTTGTGGGATGAACGTTTGGTTGTTTTGCTCACCATTTCTTGGTAACGTACACTCTTCTTGGCCCTGAACTAAGCACTCTACAGGCATGATCAGACTTCAGCCTCACAATGAACCTCTGAGTTAACTGTGATTATCATCTTTGCTTTTCAGATGAGGTTTAGAAAGTAAACTTTTCTAAAGGGCGCACAGACAGTAAGTGGCAGACCTAAATTTGAACACAAACGGCCTGATTCCAGAGCTCTTTCCTGGAACTCTAGAAAGAAAGAAAGAATGAATGAGCGATCAAGTTGTTAATAAAAGGATAGAATGTTATCAACAACAGGAATCAGGAATAATCAAGGGTGGGAAATACAGACCTGTTACCTTGGTAGAAAAGGTTCTTCCGGGGCAAGATAATGAAGACAAAGACTTTACTGACCTTGGAATATGGGAATCCAGGCTCCGAGTGATAAGGGCCTGGAAGTGAGATGGCGCAGGTCTGGCTGCCTCTGCCAGGAAGCCCACACCTGGGTTTCTCAAGGGCTCTTGTGCTTCAGGGCCCGTGCCCAGCACCACCTCTGGCTCTAAAAATCACTGTGTTAATTTTGGGGGATTGCTGTGAGGATCTGATGAAAACTCTGATCCTTCTTTTGAGAAACACAGACATGCATGTACATGCCTGCACAAGCGTTAGCATTTCTAGGGGGTCTCAGGCCTCCTGAAGCCCACCATAGGCCCAGGTCAAGAGCCCTCGCGGTTGAAATCCAAGCTTCCATGACCCCGCGGCATCTACCCAGCTCACTAGTTAATCCCCGAGGGAAATAACGCCCGGTGTCAGAGCCCTCCTGTGACGGCAGCCACGGAGAGCCTGTCTCGGCTGTGGTGAGTGAGGGCCCTGCGGCCTGGGAGAGGAGGGAGCCGCCCTGCCAGGGTGCTGGGTGGACAACCACATTTTCCTCGGGTGCATGGGAGCGGGTTGTCCTTGCACCCCACGTTCTCATCAGACCTCAGGGTAAAGCCGTGCAGATATGGGAACAAAAAGGGAAGTCGTGTCAGGGACACGTTCTCTGGTGGTAAGATGGAGGTTTTTGTGATTTTGCAAGGCTTCTGATGAATTTGGCATTTAAAAAATAGCGTCATTTAATGATCTTTAAAGCCAGCACCAAGAGAAGTGCCTGACTGGATACTTCTGAGTGTACTGGTGAAATCTTCAACCCAATTACAATCACAGGGAAATTTTCAGAAAATAGGAACACATAGAATTGCCCAGTATTCAAAAAGAAAAATCTGGGGCTGGCCCCGTGGCCGAGTGGTTAAGTTTGCGTGTTTCACTGCAGGCGGCCCAGTGTTTCGTTGGTTCGAATCCTGGGAGCGGACATGGCACTGCTCATCAAACCACACTGAGGTGGCGTCCCACATGCCACAACTAGAAGGACCCACAACGAAGAATATACAACTATGTACCGGGGGGCTTTGAGGAGAAAAAGGAAAAAAATAAAATCTTAAAAAAAAAAAAAAAGAAAAATCTAGGCAGAGGAAAATTAGTGAAAATTTCTGGTTGAAAAAATTATAATCCGTCTTCTACAGTCTCTGCTGCAAGGAACTGCCCACACTATTTCACATACTCAAGTATTACTTTGTTCAATTTGTGTGAAAGAAGATAGATACTTAATCTAAAAAATTAAGTTTAAGCCATAAGGTTTCCAAACATGCATTTGCCTGATGCTGAATGCCACATTTCTTACAACCAGCTGTTCAAAGGCACTTGGGTTCTTACTTAGAAGGTAAAATAAGTCATCAACAATTAGGGATAAAAAGTGCATATTTTTAATTCACCAATATAATATCCCTTTCTATGGCCCTGAAAATAAGTAAAGTATATTTCCATAGAGAAAGCAGAAAACCTGCAACTAAAAAAAGAGTTTCTCTTTTTCAGCAAATTAGAATTTAGCTTTATTTTCAACAACCAGAAGAGCCTTTGGGTTTTGCTGCCTTTTTCTTTCTTTCTTTCTCTTTTTGTTTGTGAGGAAGATTGGCCCTGAGCTAACATCTATTGCCAATCCCCCTCCTTTTGCTTGAGGAAGACTGGGCCTGAGCTAACATCTGTGCCCATCCTCCTCTATTTTATTTCTTCCTCTATTTTTGTAGTGGCTCATCAAGCCACCACAGCATGGCTTGATGAGTGGTATGTAGGTCCGTGCCCTGGATCTGAACCCGTGAACCCTGGGCCACTGAAGTGAAGTACACTGAACTTAACCACTGCACCCTGGGCTGGCCCTCTTGTTTTTTTAGCATTTCGGTGTAACCAGTTGGATGGTGGGAAGTGGGAAATGTAAGTGGCCATGTGATCTACGTGGCCCAAAAAACTTGACTGGCTGTTCCCACTGAAATGACTGGTCAGTGCAACCTGTCAAGACGCTGACATGCGGCTGGCACAGTGTGCATCTGCTGGCTTTGTCCAGAAGAGGAGCGCGCTCTCTGAAACGCCCCCTCCGGTGGGCACGGCTGGGCTGGGCGCTCTCTGTCCTGCTCTGGCCATCTTCATGTGGTTGAGTTTGGAAGGCTGAAGGGAGTTGCCTCCTAACCTTCCCAGGGTCCCTGGCATGCCTCGTCAGCCAGTCTCCGAAGGGGAAGAAGAAAGGATTCCTGGGAACTTCGAAGGTAGAAGGTGAATTGGAAGGACTGAGGCCCTGGGCTGACCCTCCTGCTTCAAACCTCGCGCCCCCAGGGTGAGGGAGGAGCAGAGGGCGCGAGGAGCTGGGGGAACTCCATGCTCCTCTGAATGGTGGACAGCTCCTGAAATAGAAGTTTGTCCTTTCTAGCAAACAATTGCTTTTATTGGTGAGCTTTTGGTCCCTGGTCCCTGAATGATAACCTAAGAAAACTCAGCCTCAAAAATGTGATCCCCGGGAGACCAGTGTCCAGGAATCTGGGTAGCAACAGGGACACCATTTCAAAGAGCCCTAGGCAGAGAGCAGACCATTTATCTCGACCACTTCAATGAAAATTGTCATGCTTTCTATTGCCATGAAATAACAATCAGAAGCTGGGGGAAGGCACACAATTTCCCCTGCCCACTTGTCCCAAATGGCAGCCCTGCAGAAACCAATTATGCTAATAATATTTTCATACTAAAAAGGAAATGCGCAATTGCTGGTTATTTTGTTTTGAACGGATGTCATTTTTTCCATTGGAGAAAATTTAAATGCAATTTTGTTGTTTCCCTTTCCTCAAAAATGGATCTCAAATGGCAATAAGCCCCAGCAACGAGAATCTTCTAGTGAATTTTGAGGACTAAACTGTAGGTAACAGTTTTTGCCCCAAGCTGCTTTCAGCCTCTAGCAGCTCGCATATGTGCCAGCTGCTCACCGAGTCCTGCCCTGGCCCCGTCGAGCTCCTTAGTCATCTTCTGTCTGTATCCAAACTTCAAACCAAATGCTGGTCTCCCGTGCCTTAGCATTGCATCCCACACACGAACTTCCTGTGCAATTGGCCAAGCCAAACTGATTCATGCGTAACTGGGGAGAAATCTTTCTCCCCTGTCCAGGCCACCCCACTTTAAAATCAAAACAAACCACCCCAAGCCCAGCACAAAGCAATCTCCCAGCTCTCCCACTTCCAGCCTGCTCCCACCCCTGCAGGAGTGACACGATCAAAGCCCTTCCTTCTTCAAGTGATTTCCAGTAACCTCCAGAGCCGTTTTTCTAATTAAATAAACCTCATCTTGTCTAGCTTCCTGGTCAGCATTCTGAACCCCCTACAGATGGGTCTGAAGGATTAACAGCAAATCCTCCTCGACCTAGCTCTGGCAGATGGGCGGCATGTGTCTGATAAATACTCGGACCAGGCTGGCTTCCTCCTGTTCCTAACAGATAGACAGAACACCCAGCAAATTAATTTTAAAATGGTGCCCCTCGCAACCCTTAGAATGGCAAAAGAGGCCAAACACAAATGATATGAATTTCATATGTGGGACACATTATCACCTCCCAACAACGGAGAAAAAGATCAACCTGTTGGGTAAACAGGACCTCAGGGGAAGGCAGGGCCAGGAAGCTCACCCTCAGCCTGAGAGCGGAGCACGAGCACGTCCACTCGAAGACTCACCTCTTTGTCACTCGGCTCTTTGCAGGTAGCCCTTTCCTGCTGTGAAAATGCCTTTCTGCTTTGCATTTACTTTGCGGTAATCCAGGTGCCTTTGGAGTTTCATGTAGATCTACCGGAAGATGGGACTTGCAGGGTTTTCATGTTTAAAAAAAGAGGCAACCAGCGGACATAACAAGGGGAGACAAAAACGTCTTTCCCCAGCGTTAGATATGTTTCCGTCTGAGGATCGATGACTCTATCAATCTTTCCAACTTGGAAAGACAAAGCGACCCTAAGCTCTCGGAGCGGGGAGTAAGTGACACAAACGACCTCACGTGAGAGATGTTCTTCACCAGGAAAGCATTTCTCCAACTGTGCCCCATTTTGGAAGCCGCGTGGAATAGCAGGCAAAGTTCAGCACTGACAACTAGAAGTATGTGCCCTCTCTCGATCATGAGCTGTGTAACCCAGGGGCTCTGACCTCATTTGCAAAATTCAAGAAGTACTATTTCAACTCCTCCCCACTCCTCAAAAAGCACAAGCCAGATTAAACATCTTGGAGGATCCTTCAGCATTAAGAGCTATGGTCTATACCCCTAGTAAATGGACAAGGCAGGTAGGGGAGGGGTTATTATTCCCACGCTACAAAAATGAGGAAATGCCTTCTGTTGAGAGCACATAGTAGCTGCTCAGTAAATGCTGAATAGAAGGGTGAAGGATGGAAAGAAGGAAACTCAGCCGCAGGGGTAAACTCCCCAAAGACATATGGCTACTTTTTGGAAGAGACAGGCGTGGATCCAGGTGTCTAGGCCGTGTATCATCTTTCTATGGAGACAAGGTATTTTGCAGTTAGAGCTCTTTAAACTGCCCCAAAGGATACAGGTGGCAGATTGCTGATAACTATCTTGTGGTTGGAGAAAACTGGCCCACGGAAATTGAGGCGCCTAACCAAAGGAGACACGGGAACTCCACGGACAATTGAGCTCAAGAATCCGGGCTCCTGCTTCGCACTTATGTCACCACACTCTACGACCCTGTTCGCTTTGTTTGTCTTTGTAGCCAGGTGACAACGTCCACCTTTGCTTGGACAGTCCTACTTTACACGTGTTATCCGAGAGTAATTATAAAAAATTACCTTTTTCACACTCAGAACGGCAGCATTTTAGAAGATAAAGCTTGCACAATAAATCACCACCTGACATTTGTTTCTTGCTTATCTCACCTGCTAGAATGCCAGCTCCACGACAGCCAGGACCGTGCGTGTGCTGTTCACTACTCTCTCATCAGCACCTCGGCTGGTACTCACACACAGTTGATGTTCAATAAATATTTGTTGGTTTAATTAATTAATATATTTTAAAGGAAGGAGATTTACGACCTCAGAATAGTATTAAGGAGCTAACACAGTAAAACGGTTTCAGTGTTAGCTCTGACTCTGTGCCTGTGTGTCCCTTGGGCAAGTCCTGTAATCTCCCTGAGCTTCAGGGTCCTCCTGGACGGAATGGAACCAACAGTGACGCCAGGCCTGCCTCCAGGTGCAGGAGCGAGAGGGCTCACGTATTTACGTTAACACATGTGAAAGAGTCTAGAAACCCCAGGGTGCCCTCCAAACGGCGATTTGATTTTACTTCCACAATTGCAGAGCAGTAGCTTTGTAAGAAATTAGACGGCAGCACAGATGGAAAACGAGGTGGTAAAGCTGATATCCAGACGTTTTTTTAAGGGTTGGGCACTTTGTATCTTTTCAGTCACTTCAGTGCTAAAGCCGAATAACCTAACACAGGCTTCGCAAAGAATACTGTACAGGGCTGTGTTGAAAAGGTAACCTTTCCTGGACTCCTTTTTAAGGAAGGGGGGCATGCTGCTCCCGCATGTATTGTCCCAGGCCAGCTGGCACCCTAGCTCTGCCCTTTAGGCATCTGTCACAGGGCAGCTCGGAGCCAGGCGCCGGGAGCTAGCGGGTCCCACTCTCTGCGGCCGTCACACACACTTAGAGCCAAACCACTGCGGGCCCAGGGCTGCCTAGCCCTCCCAGGGGGTTCCCAGAGCAATTAACAAAACAGAGGCCTAATTAGGAGCAATTGGGATTTACTGCCGACTTTAAAGCGATCCTGAGACCCTTTTAAAGGAAAGTGGGGTCTTTTCCCAGGATCCTCCAAGCAGGAATTTGTCAAAGATTTGTCTAAGGGTGGCAGCCTGCAGCTCCTTCTCAGGCCTCTCTGGGTGGCATCTCTGCTCTTTGAAGGGCTTTCCCCTAATCTAGAAAAATCTAAGCAGCAAGGCAATGAAACATAATTTGGACAACTTGAGGCTTCACCTTTTGCAAATTACTTTCTCTGTTGCTGATTTGTGTGTTTGCTTCAGTGAGTGATGGTTTTTCCTTTTGACTTTTTTCTCCTTTTTTAAGGCCTGACAGTCCAGACCAGTAAGTGTGCCTGTGTCATTCCCTCAGTAATCCTTGAGACAGTGCACAATTAGTCATTCCTCACTATGTGCTTTGCATCTCGAGGGACACCAAGGAGAGTAAAATCAATGTAAATTGTCATCTCTGGCTCCACATCACTTGTAGGAAAACATGTGCAGGTTAAAACTATACTGAGGTACCTATTTTCACCTACCAAGTTAACAGAGATCAAGAATGTCTGGTGCTATGTTGGCAGGGCAGGGGGAAATGGCACCGCCACGGATCGCTGGGGCACTGGAATCAGCGCAGCCTCGTGGGAAAGCAGTTTGGGGCTCGCTATCAAGTTTACAAATACACCTACACTTTGACCAAAATTCCACTTCTAGGAAATTTTCCTACAGACGTACTAGCTGGTGTACGGAATTCCTTCTGTCTATCCATAGGAAAGCGCTTAGATGCGTTATTAATACAGCCATAAAAAATGAGGAAGCTTTTTATGCACCAGTATGAAGTGATCTGCCAGACATATGGCTGAGTTAGAAAGACCGAGGGAGAAGGGTGTGTGCAGCACCCGAGCACATTTTTTAAATGGGGGCGATAGATTGCACAAATGCGTACAAATAGGTTTGAATATGCACGAAATGTCTCTGGAGTGATAAGGAAACAACAGTTCACACTGTTTGCCTTTGGTGAAGGGAGCTGGGCGGCTGAGGAACAAGTGCAGAAAGGACACTTCTCTGTACATGCCCTTTAGATATCTGTCACATCTTTCATTCTGTGCAATTAGCTTATTCAAAACAAATAAGTACAGAAAGAAAGAGAGAGAGAAAGAAAGAAAGAGTCTTAAATTGTTACCTATACATTCTAAATGCTTTCGCTCTAGGCACGAAGATTTGCTTGGTCTACTTGCTGTAATGTGCTATATATTCACAATTTTTATAAAGAGGTACTGTATTGCATTTCTGAAGCAGTTTCAGGTATAGGATTGATATAGGGGTTTAAAATTGGTTAGATAACATCTCTCAATAAATCTTTAAGAAAAATAAAAATAAGATGGACATAGGGATAAATTTAAAGTGCTTGGAATCGGAAATGCATCTCTAAAACCAGATGTTAATATTTGACCTAACAGAAGATGAAGCAATACCAAAAGATGGTATATGTAAAGTGGAAATACAGTTTACTTTGACATCTCTCTCTCCTTTAAAGCCATTTCATGAGCCACCCTCTTTATCCTCTATCTGATTTTATGAATTTAGTTTATTCTTTATTCAGTAGCCCCATAGCAATGTTTATATTGAGCACTATTTCCTGCGGTCAAATATATGAGCCTTAGAGTAAGACAGACTAGGTTCAGATCACAGAGACACGTTTACCAGCTACATAATGTTAAGCAAACAACTTAATCTCTCTCAACCTGGAATCCTGCCTATAAAATGGGATAGTCCTAGCACATAGAAGACGCGTGCGGACGAAGTGAGGTCGTTCATGCTGAACGCCGGCTGTAGAGCGAGCTCTCCATCATCTTAGCTCCTTGCTTTATCTCCTTAACTTAATTATAAGTGACAGCAAGGCTGCCTGCTCTTAAACCAGCTCTTTGCCCGCCGCATTAGTGCTCTGCAAACGGCGAGCACTAGGTAAAGGCTGCCCGGCTTGTAGATCTTAGAGATGGGGACCTCAAAGATCCCTTAGTTTGGGTCCAGCCCTTCGTACAGATAAGACATTAGCTTCATTTTAGAAAAGTAGAATAAGACCCCAAGAGGGTGTTAAATAATCTGAATTTTTACTTCTTTCCTTAAAACACAGTTCTTTTGTTCTTAGAAAAGTACAAAAGTTGAACATATTTATTCTTTCTCACAGTATTCAAATCCATCCATTGCCTTTCTTGTTACATCTTATATTAGATTTCTCTCCTTTTCATGCTTATTTCTAAGCTGTGATGAAAAGGAACTCTTGTCCTTTTTTCCAGTGTTATTGCACCCTCAATACTTTGGGATATGAGATCCTATGACCAGGTGGAGGTTCTCAGAGTTGCTGAGGGGCAGGGGACGCTGTTTTTATCTTCCTGTGGGGGACCCCAGACCTCCCCTAAAGCATGAAGATGGGGTTTCCTAGCTGCGGCTTGGCAGCAAACAACTTCTGAGGGGCCTTCGGGGTCATAGATGGAAGTGAGAATGTTTTACTCCCGGAGAAGCCCAGGATGGAAAAGTCTGCAAGGTCCCCACAGTAGCTGCTAACTGGTTATGACAGCTACTGTTGTCATCACTGTCATTATTACATTACTCTATTGTACTTTATTGAAGTCCAATAAGTTATATTTTGATTAATTTATATTGTTACCCTTTCCTATATTCAGTGCAGAAAAATTGAAAAAAGGGATTTTTTTAAAAAACCAAATTCATCTCCTTCAAAGGTGCTTTTAGCAAAGCCATATATGACTATCCTTTCCGGTCTTCCTACACTCAGGTTTCTTCTCAGATGCTCACGGGGGCCGGGGCAGGGGCACCACCTTCCCCTGTGGTGGAGGGCCTTCACGACTGGGCCTCTGCTAACGTCTGGAGCAGCTTCTCTCCTCCCCCTGCCGCACGCCAACCATGCTGAACTGCTTTGTTCCCCAAAGCACCGTGAGAATTCAGGGTAGCTGTTGTCGTTAAACATGGTGGCTCTGGAGTAGACGACCCGGACTTGAATTCTAGGTCTTCCAATTACTGGCTCAATGACCGTGGGCAAGTTTCTTCAACTTTCTATGGCTCAGTTCTCCCATTTATAAAATGAGGATACTATGCTTCACAGAGTTACTACGAGGTGGAAAAATATCTATCTATATAGTGCTCAGAAGAGTGCCACGCGCATAGTAAGTACTCAATGCGTGTTAGCTGTCACGAGGATGTGAACTCCAGGATTTTGCCGATGCTGTTCCTGTACCGAGAACACTCTCACTTTCCACACTTGCCTGTTTCCCTTTCCTTCATCCTTTAGATGTCAGCTTAGAAGTCACCTTTCTCCGGGGAGCTTTCTCTGAACAGCCCCCTCAGCCCCACCCGAGACGAGGTGCCTTTCCTTTGGGCTTCCCTAGCCTTTTGCCAACCCCCGTGTAGAGCATGCTGCACACATTTCCGAATGTCTGTTTGCCTGTCTGGTATCCCACTTGATGACAAGTTTCACAAGGATGGGTAGTCAGTTTATGATTACGTCTGCGGCACCTGGTCAAGTGTCTGGCACCCAGTGGGTCATCAATATTTACATAAGACAGTAGGCATAAGGACCTTCTCCCTTGAGTCAGTATTCAGCACATATCTTGCAGGAGAGCTTCCTACTGGAACGCTTCTTGGCATTCAAAAATGACGAGCCAATCAGAGAGGGGCAGCTAGAAAAGCCCTTGACAAGGATTTAAAACTTGAAAAAAGAAACGTGAATGTAGATTATATAGATAAACCGCTATCAAAATACCCTAGGTAGTAAGTACTTAGTCCTCTGTGTACTTTGGATCCTGCTAGTTGTTATTTTGACAGATACTAGCTAATTCCCATCCACAGGGGTGAATAAATACATTCATGGAGGTTAAAGGGGGTGGTTGCACTGGAACCTGATCCTCTGGGTTTCTGGGGTGAACTCGTTGTCACCACCTTCCCTGTCTCCCGGACTGTCGTCCAGTCCTTGCTGGATCAGGAGGCGCGTGACCTCAGGGGCGGGGCTGGGCAGGAGTACCCAGTGAGTCCACCCAGGACTTTCCTAGGCGAATAGCCAGATACCAGGGTATAATCTTGCCACTGCGTTATTCCACCCAGAACTTGCTCCCTGGTCTCGGGACTGGGCATACTAGTGTTTCTCCTAAGTTACTGGTTTGCTTTTCTCCTTCCGTAGCATAACCAACTGCCTTTTCCTTTTCAAACTTGCCACTAGAAAACGAACAGTCCGAACTGTATTTCCAGTCTGACTGCTTTTCAGAACGAAGTATAAGCAAGTCACAGACACACAGGATCCCGGTTCTTGGAGAGGATCTCGTCCACCCTTTATTTTTCAGATGAGAAACTGGCACAAGCGGAGGGAATGAGAGGCAAGAGCTGCAGTTTGTGCACCAGCCTCTCTCCTGACTCCGTCTCACTTTTGTTACTCACTTTTCTCTCCTATTTTTAATTTATCCACTTAACTCCAAGCATTTTTGTAAACTGCCCTAAGTTGTTTCTCGAAAAGGCGAAACATAAATGAATGGATTCAATAAAACCATCTTGTCATTGAAACTTGTTGCTTCCACCATCTTTCCCTCTTGCTGTGTCCTTGCAGTAAGACATGGACGTTTCCAGGAGCCCGGCTCAACTGGAATGGAGGGCTCGGTGCTGTTGGCTTGGCTGAGCTGCTGCTGGGACGTCTGAGCCCATAGCAAGGTGGTCACAGACGGTAGGGAGAAAGGGAACAGAATAGTGTCTTCCACAAGCCCTACTTCGTAGCACACTCAGAGACCCTGACACCAAGGTGAGTACACAAGCTTATTGTTTTCTTTGGGGACCTTTTGCCACATTTCCCTCTGGCTGTGCTTTGAAAATTAACCACCAGAGCCTGGTCATTATGGCTTCATTAACTATTCCTTGTAATTGCACCAGTCATAATTAATTCATTTGTTATTCACTTGGGTGACATACGGGCACTTTAATAGATTTTCCTTGGGGAATTCAACATATTAGATAACGTTGATGGTGCTTTTAGGAAAGATTTAAGGGAGAACCACAATATGAATCATTTTGTATAAGTAGCAGAGTTATTTTATTATAAAAATGAAGTTAATTGTCTCAATCCCTCAACCTTTTCAGATGAAAACCAGAAAGTGTATAAAACTAGTCCTTCCGCCTCCACCAGACATTTCTAGTCTATAATTCAGATGCCAAAATAAAGTCATTCTTATAAAAATAGATGGTGTATTTACCCAAATGCATGCCAGAGTATTTAAGTAAATAACACTTGAATTAATTTCAGGTTAAAACCTTTCCTTTAAGCCTTTCTCATTTTTTTTTTCCAGAAACCGTCTGTATTTTCACATCTTACCGCACAGCTGCATTCCTCATGTTTAATTTATGTTGGAGATCTTTTGTGACAAGACCAACTTACGTTTTAAATGAAATCAGTTCATTTTAGGTAAAACATTGGTGACCCAAATATTACATACTTACAAATTATGCATAATCCCTCTTACCCCTGGGCCACACACACATCCCCCCCACCCCTTTTTTTAGTAAGGCTGAATGAAAATTCCACACTGCTGAATGCTTAACCAAATACTTTAATCATTGGTTATCTGGTAGAAACATCAAGCCTATGCTGACAGACACACAATTAAGTGAGGCAATTATCTATATAATTCAAGTTAAAAACTAAACTCAACAACCAGTTTTGCCTGAAATACCCCAATCGTGAAGAAGGAGAGCATCCCTCTGGTTCGCATTAGCCCCATAATTGCCTTAATTCTCGTTTGACTCAGTGTGAGTGGAATCACAGACACACAGAATTTTAGTCTCTTGGAGATTATCTAGTCCAACCCCCTTATTTTTCAGATGAGAAAACTGAGACCCACAGAGGTCAAGTGCCCTGCCAGGTCATTAGGAGGTGGTGGCAGAGTGCAGCTCTGAGCCCACATTTCCAGGTTCCCGGCTCAGCATTCTGACAGCTGACAGCGTCTTGCCCTGACTCCATTACCTCTAGAAATCAAGAAAATGGTGCCAGCATGTGGCCAGGATGACAAACTTTAAATGCAGACAGCAAAATGCCACCCAAGACTTCAACCCCAACCAAATGCAATAATTCACCTCAGCCAAGTATCAAAAATTTTCTCTAGACATGTTTTACTAACAGTAAAAGAATTAGCTTTTGAAAGTACACATGAGCGTGACATCCAGCAGGTTCCATAATTCGGAAGTCGGAAAGGGCTGGAGAGACCCTACATAAAAATATATGTATACACATGAATCTTCACAAAGTAGACGAAAACCATTTTCACATTCCTAATAGGTACCCTGTGAAAACCCTACAGAAACCTTTAAGACCTACAGGAAAACTCAAGCCCAGGATGTTGCACAAACTTCAGATCTGCCTCGGGGTCAAAGCCCACAAGCCGGTATCAGTTTGATGACCTTCAAGCAGAGCAAACACATTCCATCAGACCGTGATGGAGGAGCCCACACTGAGGTTGCAAGTTCTCTCCGGAAGAGCTCCCCCTGGTAGTGGGGTGCTGTGTCTCAGTCTTCTTGGGCATTGCATTTGACAATCCTATATCCTTTGTTTTTGAAACAGGAAAGTTTTTGTAATTCTGCCAAAAGGGTGCTTTCTGTTTTAAAGACAGCCCAGAATCCAGACTGCTTAGTGTACCTGCCTTTTCCACCTTGAAGCCAGGACAGGATTTTTTACTTGTTTCCTTGTTACAGTTTTATATCAGGACTTTTCTGATTTTCAGGGTCGTGGAGCCCACCTGCAGGGTGGGTTGCTAGTGTGGACCACCTAGGGAAGGCTGTGCTTGCTCTGCATTTTCCTGGCCGGAACGGAGGGCCCAGGCTAAGGTCAAAATTATTATGTGGAGATTAAAGTGTAGAATTTAATTATGTGTTCTGTTGCTCCTGGTACATTTATTAATTTAGCAGTACAAACTGACTGGAGCTAAACAAGCAGGACTGATTAATTTGCAAAGACATCTAGGTAACAGATTGTGATCAAAGTGGAGGCCTGATCCTGTTAGATTGAAATGTGTGGTTTTGTGCTGCAGGAAGGACACGGAGCAGCGTGGTTTATCTTTATCAATGCTTTCCTCTGAAGGAGGGGACAAGCTTGCAGATACTAATCAGGGCTGAGGCCCTGCCACTCAATAATTACCCACTGTCTCATCATAATCCCGGAACTAAGCCCCTGCCCAATCCATCTGGGACCCTTTTCCATCTATTGCACGGCTCAAGAATACGTGTGTAAGCTATTACCTCTGGTCGTGCTATCTGTCCCCTGAGTATAGATCCATGGCAGTGACCAATTAGGTTGCCATGTTCTCTTTCCCCTCTGTTCCAAACCATCCTGTACCTCTCAGCGCTGGTAATGAAGCACAGATTCATCGGGGGCAGAAATCCACTCACCTATCAAAGCCGTCTCGTCACAGTCCTTGATAAACATCACATGATGCTTAATTTCATGGGATGCTTTGAAAAGAGGAGTGGCAGGACTGCAGCGCTGTATCTTGAAGTTTCTCTAAGCCACTCTCAACTCGCCACTGCCTTCTGCCAGAAACAAATGACACGGTGAGGAGAACATTTCTGACCCTAATCCAGAAATCAAACCGCTGGGAAGCGAGGAGGGCAAATGTAGAGATAATTGACTCCTGGAGCCCTGAATGAAAACCCAGTACTGTACAATGGTTAAGAGTGTGGAATCTGAAGTCCAAGAGACTTGGGTCGAAGCCCTGACTCTGCTGTTTACCAGCCAACCACTTAACCTCTTTGAGACTCATTTCCCCCTCGACAAAACAGCACCTCCCTCCTGCGGTGGCTCTGGGAGTTAACTAGACGCTCCACGTAAAGCACACGACCTTATGAATGATGTTAGCCAGCCCCAGCGTTTTCTGGATTCCTAATGCATTTATAGCCAAAACCAAGACCTCTAGCTATTGATTGAATTGTGGAAGCATTATCTGTTAATTATTTTGTGTGTATACACATGTCATCTTCCCAAATAAATCATACATGCCTGAAGGATAAAATCCACGTCTTTCTCTTGTGTATATCCCACAGGTGACAGTTACTAAATGCTTGCTGATTCTTTGACTTGAACTTAAGAACTCTCCATAAAATTCTTCATAAACAGTTTTGCAGGTGAGAGGGACAAGTAGTCAGTTATAATTTTCAAGTAAAGAAATAGAGGCAATGGGGACTGGCCCGTGGCCAAGTGGTTAAGTTCGCGCTTCGGCTTTGGCGGCCTAGGGTTTCGTTGGTTCGGATCCTGGGCACAGAAATGGCACCGCTTGTCAGGCCATGCTGAGGTGGCGTCCCACACAGCACAAGCAGAAGGACCTACAGCTAGAATATACAACTATGTACGGGAGGGGTTTGGGGAGGACGAGAAGAAGGAAAAAGAAAAAAAACGTTGGCAACAGATGTTAACTCAGGTGCCGATCTTTAAAAAGAAAAGAAAGAAATAGAGGCAACAGTGATTCGAAGCAAGCTGCTATTATTAGCAGTGGAGACGAGTAAGTACAATCAAGCCATTGCTGGTAGTCTGCAGAGCAACCGCATGACACCTACTGTAAGCTTTCGAAACCACGGGGGCTATTTTCAGTGTACACTCCGTTAGGGCACAGGCGCAGCTCCTAATTAGCCAGGACCCCCTTTCAGATCTTTGTTGATACTGACAGTGTTTTAATTAGTTCAAGCTACAGCTTGGCTCTTCTTCTTCTCTGGCAGTCAGCGAGGAGAACATGCTAAAATGTGAAGGTTTCACATTTTCACTTCCAAAACACCCCTTCTCTAAGGGTTTGAGGATATACCCTGAAGAAGGACCACCCTTTGGAATTTAGACCAGCAGCTCAGACAGCTGTTTTGTATTTATTCCCACAGTTGGGCCATTTCAATTTGGGGCTCTTATTCATTATACAAGCAAATATTTGTTAAAGGATCAGGCACAGGATGAGGTGTGTTTGTGAGGATTATAATTAAGGTGGTGTGTGTACCAGAGTTAGAGGAGGAACAGGATGGGTTGGATCCTCAACTCACTGTGGCTGTGTTACTTTGAGAGACTTATCAACCTCTCTGGGCCACATCTGGCCCATATACGTGTCATTTTTGTTCTACCATCCCAAAGCACAGCTAAGTAAGAAGCAATTTGGATAAAACATTTTAAGACTCTAACACACTAGCTTTTGGCAAGTTCTTTGCCTACAACATACCCTAACTCCCTTTTATTTTTCGAAGTGAATTATAATTTTAAGAAATTAAAAAAAACTTTTGGTTCATAAGCTTTTAATTATTTCTAATACAGTCATCAATATTTTTAGCTCTTGCAGAATGATTATAGATATTACCCAGGAAAGCTTTACAGAAACATGATTATTTTTCTGAACGGTTAGGTGGCTTCACCAGCTGACCCTGCACTTGCCTGTCAGGAAGACTGGCACTCCCTTCCTAGCTCCCCTCGGGCATCCCTGCGTCCCCCGCAACTGTCCAGGAACACTTCCAATCCTTGCAAAATGAGAGTGCAGCGTATTCAAATGTGCAGGATGGACTATTGTGTAAGCAGACTCTCTCATTTCATTTGCTGTCTTACATCTTGGGATGTGTACAAATTCGTTAGTTTAGGCTCCTCTGACTCCCAGGTAGGATTGTCTAAGTTGTTAAGGTGGGTAAACTAAGGCTGTGACGTTACGAGTTTCCCCAGGAGGTCAGCCCTTAGCTGTGAGGAGCTCGGAATCACTGAAGCAGACCCAGGCCCCTGCACCAGGGAGCTCCAGTTGCCTTTCCTCCCCCCTCATCTTGTTTAACCCCCTGTGGCTGGTGACGCTGCAGACTTCTCTCTCCATCAAACACACTTTTGGCTTCTGCAATATGACCTTCCCTGGTTCTTTCTCCTCCTGGCCCTCTGATTGTGGGAGTTCGTTAATCCTCTACTTGTTTTTTTCCTAAATTTAAACCCTCTAGAACTCATTTATTCTTGTGTCCTTCATATTATCCTATACAGAGCTTGGAAACCTCCTTCTCCGGTCCTGACCACTCACCCGGGCTCTGATTCTGGATTACCAGCTCTTCCCAGCTGCCTGCGCTTGGAAACAACTTCACCTCCTTAAATTCACCATGCCCTCGAGAAGTCCATTAATACCTCTCTCCCACAGACACACACACACAAACCCCCCAGGAAAGTATTTCTTCTTCTAAAGCGTAATGTTTTACCAGCAGTGACTCCACACAATCTGATGCTTCTCTGTTCTCTAATTGCTTACTTTGTGTGTCTCTTTTGCCTCCTGACTAGATTGCAGTATCTTGGAGGGAGGCAGTTCCGTGGAGCTAGAGGACCCTAGAGAGCCCTAATAAGTGCCAAATGCAAAAAGATGGAAGTTGCCGATTGAGAAAATCCACATAAAACACAGCTGAGCTTTTGGCCTGTATAAAGTCAGCACACTGTTTCCTCCTGGGAGAGGTTCACAGCATATAATTTTGAGTTCCCATTCTTCTCAGAGCTCAAGTTACTCCAGGAAGCAATTTGGGGTGAGAGAAAGGCATGGGTCCAGCTGAACACATGGAAACAAAAATGCTCTAAAATGTCTTCTGTCAGAAAACTCAGTTCCACCTTGACTGAATATCCTGGTGACATAGGTAGGCCTTGGCAACTTCCCACAAACGACAGGCAAGGTATGAGTACCTTGCAAAGGGAACACAGCGTGAGATAGATGAATCAGACAGACCTGGCCCAAATCCAACAGTAGGTGCTTACCATCTGTGTGTCCTTGAGAAAGTCACTTAACCTCTCTGAGCCTCATTTTGCTCACCGTAAAAGTGAAAATAAGATTATTTCATAGGATTTGTGAGGATCAGTAATAATACACATGAAGTACCTAAGACAGTGCTTGGCATAGAGTAGGCGCCTAATGAATAGAGACACAGAGAGCTCCATTTACACGATATTCAGCACACTCCATGCCTACTCAGCCCACCGTGGTCAGGGGCCTGAGGATCATAGCTGTAACAAGCAGCCTGTGCGTCCACCCAATGAGTCCTTTCCCTACGAAGGCACCTTCCTCCCAACCAACTCAGACCTCCTGCGCTGGGCAGCACGACTTGAAAGGAGAGATGCATACAGATGCCTCCGAGTTTCCAGCGTAGACGGAAGCATGACTCTTGGCTGTGCTTTGCTGATTGTGAAGTTCTTTTTCTCTGGCAGAAATGTCCGCTAAGATGGACTCTTCAGGAAGGCTGAGTGTCCTCGGCGAGAGGCAGTCCCTGGAGCCCTTGCTCCTGAGGCAGATTTTCATAATGCATGTGATCATCTCAAGAATTTCTAAACATTGTTTTAATTCACTATAATTAAAAAAATAAAACTTAAAATGACAAAAAGGCATTGTGTTTCCATAAGCCTTTCAATCACCGGCTCCAAGTCAGCAAGTTTGGTGTAAGAGGGAACAAGGATTGAACTCTCAATCATAATCCCATCAGCGGGTTTCCTTCCTTATTTTTCCTTTTTCCCAGTTCATGGACCACTGGAGTAGAGCAAATGCTCCAGGTAGACCACCGGTCCCACAGAAACAAACCCCGGAGTTAATGAAAAGACCAGCGGTGCTCTTGAAGCCACGCGGGTGGGCCATTTCAGACTCATTTTGCATGTTGTATGGTCTGGTCTATAAAAATACAACTTTGGGGTTCCACAACCAGCTCTTGGAGTGCACTGCTCGGTCCCCACCCTTACACCATCCTACTCAATTTCCAGGCATCGCCCTGCTCTGAAGAAGCTTGCCTCTGCCATGTTCACCTTTAAGAAGTTGTCTATTCATGTCCAAGCCTCTCCCCACCTCTCAGCAACAAAAGAGCAAGTGTCAGTCATTGGCAGCTGCTTTTGGAAAGCTTCCAACCTAACGTATAGACATTGTCATCCTCCATCCGTCTGTCTATGCATTTACGTGGCCAGTTTTCTCTTGATTGATCTAATCTATCTATATTATGTGAATCAAGCCCTTATGCAGTGAGAGGTCTCTCCTAGGCCACACCACTTTGAAAAATGCTTGTCCTTTTGTGATGTTGTCTGGCTAATTGATCTTTGGAGACAGACTTCAAAAGGCTTCTTTAATCCCATACGGTGTCACAAGCCTCAGTCTGCATAAGTTGAAGTCACAACCTCTGAACTTTATAGGCAAAACACCCTGCAGACTTACCACCACGTGAAACGACCATTGGCTGAGAGCTGAGAGGTCTTTGATTTAGTCATTGAGCTTTGTGGTTGAAGGACGTTCTGAAGTGGTTTGTGACGATTTTATCCCCTGACTTGAGTTAATGTTGAATTTTCTATTTGATAGCACCTGCCAGTTTCCCATCTGTTGGATTTGAGTAATATACAAATGCCCAAGACAAATCGCAATCCCTTTACTATCGTAATCAATGTACAGTGCATATGGTGCACGTGGCCTACAGACGATGGCTAGGGGCTCAGGCTCATCGTGATCTTCATATACTTCCCAGTGCCTGATGCTTCCGTTTAGGGTTTCAGATTCTGCGCCTGAACTTTGCTGTGATAGAGAATGTGCTTATTGGTGGAGATTTACTCGAATCTGGGGCATTTGTTAGAGCAGATTCTGCCCCAACAGCTGCCTTCACCTTTTTGTTTCTCTCATGCTGATGCTCTCTCACTGCTTTTGATAAGGACCCAAAGCCTCTAACCTCTCTCAGAAAGTGTGATCGGAACTCTAAATCCCACTGCAGTTGAGTTCCTTGATGGCACAGCAGACTTTGAGAAGGGAGCCTGTGTAGAACTGAGACAGAAATGTGTGGGTTTGCCCCTCTGAGGAGCAGGGCGCAAATCCTGAAATTCATGGTTGCTAATGTAAGAAGGGGTTCAATAATCTTAAATCACCTGGCTTTACTATCAAGAGATGTTGACATGACATTTTCCTAAGTCAAAATTCATTGATTCATTGTCTTCTGAGGCAATTCAAGAACTTACACAAATTTCTCAACCATGAATCGGTAGTATAAGCATCCTATTGATTCCGACAAAATTAAAACCGAGCCCTTCCTTCCCAAATGGTTAATTAGTGACCATTGCGGGTTGGGAATGAGCAGACTAGTGAGCTTTGCTGGGAAATATTTCTCCCCTGACAGATAACGTGGGTGGCCTTCATCTGTGGCTTGAGTACAGAGAAAAAAGTGGCAACATTACAGCCTAGATGACAAAACCCCCACAGGCAGAAAAGATCAGGATGCTTAATGACTTTCCTATAACTTCCTCCATTGCTCTCTTGAACAGGGACAGCAGCAGCCTTTAGTCCAGTGGCTTGACTTCACATTAGAGAGGCTCCATGGGGTGGTACCTACCACAAATGAAGGCCACCTCACAAATTAACAGGCTCTAGGGGAAAAGCATCATCTTTATTGTTCCCAAATGTCATAAAAATCCAGAGACCTACCAAGGGAGGGAAGTCACCTCTATGGTAGGAAAGGCAGAATGAAGACAATCCTAGGCCTCAATGCTCCCATCTGTTTGGTGGTCCCTGGTATTCCTTTTGGATCATGCCTTTTCTTCCACTGTAGAGACTCCGATTATATTACTTACGGTACTACTAGCCACTATAACAAATAGACACCAAATTTCCTTCTTTTTTCTTGAAATACTCCAGACAGGTGTTAGATCAGAGATGGCGCTGGTCTATGTGACCATTCAGGCACCCAGGCTGACAGAGGCTCCGCCATCCTCAACACATGGCTTCCAAAGTCACCTTGATCATTCTCCATCCCAGGCAGCCAGAATGGGAGAAAGCATGGAGGACCATGGATGTCACTCTGAGCCATTTACATGGAGTAAAACTCAGTCACATGGTCACACACAAATGCAAGGGGATCTGGGAAATGGAGACCAGCTGAGTACTCAGAAGGAAGAGGAAGCAGAGTCTTGGCGAACAGCTGGCAGTCTCTGGCCCATAGCTTATAAGGCAGAAATCCTTGGGAAAAGTGAAGCATTGGCTATTAATGTTACTGACTGGCATCAGGTTTTGTTAGGAAGGAAAGAGCAAGGGGACTGGAAATATGAGGAGGAAGGTGAGAGAACGCTATCCCAAAAAGTGGTGGTGGCAAGGGGTCAGTGATCTACCTGAAGGTCCAGCATGTTCTTTAGGATGACTTCCCAAAAGATGACGTCACCCTGAGCCATTCACACAGTCTGACAAGGTCGCGCTTCTGGCCAACGGTATGATGGCTGTCAGAGGATGGGCTGAAATCCATGGCCGGGGAATAGATCTAAGTGGCTCACACAGAGAAATGGAAACTGTGAGCCTCAGCCATAGACACTGAAAAGATTGCAAAATTGACTTACTGGCAGTGTTAGCTCTGACAGGAAGGATGAATGTGGTCAATTTCAGTTCATAGAGCTATGCAAAGCCAGGGTCAGAAATAGCCTGTAGAAAAATCCATACGTCTTCACTGCCAAGCGTGCATCCCACAGGCTATGGGAGCCATTTCCCTTAACAGTCAAAGGTGGCATTAGAAGGCTCTGGGCATGGCCAATCAGATTAACAACTAAATGCTTCCTTACTTTCTTTGCCATGGACACTTATGGACTGACTTGAAGTTGGGCCCAAAATACTACATAACTTTTGGCTAAAAAAGCCACTCCAGGGCCGGCCCTGTGGCCGAGTGGTTAAGTTCACATGCTCCACCTCAGTGACCCAAGGCATCGCTGGTTCACATCCTGGTGCAGACATGGCACCGCTTGTCAGGCCACATTGAGGTGGCATCCCACAAGCCACAACTAGAAGGACCCACAACTAAAAACATACAACTATGTGCTGGGGGGATTTGGGGAGAAAAAGCAGGAAAAAAAAAAGAAGATTGGCAACAGTTATTAGCTCAGGTGCCAATCGTTAAAAAAGAAAGAAAGAAAAAAGCCACTCCACTGCTTAAGATGAACAACAAGCTGGCCTCTTAGAAGGTGCATTCTGCCACTCATCTAATACAAAGCTGGGAATTTTGATTTGTAATACAGGGTGCCCTTAAATTTTTTGTTTTGTTGATCTGATTTTTGGCTACTTGACGTTAGGTAAATGTGCAGCACTTTCTCAATGGTTTACTACCCGTTCTCTTCACATGTCAACGCCAGGATCGGGGGAGACAGCAAGCAGCCTTTCAATGCCGGCCAACCGCAATCCATGACATGGCTGGAGGTTCATCACTGCCATGCTATATACTGGGCTCCAAAATCGAATGTAGCTTCCAAAACTACCCAGCTTACTTTTAGGAACTGGTGTGCAGGGGCTGATTCACTGGAGAGTCAGTATCATCGAGTCACGCCTACCCAGATGACAGATGCTTTGAGTAGTCTGACGTACCGAAGAAAGCGTGGGATCTGGAGCCAAGTAGCTCTGCTTGCCCCTTGCTGGCTCTGTGAATTTTGGGAAATTACTTAACCTCTCTGAGTCTCAAGTATCTAATCTATAAAGTGGTAATTATGATGCCTACTTTATACACCATTAGAAAATAAAAAAGTAATAACTGCTTTGTTGACTATCATATGCTAGACATTTTATATATCTTGTTTATTCCTTACAACTATTCCTTGAGTTAAGCATTATTCCCACATGCTCCATTTTACAGATGAAGAAACAGGCTTATAGATGAACTGGCCGAGGATCCAGAGACAGTAAGAGGTAGAGTTGTGACTTGAATCCAGAGCTTTCTCATCCAAAGCGCCTAGTCTTAATTACTACGTTACCCTGCTGAGACGATAAAACGAGAAAATATAGGTAAAACATGGTACTTGGCCTTCAGAAGGTACTCCAAAAATGTTGGGTTTTTCCTTTTCCCTCTACTTTTGTTTTTAACATCCTAAGTTACAGCTTTCCTTTCTGTGCTCAGATAACTCGTGCTGTATGTGCAGTTGGCTTACTCTCGTTCACATTTACTTAATAAATATTTACTGAGTGTCTACTATGCCCTTTGCAGACACTGGGCATTCAGTCACGAATGCAAAAGATGGGATGCCCATCCTCAGTGCGCTTGTAGCAATGCCAACTGCATCCTCCAGGAGTCTCGGAATACAGGGACTGAGCCTTTCCTTAAGGTGGATTAATTCCACAGCATTTGCAACTATAATATTATGTTACCTTGGACACCAGGCAATTAGCAAGTAATTAAATCTCCCTTGGTCTGAATACACCTGCAACCAAACTGTCTGTGAAAGTTCTGTTACACTCGTTAATTAGCATGAGTTGAATGACAGGATAATCAGAAAGGAAATACCTCCTCTTGGAGACTAGGAGTAAGTGATTAAAAAGTGGAACACACTTTTAACGCTTTTTTCTTGGGTTTGTATTAATGTGGAGTGTATGGATGGGCCCACTGTTTATCAATATTAATGTCTCTGCTAATGAATGTGCCAAGAGAGCATTGACTCATGCCGATGTGTGTATTCATCCTTTTCACATCACAAAAACTTTGAAAACAACTGCTGTGTAGTCACTATCTGAGTGCTTCCCACAGTGACAAGTATCCATCGCTTAGAGCTAATGGTGAAGTAACTAGCACCTGACTAAGGACAGGAGTACTCATTCTTGTTCCAGAAGCCACAATTTTATTTTTATGACCACCTACTGAAGACACTATAGGAAGCAGAGGACTCTCATTCATTGTATTACCTTTGCAATAGTCTGATGTCACCCGAGATTAACTGATACATCAGGATAAATTAGCTTTTCACCTATAGAGTATTTTTTTGAATAGATGGAGAAAAATATTCAATAGATCATTAGAAATTATGTCTCCCCTTTTAAACCCCATGGGTCTTTGATTAATAGATTGCTTTAAAACCTTCAGTGAGAAGTATCATCTTATCCTCATATTGTCCCCCACTAAAGAAGCTAACAACGTCTCAAAACTGGGGACAAAAAGTGGCCGTCGGGGCTGCATGGCTGGTGCTCGGTGGCCACTCCGGTGAGCCAGTGGTCCTCGGGCTTGCGCCAGGTCCCGGGTGGCGCCAGCCCTGCAGCCTCTACGACAGGCATGAGTCAGGGCTGCTGCGGCGACGGCGGGTCAGAAACAGACTCTGGACAAAGTAAGAAGTCAGAGCCCACTTGGGGTTTGTAAATGTCTGTTATTCAAGACAGTTGCTGGTCTTCAAACAAGCTCGATGGACAAACGTCAGTGTTCCAAGCTCTAAAGGAATTTAGCTTAATGCTAACACAGAAAAAATTCCCCAGCCACTCATGTAACCTTATTAGACAAAGTGGAGCATGTCCACTCTTACAGAAGAAGAAAGAAGACATTATTTTCTTTTTCAGAGATTGTGCTCCCCTAGAAAGGGAAGGCATTTGAAGTAGCAAATGTAGATGTTTCAGGCAAATGTGTACTTTGTCTTTAAACGAACAGCTTTCAAAATGATCTTGGTTCAGCTCCCTTTATTTTTATCTTTTATTCCTCTGCAATGCCAGCTGGGGTTACCCATCTCCCAAAAGCTACCAAAGGGACTAGTGATTGTAAGCCTCGGTGATTTAATTAGACTCATTCTAAACACTCACATTTTTATCAATTAGTTAATGGGCTAAAGAGAGCCTCTTTGTTGGAGCCAGGTCATTTGGAAGCTAGAGGCTTCTTGAGGGCAAGAAGCTGAAGAACCGCGGCGTTAATATCTGTAATTAACCTCACAAGTCCTCCGTTGTTCAATTAGGAGTGACCTCTCTTCCCTTCCATATGCCTTTCGTCAGATGGGCTTTCCATGTGAAATAATCACTGAAGAAAAATGAACCAAAAAAGAAGGCTTCCAAAAAAAATTAGACCTGGATGAAAGTAAAACAAAAATAAAGCGTTCCCTGTCTTCAAGCGCTTCTCAGTTATTTATTTAACTAAGGTTGTTAATTGATGGCTTCCTCTAAAAAGAATAATTCTGGGTTTTTCAGATGACCAATGCTCCTGATAACAGATACGGAGGAATCTTTTAAAACAGTGTTTTGTCTTATCACACAGGTCAATTCTGAAACAGGGATGATGTGCCCTGCTTCTGAAAAAATTTAATCACTGATTGCTTTTTGTAAATATTGCCTTCAACTTTTTTGGCTTGGAGAATTCTATGTACTATTTTCCTGTGAAAGAAGCCTACCATTTGCGTCTATAGTTACAATAGTGAATACATACTAGATGCATTAAATTAAGGATTATATTGCTTCTCAACAAGCTGGTCAACTTCGACTCTTGTGAGAAGTCTATGGGAAATTCATAAACTGTACATACTTATGCCCACTTGCTGATCGCTGATGAAATGTGAAGCAGCCTTACACGTAGAGACTAGTAATGACAAAAAAAATTAGTCTGTAAGGAAGGGATAAAACAATTTACAAATTAAAAGATACAAAAGACCATAGTGAATGATCCACCAGGAAGAGCCCACACCCTCAAAGAATATGCACTATTATTTTCTTTTCTAACTAAGTCTGTAAATCACCGTGGTTCTGCAATGTCAGCATTTTGGTTAAAAGGAAAAGTTATATTGACTTTGAAGCCAAACACATCAAAATAGTAGCAGTTGCAAAGATAATTCTTTGTTTTCTGCTTGGTTAGAAACCATTAATAGACGACAAAATTAAGGACTGAATTTTGAAGAACCATGCAGAACAGAGAGGAAATGACACTTGTTTTGAAGATTTTAACAAGAATTGAGCTTGGATTTTCTCCTTTGAGAAAATCCGATTGTATCAGGCATTCATCACAAACTCTGAATCCCATCTATTGCCCCCAGCCATCAAAATTAAAGACACCAAAACAGCTGATAAAAAGTAGCAATTCCCTGTGCCTCCTGCAATTGTGTGCATGTCTCCGCCGTTCTGGCCAGCAGCAGTTTACGTTTATTGTTATGGTCAACAATTATACTGTGTATGCTCAGTAAATACGCTGCTCTGCTGCGCTTCATAAATGTGCCCTTTGTTCTCCCCATCATTAGGCAGACAGTTCGTTCTGTACAATGTCCAACTTCCAGACAGGTGGAATAAGGAGGTGGCATCTGTCTAAATATTGAATGCCACGCTTCCCCCATCTGCTGTAATAACAGCGCCGGGTCCGCTTGGCTTCAATGATCCCCTTCTGCATACAACCAGTCAGCCATATGCCCTATATAGTGCACGTGCCACCAGAGTGACAGGGCCTGCTTTGCAGCCTCTGAGCTGGTAACCAAACAAGTGGAGGAAAGAGGAGAGGTGGAGGTTGGAGGTCAGGTACGTGGAGGAACCAGCAGGTGATGGTCAATACGGCTACTGAGAGCTGCTCAAAGAACCAATAGAAAAGGCCTTCAAAAGTCAATGGCCAGCATAGAGCACACTGCCAATCAAATTTTACAGGGCATACCTTCCAGGCTAGGCAAATAAGAAGATTTAGAGCACATGGCAGTTCATCGTTTATAATCCTGTCTTAGCCCAGCATGGCTTAGTGATAGTTCAGTGACAGATGACGAGCACATGACAGCTGCAGGATCTTATACAAATGCATACAGTAAAATTAAAATTAAATTAGTGACACACGTGTACACATTGGTTGTGCAACAGTTACACAATCTGTTCGGGACCCCTCACAGGCTCTCCCGCTATGCCCTCAATTCAGGGTGCCCATAAGAGCTTTCAAAACGCACCCAGGAGGCTGCCCTAGCCAGGAAGGGCCCTTCCCTTGGGCAAAGGTGAAATTCAAAAGACTCTAAGGCAAATGAAGGTGCTCAGGTTCCCACATACAAAAACGGCAAAGCGTAATGAGGTTTCCAATTGGCCTAATTAAAACTGACCGAGGGCTTGGAGCATTTGAAGGAGGAAACAGAAGGCCAGCACAACAGAAGGAAGGAAGTATAGTGACCTGGAGCAAATCAGGAGCTGTTGCTCCTTCAATCTGTAATCTGCTGGTTTTATTATTGACGAATTTTGTATGTTTTTGTAAAAACATGAGTGACTATACTTGAGAACTCTAATTTGATTGTAACTTCTATTGTTTTGAATGTCTGTATCTTTTGCTATAAATTACACATTCTTTGATGCATTTGAAATTTTTTTAGGTAACATTGTGATAAAGAAGTTTCTCGAATTGTGTTTCTCAATGAAATCTTATAAAGATGCTACATATTTTTGGAAACTTAAGTTCGTGTTTTAAAATTTTTTACTTTCTTGACTTAACCCATTTTGAAAGGATTTGTGGTGACTGTGTTTAGCATGGACATTTGCTTCAACTCAGATTTTAATAAAAACCTCTGTGCTGGCAAGCAGAAATGTTAGCTTAAAAAAGAAAACAGTTTTGGCTCTTGAAGTGCTTGTCACACCTCTGTACAAGGCCATTTTCTTTGGAGTATATTACTCCTACATTCAAATCTTGTTGAATTCACATTTTGCAGAGTCCTGAGAAAGAGTTTTTAGGAAAAAAAAATGTTACACAGACAAAAATCATTCTTACTGATTTTAAATATTTTTGTAGTAGTCTAGAAAAAAGTTAACATTCTTCTCAGGAAATTAACTCAAATATAAAACTGTTTCTTCCAAATGTCCAGATCTGTTCACACCTCATGAAATCTAATCAAGTATAACTTCACAGTTCTGAACATTTATAATTTATTCTGTATATAATTACTTTCTAAGTCATTCCATATTTTAAGATATAAAATAACTCAGGAAGATTTTTTTAACTAAAAATGTTTTTTAAAAGACTATTTTAAATTGTTGGAACATTATATCAAAGTTAGTTTTTATATGTAATTGCTATTGATCCCCACAGCACCTCTTTGAACACCACAACTAATACGACAAAGCACGAGCAAGGATAAGCAATCGGATCAAAGCCATGTGCAAAAGCTCATCAGTGGAGCTAAGAATTGAACAAGGAACTTCACACTTTGCCTTGTAGACTTTTCTTACAGACTCAGATCCTCCTCACCTCATTGTACGGTGAGTACCAAAGCCTGACTTCTAGCTTTGGGGCCATCTCTAAAAACTTGAAAGAATTGTGTTTTCCTAAGAATGAAATCTTACCTACCAATGCTGATGGACTTTTAGATCTAAGATTTATTGGAGAATTTCAAATTCTGATGAGGAGGGAATAAAATTACCTCCTGTTTTCCAGCTGAAGAATCTTTGAACACTTCTTCTTTGTTTCTAAGTGATATCCTTGTGGTCAGGTTTTACTGAATATTCACACAAATTATTACATGCCTTAATCGAAAGGATTTCCTGCAGCCATTCTTAAAAGAATAAACAAAAATCTTTCATAAGCAACTATTTTATTGTTTAATTGTTACTGCTGTTTAACCAAAGTTTCTGCTGAATCCCAATTCTCAGTCCCATGCCCAGGAGGGCTGTTAAACAGGTTTCCACATTGGTCATATGTGCTGTGTGGTGGTAGAGCACAGAAAAAGCATAGAAAACATGAATACCATGACAATCTACATTTAATATAAGGCAGCAGAAGCTTTTGTTCAAAAGAAAGTGAAAAGCCAATGACAATTCTGAATTTCTATTGCTACGCCTTTATTTGGTATATCCAAACAACATGCGGGAAGTCTGCTGTCTCCAGGACTGAATATTCAAAGTAGATTCTTGGTTCATCCTGGTCAAGCGTGTAGTCTGCATACCTGTGACCACAGGAAACACAGGGGTCCTAGTCCCAACCTGTGTGAGGCTTTAGATCTCCAGACAGACACCAAGGAGGATGCGCACACAAGGAAAGGTGCTTTTCTGACAAACTTTAGAGGAAGGGGAAAATAAACACTGATAGAAACTAATATGTATGTCCTTTTAAAAGAATACACAGGCCCATTTTTGATAAACAGGGTCACACAGAGAAAGCATCCAGAAGTCAAGGGCAGTCAGATTGTTGTAAAAGTCTTCCAAGGGGATGAAATGCCTTACCTACAATGGGAAACAGTAGCAGTCACTGCAGGTGGCCTCGAGTTTATGGGAAAATGACACAAATCATAAAAATACCAAATAAATCACAAAAATACATCATCAGGTTGATTACTGGGTGAAACGGCAGCGTTTGGCACAAGCATCTCCTCTCGTGTGCGAGTTCCTCTGCAGTCCACCCATGAGGATCGAGCTTAGATCTTTGCTGGCTGGGCAGCAGTGTGGCGAGAAGGTGGGTAGAGAAGGATCTCCCTAAGTCACTAAATAACCCCTTTTTTAAAAAAAGTCTCATTATTAATATTATTTCCAGCCCCGGTTCTTCATTAGAAATAAAAGATTTGTGCTCAGGAGCCACATCTGAAATGATGGAAATCCTTAGAGGAAAAGGAGGAGGAAAGAGCAGTGCACCCTTTTGTTACTGTTACGATTACTCTGTATTACTTAGCACTTACATGGCACTTTATTTTTTCCAAGTGCTTTACAATCCTTAATTACTTAATCTTGAAATATATTTAGAAAGGCACTTGACTTTATTTGACGCTGCTATTCAAAACCTATTTTGCCCCATTTTCAGCCCCACTCATGGCGGCACAGTGTCCCCCTGCCGGGAAGTGAGGTGCAGGCAGGGGTGGCTGATGGAAAGGAAGCCCTGAAGAAAAGTGGAGGGGCAGGAAGGAGAGGAGAAACCAGCCTGGGTTAAAATAACAATAATCAGCAACGACTACCACTCTCTCCTTCTCTTCGGCATTCTTTGCCAATCCAACGTCTTTCAAATTTTTAAATAATCAGTAATTTCCAAAATGCAATAAATATATACTATGCGTACCATACACACAACAGATTTTTCTGTCTGAATTATGTGGCTTGTCATGCAAATAGGTAATCCTGAACCAATTAAAAAACAAAGGCACGTTGTAATGTAATAATGGAAGTTTCTGGATGCCAGCTCCTAGGCACAGAGTCCTTAAAGACAGAGAAGAAAAAGAAAAAGAAACACGGAGAACAATATCATCATTCTATCAGCAGTTAACTTGAGTCTACTTATGCATGATCAAAGACTGCAAATATAGTTTAAACAGCATGAAATAATCGCTGGGTTTACAATATGAAATCATTTTTAAAAGCAAAACCGACAACAATCCCGGTGCCACTACATTCGGGGACTAAAGACTAATTTTGTGATGCACAGCCAAGCCGGGTAGAGGTAGGGAAGTTAGGGTTAAGAGGCTAACCTCCCTCCCAGGGTCCCTTTGAAGATTCCTATTTTCTGGGGGAGAGGGTAATGAAAATATTTTACCTCCCCTATTGCAATTAGGTCAGTGGGCCAGAGAAAAAGCTGCTCACACCACCACACACCAGTGCAATTGCAGTCCCAAAGGAGGTGAAGGGACAGGATGCAGCAATACTGCCCGAGCCGGAAAGGCCAGTCCAATGGCAGTGAGTGGGTCTTCCTCTTCAGGCTGTGACATTTTGACAAGGGAGGGAGAGGCTAAAAGAAGCAAGTCTTCCTTCCCAACTCAAGCTTCTCCCACCTGACGAGCATGCACAAAAGAAGGAGCAGGAGGAAACCGAAACAAACTGCGCCCAAAGCCTGGAGCCGAGGGCCAGTACTCATAAAGACGAAGAGGACAGCCCTTGCCTCTGGACTGCCCGCCAGTCCCTAGTGAGGAAAGAAGCTGGGACAGAGAAGACCCCTCTGTCTGGTTGCTTGGTGGTTGTTTTTCTGTTTTCATTTCTGACACTGATGGAGCAAAGGAGAGGCGTATAGGAAATTCAGAGACCAGAAATTTAATAAGACAGCTCTAAAGATGACAGCATTCATGAAGAAGATTAATTACTAGGAGTAAAGAGGCCCGATGCCAGGAATTTATAGGATTGATACAAACACGATGTCCTGCTGGGCGGCTAGGCCCATAACACGCAACCCTAATCTTCAGGCCTATTGTTGTTTTTGCAGAAACAACAGGCTTCAGCCATGACAACAAAAGGGTATATAATAGAGTTTCAGTAGGGGAAAAAAATCACTATAGCCGTGGAAAATAAACACCTTTAGAGAATCTGTTTGTGAACATCTAACCCAGCCTTCCCTTAAAGTGCCAGTGTTTGCAGAGCGAAGATGCCATTGTCGTGTTTATCTCAGAGACCCGCTGAAGGAAAGAGAGGACCAATTAGTAGGAAGAAATGGGGCCGCTAACCGCATAGCCTGCGGTTCCGATGGGCAGTGGACAGTTTGCTCTTTAATTGGGAAATAAGCCAGCCGCCTTCTTAAATAAGAGAATTCCTCTTGCAAACGTACAGGAAGACCTCTGCCTACATCACTACTTTGGCTGCTTGTAAACACTTTTTAAGCGCCCCTCCCTCTCATGGTTCTTCTCACGCATCTTGCCCATCTCTCATAATTGATGTGTCTGACATTCAGAAACACTTTGTGAAACCACAAATTAGTCATGGCAGGAACAAGAGAAGAAGCTCAACCTGGCAATTGGATTACACTAACCAATCAGACCAGTGTCTGCCTTTGTTTGTACTCGCCACCCTGATGGTGAAGAGAAAGACAATTCTCATAACTAGTAATTTGAGGTTTGTACTACATTCGTGTTTAAAATCATATACATTTTTCTGGGGACCAACTGAAGGGAAGACATTGTGTTTTTCCACATTCGTGCGTCCGTAACATCTTTGAAAAGTGTGAAGGGGCCTATGTAAAAACAGCTACTCTAAGTGCAACCTATGTTTACATATAAATTATCTTGACATCCACGTCATTCAAAGGGTTCATTTATAACATATGGTGTCTGTTTCACACGCTAACAGTGACTTTTTAATTTGAAGTCAGCCGCAATGAGTGGTCTTAAATCCTCACTGTCTCCGGGATTAATTATGGGCACTAGACAGCAATAGCAATCCTCTCTTCCTGATAAGCTGCATCGAGGAGTTGGCAAGAGGAGAAAATAGGCCTTTCAAGGTTAGAGAGTAACCAGAGCTGACATACACAGGACTTTCCTGACATCCGTTTGAAATCAGAACATTAACGATAAAAGAGCCTCCATTCTTATAGCCTCTTAGTAAAACATCCTACGTGCAAGACATGCCATTTCTAAATGCTTTCTACTTCTTCCTTGCAGTAGAACAACTGAAAGAGCCACATACCTCTGCCTCTGCCATGACTCAGCAATTGTTCAACAAACAAAACAACAACAAAAACCCATAGTCAGACTAACGGACCAAGAGCGGGTGTGGTTCCATCCTTCAGTGGTTTCCCAGCTTCACAGCCAAAACCTGCAGGAAAACAGACTGCACATGTCCCAGACACCCTGCCTCACCGTGGACAGAAAGAATTGTGGTCTCTGCTCACAGATGAACAGAGCAGCCACAGGTAACTGACCACCTACCTACCTGTGCCCTGCAATTTGCAACCTAAAGCTGGAGTTTCTGGTCATGATCGCTCATGCAGACTTGCTCGTGTAATAAGATGCTCGAACCACCGTATTGTTTTAGCAATATATTCTTCTACCTGCTTCTAAAGGCTAGAGAAGGGGGCAAATGATTTCTTGAGGTCCTTTCATTTGAGAACTTCTGGAATACCTACAAAGTGCTGGGCACCACGCTGGGGCTGAGGGTACCATGGTGTGCAACAACAGTGGGAATCTTGCCTTTGGAGGGAGGAATACAGAAGAGAAGGGAGACCAGATCATTCCAGGGATTGGGGAAAGCTTCCTTGAGGAAGTGACATTTGGGCTGAAATCTTAAGGAGGATTAGGAATTAGCTGGGTGAAACCAAGGAGGGAAAGTGGAGGGCACAGCATGGGCAAAGGTCCTGAGGTGAATGAGGGGAGATTCTTTTAAGGAACTGAAAGGAGGCTGGGAGTGAGGAGTACTTAGTGCTAGAGGAAGTGACAGAGGCAAGCAGGGATCCAACCATACGGCGGTCTTGCATAATTACAGAAACCAAGCAGCTTTTTCTCTTCGAAGTCCTCTACTCTTGCAGAATGTTTTCAATTGCATTGTGAACAAATGAGAGTGTAGGATCTCACTTTGGAAACTCTCAAAGATTTAACTACCCAAAAATATTGACAAACAGTGTAGAACATAGAAACCCAGGGTTTACAGTCTAGAAACTGTTCAGACGTCCAACTCCTGTTTTGCAATTTACACCACACTTGAAAGGCTTAACCATCTAAGATATTCAGAGCTGTAGCCACAATGTTCTCCTCCTGTGCAGGCTGGCCTCTGGGTTAGTGGCTTCACTAACATGCAGATGAGTAAACCCTTTCTGTAATTGGCATACGGTCAACAGAACTTTAGTTTTTTATGGACAAAACTTTGATTCTGTCAGAGGTCGGAATTTGTTTCTCAGTGTCTTCTTGTTAAACTACTCAAGAGATTTGTTTTTTAGGCTAAATACCAGCACTGAGATACCATCCTGCTAAAAAGAGCTAATTCCTGAAAAACAGACAAACCAACCCAAAATGGAAGCCAAATTTGTCATGAGATTGAATCCCATTGCAGATGTGGAAAAAGGGTTGAAGGAGCTGTAGCTGCAGTTACCCAAGGAACAGCCTTGCGTCACCAGGCAGTGGGACGGGCAGCGTCAGCACGGGCACCTGTGCACGGCTCCACTTGACGCCAGCGTGGCTGAAGGAAACATCGTTGTGTTTCTTTGCCTAATTACAGATGGACTTTACTGATGGACAAGACAGCATTCAGCGCTAAATTTTGCTGTTTCTCAATTCACAAGTAGCCTCCGATGCATTGGCTCTTCGTACTTCCTCGATTCTTCCAGGCCTTTCTCAAGCTCCTCCAGTTCTTTCTGGGGTCTGGGATTGTCTCCCATTGTTGACTGCATTTAGTAATGGATATATTTTCAGGATTTTTAATGAATTGCCTTCTTACCCTATATTCTCTTTTCTTTTATTCAGTGCCTCCTCATTTGAAAAAAATCTTGTTGTTGTTTTTCTGAGGCAAACACTCTTTTGTATAAAGGCAGTGTTCTTTTCTTTGTCTATCGAATAGGGACGCACTCCCTTCTGTCCTTTCTTCAGCCCTGGCGCGAGGAGCAGCAGATCAGTCCTCTGGGCTTTGTTTTCTATAGTTCACTGAAGATTCTTAGCAGCCTTTCCCTTAAGAGCGGTGCTTAATTTTCAGGAATAGGAACCCAAACATCAGAAACACTGCCATCCTTCAGTTACTAAAGAGCAACTATCACGGTAAAGCCCACCCAGTTTATCCAGAAGCCGCATTTGCTGCTTGTTAATTACGCGGCTCTACAGCAACCCTCCAGGCTATCGCTTTTTGGCCATTTCACTTGTCATTAGCATTTTCAGCAGAAAAAGAACAAGAACGACCAGAAGGCGGAAATTCTCATAAAGCAGGCTTGGTTCCTACTCTGTGTGTCAGAATTTCATACTTTTGGAATGAAAAAGGGCTTTAGGGATCACCGTGCCCACCCCAGACATGAGGAAACTGAGGCCCGGGACCCCGTGTGGCTCCCGAGGGCACAGTGCTGACATGTCGGCAACGAGGTTACAGCCAGCCCGCTGCCGCCTGGCCCTGCGTCTTCTACGTCATTGCAGACACTCCTCTGTAAGAGGAGATGGAAGCTGGAGCTCTAGCTCCCTCTGAGCTTCCTTTTGACATTGTAGTTTAGGGAAGTCGCGTAACTTCTCTGAAGCCCAGGGTGATAATGCCTGCCTTACCTATTTCACGGAGTCACTATACAGGAAATTACTTTAAAACCTATAAAGAGATTTTTTGTTTTGTTTTGAGGGCAGAAAAAAACATTTGAAATACTGTAGTGAAAGATATCTCATTCCCGACAAGATGGCAAACGACGCAGGATACTGGCTTCCAGTGTTAAACCTCAAACCCTGAAGGTGCCACTGAAGTGAGGGGGCGATGATGAACCCAGAACTTAAATCCCCTGGGTCTCCCCTGGATAACTCACCACAAGGAATGGAAGAAGAGAAAGCGCAGGGTCAGGTGTCCCAGACCTGCAGCAGGCTTGGGAGGCAGCCGTTCCTGCTGGGCTCTTCTCTCCCCCCCCGGGCCCTGGGATGCCCTGTGCACAAGCCATCCTCACCCAGGGCAGAAAACATCAGTGCCAGCCCAGCATGAGCTGGAGGCAGCGGGATGATGTCAGGACAGACTGGAAGCCCAGTTGTAGTGAGGAGCTAGTAAGATAATTTATATATTTCTTGAAATTCCAATCAAAATTCCAAGAGGACTCTTTGAAAAAGCCAGCACACTTATTCTGACTTAAATAGGGCAGAATATGGAACCATGAATGGCTAAGATACTTGTGAAAAAGCAGAGCAAAGAGGGAGACGCGTGATTCACCCCACCACATATCTGAATGCGCAATGCAGCCTCGGCGACAAGGCTTTCTGCTTAAAAAAAAGTTGTGTAGATGCAGGAATAGAACAATGATTCAGAACAGAAAATCTAAAAATAAGTAAATATGTATGTAATGTAATTCTATAGAAATACATGACATTTCTCTTACATACCAAGAACTTTGTATATAAGAAAAGTATCATCAAAAATCAGTGAAGAAAAGATGGCTTGTTTAGACTATGATTCAGTGCTGGAAAACATTCATTATATGAAGAAAAACAAAACTTGATTACTACCTAAAAAGATGAACTTCAGAGAGAATGAGAGATATTAATGTAAAAGACAAAACCGAAAAACTAATATAAGAAAAATGTTGAAGAATATTTTTGTGAACTTAGGGTGAGGAAAGATTTATTTTTAAAAATTTAAAGGCATAAACTGTAAGAGGAAAAATTGATAGACTTGACAAAAATAATAAAATTAGTCATTTTTATTCAACAAAGGACACCACAGACAAAGTTAACAAATGGGTGTCACATAAGGAAAAGATATTTGTCCTGGACAAAACCAATGAGATACTAATTTCTAGGCTACACAAAGAACTCCTGCAGATCAATAGGAAAAAACATGAACTCCAATAGGAAAATGTTCCAAAGATAAAGTAAAGGAAAGAGAAAGAGCTAGCAAATACATGGGAAGACAGGCAACAACACTAATAACCAGTGACATATTAATTAAAATAACAATAAAATAACTTTTTATGTCCATCAGATTGGTACACAACTGGAAAGTCAGATAATGTCAAGTGTCGGAGACTATTTAGGGAATTATGACCCCTCAGACATCGCTGGGGGGAGTGTAGGCCTAAGTACCATTATGCTACAATATAATCTGAAGCTATTTACAGTATACACCTGAGAGAAATTCTCACACAAGTCCCAAAATGATCCTGTACAAGGATGTTCATGGCACATTTTCATTACAATGGAGATTTCAAACAAGGTAGATGCATGTGACGTAATATTCTGTAGTGGCCAAGAGCCATGACCTACAAGTACACACGGCAACAAGGATGGATCTTAAAAACCACCTGGAGGGAAAAATTCGAACTGGAATGAGATCTCTAGTACAACATCGTTTATGTATGTGAAAATCATATGTGTACAAGAAGAAACCCCCACACTGCATCTCTTCCAAGAATACATTCATATCCAAGGAAAACCGTGTTCTGCGTTAGGCAAGGTGCCTATGGAAATGGGAGGACGAATGAGAAGGAGGTTGGGAGTGACGGTCGTGTGATGTGAACTGAAGATCATGATTAACTCAACTCTCTGCACTTGAGGCTAAAAATAAACTCCATCTAGTGGAAAAGTTTAATGAACCTTATTTTTTAATATAGTAAGGCCAACAACAAGGAAAGGCACACTGTAAAAATTAAATAAAACAGTCACTTTGGACTTATCTAGAAACTAACTTTCTCAAGAATAGACAACCCTCATTGCCTCATAAATTCAACATCATCCAGGGAGCGATTTTTTTCCCCTAAAGATTGGCACCTGAGCTAACAACTGTTGCCAATCTTTTGTTCTTTTCTGCTTTTTCTCCCCAAATCCCCCCAGGACATAGTTTTATATTTTAGTTGTGGGTCCTTCTAGCTGTGGCATGTGGGATGCTGCCTCAGCATGGCCTGAGGAGCGGCGCCATGTCCGTGCCCAGGATCTGAACCAGCGAAACCCTGGGCCTCCGCAGCGGAGCACGTGAACTCAACCACTTGGCCACGGGGCAGCCCCCAGGGAGTGATTTTAAAAGTTCAGCATTTCTTCACAGAGTCTGTCTTGTAGAACTGGTAGAGTTGAATTGTGTATCTCTAAGACGATGTGAGAAACATTTTATTAACAGCCAGAATAAAACTTGTGTCTGTTCTTCAGGGCTTGTTTCAGAGAAAACCACCAGGACAGTGACATAATATTTGGGAAAGTGACTAAGTGGTATTCATTGTACATGCAGACAGCACCCACTGTGCATATTGGCACCAGGGACAATTCTAAAGGCCTAAAATATGAATAAAAAATAAGGGCATCCACAGCCCTGATGGTCTAGTGGTTATGGTTTGGTGTGTTCACAGGTTTGTTTCTGGGTCACAGAACCATACCACCGTCTGTCAGTTGCCATGCAGTGGTGGTGGCTCACATAGAACTAGAAGAACTTACAACTAGACATACACTATGCAATGGGGTTTTGGGGAGGAAAAAAGAGAAAGGTTGGCAACAGATGTTAGCTCAGGAAGAATCTTTCCCTGCAAAAAATAAATAGATAAATAAGGCCATCCATCACTTTATTCACTTTGTTTCTAATTTTGTTATTAGCATCCAATGTTTAAATGAAGTATCACCTGAAAAGTACTTTCTGTTTTGGTGATTCACAGCTATGATCATAAAGCTGCTCAATATATAAGTACTGTACTTATGACTTCATTTCAAAAAGACTTCATTTCCAAAGGAATTCCATGACACTTGCAGAATGGCCCTTATACCTACAGAATGGACTGGCAATGAATCACAGGCCTGTGAGTTCTGCCCCCCTTAACTCTGAAGTGACTTGCCTGGTGTTGGGTGTTGTCGAACCGGTGGGTTGTAGATCCCTGAACAGCATTTGCTGCTCCTTTCCTCCCAGCCCTGCGTGGACTGCCACCAGTGCATTACTAATTGAACATGATGGGCACTACATTGACTAAAGAGAAAATTGCATTCTACTTATCAAATGCTGATTAGCATAAGTAGCACATGTGCTTGCTTTCTCTTGCCCTATTCAGTAAACATTGCATTAGAAAAATGAATTCTGTCACTTGGGAGATGGTGCTCTAACTCACAAACTTCTTACTTGGCATGTAATATTCAGAGGAACTTGATATAGAGTCCACAGTGTGTGTGTTGCCATATTTATTTGAAAAATTCCCCAAGCAGATCTGGGTTAATATTTTTCTTTTAAAATAGGCGAAGTAAAAAAGACAAATTATGTGAGGTCCTGGCGCCAGGCTGTGAAGAGCAGCTGACCCAGGTCCCCTGGGCTACAGACCAGAGCCCTCCTGGGGAGAGACGCCAGGAGCTGGGCTGCTCCTCTCAGAGACAGTGCCACAGAAGGGATGCAAAGGGCCTGGAGAAGAATCCAGCCCCGTGCTGCTGCTGCCTGAGCACCAGGTCTAGGCTGATTGCAGCTGCAGCAACTTCCCAAAGCAGATGGGAATGCCTGCCATGCCCTCCCTCCCCCGCCCTCCCAAAAAAGTGGGAGGACTGGAAGTGTAAAGGAAATTAGGTAAGTAAAGAATGGACTTTCTCCTCTGTTGGAGTTGACACCTTTTGGTATGTCTGCCTGGCTCACAATGGCTCCCTCAGTTCCGGAAACAGCTCTCCTACCCCACCGGTCAACATGGTGACATGGCTTGCACTTCATGACCGTACCCCCAGGATGTTCCTTGATTGGATTTAGGGGGCGGGGGTGGTCACCTGTCTCAGGCGGAGCCAATTAATTCTGTCCTCAGATTTTGGACCTCGGTGGGAGAGGCAGCAAGCTCGATTCCACTGGTACTTGGAATCATGGCGGGTATGCTGTGTGCTACCACACGGACCAGAGACAGAGAGCGCTGCTCCAAGAGAAAGCAAGCAAGAAGGGAGTTAAGTAAAAATACCTGGAAAAGAAAAGAAACAGAAAACCCAGAGGCTTTGCGCTTTAGGTTCAAGAGCACCTACTGCGTCCATGCCCTTAAATCTTTTTTTTTTTTAAGGAAGATTGGCCCTAAGCTAACATCAGTTGCCAATCTTCTTTTTATTTTTTTCTCCCCAAAGCCCCAGTACATAGTTGTATATTCTAGTTGTACATCCTTCTAGTTCTTCTATGTGGGACGTCACCACAGCATGGCTTGATGAGTGGTGTATGGTTCTAAGCCCAGGATCTGAACCAGCGAACCCCGGGTCACCCAAGTGGAATGCATGACTTTAACCACTATACCACTGAGCTGGCCCCCATGCCCTTAAATCTGAACAAAATCCCCTAGGGCCTGAAATATTCTTCCTACTTTTGCTTAAACCAGTTTGGCTTGGTTTCTTTTCCATGAAACCACTGAGTTCTGACTAATTAATATAACATTTTTCTTCCAAGCAGCTCAAAGTGACTGAAAGAGAGTTGCAGTAACCATCACTATCCATGAGAAGCTAGTGCCAAGACGTCCACTAAAGTCTGGAAGATGGAGAGCAGACGGCCAAGTGAGAACTGACTCAGCAAAGCAGAGAAAACATAAATATCAGCACCTGTGAAGGGAGGGGCCCAAACAAGGCAAAAAAAAGCAAGAGGCTTTGTGCCACCGAACCCCAGAAGGGGTCAGGATTCGGAGGCACCAGATTTTATTAAAAAGAGTGAACTAGGGGTGGGGCTTTTACACTTTTTCACGTGTGGGGCATTTCCCACATGTGGCTGCTCATACAGGAGCCAAGTGACCAGCCTTCCTTCCGTTGGCAGGAGATAGAAAGGTGACTCTGAAAACATCGAAGTGGGGGGCTTTGGCCATGGAGATGGGCTCACGAGGCAAAGAGGAGGCTAAGGGTGAAATGCTTCACTGAAAGATGGAGAGGATGATTGACAGCTTGCCTGCTGAATCAGGACCACCCAGACCCTTTTCCTGCTCTTCCAGAATGCTAGCTGTCTGCCTTAATCTTAATATGTTAAATACAGCCAGTATAGCGCAGACACCAACCGGCTGGAATGGCCACCGGCTTTAGCATTGAGGCCAGGTCCTGCAGGCTTTAGCCGTTTAGTTGCTAGGCTGTGGGGGTTGGGGTCTCCAAAGGTTCAGGGTGGCTAGAGTGAAGGGCAGTCTGGGAGCTCAGGGCAGTGGCCATATGCCACCAGTAATAAGAGCTGCAACTCTTTTAACAACCAGGAGGGCTGCACTAGTGTGAGCTAGCAAATGTCACCCTGCTCATACCCCATGGGCAGGAAACTAGAAAATTCTTCTCTAGTGAAACTGAATTTTTCTCTGGTGAAAAATACTGAAAAATTAGGGTCCCCAGGTATCAAGACCAGTTCATCCTACAGTGAACCTGAATAGTCAACAAAATCCTGCCCATGCACACAGAGCCTCCAGGCGGCTTTTAGCGCCTCGTCTTTAAGTATGAACGGACATACCAGCATCACTCCGCTTCTGAGGAAAGCCTCCGCCGGTAAAGATGGTGACCAAACAAGCAACGGCAACACAGAGCTCACAGGAAACAGAGACCAGGCAGGGAACAGGGGAAAAAGAGAAAAAAGATTTCCAAAACAACTGTAATTAACACCTTCAGAGGACAGTGAAGAAATTGCAACCATAGAGCAAAAACAACCAAAAAACGCACACGCGTTCGTCATTTATTCAACAACTGCTTCTTGAGCACCTACCATGTATCCCACTGTTTTGGGGATTGCTTCCTAGGTTCTGCCTCCTAAATCGCTCTCCAGTTGGCTGACTTTCCTACCACCACCCCCGCAGCATGGCCCTCGAACCGCCCTCATCACCCCTCAGCTGAATGTTAGCAGCTGACTTGTAATTCATCTCCCCGCTTCTAGTCGTGCTCTCCTGTAACCCACCATTCACATCTAGAATGCAAACTCCCAGGGTCTGTGGGATTTCCACGGCCCGGAGAAAAGAGCGTGGAAACCTTAGCTCCACATGCACAGGCCCCAGCTCAGCGGGACTAAAGCTCTTGACGTTCTCCCAGCATCTTTTGACATTTCACAACTTTGTGCCTATGAGTTCCTTCTGCCTGAAATCCTCTTCCCAATTTTGTGGCCCACCTTGATAGACAGCTGCTCTCACGTCACCCCAGCACCAGGCAGCATTAAACACGCCCTCCTCACTGCCAATGTCCCATCACTGTGCTACAGTGATCACCACTGTGCTCTGTCATCTCTTCTAAACAGTGTCCTCCTTGAGGCCTGGGACCTCGTCTCATTTGGATCCTCATGACTTAGTCCAGTTCTCGACACCTAGTGGAGAAATGTTCTTTGACTGACTAGATGGATAGGCGGGTGGATGAATGAATTTAGGAACTGAGCTGGGTTGAATAGGATCTGGACTGGCAGAAAGAAAAGAGGAAGGCATTCCAGACAGGGAGGATGTGAGGAGTGCAGAGACAGAAGGACGGGGCACAGTGAGCACAGTAGCTGACTTAGAGCACAGGAGGGGAGTCGGGCAGGAAAGAGCCCATGCAGCCTCTGGAAAGAGGAGTTTCATTTAGACACGGCAGAGAAGAGAAGCTGTTTTTAAAATGATGGTTTGTAGGTCTTTAATTATAGCTGTGAGTTAGACAGATGAATCTGTCATGGAGTCTGGTGTAGCCCAAAAAAGTAAAGTGCACAGAGAGCAACGCGTGTGCACCCAGCTTTGGCGTGGAAGAGCACCTGTAACATCCCAGGTGAGGCTCGCTTCAATCTGCTGAGGCGGGAATCATTACCCCATTTTAGAGATGAAGGAACTAAAACTTGGAGAAGTGACGCACCCAAGATCACAGTGAATGACAGTCAACTGAAATCCAGACCCAGCTCACTGTGAAGATCGTATTCTTTTCATAACTGATTGGTATAGAAATCTAGGTCATTTCCATGGTTGACCAAAATTTGAGAAATCCTCTGAAATAAACACCATTTAAATCAATTTCTGGCTTTCAGATTTGATTCATTTCATTTACAAGTAAGCAAGAAAACACATGGCACGCTATAAACAATTCATGTATCTTCCTCGGCCTTAGTTTACTCATCTATAAACAAATGGACGAATAATAATTACCTCATAGAGTTGTTATGTGGACTAACGAGTTAATAAGTTTAAAGTGCTTAGCTAGTATTTGATATATACCAATACTTGATAAATATTAGCTACTGTCGTTATATTTTTTTACTCAGTTGAAAATAACCATAAGAACCATGTAATAATTCTAACTAATCATTTAAATTTTTCTTCCAAAACAGAGACTGGAATAGTGGTTCCCAGGGGCTGGGGAGTAGGGGAAATGTGGAGATGGTGGGCAAAGGGTACAAATTTCCAGCTGTAAGATGCTAAGTTCTGGGAGCTAATATACAGCACGGTGGCTACAGTTAATAATACCGTGTTATGTATTTGAAAGTTGCTAAGAGAGTAAAGCTTAAATGTTCTTACCACAAAGAAGTGGTAATTACGTGACATGATAGAGGTGTCAGCCAACACTGGTGGTAATCATTTTGTAACATATAAGTGTATCAAATCAACATTATTGCACACCTTAAATTTACACAGTGTTATATGTAAATTATATCTCAATAAAGCTGGGAAATAAAATAAAATGAATATGAAATACAATGTTTCTCTTCTGGACAAAATTCCTTCACATCTTGCATTAGATATAAGAATTACTTTGCAAGTTAACATTTTTAAATTATAGGCAATGTATAAGTGAATCTTCTTTATATACTCTGACCATAAATAGCTGTACTACAATCAAATATATTTACTCACTAGAAATCAGAGCAACTATTTCTGTCAGAACAATTTTCTAAGACATCGCATGAAATACAAAATCAGACACATAACGATACACTGCTTTTGAACTTCTAATAAGCCCAAAAGGTACCACAACTTGTTTCCTTGACAGCTCAGCCATTAATTTCAGAAGGGCTAAAATGAAAAACCACTCAGGTTACAGTTGCCTTGCAGGAATCCCTCTGCTATAATCTCATAGTTTTTTCACCTAATTAATTTCCCCTTTCCTTGCACCAGAGTTTCATGAGTGTATCTTGTTTGGAGGAGATTAAGAGTCACACGCTTCATTAGCAAGGTGTAAATTATCAGCGAGGCCCTCTCCATCCACCTGCTTAATCGGGTTAATGAAGCACCTCTGCAGGGCCCTCCTAGTGCCGCCCTCGCTGCGCTCTCCGCAGGTTTTACCTCCCTGCTGCTTGAAAAACAGGGGAGTGTTTAAAGGTGCTACTGGCCTGCTCTGTTTCCAACAAGGGAAACTTTGACTCTGAAGTTCAGCTGAGCTTTGGTGTTTTGAAAGGCAAAAATGTTGCTTTGGGAAAATTACCACTAGGTGCTTTTCCTTTTGCTTTTCCGTTCCCTGCTCTTTTAGCGAATTTGCATGAGTGGGGCTTGAGTCAACTGTTTTGTTTTTTAAATGTCACTTGATCTTACTCTTTTTTTCTTTTTCTTCTTCTCCCCAAAGCCCCCCAGTGCACAGTCGTATATTTCAGTTGTGGGTCCTTCTAGTTGTGGCATGTGGGACGCCGCCTCATCATGGCCTGATGAGCAGTGCTAGGTCCGCACCCAGGATCCAAACCAGTGAACCTCCTGGCCACCAAAGCTGAGCAAGCGAACTCAACCACTCGGCCACGGGGCCAGCCCGTTGACTCAACTCTTGAGATTAGGGTGTGACCATCTAGTGCAGAGTCCTAATCTCTTTCTAGGCCTCTTGAAGATCAGTGCGAATGTCAGCAAGGTACCCTTCATCCTCGTTTCTTCTGATTCTCTGCTTTTGAGATCATCAAGGTAGCTTTTCTTTTCATCACTTCTAGGCTCATGAGTGTGGACTTAAAACCTCTGCCAATAAAATGTTTTAATTGTGGTATTTCACAGTTAGCGATGTTTAAGCCGGTCATTTCTGCAATATCTTTACTCATAAAGGGATGCTCATGGTGGCTCTCCAAGCCCTCCAGGTGACCTGCAGGCTGACTTGGCATGTGCTTGTCGTAGATCTATAAACACCAACTGAGAGAACTACAAGTGCCCAACAAATGTAAACATTCACTGGAACACTCTTAAGTTGGCTTTTCTTCTCTCCACCGCACTCTTCCCTCAGGGGTAAAGCCAGCAGCTTCACAGTTTCCACAGGTCCGCGTGAGTAGCTGAGTGGGGAGGGACCCTTGGGTCCTGTCTCTGGCACTCCCTCAGGCCAAATTTTCAATGAACTTAAAATTAATTAGAGGTCAAATCTGGTTGTCAGTGACTATTTTGGGAATTTTGTCAGCGAAAGAAGCCCATTGTGGTTAAATCTCTTGGCCTTGCGAATTAAATCTCTTCTTAGAATTCGCCGTCATCAGTTCACTGAATTGCCCATCCCTGACAGCCAGTAAGGACTGCTCTTTCTGAAACTCCCTAACGTTAAGACAACACGCGGAGAGAAAATCCTGTACTCGCTGGAGGGCTCCCTTTCATCATCTGTATACACTTTGACTTGGAGTGAATGGGGTTGGGAGTGGGGAGGAATAATGATAGGAGTAGAAGGAAGAACTGTAAGCACATTCAACATGTATGCTCGTTTTGAATATTCAGGTAGAAACCACGAAGCACGGGGTGCTAAAGGTTTCAGTTTCTGCTATAGCATTTATTCTCTCCAGTTCGTGTAACCTTTAACACAGTGAACTTTGAGCTTTTAAGACCATGTCTTATATGGTTAACCGCATCTCTCAAACATAAACACAAACGCACACACATACACATACACACAAGCACAGACACACACATATTGTCCTATGTTTCACGAAATCTTTTCTTCAGGCTCTGATGATACAGCAATTTAAGGTGAATTAGATGAATGAGCAGATTGGTCCATCCATAATGTCAACACTGATAATGCAAATATAGTAGGGGATTTTAGACATGTAAGATTTTTCTTTTCTTATTCATGAAAATTAATCAAATGACAATTGAATATGTTTCCATTCAAACTGGTGAAACAGTGTTCATATTCATGTTAGGATCTGTTTATCTTCACTCTCAGTCATGCTTACGATTATTATGTTGTTAAGATAAGAAACCTTTCCATTTGCAGTAGGTACTCTTTTACTTTCTTTAAATCACTCCCAATACAGTCACAACTACCCATTATGATGCAATAACTCTCTTTGCAGCCACGTAATCTCTTAAGACAACATTCATTACCATGCACCACACTGACCTGAGTGTGTGCTAGACACCAAGAAGCATCCAGGGCTGCTTGGCAGTCAGGGGATAGCGGATAGCTCTGCCACCCAAAATGTCCTAGAAAGCAATGGCTGCACATAGGACACGTTCTAGGGTCTGATTTGCTGCTCTTCCACATAAGGTATTTGAAGGCAAACTAGCAGGAAGGAACATTTCCATGCACTCCAGGCACTAGCTATGTTTGGACCATTCCCCATCTGGGGAATCATAAATTTCAACCCCATGTCAATTGCAGCAACAGTCAGCGTTAACACAGCCTGACAACTATGGGCATTATAATCAGTGCACAAATAATATCAAAGAACAGGTGAGAAACTGGATCTTTTGGAGAACCACCTGCCATGTCAAATGATGCCCAAGAATGTGAGTGTGCACATGATGCTCAACCACTCACAGGCTGTGTAAGTTGACTCTATACTGTTCTTTTCCATAGGGACTTGGTATGTTCCTAGCTATTGAACTTTTCATAGCAACTGGTATTTTTATGCTTTCAAATTTTCATTAATTTAATAAAAGTCAAATGCAACTTTGAAGTCTCTTGATTTTCTGCTATCCTGAAAGCATGTTCTGACTTTTCAGATAAGGTGATTTCATTCTGTTATGATCAAACTCCCTCACATTTCTGATAACAGAGTCTTCACTAGGGAAGAAGAGGGAAAGAAAGTTTAGGACTTATGACAATGAGACTTTCACACTGAAGTCAACTTTGCAAATTGAAATCTCCAGCTTTAGCTCCCTTTACCCACATTTTATAGCAGTTGAATCTAAATCACTTCCATTTATTTATTTATTTATTTATTTATTTATTTATTTATTCTACATATCGACAATCACTTACCGCATGCTAATATTCTGTGCTAACACTGCAGTTGACAAGGGACATATGCAGATAAAAGACAATCCGTACCCTCAAAGAGATGGCAGTCTAACGAGGAAGACAGACAAGCCACTACCACAATGCGTGGTACCATTATGGCAGCGTTAGCCCCAGAGTGCTTCACGAACATGGAGAAGGGGCTCACTCCCACCAGGGCAGGAGGACATAGGGAAGGTTTCTTTGGAAAATAGGAGCTGAGGAGCTGAGAGTAGCAAGATATGTTAAACATCCTGTAATTCAACCCCCCTTCTGTAGACTATAGAAATTCCTTCTATAAAACGTATGTCCAAAGTTTCATCGTGTTTCTGCTCGACTGGTTCACAGATGAAGAGCTCCCTGTTCTGCAAGTCAGTTCTTCCCACTATTTGGTGGCTCTCATTGCTACTAACTACTCCTTAGGATAAGCCAAAATTCTTCTCCTTGCAACTCCGTCTACCACCTACCCACCACCTTTCATGGCAGATTATAATTAATTCCCTCTTTCCTTTTTCTGTGTCTCCTATATTTAAAGACAGTGATTATAGTCTCCCCATTTATCTCTTCAGATTTAAATATTCCAAGTTTCTTCCAATTTTCTTCAAATGAGAATTTTCGAGTCACCGTATTTATCAACGTCCTTCATAAAGTGTGAGCCCAGACCTTGTCGCAGTTCTGCACTTACGATCAGAACGTTAGATTTCTGAGTTCAGTCTACAGTTGCATTTAATGTTCATTCTTTGATGGGGAGGCTCTCACTTTTCCTGTACCCCAAAAGCTTTTAGAGCCAAAACCATTCTTATCCTGCAACAGCCCCCAAAATCCTGTCACTGTGTACTTTCCTTAAGATGCCATCATACTCCCAGGCACCTAGACATGAGGTCTTGAAGTGCTAAGTGAGTGTTTATTATATCTTATTTGGACTATTTAAATGGTGCCCGCTGGTCTTTCTGCGCTAATCTCTCTCTGCTATAATCGATCCTTCAGCAGCCACTACAGAAATCTTCATAAGGAGGGCTCTGGTCGTGTCACCCCAAGCTGCTATATACTGTGCATCTTCTTAAATTTCCCCCCAACTTCTAATGGATTTTTTTTGTTTCTTAACCATATATACATATTTTTTACTTGCCACATTCTATTTGTAACCCTATCATACCATTTGAGTGATATCCGTGCAATTATATTTACAAACTCAGTTAATATTTCAAGTTTACTTTATTGTTTAAATTCTATGTATTGATATGGAACCATCCAGGGACATAAGTATTGTTTTTTACTCTCTATTCTGCTTTTCCTCCCGTTATTGGGCATTTTTTTTAGTATGAGTTTTCTTCAAAGGCCACAACTGTTGTTCTCCATAGTAACAAGGAAGAGAGTTATAAATCCTAAGAGAAACACAGCTCAAGTGCTATAGAAGTTCTAGAGTGGAAGAAAATCCTGTACTCGCTTCTGTGACAGACAGGAACAGACCCCAGAAAATCTTCATGGGAGAGACAGAACTTGAGTTGAACCTTAGAGGATGGATAAGATTTGGGGATTGGAACAGAAGAAAAGGCATTATTGGTACTGGGATTTGCAAAGGAGAATAAAGTGGGAGTGGGCAAAGAATTTTGATAGGTCTACTTACCGAGAATATGAAGTGCATGAGAAAAGAGAGATAAGGCCCCAAAAAGAAAAAAGAGGTCAGATCATGGGACACTTGACTGCCAAATGAAGGCCTCTGATGCCATTGGAGTGAAAAACTTGCAACTCAGAGTGGTTGAAATACCATCTGTGCCTCCAAGCTTTGGATTGTCTCTCTCTTCAAAGTCGGTAAAGATACATACTACGTTTGGGTCTACACGCCGTCATTTGTTCCCCTTTGAGTGAGCTGAGGAAGGTAGAGGTTAAAGGGTTTGATGAGCCTTGCCAAACATCAGTGTCTAATACAGGAAGATGGGGACACTGCCCTCTCTTTGCCATCACACCATGACCCCAGGCGCAGATCCCCTTGTGCTCCTCAGTACACAATGTGTGTTTTTCTCCTGGGGGCAGCTACAGAATTTCTCCCAATTGCTAAGACTTTTATGTATAATTTAAGGTCCTCCCAAGTGTGCTTTCTGCATCTTCTTCTGAAAATCTCTGGGTTCACCCTCCAAAGGAGGAGCTTCTTACCTGTTGCCAAGTTCCTCCTCCTCCTTCATGATACTCCTTCACTGCATACCTCTTGCCACTGAGACACATATCTTGTGCCACTTCTGTGCACATGACAGCTTTTCCCACCTGACTGACTTCTATCTGTGAGCATCCCAACCTCTTCAAAAAGGCAGAAAATCCCTCTTCCCTACCACATGTGTTCTTAAGCTGAAGTTCATAGGACCAGTCCCCACACATACATATCCAAGAGGTTCATGCATGGAATTCTGGGGGTCCATGAACTTGGATGGAAAAAAAAATCACATCTTTTAGTTGAACTAACCTCTGATGGAAACTTAGCATTTTCTTCCATTATAAACATAGGCAACACACTCCAGCATCTTAAACAACACCTGTGACTGTTGCAAATAGAGAGAGATCACATATACTTTCATCATATTTCAGTTATGGTAGATATCTCAAGATATCGCTTAGGCCCATCAATACTTCACAATTAAAGTTGTTATTAGACTCATAGCTACATCTTATTATTTAAGCATTAACAAAGAAAGGCACATACATCAATTTTATCTCAATAAAACTGGAAAAGGGGGCACATATTATTATATCAGAACTTTACTTTTTATTATTTTGATAACTGTGTTTCAATATGGTTAATTTCCTTTGTAATTCTATGTATTTTTAATGCATTTAAGAATATTATTCTGAGTCTATAAGCATCAGCAGACTGTCAAAGGAGTCCAAAGCACGGGAAGGGAGCAGGGGCCCTGCCCTGGAGGTAGCCTCTGCTTCATGTGGCGTAACTGGTGAATGCCCTGAGCAGGAAGACACACTCAGCAGAGCACTAGAGCAAGACTATTCTTCCAGCATCAGAAAAATGGCTAAGAGCATGGGCGGGATCTGAGTCAGGTTTCAAATTCTGGGGCTCTGTCATTTCCTGGGGCTGCAGCATTGGACTTACCCTGTGTGTGTCACTGTGCTTATGTTCTTATCTACAAAATAGGTTGTAAAATTTAAATGAAGTTTTATATCTAAGTGGTTAGCTCAGTGCCTAGTACATAGTAAGCATTCAATAGACACATAATAGCTATCATTAATAATAATTAGAATTCATTATTATTATAGCTGATAACAATAATAATATTATTATTATTAATATATTTATTAGAACAATATCTATGATCCTTTGTGACTTTCCCCTCAATTCTGTCAAGATACGTTTTTGTCTAAAAACATTCCTCATTAGAACTCTTCTGCAAACGAGTGATAATGAGAAAGTCAGTTCGACTGAATTCAGCTGATATTTGCTCAGGAACTCTTGCGTGTGCTGTGCTCTGTACTGGGTGCTGGGATGATGTGATGGATCAGGTTTGCCCCCTGCCCTGTGTAGCTCATGGTGTCGCTGGAAAGACAACCATGTAAACAAACAATTCTGATAACTTGTAATAAGTGCTAACATCAGTACTAGCAAAGCGCTGTGAGAAGCTGGTAGACAGGGGGATTAGCTGGCCAAGGAGGGGCGGCTGAGACGGAGTCCTCACAGCAATGGTGATATCTGAGCTGTCTGGAAGGATGAGTAATGGTTTCGCAAGCAGAAAGCGTATAACATGAATCAAAACACAAGTCGGAGAATTGCCAAGGAATGCCAAGAACAACAGTTTTGCTAGAATGTAGGGTGCAGGGTGGGGAGTGAACTGAGATGAAGCTAAAAAGGCATTTAACACCTGGGCCAGGCCAAGTGTTGTAGAAACTTGCTACTCAAAATGTGGTCCCAGGACCAGCAGCGGCATCTGCATCACCTGGGAGATTGTCAAAAATGTGAATTCTTGGGCCTCACCCCCGACCTGTGAGATTAGAATCTGCATTAACGAAATCCCTAGGTGATTCGCATGCATATTGAAGTTTGAGAAGACCGGTGGCAGAACCTTAAATGCAAGGCAAAGATGTTAAGCCTCTATCCTGTGGCCCTTACGTGTTATGGATCTGATTTCTAGAAAGTAAATCTACTAGTAGCAAGAACAAACAGATTGGAAGGTGGAGAGCGGGGGGGTTAGATAAGACACCAAAGTGAGGGCTCTGTCAAGGCAGGGAGGGTACAAAACAGACAGAAAAATGCCCTCTGGCCTTGCCTTCGGCTGCTAGAGTCATCACTACCTATCAACAATTTCTCTGTATTAAGCACCTGTCATTTCCAAGTCCTGGGCTGGGTGCTGAGGGGTAAAAACAGGTTAAAGTGAAATCCCCTGGAAATTCCATCCTACTCAGTGAGAGGACAAAGACACATGGAAAGTCAACAAAAAACTGTGGGGGTATGTGTATGCGTGTTACACATACATACACACATACCTATATATGAATGTGACGCTGGTAGAGGTTAATTGCCACCTCTCCCTGATTCCCACTGTACTCTATGACAAACTGATGACTGGTCATCTTCCTCAGGTGAAACTGGTAATATGGAGGCAGCGACCAATCCTAGTGTCATGGCTGTGCTGTTCTAATCTGAAGAGACGGGAATGGGCAGTTAATGGGGGCTTAGAGCATCATCATATCAGCCATGAACTTGGGGGCAGGTGTTTTGTTCCCGACACTGCAACCACTTGCCCTGTGCCTGGGATATTTAAATATAAATAATATTTTGTATCTAGCAGTGATATTTTTGTAAAAAGAGAAAATAATAAAAAGTTCTGCAATACACTTCCTTCTTTCTCCCTTAATACTATAGTTTGTTAGATGCTTGATGTAAATTTTAAGGGTCTAGTGAATTAATGGCATTTAATATTAACTAATAAGTATTAGTGGTTACTCCAAATGTATTAACTATTTTACTTCTTAGCGTAATGCCTATCTGTTCTTGTACAATGAGAGTATTACCTGCAAGAAACCCCCCATCTTGATTAATATTGCATCTTAGTAAACATGGTTCTTTCTTTATTGTGGGTGTAGGCGCCAGAACGACATCTTGGAAGTACCCACAACTCCACACGTTTTAGAGGAGGAAAGTATCAGAGGGAGTCTCACAGCAGCTCAGCCTGTGGAAACGTTGCCCACACTTCCTAGCTGACCCAGGAAGACTAGGAGGATGGGGGAATTAGAGCCTAGCTACATGCCTAACAATTTCTAAATCACTACTATCATCACACACACACACACACTCGCACAGTTCACGCTCTTTCATACATTCACACATGGCTCCTGTCTTCAGGAATTTCTTCACTGGAGTCAACTGTGAACAGGGCTGACCCCATAGTGCACACAGGAGAAATAAGGACTTGCACACTTAATTAAGGAATGTGATAAGAATATAATCCCACTTTATTATTAAAGACTATATGAACATGTGCATAGAAAACCACTTTGTAGCTTGATGTGAACAGTCAGTTTCATTGTTCTATCACAATGTGTTGGGAGCATTTGGGGAGCATTGGCTATTGACAAGGGTCAGGAACGTCACTGGAGATGGCATCATTCTGAGAAAGATTTTGGAACAGACTGGGCACTCCCTCTCAGAAAGAGTCATGGAAGCTAGATGGACTGCAGACAAAGCATTCTAATGCCAGGAATATGTCTGTTTTTTTAAAGACATGTAAATTTGTCTTTTTTCTAGTACGATTATTATGAGCAGGATTGCTACTAGACCATGAAAAATAAAACAAAAACAAAAAACCCAACTACCGTTTCTCTCACAATCAACTAGTTTCTAAGTTTTACCAGCAGGTAAGAACCTTGGCACTTACCTGGCATATAACTCGCTACTTATAATACCAGCTTCTCTTCTGGTTTTAAATGTAAAAAGACCACCTCAGAGATTTGTTCAACATCTCCAACATTTTACCAAGTCAGCTCACTTCCGATGAATCAAGGACCTAACAGTGACCCACCGAAGCTTAAATTGAGACCTGACAGCAGTATGTGTTCCAATTAACTTCTTCTAAATAGAATAAAGCCATTCACCGTTCACCATTCTCCTCCTGTCCCTCCACACACACGCACCTGCGACCAGGGGGAATGCCGGCCATGCCCCGGTCCTGACAAAGACGGAGCAAGAGAAAGGTGGTGACTGCCAAGTCCACGCCAGCTGTGAAAAGGGAAATATTCAAGCCACAGCAGTCTTTTTGAGACTCCATTGATGCTGGGCACCACGAGAAGGAAATCTGCATTGGCGGGTTTTGTTATTTTTTAACTTGACCCTGACAATACCTGCTGAGTTACCTGCTTTCTGCCAAAGAAGTGTCAGATGAGGGAGGGAGGAAGTTTGCGCACCTGGTGAATTCAGCCTCACAATGCCTTTTGGAGGGAGGAAAGAGAGAGAGAAAGGCAACTACAGAAAAGAACAGAGCCAAGAAATAGAAACTGGGAAGGAGGAGGAAGGGCAATGAAACAAACAATTTGGAGGAATTCTTGTGTGACACTTTCCAAGATCATATTACACCACACGGACAGTAATAATTAAGTATTATGGCAGCCCCAGAGTGTGAGAATGCACCACTGTGGGTTTGAATTTTTGTACCTGGAACTCAAAAGGAAACTCTGCACCAGCCACTGTGTCTGTCTGAGATTCCGATGCCCTGTTTGGCAGGGCTGCCACTCAGAAGAGTTTCCAACCACATGTAATTAAACATTAAGTGGCCCCTTAATGAACTGTCTTTTCCAAAGAGGGCTTTCTTTAATTTACAGTCAGTATATCTGTAGAAAACTCTAAATGATTGCTTTTGCCTAGTCCAGTGACATTTTGGCCATTCCGCTAACAGCCCTGTTTTTTAAGGAGTCAGTTTGACTGAGGCAATTGGAGGGGGCAGTTTCAAAGATGTTCAAGCCAAAGCCAAGCTTGTTAGCAGCAACTGTCACACAACAAGTCCAGGACACAGGACACCATATGGAGCTTCAGCAGCCACAGACCCTGGGACCCACGTCTGTTCTCAGTGTGGAGCATCTCGTGTGCTCCAACCTCCCTTCACACCCAGGACACCCAGAAGGACTGGAGCATGGAGCATCACAAACTGCTTCTGTTCATTAGAACATCTGAATTCTATTCACATGTGTTTTGAAAAAAATGAGTTTTCAATCATGAGAGTGCTGGAAACATTAAGCATCTAGCGTCATTTACATTTCCATACATCTTTAAATCCACCACTGTTTTCTTTTTGATTCAGAAGTTTCTGGCTCCTGTAATGACCACGCATCTGTCTGTTCCCCCATAAATACAAATGTGAGTCCGTGGAAGCTGGAACCTTGTGTGCCCCAGACCTAGAAGAACGCCCGACACAGAGAAGACACTCAGAATTTTGCTGAAAGAACAGGTACATCTTACAATGGTCTTAGATTTCCTAAATCCTAACGACAGTTTATGTGGAAACTGAATTTTGTAAGGTTGGCACCTGAGACGCCTTTCCTGCAGCCATTCTAACCCCTATTTTAATGTTTCTGGGGCCAGCAAAACATTATAATTTTATTCCTCATATAATTGTTAGTAATGCAGTTAGTGTCTGCTGTCTGGAGTAATTTATGACAGGCAAGAGAAGTTGCAGTGTGCCTGGTTATTCTTTCCATCTCCTGAGGAGGTCACGGCTGAAGTGTCGTCAAGGCAAATATTGACTTTTATTACATAACTACATTTCTTCACAGAACCAGTGCAAATCTATATGAACCTACAGAAATCTCTTTGGCAGTAACACCATTAGTGTCGTAACTGTTAAAAAGAATTGAAAACAAGAGTCATGTTTTATTTATTTATTTATTTTAAGATTTTATTTTTCCTTTTTCTCCCCAAAGCCCCCGGATCCATAGCTGTATGTTTTTAGTTGTGGGTCCTTCTAGCTGTGGCATGTGGGATACCGCCTCAATGTGGCTTGACAGAGCAGTGCCATGTCCACGCCCAGGATCTGAACCGGTGAAACCCTGGGCCGCCGAAGCAGAGCGCGCGAACTCAACCACTCGGCCTCGGGGCCGCCCCGAGAGTCCTGTTTTATAAGCACACAGTTAGATATGTTATAGGTGGAAACTCTCACCTAACAGGTCATTTCGCAGTGAGCCCAGCCTCCACTAGTGCTGGACAGTTCCCGAGGCTTAACTCCAAGAGTTCTTCCTTCCCCAGCTTTAAATGTTCCAAACTGGCAATTCCGCCATATCCTTTGAGGGGCTCTTCCATAGCTAGTGGGAGGCCATCATTGAGAGATTTCTTGTTTCATCTCTTTACTCCCAATTAGCCTTGTGGACGGCCCTGGACAATTCTTCGGCCTGCCTGGTGGCTGACGCCTCTTCGGACACTTGCAGGTGGTCATCAGGTCCTTGCTCTATTCCAGACATCAGAGAGCAGGTCTCAACTCCCTGTCCATGCCCTTGGAGGCATGATTTGGCAACCTTAAACAAATTGCTTGCACAGCAGACCCGTGTGCTGAAGAACTGTGGATGCTGACGACTAAAGCTTTGCTCTTTGCAAATGTGGTCCATTTTGCCTATTCAAGCTTTCTTGAGATATCAGCCCCTCTGGCCACTTACTCATTTTCTCTGTAATTCCTTGGAGAGCTGAATTGCCATCTTCAGTAAATTCATTTGAACAAATTCATTACCCTGTTCTCTTCTCCTTCTGCCATCATCCATACTAGTTGATTTGCATAAAGCCTTTTTTATTCCCAATTATTCTCATATCTTTTTTCAAACCAAGAACCCAATTTACAAGGTCTTTATTACTTTATTACTAAACTTTTCTTGTTAAATGTCATTGTTTCTGGGGGAAAACGTGAGATGTGTTGGCAGCCCTCTTTGAGCCATGTTTAAAAGGAAATTAAAACCATGTTTTGATAGTGTTTTTAGAGATGGGGAGGGGGCAATAAACATGACCCACAGCCTGAATTAACCTAGAGCATGTGGGAATGAAGATGCCAGAATATTCTCAACTATAGCGAGAGCAGGTTGGTGTTCAGAGGGCCTGGAGCTGGGAAGAAACTACTTGCAGTGGTGGATAAATATTTTTAATCTTACATGGAGAGGACTAGCAGTATGATTTAAAGACAGCAGAGTGGTTTACCTTGTTACACTTTGACCCTCTTGTCACATTTGTCTTTGCTCTTACTTCCTTCTTTCCAAATATATTTGTAGATTTCAAAATCCTATGTTTTCTTCAACTGTGGAACAAAAAAATATGGACGCTTTGTGACAAAGGTAAATGCAATACCAAATGAATGTAACCAGGCAGTCATGCTACATCTATATCTGATACATATTATACAATATTATATCATCCTTCTTCATACAGTTTTCCTATTACATCTGTGTTCCTGTCCTTCTAGTAGAATGAGTAAAGACAACATGAATTCATCAAGGCTTCTGACTTTGACTCGGTTTCGCTGGCCACAGACTGACTACAATGACGACGACAATAATGGTGACGACAATAACAGGGAACATGGGTTGAGTACTTACTACCTACCAGACACTGAGCTAAGTGCTTCAATCTTCACAACCATCAGGGAAGTAGAAACCGTTATTTTCCCTGTTCTACAGATGAGGATGCTAAGGCACAGAGGGTTAAATCATCGTCATAAGGACAGAATCTACCTCGTCACAGATGAGCTTGGATTTGAACCTGGACAATCCAGCTCCAAAGCCTGATTGCGTTACCACCATCCTTAACTTTCGCCCGGTGAAACCAGGGGCTGGCTTCTCAAATAACAAAAAATGCATACTGGTTGACATTTCCTAAGGCACCAGGAAGTCATATTTCTTTATTAATTAATGTTATATGGGCATTTCTACAACGTTAGGAGAGCTAGAAATATGGGCCAAAAAACTCCCCAATTTGTATATGAAGTTGGGGTAAAATTAACCAATGTTCAGGAAAAGCTCAAAATATTCAGAAAAGATAAGCAGGATGAGCACAGAGGGCACTTCCATAAGAGAAGCTACAGACTTCCCTGGGCACCAAATCCTCTCAAGTCATCAATGAAACACACAAAGGTAAAAGTTCTAGACCTGCAATGAAAACTGACGTCTGGAAAGTAGTAAATTTGCAATTTGGATAGATCTTTGAAAGGCTGAGTAAATCACCTAGTCCAATGTCCTGCTCACTGGTTTAAGATATACGCTAATCATTCCACTTGGCGGATGGATCTCCTATTCCTCCTCCGCCTCCTCCTCCCCATCATCATCATGAGGATATGGCAGCACTAGACCAAGAGAACACAGGCTGGTCTCTCTCCTTCTAGGCTGTAGACTCTATCCAGACCACCTCTCATGGAGCAGACAGATACTCAGGAGAGAGTCCTGAAATTGTAATCCCTCCAAATACTCGAAAGATCATGCTTTGCCTCTTGTCTGACCAGGCAAATGCGGTGACTCTCTCTTATGCTTTTTGAAGGCTATATCAGCAAGACGCTGGAGCCAAGGCCAGCCTTAAACAGTAAGAAGACTTAATTGTTTATTCCATGCTCTATTTCCCCACAATCACTTAGACAATCACTCGATGTTACAAAATGCACCACTTCATCAATCAGTGTCTTTTTATCATAAGGGGTGTCCCTTTACCAATTGTATACAATGCACCCATCCTGTGATTAGTAATTATAGCTTGAGTTTATTTAGTGTACCATTTGGAGGAGAAGATACCAAACAATGGAGCAGAGTTTGCAAATACCAGTTAATTAAAAAGCTAGGCAGCCAACAAAGGGTCTGGGGATGAAGTTATGGAATAACATAGTGCAAGGTCTCTTTAGCATTGTTTGCTGACAACCGAAATTCTGCATATATCAAGTTCGAACTTTGATCTTGTCTAAAGGAGCTTATTGCCAAAAATACCTAAAATAATTTGTTTTTACTTTTACCATCAATAACCCACTTCCAACACATAGACCTTAAAATACATATTATCAAAACAGCTGCAGTATTTTTGAAGCCTCTCAATTTTTTTATCTGTCAATCCTCTCCAGAGTCATCTAGTAAAATCAAATAGAATCATTACAACTAGGATACTGGGGTAACAGGGGAAGAATAATTCCATCAAGCAGGAAAGGCATGTCTCTCTGACTTCAGGCCAGAGCTGAGGACCCTGGAACAGGAGGCTACAACTCTTCCCTCTGCATATTTGAAAACACAAATAGTAGCAGTTCCCCGACAGGTCACTTAGCCTAGTTTCCCTCTGGGCACCAACACCCAGGACAGCTTTTGTTCACGAGTACACCCCTTTCCTTTATTTTCCACTGTTCCCCCCACTTTCTGCTCCCCTTTCGAGCCCTGAACTGATGCCAAATCAGTATATGGTGATCCGTACTGACCTTACAGATTGGAAAAATAAAGCCATTTTCAAAACAATAAAACCAGTTCTAGATAGGACTTTGCCTTTTATTTTTTAAGGTGCATTTTCCCTCTACTGTTTGGCAAAAACATCCATTTCCAGAGGCTTTTTCTAGTCATAGACACAGTGATGTTGTTCAAAGTTTCTTGGGCAGGGAACATGCACAGTTACCTTTTCAACCTCTCTAATTTGTATTGGATTCTAAGCTCCCACATCTTGGCCCTCGGGCATTTTCCTTGATAAAGCCCTCCCACCTTCTAGTCTAACAAAGACCAAAGACTTTGGATATGAAATTTTTAAAGCAACCACTGGAAAGGAGGCTTCAATTGTATTGGCCCAACTGGCAATCTGTGGAAGGCCACAGGAATTGCTCAGAGATAACGCCCTGCCTTTCACCTTGCGGTCACCAGTTTGAGACAAGCAGAGATTAACAGTGTCTAAGAGTTGTTATCATCTGGTGATGGTTTGGGAGCTGATATGAAATAAATTGCTAGTATCTTGTGTCTACTTGCCTGAGGTCATCCGGTTCAGGCTATTTTAGGGACCAGATCCAAATCTTAGCTGCAATGGTTACTCTAAATGGAAGTCTCTGCACAAAGATCAAATGCTAAATAAACCTGTAGATTATGCTTCCTCTTGAATTAATGGCAGATATCCTCTCAAACAAGGTTGGAAGTAAGCCGGGGAGTTGTAAGTGGGCAAGGTTTGCTATTCTGAATGACAGGCCTCTGAGTATTTAATTTAAATTCTGTCCCAGGTCCCCTAAAGTTGCTGATACCATCTGATTTTTGAATTCCTCACCTGGACGACATAGCCATGCCTTCCTTCTGACTCAGTTAGAAGGTCCCATCTCCCTTAGCTATTGTTTCCTCCACCTTTGACAATCATCAAGTTTTAAGGAAAATGAAAAACTTCTCAAGAGAAAAATTTGAGAACCTAAGCACAGTTGTTGTGTGCATGTACATTTGTGCATGTGCAAGGGGAGAGAACCAATTCATGCTAAATTTTCTGAAATTTTAATTTGGACTAGATAATATTTTGTAGTTATGATTGATTGTTTTGCTTTGGTTAAAGAGTCTTTTTGGTCTGAATCATTAAATTATTTGCTTAAATTTTCTACTTGACATTTCATATGTAGATTCTATTGAAAACAAATCTTGTTGGGGCCGCCCTGTGGCCTAGTGGTTAAGTCTGCTTCAGCGGCGGGGTTCGCTTCCTGGGCACAGACTGACAATACTTGTTGGTGGCCATGCTGTGGTGTCGAGCCACAAACAAAGTAGAGGAAGACTGGCACAGATGTTAGCTTAGGGTGAATCTTCCTCAGCAAAAAATAAAATAAAATAAGTAACTGTTGTGTACTTCATTTATTAAATTAGAATGTGTTAGACATAAACAGCCTCATGGAAAATAATCCAAATTAGGACTAACTAGGTAGAATTTAGAAATAAAAGGGACCTTTTAGATTATTTTGTTTTAAAAAATTCAAGGTTTCAAAACGTTAAGGACAGATTTAAATTTTATGAGGCTGCCATCTTGTCCAATTGTTACCAAGAACTACAAAACTTTCCCTCTCCAGGTTGACCCTTCATTTGCAATCTATGCAGCCTAGAAACCAAGAACTCTGGATTTGGGGTGGTTACAGACCCTTTTGTGAATCTGATGAAAGCTATGGATCTTCTGCCCAGAAAAAGTGCACTGAATACACAGACAAAAAAATTTCCATTCAGTTGAGGAAATTCCCCATTGTCTAAAATCAATCCATCCCCAAAGGGATCCTTGAATAATAGGTTAAGAATTCCTGAAAAAGATATCAGCTCAGGCATCTTTTATTATAAGTATGTTTTTGCACACCTTTATTAATACATATGAAGGAGAAGAAAAAAAGGAGAGAAAGCAATGCGCCCATTTAAAATGGGCAGGAATCAAGACTATTGGTTTAATCAACTCAATTATTCGTCCTTGAAATGGTGAATACTTGTTTGTATTAAGTTTTCCATTTCTCCATCTCAAAAGTAGAGGGCCCTAGTATATGATCAATTTTAAGAACAAATAAAGTCTGTTTTTTGGTAAAAGGTAATTAATAAATTCGTTAGCCTTCTAAAGCTTCAAATGGCCAACTTAAACTAAAATTAAAAATAGAATCAACTTAATCAGCGAGAAGAGCTATTGAAAGATGCGTTCTAAAGGCTTACATCAATTTAAAATTTTAAAATGTGATTCTACCCAAAATTACCTAATTTCATTTTTAGACATATGTCTAAAAATATATATATAATTACATAAATAACAGGCCAAAATATCTGCCCCCCATTTAAAAAAATGCCTTACCCCTTCCACATCAATCAGAACGGCTGGACATTTCCCACCAAACATCACCGAAGGTGATCAGCGTGCTCGCATTAGCGGCCTAGGACCGGGGACAAGCTGTACACGCGCACCCTGAGCGTCAGATCTCCAGCTCGACACGCATTTCAGGCCGCCCCGCCAACCAGCCGAGCCAACGCGCCCGAGCGCGCGGCCTCTGGACGCCCCACGCCTCTGGTTGGAACCGGAAGGCGCGACCAGCCGGCCTCCCAGGCCCCGGGCGCCCGAGTGGGTGCGCTTCGGCGAGGGCCTCGGGACAGCGCCGGCTGGGCCTCGCGGGCTCGGCGCACTGTGCTCCGCGGTGCCAGCCAGGCCGGCCCGGGTGCAGGGGTTTCTCGAGGTCGCGCGCTCTCAGGACAGGCCGGCCTCAGTCCCCGGCCTTTTCACGAGAAACTGAAGGGCGGAAGCTCGGCCTTCGGAGCCGGCCCCGCTGGAGCGGCGGCGAGAGGAGCGCCACGTGGGCCTGGGCCGAGAGCGATGGCGATGGCGCCCGGGCGCTGGCGGGGAGCCGGGACCCGCGAGCCCGCCCGCCTCCCGAGGGCAGCGCCCCTGCGCCCGGGCCTGGGCTCCGTGTGCGGCCCGGCGGGACCTGGGCCCCGCACGTGGTTCGAGGCCCGCGCGGCGCTGGCGCCCGCCGGAATAGCTGCGGCGACCGTGCCGTCGGCGCGGCGGCCTCCCCGCCCCGGGGCTCTCCCAGCTCGCCGAGGACCTCGGCCCGGGGCGACCCGGGCGGCCGCGGAGGATGCGGCTTTGGAGTCTTCCGCCCGGGCCGCCGCGGGGTGAGAGGCGGGGTGCAGAGTGGGAACACGGGGCACTGGCCACAGTTCTCTCTGGCACCCGGGAAGCCGTTCCCTCCGTGCCGCGGCCGCTGGCGGGCATCCTGAGCGTCGACTGCGCGCCACCGGGCCCAGGGCTTGCCCGCCGCCGGCAGGAGAGCCCCGCGGGCGTCCCAGGCAGGGAGGCCTGGTCCGGGCAAGCCAAGCAGCCTCTTCCGCGGCCCTGCTCCGAGGCGGCCCAAGGCGGCGGGCGTGGGGGTCCCGCGGGGAAGCCCCGGACTTAGGGCGACCCCGGCAGCCCAGGCGAATGCCTCCATGTGCCCAAGCCACCGCCTTTCGGGCATCGCTCCATTGAAAGCAGGGAGGGGAGGGGCAGTGGCCGGCGATCCGCCCCTCTTACGTCTGGAGGTGACCTTAGGCCTACACGCAAGTTTTCCCCTCCCCTTTCCAGAACACTGTGCGTTTTTAAAATCCGGTTAAATGAGGAACACTGAAGTCTCCCGCTCTGCAGTCGGGAAAAGGCCTCTTAAGAGCATCCCAGCTAAAAACTGTTTGGCTGTAAGCTGATAATGAGGTAGCTGTGGTCAGACACCCACTCCAGAACCTCGCTGCTCAGGGACCGTGTTATCACACACGACGTCCATTAGCCCCAGTAATCCGCTATCAACGCATTTTAGAGCCATTTGAATGTTAAGGAGATTTTTATTAATGGCCTATGAGCCTAAAATGTGACTATTGGTTCTAGGAGCAGATTTTAACAACTGGAGGCTGGGATGAGTGATTTTCAGGTTTCAGTGTAGCTGGGAGATGGGGCAGGCCTAAGGGAGAGCTTTCACCCAAAAGCTGTCTCTAAGGGGCACCTTCCAGCCTTTACCTCGGGAACCTGGGATGAAGGGTGAGCAGTCCCGCGGGGTGCAGTAATTGCTGCTCCTGTAGCCGCGAAAGGTGGTATTTGCTGGTCCCATTGTGGGCAGTTTTAGGGGGGGTGGATTGGCAGTCCTATAGCCGCCAGAAACTGGCATCTTATTTTTAAAGAACCCCTTGGCTAGAAAAGTCTCCTAGTGCTGTCAGGCAGACTAAGAAACTCTTAATCCAAAAGGCCCCCTTCCCACCTCCGCAGTAGGCAAACTAAGGCAAGGACACCGGAGAGGGTGGCAGGGGGTTCCATGTGATTCTTGGACATCGTTTTTTCCTTGTGGTGCTAAAACAGAAGTCAATTCAAACTTTGGTGACTTACCATCATATTTGCTGTGGAATTCTTTTTGGTTTTCTTTGTCCCCCCCCCCCCCGCCCCGAAAATACCATGTTTTCTTCCACTAAGAATTGAAGGTAAAGGGTGGGGGAGATTAAGGAATAAAAGTGAGTCATAGACCTCTTGCTGTTCGACTTTCCCTCTAGGAGAAAAACAAAATTCGAAGCTGACCCTCCCCCTAGTGATAGCCTGGCCTCTCAGGCACCTGCAGTGATCTTGACCAAATGGGTTGGACTTGGGAGGGCTCCTTTGTTTGAATTTGCTTATTGTTTGTTTGCAGTGGAAAGCAGGTTGGTTTTTAAATATAAAACACACTGCTTGCAAGAGAGGAAGTGGGGCTGATTCCCTGTACAACTGGGGGCATCTCCCTTGCTTGTGGGGCCTGCTGTGTAGCAGAAGGCCTTTCAGACGCCGGCCTGCTTTCTTCTCTCCAGCCTCTTCTGCATGCAGAAGCTTCCTCCAGCTCCCGTTTTGGGTTCCTTTTCCTTCGAACTGTTTCCACCAGAAAAACTGCCCTTTCCAAATAGTGCCTAAAGTTCGTTTTAATCAGGTTAAAACTAAAAACCCGCTTACTATTTTAAAGTCTCATGTTGCTATTAACAGGCAGTTTGGAAGAGATGCTCCAAGCAATCCTATACAATGTGTCTCAATACACTGGAGCACTCCGGTTTCACATGTAATGTTAATTCTGTCCGAGACAAATCCCATAATCTGTGCAGTTTCAGAGCCTAATACCGAAAAATATCGGGGCGGGTTTTATTTGGGGTTTTGCTCCCTCCACTCCAGGGGAAAGTCCCAGGGGTTCCCCCTCTATCCTATCTTGCTAACCCAAGGGTGGAAATGGGACGACTATCGGGAATCAGGTTTTATCAGGGCGCGCTGCGCTTACAGGGCGCTGGCCGTTGTGGCGAGAAAAACAGAGGAGTTGAAGGCACTGGTCGCAGATCTGTGCGTGCAGATGCGGGTCTGGGGTTTGGACCCTTGTGCGGCGCGAGTGGGAGAGAGAGCGCCGTCCTTCGTAAAGTCTTCGAAGGAAGGCAAGAAGCAGGCCGAGGTCCTAGCTGAGCCTGACCCTGCATCTTCCCGTTTGGGTTGTTTTCTCCAGCAGCTTCGATTTGTGTGGGATGCGCCCATCTCCTGCCCTGCTCCTTTGTGTTTCTCTCTTGCCTGATTAAAACACGTCTGTGTACGCGGTAAACCACCACGTTAACACTGGCACGCCTGGTGTTGGGTTACCGCTTTGTCCCGTCACGACAGCAAGGTTTTCACCAGGCGTTAGACGCGGGTTCTGACACGCGGTGCGCGCGCCGGGGCCGCCCGAGCGCCCGCTTCTGGTTAAGTGGAGGCGGGCGCGGGCCTGCGGCCCCGGCCTGCGGGTAACCGGAACGGCCGCTGCGCTGTCCGGGATGCCCGCGGCGCCGCTCTCCCTTTCCAGAACCGCCTCGGGCCTTCTGGGCCGTTAAGTGGGGCGCCGGGTCCGAAAAGGAAACGACAGGACACTCAGTTAAAAAACGAAATAAAGCCAAGGCTGGGGAGCGCGCCTCGGTCTGGGACGACCCGCGCCGGCGCCCCGGCCCCCGAGGCCGCCGGGGCAGCGGGAGCCCCGCCGTCCGCGGCGCCTCCTCCCGAGACCAGGGCAGCGGGGGCTCGGCCCCGCCAGGCCCGCCTCCCCCGGCCCGCCATCCTCCCTCCCGGTCCCCGCGCCAGCGCCCCCTGCGCAGGGCGCTCCCCCCGAGCCGGCCTGGCCCCGAGCCCCCCGGGCCGGGGAGAAACCCGGCGACGGGCCGCAGGCCGCGGCCGGCTCGGAGCCCGACCTCAGGCGGGTCCCGTGCTCCGAGCGGAGCCAGCGCGGGCCCGAGGGCGGGGCGGGCGTCGGCAGCCTCGCCGGCCCAGGCCGGGCTCCGGCGGAGATGCAGCGCTCCCCGGCTCGCTCGGACGCGGCGGCCGGCAGTTCGAAGTCAGCGCCGAGGTGGCCGCGGGCGCGGGGAGAGCGGAGCCGGGGCCGGGCGGCGAGCGGGGCCGCCCGCGGGAAGGGCCTGCGAGGACGGAGGAGACGGAGCGTGACCGAAAACTCGGAGGTCTCGCAAGCCGGAACTTAATGGACTTGATTGAATTTCTCTTCTTATCTACGGAGGGAAGAAACACTCCCAAGGTGAAATACAAAGGGCCAAGAATCTTTGCGGGAAAGATAAAGGTTTAGGGCCACAGATCTTCGTAAAGCAAATTACCCCACGCTCACCTCCGCCCCCCAGACAAAGATCAGACGGCCGTTTCGTGTCATTGTCAACTGCCAATGTGCAGTCGAAGGAGCTCCCTGACGCCTTGGGAGCGTGGCGTCATTTCAGGACCAAGGATCGTCATACTGGGCTCAACGTTATGAAGCCCGGTCCTGACTAGGACAGTGACCAGAACTCTCTGGACGTCTGTAAGCCCGCGCTTGCTCCCCGCCCCTTCCCTCCCTCCGCGGCCTGCGGTCAGGGGGGAATTCATTTCTACTTCGCCGTCGATTCAAAGGGATTTAACTCGGTGGTCTGTTAAACGAAGTTGTGCAGAGGGGTTGGAAAAGTCAGTTTGAGAGGGTGCCCAGCGCCTTTTTCAGGACTCCTCCTTTCTAAAAGTATCTGGAGAGTGACCTGGCTGCGTAATTTGCTGAGCAGTCCGATGTTTGTCATCATTATTGTTTTCAAAGAGAGGGTGATCTTTCCTGATTCTTAGTGGGGCATCCTGAAAACTAAAGGTAGTGTGAGAAATTATTTGGGATCTGCTTTACTGTTGTGTGAGAAAAGACGGGAGAGTAAGACCCAGAATCTGGAAAACTAGAAATTCTCTCTCGGGCCCCAATCTCACTTGGCTGTAAACTGCAGTACTGTGAATATGATCAGTAGGTCCTGGAAAATCTTGCCGTCAAGTTTTGCCTCGAGTGTTGGGTGTAAATTATTGCATTTCCTTTAGCAGTAAAACAAAAACAATTTACTTCTTAGACAAGATTATGTAAGGTTCGAGAGAGCATGCGCAGCCAGAGACAGAAAAATTAAATAGCCAGAAAACAAAATGGTTGCAAACTGCTAACCTTCATTTTAAAAAGTTACAATCAAGAGTCATGTGATTTTGGTCAAATTTGAGCATGAGAAGTTTAAAGTGAAATTAAATATTGCTTTTACCTGAGGAGCACCATGATCATTGGCCCATTTGTCTTTTCTGGTGACTGGCTTACAAAATGCTGGTAGGACTGAGAAAGGACCTGGTTTTTTCCTCAGCACTTTCTTAAAAACAAAACAAAACAAAAAACAAACAAACGAAAACTAACCAAGGTGCCTTATGTTCAACTACTGAAATTATAGGTTTTAAAACTTTTCTGAAACTCTTTTGTTCAGAAATAATTTCTGCCTGAATTGCTTTGAGATTCTGATTACATTCCCTCTCGTGTTTACCTCAGATTTTTTTTGGAAGTTAAAAAAAAAAAAAACCCTTAATCACATTAAGATAATAGAGACAAGGAATTCTTGTCATTCTCATTTTCTCTGAGGTACGAGTTCTTCCCTTCTCACTGAAAAAATTGATCTATGTTAAAAACATCCTTATAAAGTGCCTAAGAAATCGCTGGGGTCTGCAGCAGGGGGAAAAGCAATGGTCATTAGGCTCTCAATGTTCAATTTCAGAGCAATCCTGATGGAAATCACAAAAAACTTCCATACCACAGTCAATGATATCTAGTTCATCCGTAGATTAGAGCACAAAAAATTTAAAAAGGAAGTTCGCTAATTTTCTCTTTGACCTAAAAAAAACATGTTTTGGGAAGGAGAGGCTGACGTGGGCTTCTCATTCGCAGATAGTAGTGTAAAATTAAACTGGACCCAATGTTGTGCTAGAACCATTTTAATATAATTATACATATCTGCCAAATCCAGGAAGAAAAAGTTTATGCATATATAACTTTTCCAGTTAACATCTGCAAGCATAAACAACAATGATCTCAGTTTATAAATTCATCGTGGTCAGAGCAATTGACCGATGTCTCTTTACTGCTAGGCTTACCAACAGTAAATTACAGATGAATTAGTGTCCTTTTGCTTGTCTTCTCTTACTCTCCTCATCCAGAGACATTTTGTTGTCAAGTTTCAGTGCAGCTCACCTCCAGCCAAAGGTGGTAATCTTTTTAGATAAGTACTCAGTTGCTCTGAATTTTGCTTATAATTATAACCTATTTAATCACAGAAGAACCCCAGCAGAGGTGGAGTTCAAAGTTGCATACAATAACAGGAGATCACAGCTTTGAAGTCTAGCACAGATTAAAAACCACAGATGTACCATGTATATAAGACACACACTGATTGTCTCTTAAACTACATATTGACTCCTTATGAACATTATTTTTTAAATAAAGTAGTGCATCTAGGACAATCAGTCGCACAATTCACACAGCCCTGAAAAGTTTTTCAGTGCCAACTACCAGTTGGTCATGAAACGTGAGTGAGCTCGAGACACTGTCCATTCCTAAGATTCAACCAAGGATTGGCTAAAACATTGGAACACCTCTGCTTAGGAAGGCTATGTCCTTCCCTCCTTTCCCTCACAATTTAGTTTTGTTTGTTTATTTTTGGTGGTGTTTGGTTGCACATGGCTAGAATGCTTTTGATCACTTTGCAAATCAGAAAAAACAATGACCTAAAACTATGACAGGACCTTAAGCAGATTGGTTTGTCCATTTCAGGTTGCTGGTTGGCAGGCCCCTCAAAGGCCTTCATTTTTCCTTCTATGCCTCCTGGAACATTGATCAGAAGATGAGTCTGAGCATCATCCCATCTAACTCTTTTAACCAATGCCTGGCTAAAACTGGAATGTCCAGCCCAGTATATTTAAAAATCACCCACAAAAAGAGGTTCTACAGGTCTTCACAAAACCTGGAATTTCCACGAGGATGTCTGATCTTTATAATCCAAGCAGTCAGCATTGAAGTTAAGCTTCCAGGAGGCAGTTTGGTCCTTATAATCCAAGCAATCAGTGGTTGAGTTAAAGCCCAAGCTTGAAGCTCCATATCCCTGGGTGGAAAGAGAAGCTGGGGACTGATTGAGATGGCTGGTGACTGCATTGGTACCCATGGGGCTTAGTGTGGCCCCCGGTCCAGGAAGCTGGTGATGCATAGGGGTCAAATAAGATCCACAGTCCATGCCCCCAAAGTAGGAAGTTGAGCCAGCGTATCCTTGACTATAACCTGAAGCCTGAGTGTAGGTCATGGGATAGGACCTCTGCATGCAGGAGGAGGAGGTGGACAGGGGATCTGACAGTGGGGAGATGGAAGCTGGGCTCCAGATAGACACAGGAGCACTGCTGCTGGAAATGGCCGGGACTGCGGTGCTAGAGGGGGGAGTGAATTGGCCACTTGTTCCACTCTCTGAACTCACTTCCCGAGCTGGAGATGTCTTCTTTTTGGCAGGTCTCACTTTGTTTTGACCTCCGTTCTGTTGTTGCTGCTGCTGTTGGCGGCACTTAGCTCTTCGATTCTTAAACCATACCTTGAAAGGGAAAGAAACTTCTTTAATGTGGTTTCAATAACTCCTTAAGGACCAGAGTGGCTCCCAGATTATAATCTGTCCTCCATGGACAGGTGAGCTAAGCAGACAATCTTTCCTGCCACTGAAAACCTATTATATGGGGCTCCCATATCTACTCCTGTAATTGCGAGAAAGTCGGAGAGGCTCTGTCTAAAACCACTTGGCCCTGCTTTACTCCTAGAACAGAACAATAAAATTTAAGATTATCACACAAATATATGGCTAAAAATTTTCCACCTCACTTCCCTCCTATTTCACCTCAAACACACACAGACACATAGACCCACCTGTATTTTAGAACACTCTCACAATGGAATAGAATGTCTATGTCTTTGGGAGGGAAACACAAGAGAAGTGAGTGAAAACAGTTCTGTTGTTATATGCCGACAAGAACAGCCTGCATTCAAGCAGTCCACTGTCCATCCACCAGGGAGCAACTGCTAATTTGGAGATTGCTTCCATCACTCTTTTCGCCTCTTGAAAGACTCACCAAAGAAAACTCTTAAGAAGTGATCCTATTGAAGAAGGAGTCTATTTGTCAGACCTTCTCTGTGGTAAGTGGAGTGACTGTATGTACTCTACTTTGAGCTTGAGGACAGGCTTCTCTACTAGTCTCAAGTCTGAGACTGGAGTCTGTGCCTTCAGGGTAGTGCCAGTCAGCACATAGATTCAGTTTCCGGTACCTGTCAACTTGCGCCTCTGCCTGCAAATTTGAAAATTCTCTTTACCAGCCCTGTTCATGTTCTGCAATGAAGGAGCTGTGTTTGGTGTATAAGGGGGCTTATCAAAATAACTACCAGAATTTTTGGAGGGAAACTACAGGCATTTTCTGGGCAACAAGTCCTTTGCTGTCCTCTTGAACGAGCTCCTATATTGGTGTCTCAACTGTGGTAAAAATGATGCCAGCAAGGCTGAGCCCAACATCACCAACCAGTCAGAGCCATGTATTTTCTTTGCGTGAAGACTTTCATTAAAGCCTTATAAGTGCTAAAACTTCTTCCATCCTATTTTGAAAAAGCCTCTTTTCTGGTTTGCAGTTCACACTGATGTATCCAGGCTGAAGGGCAGTCCCAGGTGGGTATGTGGTTTGGGTGCTAATCATTCTCTCCGGAGAACTCTATATGGGGCTTGCATTCCATTCCAGCAAAGTAGGGAGTTCACTTTCCCTCTCCAGCTTAAGGTCAAGTTAAGGGAGACTAAGGGAAGATAGGAGGGACCACAGTAGATATTATATTAATTATTTTATCTGCTAAATGGTTCAATCTGTAAGAAGTCAAAGAAAACATTCTTACTGTGTAATTTCTTTGGTAAGAGCACCAGCTGCTTCTAATGCCTGGCTCTACCACCAAATTGGTGTGTGACCCTGAGCAAGTCATTTACTCTATACATCTGTAAAAATACTGGGACTATCCAGGAGCTAAGTTTCTTTCACCCCTAAAAGTAGATGAGAATGGGGAAGGACTTCCATACTGAGGAAGGGCAGAATTAAAATATTATGTGACTATCCTTGAAATCTGCCAAGTCTTGACCTCTGTCCACCAGGGACCCAGGGTTCTAGGGCTGAGCTTTATCACTGCAGCTAAATCGACAGGCTTACCTTGCAACCTGGGCCAGAAGACCCTTGCTTATAGGATTGCATGTGGGTGACGGGACAAAAAGGGGCGAAAGGCGAGATCAGGCTCTCAAGGGGCCTTCGGAGAAGACTTTCCTGGCCTCCAGATGGAGCGTTTTCAAGTTTCAAGCCATCGTTTGGTCCTCTCAAAGACCTGGGGCTCCCCTGGGTCTGCATGCAGGCAGGGGAGGGGTGGCACGGTCAGGAAGCCAGGAGGATGGTTCTGTCTACGTCTGCCCTACCTGCACCCTGGACTCGGGCAAGTTGATTTTCAGCGCCACCTCCTCCCGCATGAAGATGTCTGGGTACCGAGTCTTAGCAAACAGCGCTTCCAGCACGTCTAGCTGCGCCCGGGTGAAAGTCGTCCTCTCCCGGCGCTGTTTCCGGGGGGTGGCTGCGGGACAAGAAGCCCAGGGCCCTTTAGGATGGGGGAGCAGTTTCTCAGTCAAAGGGGTCTCTGTGGGAGCTCCGACTTCCCCACCCCCACGCCGCAGCACTCCCCGGTCCTCCCAGCCCTTCAACCCAGAGCCGTCAAGGTTCTCTCCAACCCGTCCCCGGCCTGGGCTCCTGCAGGGAACACTCGACCCAGGATACACACTGCCCGTTCCAGGGGAGCCCCGCTCCGCCTGACGTCGGAGATGCTCTAGCCAGAGCGTGCTCGCAAAACAAATGAAATAAAAGGAAGACAAAAATCCAGAACCCCTCCAGAACCAACCCCTAAACCACGACACAAACAAGAAATCCATCCCGTGAAGTCAAAGGATCTCCGAGGACCGGCAGCTCGGATTCATAGGTCCAATCTCGATGCTGCTCGAGATCCTGGTTTTTAAGACTCCAACGGCCTTTGTTCCTCCATCTTTGAAATGGGGGCATATTTCAGACTTCTCTTTCTACGAGGATTTTCAAAAACAGATCTGAGCGGAAGAGAAAGCGCCGGCCCCCGGGGTAAGTCGCAGCTCCAGGGGTTAGAGGCGGAGGGCCTGGGGGTCAAGGGGGAAGCCCAGGCGTGGCGGGGAGAATAGAGGAGGAGACACCCACCCGGCTGGTCCAGGAGCGCACTTCCAGGAATTGGGCTTCGAGACGTGGGCAGGGGCTTCTCGCCCAGAGGACAAGGACAGTAACCTTCCACTCCCGCTCCAATGCGTGTCCCTCATTCACTCCAATTAAGAATAAAGCGATGGGATTTTCTGCAAGCGGTGTGGATCCACCCACTCGCTTCCCCTAGGCCCTGTCCGCTCCCTCGGCGGATAAATGCCCTGTGGCTCTGACTTGCTTTCCAGAAGGAAAACCCAGTGGGGACCTCGCCTGGAGCTGGGGTGGGGACAGCGCGACCGCCACCCCTGGTGCTCCGGGGGAAAGGGTGTCACATCCCCACGGGGCGGGCGTGGGGAAGGGCGGGGCAGGAGTGCCGCGGGGCTCACTTACCCGGGTAGCCCACCGAGGGGTGCAGCAAGTCCATGCCCGATGTGGTCAGACTCAGCCCATTGACAGCGTAAGGCGGTTGCTTAAGATAAGACATCATGCTAAGGTTGTTTGGAGGCGCAAAGTCAGCCCAAATCTGGGGGACCCAGCCGGAAGGTCTCGCTTCGCCCGGGGTGGACAGATTCAGGGTCCTTGATGGGTGGGTTTGGAGTAGTGTAACTAAGGGCAAAGAAAACAAACAAACAGAGGTGCTGGTTTACTGCTTCGGAGGCAGCAGCTCTTTCACGTTCCACAACTAATTTAAAAAGAGCCCGGGCAGCGCAGGGCAGACGCTTTTAAAGGAGTTGCAGAACACCCCCTCCTCCCCAACCCCCCAGCTGCTCTGAAACTAGAGCGGATGGAGAGAGACCAGATAAACCTGTCTTCCCTACCCCCACCCTAAACTTAAAAAAAAAAAAAAAGTACCCGAAGAAAGCAATTACAATCTGCCTTCCCCGAAGAACAAAACCCCACGCCTTCAAATGCACACATTGCATTCCTATCCCCACATTTGCATAGGACTCATTGGCTGGCACTAGCTAATTGTCTCAAACAAAACTTGATTGGGGCCATTTGCAGAGACAAAGAACTCTTTGGCTAAATAAATAATGCTGATAACAAAGCCCATTGGTGAGAAACAAAGAAACAATTCAAGAAATCTACCTCTCCCCAAACTGTTGCCTTTCCAAGGCAGATTTTAATTATCTTAGCTTTTTACCACTTTCAACTGCTGGGAACCTAAAATGTCAACGCATTTAACATCTAAAATACCAACTTGTTAATCGACAAACTTGAGAAAACTGCTCGACCACTATTATTCCACATTTGAAGTCATTTCCAGTAATCATTTTCACCCAATTAGTAGTCTGGGTAATTAGATTTTGAGGTAAGTAACAGATTTATTAGGGTTTTGGAGAACCTTGATTATATGTGTCTAAAGGACGAAAGCTAAACAAACAAGTATTTAACTTTTAATCGACACCCATCAAATATTTAAACATATTGCAAAAAAAGTCTTCAAGATTAACATGGGCTTTGCTAGAAATTCTGAAGTAAAGTTAGAATCCCACCAATCAGATAATGACAGGCCCCCACATTTGCAAGTAGAAAGGGTGCGCATTTGTAGTGCCAGCCGCTGCCACGGCGATTTTGATGTGTGGGGGCTGCAGATCCTGCAGGAGGCAAATTTTCAGACGTTTGGGTCCTCAGCAGCTACAGCAGTTTCCTGTTAACTCCAGCTGCCTTTGCACGTTTATAGTTTTGAAGAAAGTATATACACAAACACCCAAAGTTGTGAAACTAATAGAATTTCTCCCTACCTTTCAAGTTTCCTACAATCCTATAAGAAAAAGAGCTCAGGCAGGGAAAAGGAAAAAAAAGAAAAGTTATTTACTTCCTTCAGCTGAGTGTCTCTCACTCCCCCAAGCCGAGGGATCCAAAACGGATGTTAATAGAGCCTGGCAGTTTGCAAGTCTGGCTTTTATTTTCCTAAAAGATGGCACTTATCCTGCAAGGATCTCTACTTTGCAACTTTGACACTACGAGAGATTGCTTCAAAATGGCGGATACAAGATCAGGAGAAGTTCCCTCTCACTTTTACAGAGGTCCCACTGAGTTTTAAGGACTCTGGGTTTTCATATTACATTGCTTAAGAGACCAAGACACAAAATTCCACCAAGGGAAACCGGCTACTGCAACTTCTTCCTGATTTAAATTCAAAGCACAAAAATCATGCTTTTCCACCCTCAGATCTAATTTACTGTAATTTTATAAATGCCCTTCTTGGAGGAGTTTGTATGATCTCGTCAGTAAAACTAATTTACTTGCTCTTACAACAAAGACTTGATGTTTTCTATTCTTTTTCCTTTTCGCGACACAGTTATCTGGAGGCTGTGAAAATAATATTGCTTTAAAATACAGTTATTTACTTGTTTAAACAGCCTCCGAGCCCAAGTGTTGTTCTTGTTTAAAATCTCACTACACTGGAAAGTTCTGAAGCACTGTAGAAACACTAAAACCTCGTAGGACGCACGCATGAGAAACGTGGCAGTGCTCTCACACGCAGAGCTCTCATCCGACCAGAAAGCTGGACACTCCACACGTTAGAAAGTAGCACTTTCCCGCAGAAACGCCTCCCAGACAGAGCCACCAGGACAGAGACCCTTCGTGGAGCTCCTTGGCCCCTACCCTCGCAAAACGGCTAAAACTCTCAGGATAACTATTTTCGCTTTTACTACCGATCCATCTTTAAAAGAAAAAGACAAAAACTCCCCAAACAAAACTAGGAGGTACTCTCAACGGCCGGCCTAGGTATGCACTCCCCGGAGGAGAGGCCTTGGGCCCCTCCATCTGCTTTTATAGCCCTGCGAGGCCGCCTTTCTCCTCTCCTTTCTAAGCAGAGCCCAGAAGGGGAAAAAGAAATGCCTTTTCAAAACTATAAACCTCAAGACGACTGCTCACGAGGTGGCCCCTGGAGAACTCCTACCTCGAAGGAGCGGGCGGCAGTCACGCGGCGAGTCCCCGCAGCCACGCCCGCACCTCCCGGCGCGAGTGACTGTGCGGCGTCCCTGCCCGGCAGCCCCGCAGCCCCGCACCTCGCAGCCCTGCAGCCCCGCAGCCCGCAGCCCGCAGCCCCGCAGCCCCGCAGTCCCGCAGCCCGGCTCCGCTGCCCGCCGCGGCCGCGCCGCCTTATATCTAACGGTCAATTCGTGCAATCTGTCGCTCCCTCCCACCCCCCCCTTGTTGTTTTTTTTTTTCCTTCCAAGGAATCCATCTACCAGTTGCTGTGTCCTCGCTCAATAATAATTACCTCGTCCGAGAATTAATTATAATAAATGTTTTCTTGATAAACTAACGAGATAATCCGAGGGGCACACGTCCCTTAATTACAGGCCGCCCTGCTCAGCTCTGCTTCTCGTCCGGGCTGATTAATTTTCTGCATGATGGAAAGGAAACAAAACTACGCTGACTGGCGGCTGGCCCGCGGCTCGGAAGACAACGACGAGGACGAGGAGAGAAAGAAACAGGAGGGACGTGGGCGCCGCGGACACAGCCGGCGACGGCCCCTCTCCGGCGAACTCGTGGCGAAGTTTCTGGCCTCGGGGAATCCAACAACGTGCCACCCGCGAGGGAGGGAAGAAGAAACGTGCCAAAAGGGTTGGCCTTGACTATTAATTATGGCAAGGAGAAAGCCCGGAGTGAGCTCCGGGAGCAGAGGTCGGGCGTCTACCTGCCTTGGGGGGAGGAGTTTCCTCTCCAACTCTTCTCTTGTGCTAATAACTTTTGGTGACGGGAAGAAGTCCCCAGGTGAGCAGGAGAAATCCTGCCCCGAGGCTCTAGAATGGGGCGGGGGTGGGGGGAGGAGAATTTCGAGGAGCGACTTGCCCGTCCCCTCCCCAAGTAATCCACCACTGCAGGGTCTGCGCAGCTCGGCCGTGAGTCCCTGCACCCCACTTCTGTCTGTAAAAGAAAAAAAGCCAACTCGGTGGAATGCTGACGGGGGACTTGGGTTTCAAACAATGTGTCTTGAAATCGGACTAGGATTTCCAGAGTCACTTGAACGCATCAACACGAAGACTCCTTCGCAGTTTGCGGCGCGCCATGTCGCCGAGGCCAGGTGCAGGCTGAGACCTTCTGCGGGCTCTCCCTGGGCCCACCGAGAGCGGAGGCTGGGCCTCCGCGCACCAGTCGGCCCCGGCCCGCCCCCGGCCCACAGTCCCCCGCCGTCCCCGAGCCCGGGAGGGGAGCGCGGGAGCGCGCAGGCAGGCCCCGCCGCCGTCCGGGTCCCAGAACCGCCGAGAGGCCGCCTTTCCCAACCGAGCGGTTCCTGTCCGCGGCCTCGGGCGGAGCGGGGACCACTCACCGCCGCTTCTGCCCGCCCCAGGTGCGCGCTGGGGGCTGCGCGGGGCGGGCCCGGAACCATCCCCGGCAAAGTCACATTGGAACACAACTCTCCTACGCTCGCTCGGCCTGGCGACCCACCGGGTCTGGGACCACAACACTCATGGGGCGTTATTGCACTCCCAGATTTTTATGGGGTTGGGGAGTGGTGATCAACAAGAAAAAGGAGACCTGGAGGCCTTCAGAAGAGGCCGAAAACGGAAAGCGAACCCTGGTGAGCTGCTCTGGGCTGGGAGAGAGGTGGCGGAAAAGAGCGAGCGGCGAGCACCGGGCCGACGAGCTGCTGCGCTCCCCGCCTCCTCGGTTATCCGCTCGGCTTTCGTCTCCGGTTCATTAGGGTCTGGCAGGGCTGCGGCGGCGGCCACCGCGCCCGCGGACCCGCGAGCGAGCCGGCCCTAGAAGGAGCCTATCATTATTTTATTATTGTTTTTATTATTATTAGCATAATTATTATCCATCCATCTTGCTACATCTGCATCTTTTTGTCTCGCACTCTGAAAACGTCCTTGGGATCAATGCAAATGACCCCAACCACATCCGAAGGCCAAAACGCGAAGATCGCAGGGAGAAGGCTAGAATGGGCGTTGACATAAAACAAAACCGCAAACCAAACCCTTCCAAAACACCCCACATTAGACTCTCAGGGTTTCCACGACGTTTTGTAGAAGCGGCGACCCCAGGAGCGAGCTCCCTCCCTTCCTGCCGCTCCCGCCCTCATCTGCGGATCACAGATTGTTCGCAATGATCGTTATTACACCTTAAAAATGTATCCGGAAAAAAATACATCAGCCTTTTGAAGAACTCCACGTTCGCAAAGGTGCATCGGTCGAGTTATTGGAGGTACTGGGGTGATGGTAGGCAGAGGAACACACAGATATGGATATAGACAGACAAACAAGGCAGACGGACACTTACCTTACAGCCTCCTGGAAGGTTAGAAAAAAATCAAATTATCCTTCAAAATTCCAAATAGCCAGCTATCCTAAAAGAAATCAAGAGTATTGAGTTAGAAACTTTGCGGTCTTCGCCCTTCCATAAAAAGTCAAACACAACGAAAAAATTTTTTAAAGAACCGAAAATGAGGAAAGTAGCTCGAGTTCGGAACGCGCGTGGGCCTTCTGCGATACATACAAAGGAGGCGTGAGGAGGGCTGCTCTAGCGATTTTTATTTTTAATAACAGTGGAGGCCGAGTTGGAGCTGAGGTTGGTTCCGCTCTCAGGCAGATTTGCTGAGAAAGCGCCTCTCTGGCAACTTTTTGACGCAAACTCTCCAACCAATGGCAGGGAGAGAATGATTGACACATCTAAGCCAGAGGGAAAATAATAAAAACACACAACAGGGGGAGGAAAACAGGCCGCTGCTGCACGGGGGGACGAGCAGGCAACAAATCCAGGCCTCCGACATTACCAGAATGTTCTTGAAAGACACTGGGCTCTGCTTAAAATATACATTATGGGCCAGAGCATGTGAACTAATTGTATAATTAAAATGATGGACAGGGAGGTCTCTCCTTACTTTCTCCTCTTCTTCCTTTCCTCCCTTCCTCTCTCCTCCCTTTTTTTGGTTTGTTTTTGTTTTAGCGAAGGGGAGAAAGGAAACCCATACGGTGCAAGATGGGAAGATAAAAATATTTAAGACTGGAGCAAGGATAGGCTGGGGAGTAACTGGGTTATCGCGTTCCCCGCTAGCAGTAAGTGTGTGTGGATCAGACGCAGAGAGCAAGTCAGACTGAGCTTAGAATCACGACGATGTGTTCTCAAACAGGGTCAGACCCCGCTGAGGGTACCAGGAAGGGGAAAGGAACCAGGCCTGGGAGTGAGGCGCGCGCGCGCGCAGGCAAGAGAGAGACGGAAACGCAAGTCCAAGAACAAACTATTTTCAAAAATTCAGTGTCTCTCCCACTCATTACGCCCTTGAAAGCATCCCCCGGTCCCCGGAGCCAGAGACCCGGGCTCCCGGGATCCGCGCAGGGTTTCGGAGTTTTAAAAAGCCCAAGGCAGGCTTCAAAGAACACGAACCCCGGAATCTAAGCCCACGGCCGGTTTGGGGAGGCAGCAGGAGCCAGGTCAGGATCTGGGGCGTGAGAGTGGGGTCCGCAGGACACTCGGGGAGGGAGCGAACGCTGGGGGCTGGCGTTGGAAACAATCCGAGTTTCCGCGTTAAAAGAAACGCCGCCCAGCGCGGCGGCGGGGCCTGGAGCTACCCGAGCCCAGGCGGCCCGAGCTGGGGCCGAGACCCGAGGACCGGAGCTTGTCGACACGGGGGACCGAGGCGGGAGAGCGACCCCGGGCCCCACTTTCCCTCCTGATGCCGAGAGCCGGACCCGACAGATTTCAGAGAGACCCAAGTCGCTAGAAAAGCAGAAACGGATTGGCGGGGTGTGGGGGGCAAAAGTGGACCTGCTGGCGGGGTGTGAATGGGGGGGGGGGTGCAGAAGACAGCTCCCCCCAGCACTCCCACTGCCGGAAAAGAAAAATAAAACCTCTTCCTACACTCCCTCCCCTCCAACCACCACCGCGGCGAGTGGGCCCGAAGAAACAGCTCGCTGCCTTTAATTTGGGGACCTATGTTAATGAAGTCGGTAATTAATTCGTCGCTTTGTTGTCGGTTCTTATACTGTATGTGTAATCAAATGTGGCCGTCCTTGGGATTTACAGCAATTAACGAATTACGGGCGCGCGCACCAGGCAGCCGGCGCTCGGCGGCCCGGCTGGGCGCGCGGCGGGGCCTCCAGCCTCGCAGGTGGCTCTGGAGCTTTGGGCCCAGGCGTCCCCACGAGCCCCGAGCGGCTCCGGGTCTGCCCAGCTCCTCCCGGGCCCTCCGAGACCGCCCCAGGCCGAAGAGACCCGTTGGCTGTCGCGTTCCCAGGAGTGGCGACTCTCTGGGGGCCCGGGCTGGGGGGAGGGTGAGTACGAACCTTTTTTCTCACCCGGCCCCCTCTGTACTGAAACACCTGGCGACTGCCCCCGAGGCCTTTAATGGGGGGGGGGGGGCGGGGGGGCGCGACAAATGCCTCCGGCGGTCTGGCAGCGCGGCGCGGGGAGGGAGCGCTCGGCCGGAGTCACCGTGCGTGCTTTCGGGGAAGGAAGGGCAAATACACCCCGCTCCCCTGAGCCGGAGCCTCATTCCTACTCCGAGAAAAGACAGTACTTCCCTCAGTTTGATCACAATGATGGTTAAAGCATCAGAGAACGAAAAAGAAAAATGGACGTGGTGGGTCTGGCGGAGGGGAAGAGCTGGAGGGAGGCCTTGGAGACAGTGGGGGCGGGGTGGGGTGGCGAAATATCACAACACGCGCTTGTGATCCCCACGAAGTAAGCGAAAAATTTTGGACTTGGACATCTAACTGCTGTGGGGTGCAGTGTCGTGGGAAACCCCTCAAGCCCGACGTGGAGGTTTGCGATGTCCTCTCAGACGAGGGGGCAGCTGAACCTCCCGGAAAACTCCGGCTCTCTGTTCGACTGGGGCAGATTTGGGCGCCGCGGGCCGTGGGAGGGCTCTTCCCTCCCCAGCGGCCGGGGGCAGACAGCTCCCGCTTCTGCTCTGCCCTCCAGTCCAATAACTTCGCAGAAATGCGGGACCAATAAACCACGAGTTGGAAATGGACAGTGTTAAATAAACAAGGGTCTCTTTAAAATTCTCATCCACTTCAGATGTCTAAAGTAAGATTGTGATGATTTTGTCACGGTTTGGTAAATTTACCCCTTTAAGAGGCTTTCATAAATCCCAGAACACACCTTCAGCCAGATTTGAATATAGATTTAGGTTTTAAAACCCAGAAGCTGGAAACACTGCTTTATCAAAGAGAATTTCCCTTTAGCTTAGCAATGTGCTGAAGCTCTTAAAAGATTGGATCTGAGAGAGAGAGAGACAGAGGGGAGAAAGAGAACTAGAGACAGAGAGAGGCAGACAAAAAAAAAAAAAAAGACTTTCTTTTTCTTTCTAGAGGAATTCTGCCCAGACTCTGCAGCAGTTCGTAGCAAGCAAGCTTTCTCCTGAGTGTCTCCTGGAAAAGTTGCAAAATTGCTCTTCACCTGTAAGAACATGCTTTTTATCTTCCAGTCTCTTCTTGTCAATTCGGAAATTGCAGACAGCCGGGCTCAGGTACAGTCCCCACAAACCCTACTCTAGGTCAGGACAAAAGCCACTGGCTTTGGAGGCAGGAGGGGGCTGGGCTGTTGTACTGAAAACCTTAGAGGCTTGGTGGGAGAAAGACTCCTTGGATGAAAAGTCTAACTCTTGATTTCCAGTAAGTCCTTGAACTTCCCATACTTGCTATGTGGTCATTGTATTTTCTGTTCATGTTTAACTTTTTTTTTCTGTGTCCTGTGTCTTTTGAAAAAATTTTTCTGTGAATCTGACTTATGATGGCATGCTTTATGTTTTTGTAATTTTCATTAACAAGTGGATGGTTTTAATTGCCACGAGTACAATTATCTGGCTATGAATATGAGATGTAAGCATTCAGAAGCTAAATTAAGAAAACCAATACACAGGGATTCAAATTATTTGTCAGCGCTTGCATGCAGTTTCCAAACTATGGCTGACGTGTATTTTGAAATCTAGATGCTAGCTCCGCTTACTTTCTCCACTCCACATGCCAGACCACTTTAAAATATTCCAAACTTTCCTCCAAGTTTATTAACTATGGTGGGGGGAGGAGTGGAGGAGTGGGAGGAGAAAGGAGAGAGATCTCAGGATTCTTCCAGGCTAATTAAAAAAGAAGAACAAAACCCATATTCCGTGAGAACACAGCCTCCAAGGGGGAAGGAGCCAGCTAGACTGCCTGAACACTTACTTCAGAAATATGAAGATTAATTTCCGATCTTTCCAGAGATTCAGTGGACAGTGGGGGACCACATCTTGCCTTAGAACTGCCATGATATTACAAAGAAGTCATTTTTCATTAGGTTTTTAGATATATCTTTATTAAAAACTTTGACAAGATTAACTTTAATTAATTTTTTAACAAGGGTTAAAGATTGGCAATGCAGGCAGAATTGGGGGGAAATAGAAGGCAACAGATCACTATGTTTTAAGCTTGGGTCGCTTATTCCCTGTATTGCGGTTGTCTCAGAAGAGAGGGTAAGGGGGAAAGAAATGACTTCAAAGATAGGATTGTGCCGTCTTGATAAAAGGGTAGGAGGCAAATTCCAAATGCAAAAAAAGAGGAAAAGAGGACCATGTTGTTCCGGAATGAAACGGATTAAGATTGTGTGACAAGTGCGAGATGTGGGGCTGTGAGACATTTATGAGCTGAATGTGAGCTGGGAGCTCTGGTTTGTCCCCGAGCGTGTGCGGACCAAGGCTGTGTGCAGAGCAAGTTTAGGGTGGGGGAGAAGAAGGGCATGTGTGAGTGTGAGATGGAGAGTGAGGTGAGGGGTGTGGGTTGGGAGGGTGTGGACAGGAAGGTGGATGGATTGATGAAGGGTGGTAACTGTCAGTTTACATAATTTTCGTCTCCTGGTCCTGAAGTTTCCTTGAAATCAATCCTACTTCAGGCAGCAGCCTTGAGCTTACAGAGCTGATATAAAACAACAATTACAGTCCAATATCTTGCCTGTTTGCAAACTTCATTTAAAACTGGGGGAAAAAAGACCAGGGAATGGTTTTGTAAGAAAGGCAAAAAGAAGAAAAGAAAACCACAGTGAAGCTTTAAACTAGTTTGGATAAATCTCTGATCTTTTATTTGTAACCTTTTACAAGCTTTATTTCCCATATATGAAAAGCTCCTTTTATATGGGCACGACAGACTTTTCCTTTGGATTTTTAATTAGAGCCCATCAATTGTAGCCATATTTAAGAATCAATATAAAGTAATCCTTCGAGATGGGATAAGGTTTTAATCGAAAATCTAATTTCCCACTCTTTGCAGATCATTTTAAGGGGCTGGTTGATTAAAAAAGAGTTTAATTTTTAAAAGACATAGCACCTGAAAACCTGGAAAAGATCGTTTTGGCAAAAAAACCAACTGATGTTGCCTGACAAAGGAAAAAAATGTCTAGCTGTTGTTGGGAACTTTCCCCCTCTATTTAGAAGAATTTGACTTATTTTTTTCTCAAACACTATACTCTAATCTGGTTCTTGTGAGAGTATTCGCATTGAATGGGGAGAGAAAAAAAGAGGAATTGTTTGTCTAAAATAGGATTTCATATGCAAAAATAGTAACTTAAATTTTTTATTAACAAAGGAAACACACATCTTGACAGGTCCTTTTCACTATGTGCTCCCAAATTTCCAAGATTAGGAAATGAATAACACACACTTTTCGTTTTTTGTTCATGGATGCAAACTTTCCATTTTCATATCCAGGAATGAATATTTCCAACCAATTTTTAAACTTCAATGCTACAACTTTGCAATTTTAATTTTTTATAACAATTGAAAAGTTGCTTATCACAAAGGCATAGAATTTTAAACAGTTCTACCAGAGTCCTTAGCTTTCAATTTATCTTTTTTTTTGAAAAAAGAAGAAAAATGAAAGCAAGGAAGGAAACAAACAAAAACTAATTATAGGAGCACAGCTCAGAGAATTTTTGCTCCTTAATGATCAAGCTGAGCTGTTTGTTCAAAGACCACACATTACCTAAATGTGCACGGTGCATATTCAACAAACATCACTGCTTTAGTTTAAGATCTGCAGATCATCTCTAAACTAGACGGGATCCCCTCAAAAGTTTATAGGCGACTTTCCAGACAGTCATTGCCTTGTTTTTATTGTTACATCTGTTAAGCGCATTTGAAAAAACGAACTCATCGTATTTTGCTTTTTTAAATCTGAACGAAGGGGTTTGAACGTATTTGATACTCATGCTTTTCTTTTATCTGCAGAAATTTCAATTTGTTTAAAAGGCTGGCGTTTAATGCACTGCATGACCGCATAAATTTTAGAGAAACTGTCTTGTATTTCTCCGTAATCGCATCTAATGAAAACCTGGGATTTTCCATTATTTTTTAAAAAATGTGAAAATATAATGCATCTTCATTAGGAAAATTGACTGCTGTGCTCAAGACAATTCTTAATTGAAAAGGCAACCTATTTTAATGGTGTGGTTGAGAAGAAGATTACATACTTTATCCAAACACAAAGACAATTAATAATGAGAAGCAGGCTGCTGCCATTAACTCTAATGCAGTTGCATCAATGTCAGTGAAAAGTGCTCATACCTGAGATACACGGTGCACACTCCCCCGGCTCCCTCCTTCCCCAGTTCACCCACTCCTTAATTTGGGTTTCTTAATGTGCAAGCCCCAGAGACAGCTGTGATCAGGCGGGCTAGTTTCGGGCAAGTGCCGCGCGGGGCCAGGCGCCCCTTCCCGCGGGTGGCGCGGTGCCGGGCAGCGCCTCCCGGCCGCGGGCGTCCGGATGGTGGGGGTCTCCGCGCAAACCTCGCGCCCTCCCCCATGCGCGTGGAGCCGGACCAGGGCGGCCGCGGGCCCCGCGCGCTGGAGGGTTTGGAGACCTAGGGTCACCTGGTATATGTGGGGAAGTTTACCAAAAGGGATTGGGCTGCCTCGGAGACTGGGTTCTACTTTGATTCACTTAGGGAAAAGTGGGGTAGAAAAATCTTTTTAAAATTGAGAGTGAGGACGGCTGGGCGCAAATGGTCATCCGGCGAATCGACCAAGTTTTCCAAAGCGCCCCCTCTCCAACTCTCGGGCCAGGAGAGCAACGCGTGCATGTGTGCGTGTGCGCGCGCGCGTGTGTCTCCGTGTGTGTGTGTGCTCGCGTGTGCGTGTGTGCTGAAGGGGAGATCCTAACCTTTCCTAGGTTCGAGCACGCCCCGACTCCAGGCTGGGGGTTAGAAAGGAGGAGGCGGCCACCTCTGGGCTTTTCCTTTCCCGAGCGAGGCGCAGCCAACTCAAGCGTCGCGCTGGCCGCCTCGAACCCGTGGCGGCGAGCTGCGGGAGCCAGCGCGGGAGGGGAGACCCCGGGCTCCCAAGCCTTGGCGCCGAGCGAGCGGCGGTGCCTAGTGCCAGGCGTGGTCCCGCGGCCAGCCGAGCCCGGCGCTCTCGGGCGCGAGGACTGGAGGACGCGGTCCACCTTCGTGGTCGCCATGCCCCGGGGCGGGTACAGGCTGGAGAAGGGATAGATCTCTTTTCGGTGCTTTGGGAGGTGCTTCAGGGCCCGCAAAGGGCTCGGCGCCTGCCGCCTGACGTCCCACAGCCCTGGAAACCCGCTCTGCCTCTGTCCCTTCCCCAGTGCAGTCTCCCAGCCAAGGCTCAGGCGGCTGGGGAGGGGGCACCCATCCATCAGCATCACTCTCTCCCCCAGTGTGGACCAGGGCGCGGCTGCAGGCTAACAGGCTCACTCAGACCAGGCGGTCACCTCCTTTCACCAAAGGGTTGGTTGGGGGCGCGGTCCTTTGGGGCGTTCTGAAGGCTTCTTGCTTTGGCCAGCCACGCAGAGCGCCAGGGAGAGAGACACTTCTGGGGTCTGAGCCTGTGGGAGGTGCTTGGGAGGGAAGAGAGAAGAGCAGGTAGTCAGACTTCCAAGGCTATCCAGGCGGCAGTCAGAAACACATCCTGTGGAGGAAAAAGGAGGGACCCTATCCTCCAAGGCCCAAGTGGATACATCCCTTTCCCTTGAGGGATAGCCTCACAGGAAAGTTCCTTCCACAAACACACATTTCCCTCTGCAGCCCTCCGTGTGGCTGTGCCAGCTTTGCTGCCCTCAGTCAGCCGCACCCCCACTTTCCCTCATGTTTCCATATTCATCTACAGACTTCCTGCAGACTTGCCATTTTTGTGATTCTGCCACCGGTTAGGGAGCCTCTCAAAGCCTCTGAAGACCAGCAGACCTGGAGTTTTCTCTGAAGCCCCAGGCTCCTTCCCCCTACCCCTCTCCCCTCAGGACAGGTGGATCGCTAGAGCATTGTAACCTCCCTTTGGTGAGAGCCAGCTATCAGCTATTTGTCACTGTCTGGGAACCTCTCCCCTCCTTCCCCATCTCATTCTATACGATATATGTACAGCTTTTCCTGTTCCTTTGGACTGCCTTTTTCAGATCGCAAAAGTTGAAGTACTCCAGTAACTAGCAAGCAAGCCTTGGTTTCTGCTGGTGCTGAGGCCATGTGTGTCAGCTGGGTATCAGGGGAAGACCAGGTCTCCTAGACCAGGAAGAAGTGGTTCTCTTCTTGGGATCGCTTGAAATTTAGATGTCATATTTGCCTAACAACATAAGAACAACAACAGACTAACTTGTATTTGTGGATCTGTTTCTTGGCATTTGACCTATGGATGCTGGAGGCGTCTTTATTAGCATGTGTGTGACTTGGATAGCCACTCAATAATGACAGTCCTAATCATTTATTGAATACCATTTAAGCTAGTTCAGCAAGAGACAGTAGCTCTTAGCCTAAATAGCAGTTATCTGGCAGCTTATTCAACTAAGGAACAAGCAAAAAGTGAAAGATACAATTGCTTCCACTACTTAGCTCCTGAATATGACAGAGTCACCATTTAAGGGACACGCAGACCACACCAAAAGTAGATAGTGTGTTCTTCTGGTTGTACTCTCTTGTATTTGATGTACAAAATATGTCAAAGAAACAGAAAAAACAGGCATAGTTTATAGATATTGAGTATCAATGGAATCATGGCCCTGAGTTTATTTTGACCTTTTCCTACTGTTTCAATAAAAAACAGAAGCAAAGGCTTGAGTGAAGGTTTTTTCTAACAAAGGGACATTCTGTAGACACTAGATATTCACCAAGGAGTTGGTCACCTCTAGTAAGCCTGTGTCTATGGTAAAACACTTGGAGGGAAACTAAACAATTCCATTATCGTTAAGAAATATTCTTAAATGTCCTGGTAGTTGACATTGGGTAGTTACAACCTCAGTCAACTGTAGAGTCCTAATGAAGACATTCCAGTAAAAGCAAAAACCACTTTACATTAGACCAAATAGTCTTAAGTTCTTTTGCACATTTGGATCAATTTGGTCTATTAACCAATGTATTCACACACGGCAGGATGGATAAATCCATTTACTTTTCATGAGCAAAATTTTCCATTGAAGTCTCTGGTTTCTCTAAAGATGTGTGATTATCAATCCAAGAAGTCTCCAGAGCACAAGTCTGGTTTTTTTTGAAGCTGATTGTAACATGAACTTGCATGTATTCACTCATTTATTCATTCAAGAAACATATTTGGGGGCCTACTATGTATTATGCAATTGTCAGGAGTTGATTATGTCTAGAGATTCATGCTCAGGACCAGGAACTAAGTTATTTTTCTTTTATTTTTTAAGGCAGAAGCAAATGGTTATAGTAAGCATTCATCTAAAAGTTCAAATTATCCTCTCTCTTCTGGAAAAATCACCATCCCAAATCTGAGGGCAGAAGTCATCTTGATTTCTCTAGTTTCCAGAGTATAGATGATTACTGGGAACAAAAATTAAGCCTGGGGAGATTTGTCAGTTGCCCAAAGTTGTGAGTACTTGTGTTGATCATCCTCAGCAGTGTTCCTTGGGAAAGCTGTAGGAGTTGTTTGCATTAACTGACGAAAGTAGATGACTCTTAATGTTCAGATTTGATTTGTTTCTAAAAAATAAAATTAGAAGGCAACGGAGTGTATAATTTATCATGTGTTTAGATAATGTGCCCTGCAGTAGAAGATAATTTTTTTGATACGAATAAAAACAAACTTGAGATTTAACTCTATATTCTTCTATGCAATATCTAAAAGATATACTGTCAGTGTGTATAGCATCATTACATTCTTATCTTATTTTTAAGATAATGCAAAAAAAGTATTCAAAATAATCATAAATATTATTTACTTTTTAAATGCCTTTTTTTCTGGGCTAGAAATGGTTATTGTATATTTATCTATTTGTTTTTTGGCCAATTTGGCTTCAACTACTCGCCGGTCCTCAAAGTTAGTGGGTTTTATTTCCCTCTGAATGTAGGATTTCCGAAGTAACAACTTACACTCAAGTATAGTCTTTCCTATAAAGATTCTCTCCCCTTCCCTTTTGATTTGCTTTCCATCCGTAAAGCAGACATTGCTGTGCATTTTTCCGTAGCTCATTGATGGAGGTATTGAATATGGTGATCAGACAGGGTAGAACTGAGTCTCCATGAAGGTGTCCAGTGTATAAAACCTCCCTTTCTCTGGTGAACTCTGACAAGAGAAATTAAATGTCACCTCTTATAAAGCAGTCTGACTGATCTGTATCTTTTTGGACCCACTAGAGTCTTTGAGCCGTCTCTTCACCAAGAGTTATTTTCTTTTGAGTATGATTTTGTGGGTCATGGCACCCATGCGTAGCCTTTGGTCTGTACAGAGGCCATATTTTGATTAACTCCTTTGGTGCAAACTATTCAGAAGGCTGTTGGGTTGTTGTTGTTTTTTTTTTTTTATCCTAAAAACATCCAAAACCTCATTCTTTACTTTCCAAATTTGGTCTTTTTAATTTCCCTCACAGCTAGGAGGATATGAGAGCCCTTTTGTTCTGGAGCCGTGGTTCTGGTGGTCAGGCTGTTTGTTTGTCCCAGGCACTGCACTTAGGATTTTGAAGTGCCCTAAATTCTTCAAACTAAGCCCCTATAGTCCTCATACCACCTCACCAGCTTAGATTATGTGATCTTGGGAATGAAAAAAACAAAGTTTCCATGAGATTAGGTAGCTATTCATATTATAAATATGACTTTATTAAATTTAACTGGCAAAGAGATCTATTGCAAGTAAAGAAGGTGAAAATACAGGCTTAAAATATCCAGGACTGAAAATAGAACATTTAATTTCTGATTGTCTCTGCAGGTGGGGTATGAATAGAATGCTAGTGTTGCTGCTGCCAGAATGCCTGCCTATTTTTATGCTTTCATAAGGGATATGGCCAATGGAAAGGGACACTTACTGAAGTTCGACAGGGTTTATGTAGAAATCCATTAGGCTTAAGGAGGGCAGTATCTGCCTTATGGAAGAGAGTGGGCCTTTGGACGCTAAAAAGGTATATGTGAAATGAAAAGGAGATGAGAATCCAGACACTCCATCAGCAGCCTTACCCTGTGACGGACCCAGAGGCCACTCCAAAGCCACCAGGGCAACTGCCTGTTCAGTTTGCCAAAGAGCCAGATGCTGCTGCTTGGAAGAATCTCCTCCACAGCTTGATGTCTGGGTCCTGTGATTGCCATCCAAGGAACAGTGGTGGGGCATGCTGGGATGCATGCAATCCCGGCATCCCACTATAGTGTTTTCTTTTTGAAAAAGAATCATTTTCAATTAAAGAAGTTTTAAAACTCGCCTACTATTTTTTGAAAATTTAAAAATTAAATTGGAGGACAACAGCACAAATCAAGGCTGTATATTTGGAAAAAAAATCCACCTAAACTTTGCTTTGTTTATGGGTCATATTTAATTACCCCATGAAGATTGGAACAGTTAGAAGAGACAAAAGACCATGATTCACAGTGATGAAAGAAAAGTCACTACAATCTAGAAGAATGTTAGTGCAGATAATATTTATTATTTATGTTATTAACTATGACCATTTATAAAATTTATTTACATGAAATAAAAGTAAGATATTCAATTTTAGTGTCAGTTTCACAACAGAATTTTGATTGCGGGTGCCACTGAACATGTGTTTAAATAAAAAAGGCACCAAGAAAAATGATAAGTGACATTTAAGGGGAAAAATCATGCCTGACTGAGTGTCTGATGAGTCATTAACGTCTCTTCTTAAATATCAGCAGTATTGTGACATGGAGCAACATCCCTCCTTTGCAGAATATGTGTTCCTCTCTGCTGTGGGGCAGCGGAGTGAATGAGCCACTGTAAGTCTTCAGGCACTCAGACCACTTCCACAAAGGAGCGTAATTTGATTCCAGTGTACAACCAAAATCTTTGCTCTTTTTATGTAATCTTTTATTTTTGTAATTATAGGAATTTTTTTCCTTTAATATTCCCGGGCTTTGTCTAATAGCTGATAGTGAGTGCCTGAGTGCCAGGGTAAATCTGTAATTTCTGTAATCATTGTGATCAGTGTGAATCATGTCATGATTAATGCGGCCATACTAATAGGTAATGGCTAAAAAGAGAATCAAAATATTTGGATTGCAATAACTTACTATGGAGCAGGGTTCTCAACCAGGGGTGGTTTCTGCCCCCAGGGGACATTTGACAATGTCTGGAGACATTTTTGGTTGTCACAACTCTTGTCTAGAAGGGAGAGACCAGAAATGCTGCTAAACATCCTGCAGTGCAGAGGACACCCCCACACAAAGAACTGTCTGGCCTGAAATGTCAATAGGTGCCACATGAGAACTTCTGATGCAGAGAAATAGATAAGTATAATAATATTGACATTTAAAAAATTTGGGTGATTACCAAAATATAGATAGGTATATAGTATCACTAATCCAGATGAAAAGTGAGAAAACTTAGTCACTTAAATGTTTTAAAATATCTTCAGGTTTGGGATAATATAGACAATGCATAAAGGCATATTGTTATTCTTACTTTCTGTAAAATATATTTCTCAGGGCCGGCCGGGTGGCGCAGTGGTTAAGTACGCACGTTCCGCTTCGGTGGCCCGAAGTTCGCCGGTTCAGATCCCGAGTGCGGACATGGCGCCGCTTGGCAAGCCGTGCTGTGGCAGGCGTCCCACATATAAAGTGGAGGAAGATGGGCACGGATGTTAGCTCAGGGCCAGTCTTCCTTGGCAAAAAGAGGAGGATTGGCAGCAGATGTTAGCTCAGGACTAATCTTCCTCAAAAAAATAAATAAATAAAAACTGAACTTTAAAAAAATATATATATATTTCTCATTCTCACTTCCGTTATTACTTAAGCACATAGCTAGCCACATCTTGATGAAATCAATAGCACTTTTAGTTATGCTTATGTTTCATGAACAGGATACTAATTCAGCAGGAAAAACTACATTAAAGATTTTATATATATATGCTTATTTACATATATTTACATATTTATAATATATTAATTTACATATATTTATATTTATAATATATTAATATATTATGTTTATTATATATTAATATATATTTATTATATATATTTTTATATATATTTCAGTATTTACCCTTTTTTCTATTTCTAAAAATTCTTTCCAAAAAATTTGGAAAATGCGTAAAACTATAAAGAGAAAAATGAAAATCCTTAATCCTACCACCTTAAGTTTTTAGTCTCTGTAAACTCAAACTTGTGCACATGGACATCTATTTCTTGATACAAGGACAAATATTGTGTGACAAAATGTTTTATTATGGTTCAGTTTTCATGATATTAACTCTCCTGTGCAGCAGATGAAAAGTGAAATTTTTGGTTATTTTTGTAATTATTCTCAATACTAGCTTTTTTCCCTTTTTTGAGTGTGAATTTTTTTAAGTATTTTTTTTTTAAAGTAATGTGTTCCGTCATACTAAACAGAAGGCCTCTCTCCACACTTGGCCCACACTGTCACCCTGCCTTATCTGTGTTTATCTAACCATATGTATGGCTCGTATCCTAGGAACTTTCCCTGACTCAGACGTCTGTCCTGCAGAGCTAAAGTTGTTGTTCAACAGGTAATGCGTTTGTCTCAGTCAAATTTATGGGTGCGGATTCCACCACTGAAGCAGACTAGGCGGTAGTTAGTTACCAGTGGGCCTTATGGGTCCTGGCAGGGAGACATGGGCACGGAGCCCCTGGCGGGAATGAAACCCAGACAGAAGGGTAGGGAGGATGGCCAGAATGGTAGCCTTGTCCAGTACAGAAAAATTACAGAAGCAAAAAGGACAAATCGAAGTTAATGGAATAAAGCACAGCCTTTAAATAACAAATTGAGCAACAATGAGCTTGTATTAGCATTTGGGCTGTTACACAAGGCAAGACTTCTGCCTTATTAAAGCCTTAATCTTTGGTTTCCTCCTCAGACTCACGTTACCTCTTGGCAGGGAAGCATAAGAGAGTGTGGAAATGGCCCACCATCTTCAGGGTTTATCTTTTCTGGGATTTTAAAATGGGGACTAGCCCTTGAGCTGCCACAATTTTGTCCTACACAGCTGATAACGGCAATTTTATGGAACTCGCCTTGACATAAAGCAAGAGGCTTAACGAACAGTTTCCAGAGCGGAATCTCTTTCCTTCTTCGCAAAGTAGTTCTCATCCCTGGGTTTGGAACAGGTGGCGGGCTCAAACAGTGACGAGCTTGTCTGGGGCACTTCTCATTTTTTTGTAAAGTCTGAGCTGTTGATTTGGAAGACGCCCACCCTCTTGCATCCACCACGTTCAGGTAAAGGAAAGAGAATGTGATGCTGGGCTTTCTAGAGGTTTTAAAAGAATCATTGGAGGAGAAATGAAACATGCTGTGGAATGAATAATATGCCAGTTAGTGAAGAATAATGTAAAGCTACAACTGAAGTGTGGATCCTTTCCACAATAAGGAAAGTAGAATCCTTTTGCCTGTAAGACTGCAGAATTATTTGGCCTGGGTCTGTTTTGGGCGTTCTTCCTCATCAACTGATGATGGGTCTCTGCTGGGCCTCCTCTAAGTCCTGTCCCGGCTGTATCTAAAATTGGCCCATGCCAGCCTGACCATTTCTTTGACTCAGGGCTGACTTACGAGTTATAGAGAAATCCCAGTCTCTGGGTATTTCAAACTTAAAGTTTGAAATTTAAAGTCAAGTTTCTTCATCAACTTTATTTCTACACTTCTAGTTATTTCTGTTCCTACTTACCTATGCAAATGTCAGAATGGGCTGCTCATTTAATTCTGTAGATGTCTGTAAATTTCTGTGACTGTCGATTTTAACACTCATTTTATTTTGTTCTGCCGCTATAAGGAAAGGGCTTATACACACACCCAACACTGACAGGAAGAGTATAGTACTCCTCTGGGCACCACCTAGTGGAGTTTTTCTTCTCTTTCTATCACTTATACATCCTTGACTTAAGGCTACTTCTTGTCATATTCTTACCTGCACTTTCATCATTAATTAAAAAATGAACTAAAGAACCATGTGCTTACTTCTCTATTGGGGTTTTGATGGGTACCTGGGTACAAATGGGTACATGATGCCTGCTTGTATGCAGTTTGTATACATAACACCTAACTTCTTCACAGGCTGTTTAAAACAAGAAAAAAGAAAAAAAATGGAAAAGAGAATGTATAGCCCAGGAAGCACTCGACCCTGAGGACGGATGCTGAGTATTAACGAGAGTATAGGACCTACTTTAGTCACCATTCTTTAAAATACAAAGGATGTGTAGAACCCCGAGTCAATAAGAAGAGCTATTATGATAGAAATGTTTTATGGGCACTTCTGGAGCAGAGCGCATTATTAAAAGGGCAGGTTTGTTGAACTTGAAGGAAGAATGGCTATAGTGATAACCCAATTAATGTTGTGAAAAGCGTAGATTATTTTTAGAAGAGGAAGCTCTCCGTGCCTTCTTTCTGAGATCAGAGATGATGAAAGGATGTAACATAGGGGCTGTTTCAGCTGCACACACAGATTCGCATCCCCACCTTAACCAGCCCAGGGGAAAAACACAGGACTATGTTTGCTGGTGGCCATTGTGGAATCTTTATTTCTGGAAATCTCTGAGAAGGGATTTGAAAGCTTTGGATAAGTACTTTTATTTATACCTTCCTAAAGGTAATCAAATGATTCCTTAAGTTTCCTTCCAGTTCTTATTCTATGATACAAACATAATTTTAAAATTATTTTCATTAATAGCTAAGGGAAAAATTTACTGCCAACTAGTAAATCCTAGGAGGGTCTTCTCATGTTTTGAGGCAATAAGAAGTTAATGTTGTAAAAAAGTTTACTTGTTATAGTTGTTAGTGCCATTGAGTCAATTCTGACTCCTAGTGACCGTGTGGACAGCAGAGCGGAACCCTGCCTGGTCTTTCTGCACCATCCTCTCACCTTCTGGCATTATATCAGACGATGCTCCGCTGCTATTCATGGCCAATTTTTCCGGAAGTGGGTGGCCAGGTCCTTCTTCCTGGTCTGTCTTGGTCTGGAAGCTCTACTGAAACCTTGGGTGACCCTGTTGGTATTTGAAACACCAGTGGCCCAACAACAAAAAAACAAACAACCCAATTAAAAGGTAGGCAGAGGATCTGAACGGACATTTTTCCAAAGAAGATATACAGATGGCTAACAGGCACATGAAAAGATGTTCAACATCACTAATCATTAGGAAAATGCAAATCAAAACCCCAATGAGATACTGCCTCACACTTATCAGAATGGCTATTATTAAAAAGACAAAAAATAACAAATGTTGGAGAGGATGTGGAGAAAAGGGAACTTTTGTACACTGCTGGTGGGAATGTAAACTGGTGCAGCCACTATGGAAAACAGTATGGAGATCCCTCAAAAAATTAAAAATAGATCTACCATATGATCTGGCTATTCCACTTCTGAGTATTTATCCAAAGAACATGAAAACACTAATTCAAAAAGATATTTGCCCCTCTATGTTCACTGCAGCATTATTCACAATAGCCAAGACTTGGAAACAACCTAACTGCCCATCAATAGATGAATGGATAAAAAAAGATGTGGTTTATAAATATGCCGGAACTATTCAGCCATTAAAAAAAGGTGAAATCGTGCCATTTGAGACGAGATGAATGGACCTTGAGGGCATTATGCTAAGTGAAGTAAGTCAGATGGAGAAAGCCATATACCATACGATTTCACTCACATGTGGAAGAAAAAACAACAACAATGAGAACAAACAAATACATAGACACAGAGAACAGATTGGCGATTACTGGAGGGGAAGGGGATGGCGGAGAGTGAGTGTGGTAAACGGGTACATACCATGACGAATGGCAAGTAGACTTTTGGTGGTAAACATGCTGTAGACTAGACAGAAGTCGAAATATAATGATGTACACCCCAAGTTTATATAATGTTACAAACCAATGTTATCTCAATTCAAAAATAAAAATAAAAAAAGAAATATCAGTGGCATAGCTTTTGGCATCACAGCAACACGCAGCCACCACAGTATGAAAACCGACAGGTGGGTGGTGCGGTTCCCTGACTGGGAAACAAACTCAGGCCTTGGCTGTGAAAGCGCTGAATCTTAACCACCGGACCACCAGGGCTGGCTGAAAAGATTTACCAGCCTTGAAAACCTCTCTTAAGACAGCTTTTAGTCCCAGATTGCATAGTTCTTTCGTATTTTTTGATATGTACTTTAAAACATTTTTCCTTGTTCATTATCGTCTTTCAATTATTTACTATTTATTTGTAAACTTTTATTACATGCCATAGGTTATATTTTATCCATCAGGGGCCAGCACAAATATTTAAAAAAGATCTAACTTTTTTAAAAAGTTAATTTTATTGTTTGAATTATCACACAGTAAAACTGACCTTTTTTGGCGTACAGTTCTGTGAATTTTTTAACATATGTGTAGATTCATGTAACCACCCCCACAGTCAGGATACCCAGAGCTCTTAACGTCAGACACCCTCCATCTTCTAAAAACTACGTCACTGAGATCCATTCTCTAATGTAATTGCTAAATGAGTTTATATCCAGCAAAACACATAGAGGAATATATTTACTGGAAAAAAGTAAAGTAATATATGTTTATCCATAATAAGTAAAGTGCTTTATTCAAGATATTCTTAAAAGGCCCAAGTTGCTAAATTGGACCTATTGTGTCCAAAGTAATTTTATATAATTCCTTGTTATCACATCAGCTGTCATCATTAACAGATAATAACACACGCACATGCACATGTCAATATGAATACCAAGTTTTCATAATTTTGAAGACTTAGTATCTCACGGTTTTTCATTTTTTAAAATCTAATTTAAACTATGACATGAACTTAACAAGCAGATGATAAGCAAGAGCATTTTACTCATTCACCTGGTGTAGCATCTACCCTGATTGTGTTCTTATTTTATTCTTTCTTCAGAAGTTGGTTAGGACAGATTGCAGAAAGTAGGAATTCTAGCATAAGCCGTCAAAACAAAACAAACTCCTTATCATGCCAGATTTATGTATCCTAAACATGCTACTGTCACGATAACAGAAATAGGCTTGAAGATTCTGCCATGTGTTTCTGGTTGAACTGGATGCAGTAAGAGGTGGTGGCGGCTCGGGCTGTGTGCGCTTCCTGAGCAGAGTCGGTCCTACGTGGGTCTCTCTCACAGGCACGAGCAGTCAGGTCTTTTAGCCAGGTCACCTTTGCCTGCCCGTTCGTAGATATACAGCATGATAATAATTTGCTATAAGCCCAGTTTGTATACACACAGAGAGATAATATAGGTAAGATAGCACTGATTGTTGGCTATCTTTTGCTACAGATAGATGAAAATATGTGCTTGTAATTTTTAGATAGCTATGTTGAAAAAGTCAAGAATTTGTGCTCCGCTAATCACAGTCAACACACTGAATAGAATTCTGTTAAACATGCCCCTTTCCTCCCATCTTTTCTTCAGAAATGGAGGCTATTATGAGACAGTAAGCATAATGGGGTTAAAAATACCTGGAAATTTAGTATGTGGTGTCAGAGAAGACACCACAATAGTCAAATGTAATGAGGTTGGATATTGTGTATTCTTCCAATTTGTCATTTCCTTTCAAAGCTATTATTTCACTCTTACTGATAACCTCTCTTCAGTTAAAAAAAAAATTACCGTTAACGTTCGCTCACTTTTTGCAGGTTTTGAACAATTTTTTAATCCAACAAGCTATTTTACCTGACACAATAGATGTGGTCTTAGCCAATAATCTTCATTGTTAACAACATCCAATGGCTTTTTAACAATTATATGGCATCCATTGTGTTCCATTTTCTTTCCATGGCGGTAAATGCCCTCTAAAGCACTCCAACGAGTAAGGTACCCGAGGTATCACTTTCTTCAAGCTATGCTAGCTGTCTCTAATTCAATTATCCAACCCAAAGACTTCCTTCAATGCTGCAAAATTGTCCTGATACTTCCCCATTTCTGATGTTAGCCTGAGCTGTTTGTGGTTGCTTGGATTGTAAAATGTTTCTTTGTCTATTTTGCTTATCTTTTAAAACCATTTTACTTGTCATTAAGAAATGGTTTCAGATTTTTTTTTAAAGATTTTATTTTTCCTTTTTCTCTCAAAGCCCCCTGGTACATAGTTGTATATTTTTAGTGAGTCCTTCTAGTTGTGGCATGTGGGACATCACCTCAGCATGGCTTGATGAGCGGTGCCATGTCCGCGCTCAGGATTCAAACTGGCCAAACCCCGCCACGTGGAGCGCGCAAACTTAACCACTTGGCCATGGGCCGGCCCCCGGATTTTTTTAACCTTAGGAATGACCATATGAATTATAGGCAGTTGTCATTTGTATAAGCGTCAAGAAGATATGAGCAGCAGGGGAGAGGGGAGTATCAGCATCTCTACGAGTGAAGAAAACCGTGAAGTTACAGCTCAAACTCTGTACCACCCATGCCACTGCTGCTTATTGCTCACCATCTCCTGCCCCCTTATTTCTACGGTAAATCTTATTTGTGTCATTTGATTATTTACTTATTATCTCTAGAGAGTGGGTAGGTTAGTAGTCTCGGAGCTCCAAATACACTCAAAATGCAATAAAGGTCAGAAGCTAGAGAGGATTAAACCCCTCCATGTGTTATAGTGATTGTTATATTTACCTTCTGAAAACACACCCAGCTTTACCCCACAGTTTCATCCTAGAAAAAAGTAGAAATGATATTGGACATATTATCAGAGAGTCAGTATGTGGTTCTTTGCCACTAACTAACCATGAATCATTTCTTCTCTTAGAAGTGAAAATTTGTGATAGTTTTTTATTTCTTTCTCTCTGAATTTTTTTTTTTAAGATTTTATTTTTTTCCTTTTTCTCCCCAAAGCCCCCCAGTACATAGTTGTATATTCTACATTGTGGGTCCTTCCAGTTGTGGCATGTGGGACGCTGCCTCAGCGTGGTTTGATGAGCGGTGCCATGTCCGCGCCCAGGATTGGAACCAACGAAACACTGGGCCGCCTGCAGCGGAGCGCACGGACTTAACCACTCGGCCACGGGGCCAGCCCCTCTCTGAATTTTTAGGAACGGAAATCACAGATGCCAAAATCCCCTCACAGGTTTGATTCTATAGTGACTGAAATGATGAGTCATTTAGCAGATGTGATTTTGCCTTTTTTTTTTTAATCCCTCAAGGTTGATGGTTGTAACTCTCAATCTGTCTACACCACTTTTAAGGTTTTGAACAGTAGGACCCTGGCATACCCACCACAATCAACCTGCATTGTGACTCATTGACCTAGCAAAGGACCAAACAGTAGTTCTTCATGGACTGTGTTAGCTGGAAATGCACTAATTGTAACATTAATTTTGGTGAACATAACGGTTATGCTATAGGATGCTCAGCAGATATTGGTGCTGCTCAAACAAGCATGGTTCAAAGATGTATTTCACGGTCATAGGCCGTCCTCTGACTCTAAAAGACAACGCAGGAGAACCTAGGGTTTATTAAGGAAGACCACTGAGGAAGGAAGAGCAGGCTGCATCTATCTGAGATAACCCGTGAGAGGTGCCAGTCTCTGCCCTTTGAAAGATCACTGCTCAGGGAGTCAGCTAACCTGTTCTTGAGGTTATCTCTGTACACCTGTCTGTTCATCTCCACTTCATAGAGCTAACACGCTTCTTTTCTCCCCCACGTGTCAGAGGCATTTGTCAGATGGCACCTTGGACATTCAGTAGAACAGGGAGTAGATAAGCTGATGAAAAAACTGGGGCTTTCAGAAGAGATCAACAGCTTGTCTATTTATCAGACTTATTTAATTTTCACTGATCAGATTGAGGCATACAAAAACATGATCAGAAAAAGGCCTGGGAGCGGGGAGGGGGCAGCGTCTGGTATGACTGGCTCATCAGTAAAGGAACTCCAATAAAAAAAGTGAAAAAGAGAAAAGGAAGGAAAAAATGGAAATTTCATTTCAACTAACCCAACTAATTTTTTCCCCAGAAGAATAGTGGGTTTAAATACATGAACTATATTTAGTACAGATTAATTAATTAATATTATAAATACAGATTCAATGGAAGCTTGAAACACTATGAGGACGAAAGAAATGGTGAGCATTATACTTAGTTACATATAAATACTAGCTGAAGGTAAAGCTTCTTATTGATGGAGGGACCACAGTTCATGGAGCTTGTTTTCTTCTGTGAATTAGAAAGTGTTAATTCAGCTATAGCAGTTCATGCTTGGTTTTGTTCCTTCCTTCAGCAAATGCTTGCTGAGCACCCACAGTCAGCTAGAAGCTGTGGGGCTGTGTTGCAGCACAATCCACGGGGGTACCTGGAGACAAAAGCCTGTCAGTCACGGTCCCGGCAAGGAATAGATGGTGCACTCAAGCATGGCAATCGAGGAGAATTTAATGAAGGGAGTTTTTATTAATGTATTCGAAGGGGTAAGGGAACCCACGAGGAATGGTGAAGCACCATGGATTAGCAATATCGGGGAGCCGTTGCCACCCCTACACCTGAAGGGATAAAGGGAAGGAGAAGTTACTGGATCCCAGGGCAAGCTGTAGCTATGGTTGTGGCTGCAGCCCTAGGACAGAGCCCCCTGACAGGAGCTGTGGCCTTCAGGAGAGGAATGCTGACATATCACATCCCAGCAGGAAGGGACTGGGCTGCACCCTCTGACTTCCTGCTGGTGACTGTCATGGGTTAAATGCAACTCCAAATCAGAGAACAAGGGAGCCCACTGACATAATCCATGAAGGCCAGCATCCCAGTGTACAGAGCTGGATGGAGAAGGATAGAGGGTGGTTCTAGAGGGGCAGGCAGCACACGCGGTACATTGACCCTGAGATATGCATGCAAAGAAAGATAACCACAGAATAAGGCAACAACACAAAAGATGTCTCAAGATAAATGATATGTGGTATAGATAATAAGTCCTGGGTGAGGGTGTGGCATAACTCAGGGAAGACTCCTGTAAAGAAACGAATCCTTCTGTGGTTGGGTCTTTAAGAAGGGGTAAGGATTAGGTCAGCACAAAGGAATGTGGAGGACAGTCTAGTTGCGGGGGCAGGGGGGAACATTGACAACAAAGACATGGAAATAAGAACAAATATGGCATGACCGAGAGACTATACCTAACTGGCTGAAAAGGTAAATGCCACAATGAAAATGTCAAGGACTTTCAGGGAGAATGGTGACCCACTTCCATTTATGAGTTTTTTCTGTATTTTTACTGAGTGCCTGCTGTATGCCTTGTAGTCTGTAAACCTTTTGGAGAGAAGAGGACATTGAAGATAGGCTATCTGGCCCCAAGAACCTTTCACTTCCGTTTGCCATTCACAAGAAGCAGTGAAATAGTTAGTCACAAAATAGACAAAATGCCAAAGTGAATGGTCCTTGGAGTTCAAAAAAGGAGTAGTACAGAATATGCAACTCCTGAAGTGTGCTCAGTCATTTTTTTATTCATTCTACAGACATTTTTGGAACGTCTACTATGTGCCAGGCACTAGCTAGTAAAGATGTAATTCCTTGTGGTGATCCAGTTCCAGAAGTCAACAAAGGAGAGTTTGGCTCAGACTGAACCTCACCTAGTTTAGACAAGAACTAAATAAAGCAGGCTTTTCCAAAGTGTACCCTAATGAATCCGCAACAGGCCCTCCCTAAATAGGTGTTGACCAAATGAATGAGATAAGTAATTAAAATGAGGAAGTGTTACAAATTTGCATGATGTTTGGGAACAATGCATATGATGGTGATTAATGTTGATTTCCAGAACCTAATCATAGTGTGTGTGGACCCACAATGGAGGCAGGACCTGGCCTGTGTTGCTCACTGACGTCATCCCAGCTCCTAGCAGAGGGCCCAGCACGGAGCTGGAGCACATCTATGTCTGCCGAAGCAGTGCTGGGATGAGTGAAGAAATGACTGTGCATTTGAATCAAGGGTTTTTACAGTAAGGTTGCTTGGGGTGGTGGTCCCTGCCCACCCTTGGGCGGATGTAGTTGCCGTCACAGTAGATTAAGTAGCCTTTCAGATTTTTAATGAGTGCTTCTTTAAGTGCATCTTAGCTTTTCCTCACTTTAATTTCTTGTGAGTCCCAGATGACTGCTGCTTAAATTGCTCTAAATATAAGGGGGGGTGGGTCGTGTCCTGCATCACCTTCAACAGGCAGCGCATGAGGGCATCACGGGAGGCGGCAGAGCTGCTGTCTCCACCGGCACCCGGGTGTGCGTACCTGTGGGCGGCCTCAGTGCACTCGCACGGTCACCTTTGTTCCTTTCTTTGAGAGCTCTCCCTTTTTTTCCTACCACCATTAAAGTCACATGAAGTCATTCTGAAGTGCTTCTCGTAAACACCAAGCGAGAAGTACAGCCGTGAGAGAAATTATTTACCTGTGTGGAGTAGGTTATTTTTTTAATTTGTAACCTGAGTGACATTCATTTTAGAGAAGAGAGTATCGGGGTGTGCCCCCCCAGGCTCTATTTACTCAACGTGGAGTGTGGCTTTTTTTCCCCATAGGGTAGCTTTAACCCCACTGGCTTATTAATTATGACACCTGAGGATAAACTTCTATTTACTGGCTTTTAAACATTGCATTTTCTATTTGGCATTGGACACAAATAGAGATCTAAGTTCAAACTGAATTTATGGCTTATAGAAACTGAAAATCAGATAAGATTAATATTGTCAGCTGACGATGGATATGTGGTCATGTTAACTTTAAAGCGGGCAGGCCTCCTTGTAGCATGAATTACATTCACACAAGCAGAGTTCTGCCCTGGTCGGCTCTCCGTTGAACAATCCTGCCTCTGTGAGGATGGGACGGCAGCACTGAGGCTGGCAGGTGGCTATGAGATCTGGGAACACCCACTGCAGTCCGATTGTGGGCGAGGTGCTCTGTGCACCAAATTCTTGTGTTTGTATTTAGAAAGAAACAGAAAATGGTCGTCAGGGCTGCGGGCGCCCTGCTGACCTGAAGACGGAGTTTGTGACAAGGAGGTTTTCAGAATCTTGTGGCTGAGATAAGACAAATTCTTTTCACTTGAACAAAAGATTATTTCTGTTGGGAACCCTCACCCATACGCTTTGAGAAAGACAGATATAAAAGAGGTGAAGGAAGTCTGAAACACACGGAGGAGAAAATGCTTTACCCGTGTGCTAGGAATGCCATTATGCATATGCTCTTTTCAGTGCCGAGCATTCATTCCAATTTGTGAAATTCTTTTCTTGTTTTAAAGATTCCCCCCTGCTAAATATACCTAGATATCAATATGTAGATGTCTCTGTCAGCATTCAGTTTCTAATTGTATATGTAATATTCTAAGCAAGTGTTTTACTGTAGATTGTTAAATTAAACTGGCACATTTAATTTTTCCCACATGATTACTGTGGATGCCATATGAAAATAAAAACAAATGTTTTGAACATAATTGATACCACTCCAGTATTCCAATTTGTGAAAAAAACATTGTTTTTCTTTCTTCCTTTTTTTTTGCTGAGGAAGACTTGCCCTGAGCTAACATCTGTTGCCAACCTTCCTTTTTTTGTATGTGAGCTGCCCAGGAGCATGGCCACTGACTGACGAGTGGTGTAGGTCGGCGCCTGGGAACAGAACCCAGGCCGCCAAAGCAGAGCACACTGAACTTAACCACTAGGCCACCGGGGCTGGCCCTGTTTTTCTTTTGAGGGTTTGTACAGAGATCATCTCAGAAGCATAAGACATGGAATCTCAGCTGAGAAGTATAATTTGAGAAATTGTAATTAATAAATAATAAAGTTAACTTTTTATTACTTATCATCTTTATCAATAAGTAAGAAACAAAGATGGTATACTTTTTAGACTATTATTGGGTAAGCCCTAAGTATATTAGCAAATAAGCAAAGAAAAAAAGAAAGAAAGAAAAAAAAGTTGGCTTGGTCATGTGATTTCAACCTTTTTAATGGATACTATGTAACAAACTCAAATAAAAAGTTTAAAATAACTATTTAAAAACTCATGTCTGATTTTATGTCTGGTTGGGCAAGGCAAGGCTGCCGTGGTGACTGGACACAGTAGTGGCTCACCACAGTGGAAGGTTGCTTCTTGCTCACGTGAGAGTCCTGATGATGGACCGATTGGTCACTGGCTCTTCTCCGTGTGCTCATTCAGGGTGCCAGGTTGACAGAGGCTCTGCCATCTTCAGATTGTGGCTTCTATAATCACCATGATTCTCTCTATCCCAGCCAGCTAGAAGGGAGAAAGAGTACAGGGGAGTGAGAGGACGAGAGCGTGCTGGACTAGGCCGAGTGACACACATGACTGTTCCCATTGCACTGGCTTGGGCACATGGCTACCTGACTTAGCTCTGCGCCTGCGAAGAAGCAGGTACAGATTTTGGTGAATGGTCAATAGCCCGTGCCACAGTCTAGCACCCTCCCAGCCTAGCAAAGTGTGTGATTCATAGTGAGCCCTCCATTAACATTTGCTGAATTGAGCACGTGTATACAGTAGCCCCCCCTTACTGCAGGGGAGACACATATCATACATTCCAAGACCCCCAGTGGATGTGAAACCAGGCATAGTACTGAACCCTATATATCTTATGTTTTTTCCTATACATGCATACCTATGATAAAGTCTAATTTATAAATTAGGCACAGTAAGAGATTAACAATAATAACTAATACTAAAATAGAACAATTATAATAATACATTGTAATAAAGTTACTGTAGATCTTAGCAACCTCAGCATGATTCTTTTCCTTTCTTTATTAAGTCGAGAATTTCACCTTTTCACTTAAAGGAAGCACTTTACGGCTTCTCTTTGGCATATCCGAAATGCCAGCATCACTACTCCTGTGCTTTGGGGCCATTATTAAGAGAAATAAGGGTGACTTGGACACAAGCACTGTGATACCTCGACAGTGGGTCTCATAACCGCGACAGCCAAGTGATTAACGGGCGGGTATCGTGTACAGCGTGGACCTGCTGAACAAAGGCGTGATTCATATCCCAGCAGGATGGATGGGGAAGGTGCGAGATTCATCACACTACTCAGAACTGGGGACAATTTAAAACTTAAGAATTGTTCATTTCTAGAATTTACCATTTAATATTTCCAGACAGAGGTTGACCAAGGGTAAATGGAACCACAGAAAGCAGAACTGCACATTTTGTAATACCTTGCAAATGTGTATATGTTTTATAATGTAGCAATAGCATAGTCATGATATTTCTTATTTTGCTACTGTAACTTGGAAATTTATAATTTATTTGGGTAGTAACAAATCTCAATTTGTCACAAGAAATTAAAGATACAGCAATGTGACAAGATAAAATAACTTGTCATTAACTAAGAAATATTTTTCTATGGTTCCACAAACATACAATGTTGCAATTTAATTTTTAAGGCTTATCCCTAAAGGTGGACATATCTTTGCTTTTATACATACGATATAAGGAACATGTTGTGCACATTGACAGTGATTTGGTTGAAGTAATTTCTTAGGATAAATTTCTAGAAGTAAAAATTTTGGATCAAAAGGAATAAACGATTGCATGATTTTTGCAAAGCATTTACAGTATTGACAGAAAGGAGTACAGAGCTCAGGGAGGCTGCTCCCTCACTGACCTGAATGGTGTTGAAACATGTTTTACTGCCTGGAATACTCAAAATGGTATCATTGTTTTAATCTATATTTCTTTGATTGTTAATAACATTGTCTTACTACTTTTTCCATCTTTTGGGAGGTAGTTCTTCCTATTTAGATATGATGACGTTGAGTGCTATCATTAAACCTACTAATTAGGAATGAAATTCACTTTAAAGATTTCAGGAAAATATAAATCTAGGGCTCTTCAGTCTGGGGTCTGGGGACTCTTAAGAGTCCAGAGATGGCCTTCAAGTAACAGTGACACTCCTGGAATTGTGGGCAAGATGCTGTGAATAGGCACTTATATACATTTTTACAGAGTACATAAGTTTTTTTTTTATCAGATTCTTCTCCTGGTTTCATTCTACTTCCTTTCTGTGAGCAACATAAGAATTTGCGTCTTTCAGAAACAGAAAAATATGTTAACTTTGGGCTTAATTTCACTCTTGGACTTTAGTTTCCATTGGGTGCTAGTGATACATCAGAGGTGCCTGATTTCTGGGTTTAAAAAGCATAATTAATTAAATTTTAGCGAAGTTCAGTGGAAGCTTTCCCTTTTAATTTTATGTTATTAAGATTCTATGACTCACAAGTATTGACTGTATGTGACTAATATTTCTAAGCTTTAGGAACTTTGGACAAAGCTCCAACAATAATGTGTTGTTATTTTTGAAAGATAGTTCAAATATCAGAAGACACAGAAAAAAGCAGTGGGAAAAATAAAAACAGTCGCACCAGTGAGAGAAAGCCCTGGGTTCATGGTAAGTTTTAGAAGTGAACCAAATTATAGCTGGAGGCAAAAGTGAAGAAGAGGCAGAGACATAGTGACACAGGAGAAAGATGAGCATTTTTGGTCCTACGCTTATGATAAGTTAGGCAGTAAGTGACTGTGCAGTGATTTCATCTCCAAGGAGACAGACAGCCCACTGGAATGCAAACTCTGTGGTGGCAGAATCTTACCTGATCATTGATGTATTCGCAGTGCTTAGAACAGTATCCATTATTGGTGGCCATTTAATGACTACTTATTGAAAAAGATTAGTAAGCCAAATAAATTCCAAGTGGCAAAACACACACCTTAAATTCTCATTGGAAAGAAGGCAAAAGAAAAATGATGCAAGATGGTACAGTGACCATTGATTGATTGATTGATTCTACAAATGTTTTGGGTCCTGACTGTGTGAAAGGCACTCGGCTAGGGAGCACAGAGGCTACAAATGGCTCACAGTCTTAAGTTTGGTGGCTGCACCAACAGGAGCTTTGAAAGGGAAGGGGAAATTTCACCCACTACAATCTCCAACTCCATCTTTCCTTTAAATAAGTACTCTCTGAAAAGGAAAATAGAAAATGGATGGGTTTTTAAAATTAATTTTAAAATAAAGAATGAATAAAAGCATCTTTAGAAAATGTTGCTCTTTTATGGATTTTAAAAATATACAATATTTTAAAATTTATATATACAAATTTATATAAATATAAATATTATATAAATATATAATTAAACATATGCAATCTTTTAAAAATATAAAAATAAAAAATACAGTTTACATAAAAAGAAACTAGTTATTATTCTATATATATTCTTATATATATTCTTATATATATAATCTTATATATATATTCTTATTATAAATAAGAATTCAAGATAAGTGCCTTCTACTGGACACCAGTTGCTCCTCCTATACAGAATTCTGGAACTGCCATTGTGTAAGACAAAGAAAACAATGACATGGATAATTATTAGACAAGGTAGGCAACGTTAGGGGCCCTAAGCAACGTATAGGTAAAATATTATGAGGGTTTGGAAGAAGGAATGGTCACCGCTTCTATTAGTCAGTGTCTCTGGTTGCAAACCATGGAAAGCGGCAGTGGCTAATTTTACAAAGGAGTTCACTGGAAAGGTATGGAGCTCTTCATAAAATCGAAAGATAGATCAAAGAAACTAAAACTGGCAAGGACTGGAGCAGAGCAGCTACAGGCATCCAGGAGCAGAAACAATGGATGGATGCTTCAGGGCATGAACGAGCTCCAGCCCTTTCCACGCTTGCATCCTCAGAATCAAATTGCAGAGAGAGAGCTAGAAGGGGGGTTGGAGCGAGTCCAAGAGGGAGCACTTCTGATTGGCCTAATGAATGTCATATGTCCGTCCTCTCACCAGGAAGGGTGGGGCATTTTGACTTATAGTCTTATCAAGATTGCATTCATCTCCAGAGTAAAATTGATGTAATCCTTCTAGAAGAATGGTAAATGAATGATGCCAGGCAAGAAAAAAGCCACAGGTGTACACAAGACTTATTGATCTTGGGGTAGGGGAGTCCAAGAAGTCTTCGCGAAAGAGTTGGCACTGGAATAAAGCCTTAAAAAACGTCAACAGCAGCTGAATACGTAGGGACGGAGAGCAGCATTGGGTTTGGAGGCAAAAGAGCACGTAAAAACAGAGGGACAGAGGCTGGAGCAGAAAACAGACCTGTCCTACAGAGGTATATTGGGAAGACAGAATGGTTCCATGTGGACAGAGAATGGCGTAAGGATATATCACGAAGAGTCATGAATGCCAGCTGAAGGAGTGTGGATTTTATTCTGGAAGCAGTGGATGGAACGAACTTTTTTAAATGGGACATGTATCTAGATATTGGAATTAGCTATGTACTTTTTTTTTTTTAAAGAAGGTCCCTCTGGTGACAGAGGATGGATGAGAGAAGAGATTGGATGCAGGAAAACCAATTAGGACATTATTGTAAAAGTTTGGTCTAGAATTATTAAGGAATTGAACTAGTATAATGGCTGTGGGAATGCAGTTGAGGAGATGGCACAAGAAACTTGTCAAGGTGGCATTTCACAACAGGGCCTGCTCTGACCAACACCCTGTGAAGTGACACTAAATGTGGGACTGAAGACTCAGTTATCAAAATCTATGAAATATTGTTCACAGAAATAGAACAGTGCAATTTGCCACTGTTACTTTTCAAGTTCCTTATCAGTTAATCAAATATTCTTCATGATTAAAAGAAAGCTATTTGAGAAAATTTCTAGATGCAGAAATATGATCTGTAACTTGAAACTTCAAAGTTAAGGGAATCAATTCAAATAATATGTATCCATCTTCCACTAAAAACAAGAGGAAAGGGGCCGGCCCCGTGGCCGAGTGGTTAAGTGCATGCGCTCCGCTTCGGCGGCCCAGGGTTTCGCTGGTTCAAATCCTGGGCGTGGACATGGCACCGATCATCAGGCCATGCTGAGGTGGCATCCCACATGCCACAGCTAGAAGGACCCACAACTAGAAATATACAACTATGTACTGGAGGGATTTAGGAGAAAAAGGAAAAATTTTTTAAAAATCTAAAATAAGCAACAGGAAAGATATTACAGGGGAGGGGCAGCATATTTTTCTGGAAAAGGTCATACAGTAAACATTTTGGCTTTGTGGGCAGCACAGTTTCTGTTTTAAGGACTCAATGCTGGGAGAAAGCAGCTAAGAACAATACTTAAATGAATGAATGTGGCTGTATTCCAGTACAACATTATTTATGGACACTGAAATTTGAATTTCATATAATTTTCTCATGCCATAAAATCTTCTTTTGTGTTTTTCCTACCATTGAAAAATGTAAAACACATTCTTAGCTCCCAGGTGTAAACAAACAGGCAGTGGATTGGATTCCACACTTGCTAATAGTGTCACTGGCCATACCAAGCTTTAGAGATCAAGACCAACATTTCCTTCATGAGTCAACAGCAATACGAACGCATTCGGAAAGGAGTAGTTGAACCATAAAAGGGAAAATATGAGGACCAATTAATATCTCAATAATTGATTCTGTTCTACTTGTATTTGTTTCAAATGAATGGAGTTTCCCTTACGGCTTTCTTTCGTAATGTAGCATGCTGTTAACATTTGTTAAAATACACATTAGGCTAAAGTCACAGAGGCATTCGAAATCACAATGGTTTGGACAAGACAAAATTTTATTTCTCAAGTGTCAGATTGAGTACAAGCAGTGTAAGGCTCAAAGGGAGGCTTGGTGACGTTAGAGACACAGGCTGCTTCTATCTTTTGCTCTATCATCCTCAACACGCAGCTTTCAACTCAGAGTCTAGGATGGCTGCTCCAGCACCTACCATCACATTTGCATCCCAGCTAGTGGGGAGGGGAAAAGGAAGAGAAGGCCACACTCCTTGCCTCTAAGTGCATAACCTAAAAGTCATAAATATTACTTCTGTTCACATCCCATTGGCCAGAACTTAGTGACATACATACAGCTAACTACAGGGGGAGTGAAAGTTGAGAAATAGAATCTTTATCTGCGAAGCTATGTATCCAACTAAAATTGGGAGTTCTGTTCTTACAGGAAGATGGGGAGAAGAGAATTGTAGAAATATTGGAAGATAGCAGGAAGTCTCTGCCAAATGTTGTTGCATATTGCTAATCAGTTTCTATATTCTATACAGAGATCATTTTATTTTATTTTATTTTTGCTGAGGAAGATTCACCCTGAGCTAACCTCTGTGCCAATCTTCCTCTATTATGCATGTGGGTCGCAGCCACAGCATGGCTGCCTTTGAGTGGTATAGGTCTGTGCCTGGGAACTGAACCTGGGCTGCTGAAGCAGAGACACTGAACTTAGCCACCAGACCACCAGGCCAGCTCCTGGAGAGAGAGAGCATTTTAGTGATTCAATCGGGGAAGGGAGTCATTCTAAATATTTTTAGTGATTAACTTAAACCCTAAAAATATGAGTCATGTATTCTGATGATAGCTTCTCTTCCACGCTTCTTACCTTAGTAGCTTCCATAAAATCATACATTTATTCAACGTTTTCTTCTTTTTTTTTTTTGAGGAATATTAGCCCTAAGCTAACATCTGCTGCCAATCCTCCTCTCTTTGCTGAGGAAGACTGGCCCTGAGCTAACATCCATGCCCGTCTTCCTCCACTTTATATATGGGACGCCTACCACAGCATGGCGTGCCAAGCGGTGCCATGTCTGCACCCTGGATCTGAACTGGCGAACCCCCGGCGCCAAAGCGGAACATGCAAACTTAACCACTGTGCCACCGGGCGGGCCTCTCAACAAGTATTTTTGAGCACTGGTTGTGCCAGGCATCGTTCTAGGCAGATAAACACCCTCATTTCCTACACTACTAACAATTTATTCTAACATACTGTCTCTGCTGAAGACGTTGTCTTAAAACGTAGTAAAGGCTGCTAGAATCCTGGGGAAGGAGAGTTGGGAGCCAAGGCTGCCAGAACACAAAGCGAGGGGGCCCGCCAGCCCTTCAGAATCTCCATCCGCCCTGCAGTTCACCCCCAGCAGACAGGACTGCAAACGTCAGCCTGTTTACTAGCAAGCAAACGGAGTTTCAAGGGAAGTCCTCTAGCTCCCGCTTCCAAAAGATGGCCGTCCTTACGCCTGTCCTTCCTGGGACTTCTAGGCCACTCCTGGTGTGGGGACTCGGACAGATATTAGCTCCACCTTTCTTTCAACCCTCCCACCGGGGAGATGATAGCAGATCCCGAAATAAGAGCCTACCTGCACGTGTCACTGTCTTTCCCAGGTTGCATAAAGACAGAAAAGCGAGTGGGCAAACACTGAGCGCTCCACCTGGCCTGACTTCAGAATGCTTGGGATTAAGATATTCTGCTTATTGCGAGTCGAAGGTCTAGGCCTGCCTTGCCCCACATCCACAGCAGCGCTGTTTCTCAGCTGCCTGCGCGCATCCTCGTACACGTCCTTAGGGCGCTGGAACAGCAGGGCCTCGCTAAATGCTTCTTAGACCAGAAGAGCATGAAAAGCAGCAGCGAAGGGCTCCTGAAAGCATTTACATTGATGAGTAATATGTATCGACAGTACATTTTTCCTTCTCTTGCTAGAAAGTGAAATTCTTTGTGCGCGGCTTTCCGCTGCAGCACAGAGGGTAACTGAGGCGGTGGCGGCGGCCTGGCCCGCAGCAGGAGCCGCCTGAAATTAACGGCGCGGGGCGGGCGGGGGCGGCGCGCCGGCCTCACTGCTCGGCCACTCCCTTGTATTTTAACTGGTTAGAATTCAAGGGGCACGGAGCGGGCTGGGAAGGGTAGTGTGGTCGTGCAAAGTAGAAAGAACAAGAAGCATTCGTCTGGGGTTCAGTCACCTGTTAGGTGGTTGGAGAGGATGCCACAGATTAAAAGAAAGAAAGAAAGAAATCCCTTTAGTTTCTATAGCATGAATGAGAGTAAATAAGTACCAATAACAGCTAACACTTGCTGGGCCCCTGATATGTGCCAGACAGTTCTACGTGCGTCTCATTCTCTTGTTTGATTCCTGCACTCCCTCTCTGTGGTGGGCGCTCTCATTGCTTCCATTTTACAGCTATGGAACTGAGGCTGGGGGAGGTGAGGCCATGAAGCAGCAGGCCCAGGATTCTGTCATCTCCAGAGCTAGCGTGTCATCCACTATGCACACTGCCTTCTGGATAGCTGAACCCCTGGTTGTCATTTTCCTCTGATTTACGTCTCAGGTTTTGCTCAGGTGACGGGCATAGATTTGCATTTCCTAATGGATGAGGGAATGAAGTTAAATCACAAACAAGAGAATGCTTGAAAAGTATGATGTTCAAACAGCTGCAAAGAGTTTGTGCCTTTTCCCTGACAGCCTGCTAGCACATTTCTTGCTGTCGGGAAGGAATTACAGCATAACGTTACTAGATTCTATATGAAGCAATTTATTATTTTTTGAGAAGTGATAATGGCCTTGTTTTCATCTTAAGAATTGAGAGTGGCAACAGCCTGACGGCACCGTCAGAAGCACACACTCAGCAAGATTCCCTAAACGGTTCTTTCCTCTCCAGTCCTGACCCAGTAACCTCTGGGCTATTCTGTTCCCCAGAATCTCCTGTATAGCGCCCCAAAGAGTGTGCTGATGCCTGCAACATCCTTTTAGGATGTGAAGACCTATAGACAAATGGCTCCTGGGGCCAGGGAACGTATCAAAACGTAATCCTTACTCATAACAGAATTGAGTTTGGTGTGAACCCAGCAATCAGGGAATGAAAGGTGAGTGCATTAACCTGCCATGTTATCTGTATGGGAGTTTTATATCTTAAATGGAACAGACATCCCTGCAAAACAATAGTGGACCGAGATTAATGAGTTACAGGTGACCCTCAGACACGGGAAGGTTGACTTTGGATAAGCACCCGCAAAGGTCAAGTGCTTATCTGAATTAACCACAAGTCTTGGATCTGGGGTAAAAATAAAGGATGAGAAATACCCCAGGGAGAGGCTTTCTTCAACCTGAGTTTTGTGTTCTTTCTTACCTTCTGCTCAGTTCTGCCTTGGATTGGACCAGCCCTTTTCTTGTGCGTTTCCACACGTCTCAGGACTGCACCAAACCTCAGCATCGTGGAAACAGTACAAAAACCCAGAGCAATGCTTTTCAAATTTCTAGGGTTTCAGGATGTGTTGCAGACCAATTATTGTTGCTAACATAAGAACTGAGTCTTTTCAAGAGAGGCTTTACAAGGACTGGCTGGAATCTTTACAACTGTGGTCCCTTGTGCCTAGTCCTGACCTGAGGATTTGCATTTGTCTCATTGTACAGTGCAAATATGTGGAAGTAACGGTAACTTCCTGTGTTTATTACTCTCGTCCTTGGGTCAGTTTTAATATTTCCATTTAAGACAGAATAATTAATCCCCAGAGCAGTGCTGTATTCTTCATTTATTGAAAAACACACTTGACCCCTCCCTCCATTAATTAAGCGGAGTTGTACAGCTACCCAGTGTATCCCCCACAGAGCGTATCTGCTGGGCTCTATCTTAGGACCCTGCCAGGAAGGGGAGTAGACTAGGAGAGGCCTGTGGGGGAGGGGCAGACCCAGCTCAGGCTGGAGGAGAAGTTCAGTGTGCAAAGCGGAGTGTTTGTGTGGGAAGGTGGGCTTATACTCCCCTGATACAGAACACCAGGGCGTCTCCACTGCTGGATGGAGTCCTGGCCCAAGTGTGTTGTCAGTAACTGAGAGATGTAAAGAGACAACGCTCCTGCACCCCACCCCTGCCGGAACTTGGAAATGAGGGAAGTAAGATGCCTACTGAGAGCAAACTTTAAAAACAACGTGGACTAAAATAGAGCATAGATAAGCAAGGTTTTCTTATGCCCTAGAAGGGTCCTAAGAAACCTGAGCAAATACATTAACACATGCAAAGAAAGAATGTGTTAATCAGAAGGGGGTCAGTGAGCCCTGGGAGGTGGGAAAAGGAGAGTCCCTGAGGCAAAAGCTCGCTGTACTGTCCAAGCTTTGCCCCTGGAAGGCCAGGCCTGCCAACGTCTTTTCAGAGCGGGATAAGCCTCACCCGAACACATACTCACACAAATCGGTGTGGAGTGCCTGCAACGTGTCAGGCTCTGGGAGAAGGTGCACAGTGTGGAGATGCTGCTTGAGGCAAAAGACTGACCTGAGCCAGGTACATTCTGGAAGGAGAGCACATTAACATAAGGAAGGAAACTAGACCAAGGGCTCTTGGTCTGAGGAGGAAGTAACTGTGGGTCAGAGAGGCAAAGACGCGAAGGTACATGGGCAGGAGGTGTGAGGAGGGTGCTTTGAACAGGGGCAGTGTTTGCTCAGGGCGCCAGGCTGCAAAGATGTTGGCTTGCAGCATATTTGAGGGATGGAAGGAAGGCCAGTATGGCTGGACCCACAGGGGTTTTAGATAATAGATAATATTTATTGAGTACTTAGTAGGTGCCAGACCCTGTTGAAAGCAGTTTATTCTTCTAATTTTCATCACAATCTCATGAAATAAACACTATCTTTATTCCTAGTTTACTGAGGAGGAAACTGTGGCGCAATACCAGGGAGTGGCCTGAGCTCAGAAGTGGAGGAAGGGGCCTCTGACCTCGGGAGCGTGGCTGCAGAGCCCAGGCTCTTCTCCGCGCCTCTCCTGAGTGCTGAAGCAGGCCAGCCGTGGAGGGCTAGTAGGTTAAGGGTTTTGTCTTCTTCCGAGAACAGGGTCCAGTTTTAGAGGAGTGACCTGGACAAATGTGTGCTTTGAAAAAGTCATTCTGGCTGCAATGTGATTAGCTACCATTTTTCTAAAATCTGATTATGATTTTGCTTCCTGCGTAAGTCTGCAGAGAAAGAAGGACTGCGCAGATCATATGAACTTCAAGAATTTTCTCACCAGACAGCCACTTCTTACTATAAATTAACGTACTGGATTTTGAGCATGATATGGCTTTTCAGAGTTCTTGATAGCAGGGGGAAATTTTGTCGCTCGTGTGATTCTTGAGTATTCTAGTTCCTACAATGGTTATTTCTCAATAAAATGCAACAAAATGGTCCCCCGGTTTGATGTATCAGGCTCATGAGATAGGTTAGGCAGTCTGCCCTAGAAAGATGGATTTACTTCCTGAAACTATGAAGTTTCTGATTCACAATACTAAGGATCAGGCTTTGTCTAAACCACAGTAAATTCACCAAAGTAATGACTTTGCTTATGGCTGCTCAGGAGGGAGCCGGCTGCCTTTTCCTACCCACAACACTCAACATTGCTGGCGCTGCGGGCAACAGCCACAAGTCCTTCTCCTCCCCCACCCCCCCTCTACTTCTTTCTCCTCCTCCTCCTTTCAAGCTATTCAGAAACCTAGGCAGATAGGTGGTATTAGGAATACCTGTATCAGAGCCTTTTGATGGGAACCAGCAAGAACAATGCAGGGTCTCAGGCCTTAAGGGATTGTGACATTAAACAGGGAAATAAGAGAGAAACCCACTTAACATAACTGGGGAGCCAGCTGGAACCTGGATCTTGGTTTCACAATAGGGGCCCAGGGCAAGAGCCATTCAGGCTGGAGATATAAATCTGGACAACAGTGTAGAGATGGTATTTAAAGCTGTGTGGCGGATGAGATTCTCTAGGAATTGAAGTAGTTGGAGAAAAGAAGAGGTCAGAAGCCTGTGCCCTGGGGCATTCCAGCTCTTAGAGGCAGGGAGATGAAGAGGCACCAGCAGAGGAGATTTGACAAAGAAGTAGCTGAAGAAGTAGGAAGAAACTCTGTGGAGCAGGGTGTCCTGGAAGGCAAGTTAAAAGTGTTTCAATGGGGAGAAAATGATCAGCTACATAAAATGTGTAAAGTACAACTAAGACGAGGACTGAGAATTGATGGATTTGGCAATGTGGAGGTCCTTGGTGATCTTCATAGGAGCAGGTGCAGGTTTCTGGGGCGGCAGGGGTGATTGGATTGAGTTCAAGAGAGAATGGGAGCAGAGAAATTACCAGTGAGCATAAACAATTTCTTTGAGGAGTTTTATTGTTAAGAGTGCAGAGAAAATGGAACAGTAGTTGGAGGGAGATGTGGTGTCAAAAGATTCTTGGTTTTATTTTTGATGAAAAAAACAAGAGCATGTTTATATGTTATGGCAATGGTCAGGAAAAGGAAGAAAATAGATGATGCCAGAGGGAGTGAGAGAATTGCTAGAGAAATATCCTTATGGCATTGAGAGAGGATGGGATCTAGTGCACAAGTCGGGGGACTGGTCTTGTCTGGGAGCCCCAGTAATCCATCCAGAGTCACGGAAAGAAAGGTGGGTACACAGGCTCTGATGCTGGTAGGTGGGGAGATGTGGTGGTGGGACATGTAGATCTTTCTGGGTGTTTCTGTTTTCTTGGTGAAATGGGAAGCAAATGAATGATGATGAGTGAGCAGATTGTGGAGGGTTGAGGAGAGAGGAGAAGGGGTGAAAGAGTTGTTGATGAGAACAGGAGAGGGAATGGACCAGGACAATGGATAATAGCTGGGCAGCATTATTGGTCTACAAGAGGTTATGACGACCAGGAATTTAGAATGAGACCAGCCAGCGTGGTTGTATGTTTTCCTCCAGCATGCTCAGTTGCAAGGATGCTGGCATAGAAAAGGCAGAAAGTTGGATTAATCAGGGGTGAGAACTTACCAGTACAATGCAGTCAAAGAGGAGCAAGGAGGATGAGGGTACCTGCAAGAGAAAAATAATAATGATAGACCATGAAATTTAATCGGGATGAGGAGGAAGAAAGTAAGGACTCAGTGTGTGAGGACACAAAGTGGTAGGATCATAGATTGTAAGTCCCAGTGGCATAGAAAAATCTGTGCTCCAAATGGCATTTGTGGCCTTTGCCCTACTAAATCTCTCAAACTTTTGATGTTCACATTTCTTTAAGTGTTGATGGAGATAATAGTAACATCTTTATTTTTTTCATGGAGAGGGGGCTACTCTGTTGGAGCAGTTATTGCTGGGAAACAGCCAGCTTCAGTGGTTGTTGACGAGAGAGGAGAGGGACCATGTTGGCTCCTCACCAAGGACAGTGACTGGTGTGGGGTGGCACGTCTCAGAGTCTCCAGTCTTTTGAGTTTTATATTCCTGAGGTTGTAGGAAGAGGTGTTTAGACTCCAAGTGACACACACACACACACACACACACGCGTGCATATGCATCCCACTTGTACATATCTCTTCTTTACCAGGAATTAGGATAGTGCCCCATGCCAGGTGTGTGGTCTGTCAATGATTCTTCCACCATTTTGGGAGAATAAGAGGAAGGCCACAAAGAGTCCATGATAGAAAAGGAGAGGAAAAGCCTTTCAAAGACAATGTTTTACCTTAGAATTTCATTTATGGATGATATCAAAAATGCCATTGTGGGAAATATGTAGTAGAAACTTGATAAACATGTCTTTAGGGAAGATGGCTATAAAAATGCTGACAGACGTCTTTGTGCAGCCATCACAAGATAGGTAGTTACCTGCATCTTATCCTCGGAATTCTCATGTTTACAGATTGCGTCAGCTTCCTGTTGTCTGCCCTCTGGTCTCAGCCAAGGCTTACTTGGTAATTTAGACTTTTAAATCAGAAATAGGCCTTTTGGATCATCCAGGCCAATCCTTTCATTGTACAGACACTAGAACTGAAAGCTAGCAAGGAGAAATCTGTGTTCCTCTCTTCTTCGGTGATGTGGGCACCACGGCTTGGCCTCTACCTGTAATGAAAGAGTCCCCTTCTTCCACGCTTCTGTTGGAGACTTGTTCCTTGTCTTGGCTGCCGTTGTCCTGTATTAAAAGTACCGTTTGCCCTCAGGGTGAAACGCCCTCCCCATGACCCAGGAAGCACAAGGTCACTACTTCCCACACCATTATACAGAGGATGGAATAAGAAGTTTTTGGGGTTTTTGCAAATTGGATACAAACCTTATTCACGAGAATGATCAGGGACTAGGGATGAAAGGGGAACCAGCTTTCATCCCTCTGAGAATATATTTTATATGAGATATAAAAATAACAATAGAGAACTATGTTGGAAGAGTTTGGGTTTTGGAGTCAGATGATAACGATACTCCTCAGTAGGTACTGAGTGCTTTAGTCTATGCCCGGCGCTGTCCCCTCTCACATCCTGGTGCCACTGATTACTAGCAGTGGGATCTTGGGCAAGTTATCTAATTTCTTTGAACTTTATTTTTTCTAACAAAAATAAAAGAATACTGGGGCATGCCCAGTGGTGTAGTGGTTAAGTTCATGTGCTCCACTTTGGCAGCATGGGGTTCATAGGTTCAGAGCCTGGGTGCAGACCTTCACACAGCTCATCAGGCCATGCTGTGGCGGCATCCCCCATACAAAAAATAGAGGAAGACTGGCACAGATGGTAGCTCAGGGACAATCTTCCTCACCAAATAAATAAATAAAAGAATACTAGAGCCTTTTTTGCAAAGTTACTTTTGCAAAATATTAAATTTGATATGATATAAAAGTGTCTGGCATATAACAAGTGCTCGATAAATGTTAATTTGTTCTTTCTAAAACCCTTCCCCTCAAGGTTCCTGAGGTTTAAAAATACTTTTCCAGATTGTGAGCTGTTCAAAAATTTCAACAGCAAGGGGAGAATGGTTACGATTAAAGCCATTTGATATTGTGTATTCAATTTTGTCATGTAACGAACGTGATATGAACAGCCAAGATCTTTGTCCTGAAGGGAATTTCAATATTCAGCAAAGTGGGGCTGATTTAATAGCCATTAATTCTGAGGGTATATTCAAGTTCAAAGTCCATCTGTTTTAAAATGTAAATTGCTCTTTTTATGTATTTTGTATTGGAATTTCGGAACAAACGCTGTCACTTTCTTTTTCTTTGCATGGGATTGCAGGCGCCTTTATTATCCCGGAGCCCTATTGTTGTGATACCTCACACAGGAAATGCACACTCTGATATTAGGCACCAAATTGCTGAAATATCCCGTGTTTCCTATTCATTAAAGCCCTAAAGCACGATGTGCAAATTCTCGTCCTTTAATTACACACCTCAGGGATGTGCACGCCAAAAAAAGGAGCCAGTCAGACAAAAAGCCAGGTCTTTGCCAAAAAAACCCAGCCCCCTAAACTGGTAAACATTTATTTTCAGCTGGGAAATCTGCTATTAATTCATATAGTGACTTTCCCAGCTAAAATAATGAGCCAAGCCAAGTGAACCAAATGTTCGCAGTGAGCAAACATGAACAGTGGGGCATCAGCCCATCTCTCATTTGCATGTGGTTTCTTCAGCAGCTCAGGAACATTCGTGCGTTTCTGTTTTGTACATTTTTACCTGGGTACGTACCCGTGTTTATCCTTCTAGTGTCTGAATTTTCAAACAGCTTACAGACTCCACTGTAGAGAGGTGTTTTAAGAATTAAAAAAAGAGAAAAATCGCCAAACCAAATTACATATTAGGGCTTAAGAGCAAAGTCTCCCCACCAGCTTCACTGACTTTCCTATTTTATTGAAGGCCTTAAAAGATCAGAATTAGCAAAAACATGAGAATTTAAGGGAAATGCCATTTCGGAATTTTTTTTTTCAAAAGTTAACAAAAATTCTAAACTTATAAACAAAAAAGTTTATTGTTCTATAAAGCAAACTAGGAATTAGAATACATCACAAAAGGTTTTTTAAGTGTTCAAGGAGTCTTTTTTCATTTCCACTTAATTGGAAAGCTGTAGCAAGTGGAAAATTAGAAAAGAAATAGCTGGCCACAGGCACCAGATGCATATGACAAGGGACAGTATTATTTACACTTCCTTTTTGAGGTCTGAATACTCACAAAATGCACTCAGATTCTAGAACAGAAAGTTGCCCTACGTGTGTAAAACTTAAAATAAAAAGTAGTTTGTGTGGAATAGCATGCATAAAGACTTCATGGAAAGCCAAGAAGGAAGGAGAAACAGTTCAATTAACACATGAAATAGCAAAGTAGAAGAGTCAAAAAGTCAATATATTGATTAATGCCTATGACGATACAGTTTCTACTCAACAGTCAATTAACCATTTGTCATTTTCTTGATATAAAGGAAGTTAAAAAAAGTCCTAAACCCAAACTCATATAAAGATGTGATTAATAATTGGAGTTTTAATGCTTCTCTTAATATATATTTGGGTGCAGAGTTTTAATCTATTCTCAAAGAAATGCCTTACATTTTAATGAAGGTGTGGTTTTTGTTCTAACAAACATGAGCAAAAGTAGCTTTTAATTTACAGCACTGTAAAATAAAGGTTAACCACCTCCAAACCTTTTTCCTAAATGAAATTTTTAGCAGATACATGATTTTTTAGCAATGAATAAATTAATAAAATGTATGAGAAATTTTTTTTTGTTCTATAAGAAGCAATGCCCTATTAATTTTGACAGACAAGTTGGCATTAGCCACTTTAAAATCCAACATGGGATAAAGCTATGCATTACTAGGCTCTCTACATTTTTGTCAAGAGATGAACATTTTGCCAGATTTTTAATAATATGCCAAGAGCTTTGTCAGTCAGTTGCTTTAGCCCTGTGTGGTCACGCCCGTGTCGTCCACCGCCCCACTGGGTGTAACGCGGCCGGCGCAGCTCGCGTGGCTCCTCCCCTGCAATTAGGCAAAGTCAACACAGCAATCGCTCCCACCGCCCTGAGCTACCTGCACTATCAACACTCCAGATTCCGAGGCTTGAACAAGCTTTGCTTTGTTGCTGCCTCCCCACCCCAATTAGGACTTTTTTTCTGCCCAGGCAATTTAGCACCAACACCATGGGTGGACCAGATAACTCTTTTAAAAAGCGCGTTTAAGTCATTCTTCTACCCATCCCCCCTCTCCCAGCCCAACCCAATCAATTCTTTCTCCACCCCCTTTTCAGTACTTCCTCCACTGCCATCCCCGCACTCCCCCCACCCCCAAAAGCCCTCTCCGAAAGAAATAGGCGTCTGCAAGAAGGCAGCTTGCAGTCCCTAACTCGTTACCATGCCGACTGGAGCCTGTGCTGAGGAATGTGCTGCTGCCACACTGAACTCAATGAAAAGATGAAGAAAATGTGCAAGCAATACTCGCTTGGCTGCGGTGCTGGGGAATCTGAGACAGGGCTGTTGGTATGGAAGGATCTCGCTGCATGCAATTTGCAAACATGCCAACTCAATAGCATGTGACAGGTGCTGGGTGGAATTTAGAGTCTCGGTGTCTTCAGGGGCTGGAAAGGAATAAGAGAGCTGACTGGGGGGAAGTCTGCCCCATGAAGCAATGCTTCCCCTTAGAAATGTGAGATTTATTAATTTTAATCAAAATCTGTGCAAAATGCTACAAGAGATTGAACTGTTTGTAATCCCTCACCTCTGAGTTCAATCATTACACCTTCCTTTTGACTGGTCTTAAGAAAATCTTTCTGTCCTAAAAGTCATCAGTAGAATTCATATGACACGAGGGTTGTGTTGTCAGGAGCTCTGATGGAGTTGTAAATCTCGAATAATATGTCCTGAGCAACTGCACAGAGGAGACGATGGCTGTGATTTTCTGTGGCAAAAGGTGGGGGCAGAAGACAGTCTAGGAAGACCAGAATTCCAAGACTTGAAGAGTCCCCGACTTTCCACCCACGTGGAGGCAGATTTGGGTCTAGCCTGGGTGGGGTCCTTCGAGAGAGTCTCCCCAGGTCTGGAGAACTGGGCTACCACGAGATCATTCTTAGTTTAGAGGTACCCTGGGGATGTTGAGAGCAGGCATGGGACCACCGTGGGGGCTAGGTCTACTCCAACAAAATTCTGATGCAAAACACCTTTTCCTGCTCCACAGTCATGTGAACCAGAGGCTCCCTTGAATTTCCTGGAGTGAGTGGGGAAAATGTTCCAGATTGAGGATGAGTCAGGATTACTACTTACCCCTCACACTCAGATTAACAAATTTCTTTCTTCCTGCCTTTTCCGTCTTCCACATCCATTGATTCCAAACTGTCCTGCACATCACTGGCAAAATGGTTTTCCATGCTTGCCAATTTGACCCTGTCTTTTCATTGCCCACAGCCTCCCTATGGCTCCTCATTGCCATGGCAACCACATGTCCTGGATTTTTCAGGACATTTTGATTTCAAATATTCTGTCATGTGGTCAGACCATGTGTCAGATCATATGCCAAAAGATATGTCCTGATTTGGGTTTTGAAAACATTGTGACTATACCCATTGCTCCCAAGATATGACTGTTGTCTAATCTTCCTTTTCTAGCAAACTAGAAAATAGTGCTCCTCTTTTATTATAATAATACCTTTTATTTTTGCATAATATTTTGCAAAGTGCTTTCACATAATCACCCCGATGGATCATTTCCTACCTGTGAAGTAAGACAAGATTGGAGATATTATTTTAATTTTATAGATGAGAAGATTGGGACATGGAGTAGCGAACTGACTTTCTATCATTCCCATGGTGGCAAAATGACTAGAATCCCGGTCTCCTGTCTCTGATGTCTCTTGTCTCTGACGTGCTGCCTCCAAATATCAATGTGACGCTTCCTACTCAGGGTTTGTTTGCCCTGAGGGACTGTCTTTCAGGGACCCGGTGACTGTAGTCCAGCTCCTTCCTGATTTGGGCTACACATCAACTCATGAGGCTGAGTTAGAGTTGGGGGAAAGATTTTCAGGTGGACGAACTGGGGGCTGAAATGTAAATCACCGATGTCATATGTAACTTAAAGAATAAGAGAGAAAGAAAAGCAGGGAGAAGGAGAGCGAGAAAGAAAGGAGGGAAAGAAGGAAGGAAGGGAGGGAATTCCAGGGGTCTGTGCAAGGGTTACGCCAGTGACATTTCTGAAAGATAGACTTATTTAGCACATGTCTAGCAATGTTCGCTAACATCTGCTTCTTAATATTCTTCTTTATTAGTAAAATTTCTCAAAAATACTATTATTGTGTTAAATTCTTCCTAGCTAATATATTATATGGTGCTAAGATACTATATATAAGGATAAAAAGAAAAAAGAAGGAAAATGCATCTTATTAGCTTAATTATTCATTCGTGTACTCAGTGATCAATTTGACAAATATCAAACCCCATCTATGTGCCAGGCGCTATACTAGATATACAGTGTGATATCTTGGAGCTTATAGTCTGGTGATAATTATTGATTGTGATAACAGTGCTCCAAAGAAGACAAACAGGATGATGTGATAAAGAGAACCGCGGGAGGCTGGGGGATCCTTAGGAGAGCTCCTTCAGATGGAGTGGTCAGGGAGAGGCTCTCTGAGGAGGTGGTTTCTTAAACTGACACTTGAAGGATGATAAGGAGCTAGAGTCCCGTGCAGAGCTGCGGAAAGTGCATTTCCGAAAGCAGGAACAGAAAGCCCGGAGCCCTGTGCTTGATGTGTCCCTTGTGTCCGCAGCACGGTGACCAAGCAGTTGGGGGCGGGGAGAATGGTATGAGGTGAGGCTGGGGGTTTTACTGGCTTTGAAGGCATGCTAAGGGTTGGGACTATATTCTAAGGGCAACATTAAGCATTGAAGCCATTGAAGAGAGACTGGTAGAGAAGATTTTTCTAGGAGAAGTCTGCAGTCCTACCCCTGAACCTGTTCTTATCCTACAGGCCCGGTCTACAGCAGCAGTGCTACCAGAACCCTCAGGGGCCATTTGTGCCGCATCAGAAAGTTTCTCACCCTCTGCAAATGCACAGACTTCAAAGTGGGGATTCATTAGCACTCTTACATGCCAAGTAGTATATTGTCTAGTACTGTTGTCTAGGCGTCTTAACCCAAGATCAATAAAGTTATCCAGAAATGGGAATGCAACCAAGATTAATTGAAAAGGAGAGGACATGAAAATAGGAAGAAGCAGGCAGATTGTCTCTGACTACAGGGGTGGAGAGGATTTGTTATTAAGCAGAGAAGAGGTTTCAATTCTAATTGTTGTTTGTATCTTCAGCCTTAGTGTTTTGTCAGGAAATGGGCAGAAGGAGCCACTGGTATGTGACTGAAGCTTTTCTGCGTTACGGTTTACTGTGGAATCAACTCTGCAGGCTGGGATTTGATTTGGCTGTGACTCTGGTCAGGGCAAAAGAAGTGCAATGTGTCTCTCTTTCTGTTGTGATCCATGGTGATGTCCGCACGACAACTACTTCAGTGAAAAGTGAAACCTTTTAGTCCATTATCAGGTACTTTGCAATGGTCAGACATCATCACAATATATGACTCACAGGTTTCAACTGTCAGCTGAATGTGTTGGCACTGATTTGTGAGTGTTCACTGGGGATAGTCACAGATGTACACGTGACCCTCACAGGATGCTCACCTAACGCACGGCTGCATGGTATACAGCCAGGAGTCCACTTTCTTTTTAAAATAAAATATACAACTCTCAGCCTAAATTCCTTATTTGTTGGGAGTAAAGAACCAAATAAATTTTAGAAAAGGAGTAGTTGTTGAGTGACATATTTAATTTGCTGCACTGTTGGAGAGAAAAAGATTCAACGCCAACTCAGCCTTACAATCAGAGCTTCTTTAGTTGTTGAAGGTATATATCGAAGGGCACACATATGGCTAACCCAGACATACCATAGCTTGTCAAGAATCCCTGTTCAAGAGTGTTTCCTGTGGAGACAGTGAGAGAACTGGTTCATTTGAGTAAATGTGGCTTATCTTTGTGCTTCTTCCAGAATAACCACCTTAGCTCTATTTTAATAGTCTTACAATAATAACACAGTGATTCCATGTGATAAAGTAAGCTTTCGGACCCACCATGTCAGCTCGGCTTTAGGATCTATTCATGTAACAATCGTAAGCTCAAATACCTAACCACTTGTTGGTAAAAACACACATAGCAAAAAATAAATCTTATTTTAAAAATGTTGATTTCCCCATTTTGCTGTCTGGATTTGAGTGTTTTAGATCACATTGCATAAGGCAAGCACTTGAAAACTAAAGCATACATAAGTTACTTCACACTATCTTTTATTGCTTTTTAATTTATTTAATTTAAAAATGAAACTCTGTCCTGTGGTTAATGCTAAGAAAAAGTATAAAATTTTTTTTTCTTTTTGTGGAAGGTTAGCCCTGAGCTAACATCCTCTGCCAATCCTCCTCTTTTTGCTGAGGAAGACTGGCCCTGAGCTCACATCCATGCCCACCTTCCTCTACTTTATATGTGCGATGCCTGTCACAGCATGGCTTGATAAGCAGTGTGTAGCTCTGTTCCCGGGTCTGAACTGGTGAACCCCGGGCTGCGAAAGCAGAGCATGAACTTAACCACTGTATCACCAGGCTGGCCCTTGAAAAAGTATAAAAGTATAAACGAGAACAGCTGGAAAAGCTATGTTCCCCAGCTGTTGGCCTGTATCCTAAAACTATCAGTCCTTAAAATGAAAAATCAATTAAAATATTTTTTAAATGGCTGACTGAAGTTTTCTTTCTTTATTCATTAATAAATAGCTTTGTGTGCCTACTGTGTGCAGGCAGAGGGCCAGCATCCAGGGATACAGTGAGGAGAACAACCCAGTTTATTTTAGGAGAGGTTTGATGGTGTAGAATTGGAATAGGACACAGTCCAGAGAGGCACAGAAGGCTTCATAGAAGCTGGTGATTTTAAACCGCCAGTAACTGAGCAGGAGCATCCTTCACGTCGGTAATGATGATGCTCTGTTGTTAAAGGGACTCCCTCAAGTTGCCTCACTGCATGTCCCTCAATGACGACACTCACAGTTCTCTACATGCTCCACCACTGAGTCAGCAACTAGCATTAGGCTCCTTTTTCCTTTTCCACGGATTGATTTCAACTAGGAGAATTTTGTAGCTTCTCCTGTCCTAATGTTTTGGCATATTTGTCTCTTCCTCAGAGTAAAGCTTTCTCTGAGAACACCCTCAGCCTGAGTGCTGTGGGGACAGAGATGGGTGGTGGTGGAAGGGGAGACAGTAGGTGCGGAGGGGTTGAAAATTCTCTTGGAAAATAACTTCTCTCCCTGGATGCATTCTCTTCCATTACTCTGCATTCCCTTGGATCTGCTCTAGTCCTGCCATTTGGTGAAAGCTCACAGAAGATGTGGCTGCCACTGTGGGGAGAATGCAGAGTTTTGGTGACTCAGAAAATAACCATGTGGCATTCACACATCTTTATTTTGTCCAAAGAGAGCTCACAATAATTCAATCACGAAGTTGGTGCACTGAGATAAACACCTATACAACTGTGAAGCAGATTTAAATTTGTAGTTGTTGTTTTTTGCTTCCTATACGAATGAATATAATAGAGTTTCCTTTTTTTTTTAATGCTTTTTGGTGAGGAAGATTGGCCCTGAGCTAATATCTGTTGCCAATCTTCCTCTTTTTTTTTTTTCCCTCCCCAGAGCCCCAGTCTTGGTTGTATATCCTAGTTGTGCATCATCCTAGTTCTTCCACGTGGGATGCTGCCACAGCCTGGCGTGGTGAGTAGTGTGTAGGTCTGCGCCCAGGATCTGAACCTGTGAACCCTAGGCCACCAAAGCGGAATGTGCAAACTTAGCCACTCTGCCACACGGCAGCCCCTAGAGTTTCTTTTAAGAAAATTCTCACGTCTGCCATTTTGGGTGATTGCTCTGCCAAATATTTTGGAGACCTTAAAGAAGGGTGTCTGGGTAGAATTGTTAGATAAAATACTGGAGGCCCAGCTAAATTTGAATTTCAAATGAACACAAATAATTTTTTAGTATAAATATGTTCCATGTAATGATTAAGCCATGCTTATAGTAAAAAAATTATTCATACCATCCTTTTATTTACTAACTCTGGCAACTCTATGCCCGGGCAATGCACACTGGAGTCTTCATATTATGGTATAGATAGATACATAGGGCAATCATTTTAGATACATAGGGCAATCATTTTAAGGCACTACCGTCAGCACAATTTGGTGCCATTAATAGCAGCACCATACAAACTGTTTCTGAAGCACCCACATGCTCGTCAGAATTGTGCTGGTTGCCATGCCAAGGCAGTTACGTGGACAGGGTCCTTTCAATTCAGGAAGACAATAAGGGACAATATCAACAGTGAGGGACCAGATAAAAAGCAGAGGAAACATGAAAACCTTGGCAGACATCAAAGGAGTATAGACAATAAATAAAGTACTTCTATTCTGTAGACAGCTCGTGTTAGGAACTGACACAAAACCACAGACATTTCTCGGGGGTCACTGGGCAACTGTTGACATCTTCTGTTTGGAGGCAAAACAACGACTTAGAAGTAAAAGAATCTGTGCTTCACTGAACTCCCAGAATTTCCCCAACTCAAGCATCACCTCAACCCCTCAACTCTGCAAGACATTTCACGGGGTTAAAAAGTTAGATGTATATATAAAAAGGGATACAGGCGCGTACATTACTATGCACACATAAATAAATAAGAGGCAATGAAACCAGGGATGTAATCAGAAAATTCTCACCTATTTATATGTAACGGATCTGGTCCGTTTGCCATCAGTAACGAATGGCACTGATAACTAAGTTCAGAGCAACTGTGCAGATGCTGCGCTGTGGCTCAGATCACTGCAATGACCCAGTGCACTGGACGACAGCCTGGTGAAGGCACAGTCGGCAACCAGCTTACCAAACTTTAGAAACTGAGGTACATGACTGATTCAGAATGTCCATATGCAGGATTGAGGTGGCCTGAGAGGTCATCAAGGATTATCTGTACAATCTTCCATATTCTTTTCTTACTACAAAAGTAATGTATAACCATTGTAGAGAGTTTAAGAAAACAGGTACAATGAAAGATAAAAAGCAAACATAATCTCCCACCTCCGAATTCCTCTTTAAAATTGTTAATAATGACACGTTTCTCACACCTCCACAAGATCAGAAAACAACCTATCAAATTTCCGTCTATTCACCACAAACATTGAATATATACATATCATTATTATGGTTACTTCATTTAGATTTCTACTTTTTAAAGAGTTTCCTATTTTTTTTTTAAAGATTTTATTTTTTATTTTTTCCCTCTTTCTCCCCCAAGCTCCCCAGTACATAGTTGTATATTCTTCGTTGTGGGTCTTTCTAGTTGTGGTATGTGGGACGCTGCCTCAGCGTGGTTTGATGAGCAGTGCCATGTCCGCGCCCAGGATTCGAACCAACGAAACACTGGGCCGCCTGCAGCGGAGCACGTGAACTTAACCACTCGGCCACGGGGCCAGCCCCAAGAGTTTCCTATTTTTTAAAGGAATAAAATATAACGGATACTGCTCATGACACGTCTTCATCCTGCATCTCTTCCCTTCCCTTTGCTGGGGCGATCACTGCCCTGAAATCGTGTGTCGTCCCATGGACACTTCTACATACGTGTATAGATGCATAAACCATTGTTCTGTGTTAAAACAAAAGGAATACTGCACATCCTCTTTGGAATTTATCTTTTTCACTTACTATCATGTTTTTGAGATTTGTTTATATTAAAACATGAAGATTTAACGCATTCGTTTTAATGGCTGTACAGTTTTCCTTGAATGAATGTGTCCATTCCAATCCTAAGAATATTTGTACATTTTTCTCTAATACAAACAGTATAGAATGGGTGTCTCCAAGTACACACGTTCAAGAACGTTTAAAGAGGACACCTAAAAGTATAATTAGTACCAGTTGCAAAATATGGAAACCTGCAGTTTCTAGGCTTTGAAATTGCTTTTCAGAGTGTTGTACCAATTTATACCTCCACTAGAAGTATAATGGTTAATTGCCCCACATCTTTAAAAACACTTGGTATTATCAGATAGTAATGCTTGCCTATCTGATGAGTGTGAAATAGTCTCTCATTGATTTAGCTTGTATTTCACTAATTGTTAATGAAGTTGAGCATATTTTTCGCATGTCTATTTACCATTCAAATTTCTTGCTTTGTCAACAACTTATTCATAATTTTTGCTTTACCGTTTTTTTCTTTTTTCTCACTTGTTTTGAGGAATTTTTTGTAAGGCTTGAATCCGTATCCACTGTTACACCATTTGCAAACATTTTCATCTAATCTGTGGCCTATATTTTATTTTGTTTATGACATCATATCAAATATTTAAATTTAAGGTAGTAAAATTGAGTCAGATTTTCCTTTCAGGTTTGTGCTTTTCATGATTTATAAGATATCTTTCTCCACCGTAACGATAGTCTACGTTTTCTTCTGAAAGTTTTGCAGCTCTTTTACATTTAGGTTTTTGGTTCTTCTGGAATTATTTTTTGTTTATGGTATGAGATAAGGATTCAGTTTTATCTTTGGTTGAATGGACATGTTTCCCCATGGCTTTGTAACGTCACCTCTTGTATGTCAAGCACCCATAGGAATGAGAATCTGTTTCTGGGCTCTCTGTTGTGCTCCACGGTCTGTCTGTCTGTCTGTCCCTGCTGTAATGCCATTCTGTTGGGAGCGAGCTTCCTCTTCTCGTGCCTGCTTCCTCCTCCTGCTCAGGGATGGTCTAGCCTCTCGTAGCTCTCTCTTCTCTCATATAATAGGGGTTGTAGCAGTCTTTGAAAAGTCATGGTGAGGTTTTGATTGACATTGCATGTAATTTTTACGTTAATTTGGAGAGATCTTACTGTGTTGTCTTTACTCTATAGCTATCTTTAATGTATTGGTCATTTCAACTGTTAATATATCACTCTTCTTTTTAGTTTTGTTGTGCTATTTAATAAAGTTTCCTACTTTTTCCATAAAGTTTTTTTGGTTTTGTTGCACATTTTCCCTATGTTCCTTATAGTTTCTGAAGCTATTGTAAATGGAAAACTTTAAATGCCATTTTCCAAGTCTGTTGTGGTTGTATAGAGATGCAATTAAATTTGGGTATATTGACCTATATTTAGTAACCTTGTTGAACTTTTAGGGTTTTTCTTGAACCAATCTTGCTGTCTTTGAACAACGACAGCTTCATTTCCTTCTTTTCGATTCTCACACCTTTTGTTTTCCTCCCTTGTCTTACCATGCTAACTAGAGCCATCAGTACATTGTTGAATAGAAATGCTGCTGGTGAGCATCTTTGTATTATTCCTGATTTTAAGGGAAGTGCTTATAATGCTTCACCATTAAATGTGATGTTTGCTATAGGTTCATGAGGTTCATGAGGTTCAGGAAGTTTGCTCATCTTCCCAGTTTGTCAAGAGTTTTTAGTTTTGTGAATTAAATGATGGGGGGTTGAATTTTATCAAATATTTTTTGTACATCTAATGAGGTAGTCATATGGTTTTTTTCTTTAAACTATACTTTTCTTTTTATCATATTACCCCTGTCTGCATTTCCTGTCAAAAGTGAAGAGAATACCAGCTTCAAAAAATAAGTTGGAGAGTTTCTCCTCTTTTCCTCTTTTTGGATCAGTTTGTATAAGATAGAATTTATTTATATTCTGAAAGCCTGGTAGAATTTTGTAAAAGGTCTGAGTCTGGTATTTTTGTTTGCTTGCTTTGTGGATAGATTTTTCACAACTGATCCAATTTCTAAGAAATGCTGTGGTCTTTAGTTTTCTATTTCTTCTTGCATAGGCTTTGGTAGGTTTTGTTTTCAAAATAAAATTTCCATTTTATCTATGTTTTCAAATTTGTTGGCATGAAGCTATTCATAGTATTCTCGCATGATTTATAAAGCCTCTTATTTATCCGTGCTTATGTTCTCTTTCTTATTAGATACAAAGTAGGAAATATGAGAAGTAGAGAAAAATTGAGACGATTATAAGGCCTAACGCTCATCTGTCTGCACTTCATTCTGAGTGTTCCTGCTCACTGGTTATCACTCCATTTGGATCTAGTCTACTATGTAACACATCATTGAGATATTTTTTAAAAAGTGAAAATTTTATTCCTAGAAGTTTTGTTTTTTTCCTCATCTCTGCCTATACTTTTTTCATAGTGCCCTGTTTTTGTGATTTCAGTTCCTTCTTATACGATTTAAAACATATTTATTATATAAATTTCTTGGGGGTCAAATACTGTGGGTTTTTTGGGTTTGTGTGTCTATTGTGGTAAGATAGCATTGTTTATGATGGGCTTTGACCACGAACTCATCTCAGTGGACCTTACCCGAGGGAAGCCTGTGGGGCCTGGGCTGAGGGATGGGCCCCAGAGCTGGCGCTTTTCCCAGCAGCTAAGTGGCGTCACGGGGTGGTTGAGGGCCAGCTTAAGGGCCGCCTGCCACTGGCCTAGAACACTTTTTATGTCAGTTTCTACATTTGGGGTTCCCTGACCTTGTGGCATGAATTCCAGAGGCTGTTATTTTTCTACCGAGAGCTCAGGAAGATTCAGGTAAATTTCTTTATCATTTCTCGGTGTCATTGGGTAGATGTTTTTCTAGTCCCTCCTTTCCTTGAAAGTCAGAGTCCTGGTTTTATGCCAGTTTAAACTCCCCACTTTGTACTCACCCAAAATCTTGTCCTCTGTTCCCCTCTGGGTGTTCAAGTCACGCCTCCATGTTCCACCGGCCTGTCCTCGTCCTTTCTTTCTTAAATGCTTATGTATGTCTTTAAATCTTTGCATATTTCATCTCACTTTTCTCGGTGTTTGGAGGGGGACGGCCTGGAGGTTATCTTGTGTCCATCTCACCAGAGCACGTCTTTGCCCAGGTTACTGTTTCAGGAAACAGAAGTCAAGTTATCTGCTTGCGCCTGAGCTGTTTGTATACCTGCCATTCCTCAAGCCCCTGGGGCTGGGGGGCTCCCAGGCAAACCTCGAAAGTGGTGAAACTCATCTTTAGCACCTTCTCATCCAGAGCTTTCTCTCCCAGCCTCCTGTCCTCTGCAGCATCTCGTTTGTCCTTCCTCACTGGGCCCTCCCCTTCGAGAAGGCTCCAAGCTCCTTCTGGGACTTGTCGCTATGCACTCTCCCTGCTTTGTGTGGACATGTGCCTCACCAGTCTCTGCACGGTCCAAAGTGTCCAGGTGACAATTAGCTAATCTGATAAGCTCATTCGTGCTAATGTGCTAATGGAAGAGGTCTACAGAAGATGGCTGTCCTTCCCTCGCCGCCTCCTCGGGGCCCTCTTCTCCTGCCAGGTGACATATGTGCATAGCAGCAGTCACCTTCTAGAGACCGTGACCCGGCCGTAGTGGTCTAACCTGGAGGATTGACATTAATGGAATGAGATTTTTTTAAGTCAAGTAGGAGGGACAGCTGAGTTGAGGCGGGCAGGAGAGGGGAGAGTCAGGCAAAAATGACCCTCAGATCATGACACGTGAGTGTCCACTCACATGGGGGTTGCATTAACCCTTTTTATACCTGAACTACAGAGAATAAAGAGGATTTCTCAGAACACCCATTTACGAAATCAAAATTATTCTTATTGAAAACCCTTCCACAAAACAAGAAGTGGAACTCAGCAGAACCAAAGCATGTGGGGTTCTTTGCTACGTGTTCTGATATTTCCATTTTGCTGAGTCTATAGGAAGTCTACACTCCTTGAAGGGATGGACAGGACAGAGATGAGTCCTTAAATTTGAGGCCAGAGCTGGCAAGGTTGGCTTTAGACAGAACACAGAAGGACTGGTCACTGGTTTTCTTCTGTCCTTCTGGGCCTCGTTCTATTGGGTCTCAGTCTTTGAAGAGTTAGGGTGTCAGCTCCGGGGAAGGGGTACAGAGCTGCTCCAGGCTCATGGGGAGCCGCAAGGGGATTGCACCTTTGAGCCCCAGGATAGGAGCCATGTCTTGTGCGAAAGAATATCTAAGTACGGCATATTTCTTTTTTCTTTCCCTGTGTTTTCATAAAGTAGAGGTTTTGGCCTGGAGGTTACTATGCTATGGGGCCCAAGGAGAAGGTAGACTCTGATGGTTGTGTGTGTTCTGGCCGGTGGGTGACAGTTAGTGCTGTGAGGACGCCGCGTTGGATAGAAAGCCATGGTGGCTAGCTTCCCTCTCCGCTCTCCGTGCTCTCCTCCGGCATCCTTCCTGCGGGTTTGGTGCAGGCTGGCTCCCCGACCCCCGAAAGTCTTACTTCTCTAAAAGACCCTCTCCACACAGCCATCTCGTTCTTTGGCTCCTGATTATCTGCTCCTTCCATCCTTGCCCTGGGCTCCTCCTCTCTCCCTTGCCATTTCTTTACGCTCTGCCCAAACCTTTGTAAAGAGTCTTTTTATTAAACTCTCCTCAAAGTGTCCTAATTTGAGTGTGCCATCTGTTTCCTGCTGGGAAGCTGACTGATAAAACACCCAAATTCTTCGTTTTATTTTTATTATTTTTTTCTTAAAGTAAGAGGTAATTTTTTTATTGTGGTAAAATATACATAAAGAAATTTGCCATTTTAACCATTTTTAGATGTACAGTTCAGCGGCATTAAGTACATTCGCAGCATTGTTCAACCAGCACCACTATTCGTCTCCAGAACTTTTTCATCAGCCCAGACGAAAACTCTGTACCTACTAAACAATAACTCCCCATGTCTCCTCCCCCAGATCCTGGTGACCACCTTTCAACTTTTTGTGTCTATGAATTCGACTTTTCTGGGTCCATCACGTAAGTGGAAATGTACATTTGTTCTTTCACGTCTGGCTTATTTCACGTAGCATAATGTTTTCAAGATTCTTAAAAGGTATAAGTAAATTGGTACAATAGTTAGGTCCATAGGGGACAACATTTGTTCCCCTCTATAAGCTTATAAATCTTTGAGATATTTGTGAGCAACTTTCCATGGAAAGCAACTATGATATAATCAATGTCTTGATTCTTTAGTGGTAAGAAATTATTGATTCCTTAGTGGTAATAATCTAGTTTCTTCCCAAGAGAATTTTATGAAGGAGGACCAAACAGTGACCAATAATACCTTCAAATGCTATCAGCTGTGCAATTGTTGTAATATTGAAAAATGTATTCAAATCTCCATATTCCTTGAAAGGGCCTTTAAAACTATTGTGGAAGATCTTTTTCTTCCAAGTTGTATTAACAGTCATTGATAAATGAAGGTGTAAATACTGCAGAATCCAGAAGTGCTCACCCTGGGTCTTCTGAACATGCCTCAATTCCTAAGCTACTCTGTCACATGAGCAATAAAGATCACTTGTGTCATGTGATGTAGGCTGTTAAAGCTTGTTAAAAACTGTGTTCTAATGGACTTCGAATGATACCACGCTTTACAGAATATGCAAGCAGGTAACTCTCCGACAGCCTGAAGAATCTTTGTTCTGTCCAGAATTTCAATTTCCTGGTTTCTGTATTTTATTAATGCTGTGGGTCAAGGTGTTGAGTGAGAGAATGTCCTAGTTATCTATTGTTGCAAAACAAACCATCCCAAAATTTAGTGGCTTAAAGCAAATTTTATTACCACCTCTCACAGTTGTGTGGATTGGCTGGTCTTAAGTGGATGGGTCTAGCTTGGGGTCTCCTACGTGGTCGCAGTCAAATGGTGGCTGGGGCTGGAGTCGCCTGACAGCTTCTTCACTCTCCTGTCAGGCATCTGGACTAGAGGATGGCTGGAACGGCCGAGGGCTGGGCAGACTTTCCTCTCTTCACGCCGCCTTTCCACTGGCTAGCTTGGGCTTTTTCACAGCATGGCAGTCTCGGGGCTCAGACTTCTTACCGCTGGCTTCCTCTAGAGCGAGCATTCCAAGAAGGCCTACACCGAAGCTGCAGGGCTTCTTCTGACCAAGCCTCATGAGCCCCAGAACATCACTTTCGTCACATCCTATTGGTCAAGAAGGTCAATAATTTCAGGCCAGATTTAAGGGGAGGAGAATTAGACTCCAGCTCTCAACTGGAGTAGCAAAAAGTTTGTGGCTGCTTTTAATCTGTCACAGGAGTCTTAAATCTCAGCCCTGCAACTCTCACGCTCTGGGAGCTTAGGCCCGTCCACCTCTTGCTCTCTCTGAGAATTAGTTGCCTCATCTGTAAAATGCCAAAAATTTAACGAACGATCTTAAAGACTCTTTCGCTTTCAATTTATCTAGAGTGGATCTTCACAGTTTTAGTGTCCAGGATCTTTTTTTTTCTGGGCCTATATAAGTATAAAACTTGAATTGGACAAAATATGCCAATATAGGATTTCATTATGAATGATGAATTCCTTATGGATTTTCTTTACTGCTTGGTGCTAGCCAAAAGCTTACAAAATGGCAATGTCGAGCAGGAGGTATATTCTGAAATGCGAGGAGCAGTGCCCTGGTGGACGTGTTGATTCCAGTTCTCTGAACCAGGGTGGCTGGCACTGGCGGCTTTTCAGGAATCTGATGCTCACTGAACACTCTTAGCTAGTTCTGGGTGAAGCAGGGAGCGTGGCAGATGTGATTGAGGTGGATGTTTGAGCCTGGGAGATGGTCAGAGCACGCTTCTCTTTAGGAGTCTCCATTTTGTGTGTTCAGAGGAGGATGAAAGCCTCTCAGATATCAGTCCCTACAATGAGACCCCCTCTTTGGGTTTCAGGGACACAAGAACAGCCCGTTTAATTAGAGGCCCTCGCCAGGTTCCTGGGCAAAGCCCAGGGTCAACTGTGTACCAGTTACACCTGAGAGTTACATTTCATTGCCTGCACTGCCCAGATTTTTAAAACCAGAATCTCAGATGTGTAAATATTTAAAAAACAAAAAATACATAAGACAGAAAACAAGAAGTTCACCAGCCTGCTGAAATACTTTAATTAGTCGGAACGAGACTGTCTTCTACTCTGCTTCTTCCAAAATAAACCACTGTGACAAAGGGTAGTGAAACAGACAAATACCAAGACTTCTCCACAGCAGAGCCTGGGGTGGCCTATCCAACAGCCTTTCCCCCTTTCTTCCCTGTGTATAGAACCCCGATCTTGTTCTGAAATCTACCCCGTTCCTAAAGTTAGGGTAACTCCTGATCAGTGTCTATCAGTCACGGCGACCCCATTGGCAGTCTCTAGTTTACGAGTGGGCATGGGACCCAGGTCTGACCCATAAGACGTGAAGGGAAGTCTGCTTGGGGCCTCTGCAAAAGGTATTTTCCCTCTTAAAACAGTGCTCAAGAAGAGCTGTTCCTCTTCGGCCAATGGATGTTGCTGTGTCTGAATGCAATTCCCAGACTGTGTTATCGCAGCCATCTCGGCCTAAAGTCAAGCAGACACACTGAGGATGGCAGAGCAGAAAGACGAAAAGAATCTGAGTCCTCGATGGTGTTGCTGAGTCAATGATTCAAGCAGCTGTGGCACCACCATCCTCTGAACTCTTCACGTGTGTGCTAGTAATTTCCTCCTTGTTTAGGCCAGTTTAATTGGAGACGTCTATTCCTTGAAGCCTAAAATATGCTAATTATCCCCTTCTCACACATGGCAGGAAAATATTGGCATACCTAATATCTCCCCTTCAGCCATGCCTGGGCTGGTCCTGATTTCTTCTGAGACCCGAAAAAAGAAAATATGCAATGACATAACTCAATGGGACTGTGTCCAGGGTGTGAAGTGGCTGTGTCCTGACGTAGCCCCAAATCTTGAGAAGAATGATATTGACAGTCACAATGACGGCTGAGCCTGAGTGCGTACTCTATAAGCAGACACCATTTTAAGTGCTTTAAATGTGTAAGTCATTTCATCCTCCTAAAACCCTGTAAGGTTGATGCTATTATTATTCTCACTTACCTGGGCTGATGATGAGGCACAGAGAGGTTAAGTAATATGCCCGAGGCTGCATATCTAATCAGTGGTGGAACTGGGGGATAAACTCAAGCTGCCTATTCAAGAACTCACTGTACAATCCCTGTGCTCATTGGCTTTTCTGCTCCGAGGAAGGACATCCCGCCTCCCCATTGCTACCAGCAGCCCCAGGGGAGGCAGAACATTCTTCCTGTTTTCAAGGGAGCTTTGTGAATAACCATACCTGGTTTCAAATATCCATTATTTGGGGTCATTCATTCATTTAGCAAACATTTATTCAACACAAACTATGTTCTAGGCCTTGAGTAAAGATGAAGAAAACCTAGTTTCTGCCCTCAAGCCACTTAATCTAGTGGAGGGACAGATTCGTAATCAAACATTTATCATACATCATACTCAATGCTTTAGTCGAGATAATAATCATATTTAGCCTTTGAGTCTTGAGGCTGTGTCAGAGTCTTAAAGATGTAACACATATTAACTGTTTAATCATCACAAAATCCCTATTTTTCCAAAGGAACCAAGGAAGAGCTCAGCCCAGCATCCCACAGCCCATCAGTGGCAGAGCCGAATTTGAATCCAGACAACCTTGCTTTCCACGCTTTCCGGAAAGCATTATGCTAGGGGGTGTGCAAATCCCTGTGGGAGCAGGGGAGCAACTGCTTCCAGCTGGACAAGACAGTGGCAAAGGAGGGAACTGGAATACTTCATAGATGAGACGACTTTGTAATTGGACCTTGAAGGGTAAATATAAATGTGGTGCCAGGAAGGGAACACCAATCAAGAACTGAAACAAGAAGAAGAAGGAAAAAAACAAGAGGAGGAGGAAGAAGAGAAGGAGAAAGGAGAAGGAGAAGATGAAGATGAAGATGAAGATGTAGAATAAGGAGGAGGAGCGGGAAGGGCATTAGGGCATTCCAGGAACAGCACGGGCAAGGATAGCAGGACTTCAGGGAACCATAGGGTGTTTGCAGAGAGGTAAGTTCTGTGTGGCTCCCTCGTAGTGTGTGGAGGATGGAGGAATGGGAGAGGAGGCCAGAGGCCTTTTTGTATGTAAGGAGTCTATATTTTATTCTGTAGATCATAGGGGGCATATTGAAAATTTTAAAGGAGGAGAGTGATATGAGCTTCTTTTATAAGGATTTAAATGAAAAGGAAAGAATCGAAACCTTGGGGCTTTGAAACGTCTAATACAGAAAGATAGGCAGGGAGAGGTCAGTGTGGGAGGACAGGCTGGGAGAATGCCTTGGAAGTACGTGGACCTGTTGGGGGCTGTTGCTGGTCTCTCAGAGGCCAAAAATGGTTTTTCCATTTTGAAAGAGTTGTAAAACAAACAAACAAAAGAAAACCCAAGAAGGATATGTGACAGACACTGTATGTGGTCTGCAAAGCTCATGACATTTACAGTTTGGCCCTTTACAAGAAACGTTCGCTGACCTCTGCTCTGCTTAAAGCCGGTGGAGGTCTGCAAGAGGGAAGGTGGGAGGGGGATGAAGAGGAGGGTCATCCTTAACATGCTCAGGAGGCAGAGCTGACGGGAACCTGGCCAGGACGAGGTGGGCAATGAGAGAACAAGCGATGTCAAGGACGAATCAAAGAATTGCACATGTAGGAGCATCGTTATCCAACATACGAAATACAAGAGCGAGGATCAGGGCAGAAAGATTCTTTCTTTTGGGACCTGTTGCCGTGAAGTGTCCACACGACATCCCGGTGGAGATACTCAGGAGACACGTTATACGGAACGATGCTTATGTCTCTGCTTCTCTGTGGTCTGTGATATAAATTCCTTAAGGACAAAGACAATGCGACTGCTTCGTATAGATCCTAGCACGCGACAGGCTGTTCATCAAGCGTGTTGAGCTCGCTGAGCGGAATCAGATGGGTGAATTTGGGAGACAGCGTGAGATCCAGGGCAGAGGAAGAGACAGTCATTGGCTTTGAGGTGGTCACTCAAGTATGGAGTTGACGGCGTATTTAACATGCTTGTATCAGCACAATGTTAAGCTGCATTTTTCTATACATTTTTCTGGCTGCTCAGTTAAAAGTAAGCCCTCCTGTGGCAGCAGGGGTCACTGCCGGGTCAATCTGCAGAGAAGCAAGATTGCCCAGTGGTTGGGAGGCAGGGCTTACGGCCAGACAGCTTGGGTTTGAAAACTCATTTCTCCTGCTTTCTAGGTGTAACTTTGGGCAAGTCACTCAACTACTTTGTGCGTTAGCTACTCATCTATAAAATGGAGATAATAGTATCCTTCTAGGGGGTTGTTGTGAGATTGAATAATACATGTATGTGTTTAGAAAGGGCTATGATCTGTTCTTAACATATCACCCAGTTATCCTTTTAAAAAATAGGTCAAATCATGTCAGTCGGCTAATGACAACCCTCCAATGGCTCCGAGTAGAGGCCACAGTCCTTACCCTCACCCTCCATGCCTTACACCCTGAACTTCTCTCCTAGCTCTGCTCTCCTCGCGTCAGCTGCACTGGCCACCCTGCTGCCACCTCAGACTCACTACGTACACTCCTGCCTCAGGGCCTTTGCACTCGCTTTCCTTCTGCCTGGAGCTCTCTTCTCCAGGATGCCAGCATGTCTTGTTCCCTCACCTCCTTTGAGGCTTCATTCAAATGTCACCACCGTTTTCTAACTAGCAAACACACTGACTCCTGGACCTCTCTTTTCCCTTCTTTCTTTGTATTTACCCATAACAACTCTCACATGCTAATATACTATATAACGTATTCAGTTTTTCTGCCTCCTCCCACCGGAATGTAAGCTCTATAGGGACTAGAGTACTGCTGCTGTATTTGTTGAGTGAATGAATGATGCCTACCACATAGTAAGTGCTCAGCCCAGGTTAGCTATAGTTGTTCCCAAAACGTCTGATGCCACCTTGATGACACACAGCTGCCTCTTATTCCATCCCTCCCCAGCAGTGCCAGCTCAGGCAAGGATGAGGGGACAGGGTCAGAGTAGGCGCCACTGTCTACACCTGGCCCCCTCCATCCATAAACCCCGAGGGAGAGCTCCTATTCCACCATCTTGTTCATGCATACATTTGGGGAAATCGGCAGGTCAGGCGAATGCTTGATGAGAACGCAAAGCCCATTTGCAGTCCTTCAGAACTGGTGTAACAACCCAGAGAAGAAAGTGTGTGTATACACACTAAGGCTGCTCTCTTGATATTAAATTAGTATTAAAGTGGGATGGAAACTCCTCTTATATTGGGCTCCTACGGAGACAGACAAAGTAATTTTAGAGAATAAGCAGCTGCCCTCAGCAGTAGGCTCAGAAATGTCAATTTTAATTAAAACATTTATTTTCAAATACATTTCACGGTTCATATGTAGTGATATGTGCCTACTTCATGCAAACGTTCAAACCGCCAGGCTGGGGAAATTGGAGAAAGACATTTTGATAAAGAACATTAACAGTATGATCAAAACAAAGAAATGCCAAGAAAAGAAAATCCACACGGTTCTTCAGTTTTTCCTCAGTCCACACATCAGATTGCTCCTCGTGGCCTTGCCCACTGCTGTGTGAAGGCTGCAGACCCCCTCACGGAAATCTGGCGTCAGTAGGGGCGGTGGCCAGAGCCCACCCTCACGGGAGGTCTGTTTCGTGTATGGACTCCTGTTTACTTCGACAACAGAGGCCCTCTCTATATCATAGAAGAAAACTACCAAAATAGCCAAGTCCCGGTTCAAAACTCTCCCAAATTCTGTCTTTCCCTGAGTACTATTTTGGGTTTGAGTTATTAAAGCTGCAGAAAGGTGTCCAAAATTTTACAATTACCGTCTGAGCTCACCTCTCCTCTTGCTGTCTGCCCTGCAGAGCTCATGCACCTGCCAAACTTCTGTTGACTTCCCAGGGAAACCGGTCATGACTTTAATGTGGCCAAAAAACACTGAAATAAAAATGTGGCCAGTCTCAATCAGCAGCAATTTTAAGCTAAGAATTTCTGAAAATTTTGCTCAAATTTTTGTAAAAGATTTTTTTATGAGTATATTTTTATTTGCAAGAATTTAGCATTAGAATTTTAGGATAATCTCTATGTGTGCTATGCTTAAAAAAATCATTGTACTTAGGTTAATATCAGACAATAAGCAGTATTTATTAGTGATCAGTGTCCTTTATCTTGTAGTCTGGTGAATGCATTTCTGATTAAGGTGCATCCTAATATTTGAGAAAATGATGACATATAAATACAGTTGCATCGATTCCTGCTCTCAATATGCTTTTAACCTCTTCAAAGGAGCCATTAACATCACAGTCAGAAGCATACAGTGAGGTCGAGAGGACGTGTGCAGGTCCCGCGCCGGCTGCGCATGCCAGCCCCGAGCACGCGGACCAGGTATTGAAGGCTCCCATTTCTAAGTTGTGAGAGTTTGGTTTTGTATTTAATGATGTCGGTAGCACACTTCCAATTATTTTTATGTCTGAGCTAATTTTAAAATGCTTTTGAGTTTTGCACTTTGATTTTAAAAGTGTACTAAGTTATAATCAATACTTCTTGAATCCAAACATTTTGTTTCTCCCTGGGAACAATATACATATGTACATATACATATGTATACGTGTGTATGCATATATATGATTTATCTATTTTTAATACACATATCATTTTGATTAAGAGCTCTGGTCAGGGAAGGGAGAGCTGGCATTTTCTTGCAGATTGCTAGTGGAAGGGCTGTTTGACCACAGGGCTCTTTGGCGACAGCAGACACACATCCTGCCACATCCTGGCAGAGTGAACCGAGTGTGCATCTGTGGCACAGAAGAGCACACGCAGAAAGCTGAAGAAAATCGACACCAGGATACTTCACACCAGCAAAAGAAAACAAGACACTCTGGAGTGTCGACCATGTCAAACCAGGTGCTGGCCTGGAGCTCTCACGTTCCTGCTCGTCCAGTCCTGTAACAGCACTTTGAGAGGGTGACTATTATCATTCCCACTTTCAGGTGAGCACACCGTCACAGAAAGATTTAGTAAGTGTCGCCCATCATAGAACTAGAGAAAGACTTCAACCCAGGCCGTGGGGCTCTCCAGTCTGTGCTTTTAAAGATCATATTTCATAAAAACAGAAGATGTGCCATTCTAGGGCTTTCCTTTCCATAGGATGCCATTTGGTTGCTCGTAGCATAGTGGTTAAAAGGACAGGCTTTCAAGCCAACTACTAGGTTCAACTCATAGCTGCTTCAACTCCAGCTGTGTGACCTTGAGCGAGGTACTTAACCTCTCTGTACCTCAGTTTTCTGCTTAGTAAAATGGGGATGATGTGAGGACTAAACGAGCTGGGGCACAGCAAGTACTCCTGAAGGGTAGTTATGTTGTTATTAGTCTGTTACTCTCTCCTGAGGCTCAGAGGGGAGCAGGAGCACACTGGATTTACAGAGGCCAGCAACACCTAACTTCTTCACAGCACTTTTTTCAATAGTGAAAAAATTGCAAGAAAGTTAAATAATGTGGCTGTTTTCTTTTTTAAAGAGAAAACTAGATTTTTTTTGCAGCCTCTTTTTTGGGTATAAATCTGGCATGCATTCTGGTGTAACCTCCACTTACTGTTCACTGTCGCCTTTTCCCTTCACCTCCATTCTTATGTCAGTTCTCCTTCTAACACTTAAATCCAGTCAGGGTGAGGCCAACCAACCAGATGTCACAGGAGAAACAATAGAGAATGCGGTTACTGGGGGGCGCAGAGGAGCATGTGATTGTATCGGGGAAAAATTGCAATCTTGTGGGCACGCTGCATAGCCTTTGCCCGGGGGAAGTGTCTAACAAGACCCCTGAGAAGTGAATGCATCGTGTGCTCCATGCTCATGTGGTTCAGGGAAGCAAAGAAGAGACGACATCTTCAGAACCAAGGGGTGGGAAAAAAAGGAAGAGGCTTTCATTACAATTAGGCCGCAGGGTAGAAACCATTTCTCACCAACATAGTGGATGTGGTCCTTCTACGGTCAGGAGAAGTCGTTCCACCTAGCAGAAGGGGCCTCTTATGCTGTAAACAACTGAACCATGATGCAGCCATGGAGAGAGAGGCACCACCCCTGAGAGCGATTCAACCAGCCAGCTGCCGGCTTGTATTAAAAGGAGAAATGTAGTGAATTGTTGGGAAGAAGCTGAAACCTGTAGGTGTATTTGCTTGCAATTTTAACTTTTTGTTAGTGGAGGATCATTTTTGCTTTCTGAAGCAATTGATTGATTTAAAGTAGCTCTTGTCATTAAGTAATCTTTAAATTAACCTTCAACATGTCTCAGCAGCTGTACGATGGAAGCAAATGCATTATGTATTACTGTTTTGGATATAAGTTCTGAAAAAGCCAAGTATCATGCTCAACATCAAAGAGCAACCCTTATCCAGGGCTTGGCTGAGAGGATAAAGCGCTGGCTAGTCACCTTATGACCTTGGTGCTGGTCCCAACCGTACTGCCAGTGAGGGGAGTTTCCTGTTCTCGGCCCCACATAGGTAGATAGTAGTCTGTATCACCAAAAAGCAGATTGGCAGAACGGGAGTCTTCCTGCTTAGGAGAGACCTAAGGCTGAAAACAGTGCGGAGACGGGCAGAGGAAAAGCATCCGCTCGTGCGCCATCCTAGAGATGGCGGTCTCGCAACCGGAAGAGGTGGCTCAGAAGAGCAGTCTGGGGATGCGCTCCAACCTGGCTTGCAGATAAAGAAATCTGTTTTCAGAGCTTGCAACGCGTCCAAGTCTATTTTTCAAGCCAATACCTCCTCTCCAAACTCTCCCTTCCTCCACCCCTCTCCTTCCAGAAACAAAAAGCAGAAAGTCAACCGGAAGGATCTTTAGGATGCCATTTGTAGGACTAGTGTGACTGTTTTAATCTTTTGAAAGGATGATTCCAATTGGGCTGATCTGTTTCAGACCTTACGCTTTAAAACTAAGATTAAAAATAATTAGTTATTACATTCTCAATATAGTCATTTAGATTGCAGTTAACTACTGTTGCAATGATGCCCGTAGCGTTGTAGTCTCAGGAAGGAGGCCCTCCATCAACTGTAGGAAAAAGTACACCAAGCAGAAAACTTTCCTGGCCCTATATGAACAATTAAAAAAATTTTTTTTTGTAATCAAATTAATAAAAGACAATGTAGAGTGTATTTGACATTTGAATTTATTTGATAATAGATATGAGTATATATCCCAAATGTATGATATCTTATTTTAAACAATTTCTTTTTGCTTCTGTACATTCGATCACTGCCTTTATTTTTCATTCTATTAGCTTACTGATTTAGTCATTCCTACGTCCTTTCGAGAAATATTTTAGTAATTGTGGAGTAAGATAGTTAATATATGTAATAGTCATCTTTATTTGATACAGCAAGAAGGGAGCATTCCAACATCTGGTTATATACTATCCTTTACTTCCGAATATAGATACCTAAGAATTGTCTCTCTTTAGTTCTAAGTCAGAACACTCAGCCAGGCAAACCTCCTGAACTTCTGCGATAGCACCATCAGAAGCATTTAAGATCCTGTTCTCAATATACAAATCTTACGTAACTTCAGCTGCTTTAAAAGCAAAGGCACATTTCCTTGGTGGGAAAGGGAGCATTGCTGTAGGCTTATGTTTCTACTAAAGGAAGACATCCCACACCCACCAGATTTAAAGATGACTGGCACCGCCCACGTTGGGGGCAGTCCGTCCTCCTCTCTGGGCACAGGCACAGGCATGGGCAAAGCCTGGGAGCACTGGCACTCGGGGCCAGCATAACTTCTCAGACAGCTCTTAGAGCGGACTGGAGGGAAACGCAGGTCAGGGTGGGCTGGTTGTGAGGGCACAGAGAACTGTGTGGAGATCCAGACGTTCTAGCGGTCGTGTCTATAAACAGATCCCTTCATTTTCCAGGAGGTCGTTGGTCCTCGGGGCCTGCGCCATTGGGCCACATGGGCTTCCCTCGCGGGCACCGAGGGGAGGGCAGATGAAAGGATACAAATGCAGCAGCCTTGTATTATCAGCAAACAAAAAGGGGCACACATGTGCCAGTTTATAAATTACTGTTTTCATTAAAACGGAGTTCAAAAATCAGGTTCCACTTATCATTGTTAAGACTAAATTTTTTGGAGCCGTATGATTTCATTATATGAATTACAGAACAGTAATAGAGTAATATTACTCTTAAGCCAGCTCACTTAAATCTAAGACATTCAAGACTCAATAATGCACCAGGTTCTTTAGTTCAAGTTATGCAAATAATATACATTTCTTATTTGACTTCCCACCAGGTTATACATGTATTATAAACATAACAAAGACCTCTTTCTTGTACAATATATTACTCAGAAGCTGGTGAAAAATAGAAGCCAAAATGCTGTGAATTACCTTCTTAAAATGGTTTGGCTTTGTACTACTGGCTGACATATTTTAAATGCTAGAGAGAAGCTGGGACTGGAAAGAGAAATGTTGACTCCCTGTTACCTACCACTGTTGTCACTCACACTGATGTCCCTCATGTCTAAATCAGATTATTATATTTGTTTTCTTTAGAGTGGAACTAGCACACGTGGCTTTGCCACATTTGGAAAATCAGCAGGGGGAATGGTCATCTCAAAAAGACAAAAATAAAAGAAGGGACTGGAACTTCACATAAATTGCCATGGCTGTCCCTGAACTCAGAACTGTGAGAGCCTTTTCTTTCACACAAAGCTGATGAGCGAAATCCATACGGATTATTTCATAAGCATTGTTTCTTAAATAGTTTGTATAGTTGCATAATATAATTCATACATTTTTAAAATACAGCCACTGACGTGTTAATTCCATTTAGACTTTAAAAGGAAAAAAAGGTAAAGTTTAGAAAATTAGAAATACTGAATTCCGTCTTATGATGAAAATAATATTCACATTTTTCATAGACAACCCAAAAAATTACATGCTAGGTGGTAAGATGGCTCTGTGGCCTTCTTGAGGTTTCCATGTTTCCATTTATGCCCAAGGTAGTCAATTGATAACTTACCCAATTCAATAAAATTAAGCAAAAATAATAATAATAATATGGATTTTTCAAAAACGTGAACATAAGCATGTTTATGTGTGTCTCTGAAATATACAGATTAGTCTCATTATAATCTCATACTTAAAAACATCCTTTGCTAAAAAAGCTTTACTTGTTTATGCTGTGCAAATTGAAAACAAAAATGAGATAAGTAGAAAATAAGAAATTCAGTCCTTTGGCTTCATGACGTAACATGAGCTCTGTGGGAACCAGGGACTGTTCCTTTATCCTTGGATGCAATCTGAGCTCAGTGGCTTTGAAAGCTCTGAAGTCCTCCACAAAACTCTTTCCTCCCTATTTCCCCCCAAAAAAAAACCCCACCTCAACGAATTTATATAATCTCATCAGCATTTCTAACAAATTCTCACCTCAGATTCCTTCCTGTGACAGAGTGGGTCGAGCCAGCCTCTGGAGCACTTGGGAAGCACTCCCAGCCTCGGGTTAAACTCAACAAGTGTCAGCCTCGCTTCTCCTGTCAGCATATAGTTCTTTAAACACTGCAGAAAGGGCCGCGCGGCAGGGCAGGCCAGCGCGTTTTAAGATGGTGCGGATGTGTTTGATGTTGCCAGCCTGCCCGGATCTGCGGATGGTTTCTCTCTCAACAAAATCTAGGCCCAGAGTCACATTTACTGTCACAAAACATAAACAGTGCTGAGGCGAGAGATTGAAAATTGCCCTACATCAGATTGCTATTGAGGAAAAAAGCCTGTGAGGTCAGAATTATTTCTTAATTGCATTTCACACCTGGTTAAGACAGTGTCTACAGCTGCGAGGAGATGAAAGGAACGCTTGATCCCTGAAAAGAGAATAGGTAGGACAGGCGTTGGAGGCCTGAGAGCAGGGCACGCCGCGGTGGCGTGAAAAGCAGAATTCACTTTTGGTGGAATTAAACGCCAGCATTTGAGAAAGAGGAAGGTGGCTCTGGGAGTAGCCTTCACTCGCCAGTGCTGGCTGCAAATCCCCCACCAAAACGGCCTCCCTGTAAACAGCAGATCTCTTCGCTGCAATTAGACTTCCATGCGCCACGCACAATGGCTGGGAAAAGTTTCCAAAGTTTTCTCTTTTTCATTTGAGCGGAACACTAAAGCAATAAAATATCCTGACAACTTCGAGCGTTGTCTTGTGACTTTAAAAAAATCAGCCTGTGAAGTATCACTGCTCTGTTTTAGTCTAATGCTACTTCTATCTTTTATCCTTTTTAATTAGAAGGCAAATTCTCAGACCGCCAGGCCTAATCCCCACACAGTGGAACAAAGCCCAGCAAAGCCTTTGAACACTGTTCAGCCGGGCAGCACAAACCCTAGGAACTGTTGGCAGAGGGGCCGGACTCTGACCCTCATCTCAGCCATTCCCCGGCAGCCCCTGATGCTCCCTGCCCTTCAGAACCCTATCTGTTGTTCTTCTGTTGAGGCTGAAAAGACAAAAGAGGAGACAATGTGGGAAACCTAGAGGATTGGCTAGGTAGGATGCGGGGAGCTAGTGATGGATGGGGCAAGTAAATGGAGTTTCACGGGAATGGACACAGTGGGGAGAATTGGATCACCAGATTAGGTTTTTAGGTTCAAGAAATTTCTTCATCCCTCACTAAATCTTTTCACGGACAATGCCACTTTTTAAACAATTGTTGCATTTCCAATTACTCCAGGAGTGTTCAAACAAATGCCCCAAACCCTCCGTGAAAAGTTTGCTCATATTTTAAACTCGCCAGATGAAAATCAATAAAACAAACACCAGCAAATCAGTGGCAGACACTTACATCTCCAAAGTATTTACACTGGTAATAATATTTGAGTCAAGAGCATAATTTGAGCTCACTCAAGCAAAGCATGCAACTAGACAGAAACGTGAATTTTCAAAGCTAATGGGAACAATCATGAATCAAAAAGCCAAATTCCAGGTATGCAAATATGAAAAAGGCTTGTTTGCATTTCCGACTCTGGCTAACTGTGAATTACCGAACAGTGAAACAACAGATGCTGCTACCGCACTGTGAACTCTTCCAGATTGTTCTCAGACTGAGCTACGTATGTGTGGGAATTACTCTCTGATGCCAGGACGTTTGAGAGTCGTATTGGGATTTCTGAAAAAGATATGCATTTTCTGTTTCTTGAGATATCTGGGATAGACATTTCAGGGACAAAAGGGAAGAAAAAACAAAAACCTTTTATTGGAAACATTTTTCGCAGCCCCTCAGACTCTTAAACACAGCAGGTTTCACAAAGCCACTTTCATTTTTTCCCCTTCTGGTGTCTACAGAAACACCCATGTATGCAGTGCGACACTTAACCCAATCGTCATGGTTGTCTTTGTAATCAAATATAAAATGTGCTACTGCTCTGGCTGCGGGTAATTAAGAGGTTAATTTAAATCACAGGAAAGGATTCAGTCAGGGGTTAGATGAACATCGTCCAATAAGTGTGTGCATTTTATCATCTAATCTTAAATGCAAAGTTAGGGCTCGCTTTTCAGAAAGCTTCCATTTTTAAGGATCTTAGTAGGACAGATGTGCTGAATTTTATATTTAAATAAAACATGACTTTGAAGTTTTTTTAATGTGCGTTTTACATTGATTTCTAGCACATTTATTTTGAGACCATACATTTATCTTATTAAAGGGACAGCAATATATGTAATTATAGTCCATTTCTAAATAATAGCTGTTGTTCAAATGACAAAATCCAATATCTTCCTCAGCGTTCTCTGTCTTTGCCTTGCGTGAGCAAGTCCCTTCTCCAAGTCAAACAGAATAACCCAGGTGAGGTGCACGAAGATAGTCAAACACAGCTACAGATAGTACTCTATGAAGAATGATGCAGCCTTCTTGACAGTGTTCTCTCAGCCTGCTTTTGTGCTTGTCTTTACCTTTGATGTCTCCAGAAAAAATATACAAAATATAGCTACCTACATGGACGCTCTTTAAACACATCTATGTTCATTTTTTCCTTTGTTTTCATTGAAAACTCTGCGAGAAATTAGGAAACACTAATTATTTCAGGGGGTCCCAGCAGTGATCACAATTTGCAAATAAACATACTTTAAAAAATTTAAAAATACTCTTTGTAAACATAGACGCCTTTTAAAGAAATTGTCGAAATGTTTGCACACATTTCACTGTCTAATGCTCCAGTGGAAATGATCAATAAATATTTGCATAAAAAAGAGCAAATTCATTATGTGTGTGTGTTTTAATAATCATTAGGAATCTCTACATAGTGGGAAATGATTTCTTGTTGTCCTGCATGCGCATGCTCCTTTGCAGGTGCACAACACTTCATGATGTAGTGATATTTAATAGTACATTTCCAAAAGAACGTTCTAGAGACTCAGAGACAGTCCTGGAAATGCATATAAACCACAGCTAAATGCAGTTCCCATAAATGAAACCGGGCATCTCTTCTATCAGGGAATGGCTTCTGTGTTTGTTTTGTCCCCATGTCACCGGCATCTACCTACTCACCTTGATCATGTGTATGAATTAATTTTATTGGGATAGAATGGAAAATAATCCAGATCAGAGGAATCTAAAGCTTTTGAAAACAGCTTTTTCTTTTAAGACACTGAGACTTGCATGAACACTGACAGTGCAGTGTACCTTGCTAGTCAATGTAATTGAATATACTCGCTAATACTTATTAGAATGTGAAAATTAAAATAGCCGTATTTTCTGGTTTCCCTTTTTTAGAATTCATGTGACTTGCTTGTATGTAACAGCTTTGAGTGGTTGGGGGTGCCAAGATGAAAACGTTTTTTGTGCAGGTTAGTTTTTGTTGTTAGTTTATTCCACTGAATTAGGCTTTCTCTACTAAGAATAAAACCTTAGATGCTTTCTGAAGCTCATAATGTAAACGACCACAAATACTAAAAAAAAAAAAAAAAAAAAAAAAAAAGGCAACCCTTAATTCTGTATTCTGATCCATCAGTGCCTGTATAACTATATCATTAACGATGTTCTCTAACTGGGGAAGTCCCTACCCCAGAGTGTAAAGGATCAAAGAAAACATTCTTTTCTGTCTGGTACACTTAGTAGTCCTGCCTCCCAACAGTGGGATAAAAGGAACTTGCTAAACTGTTGCCATTTTGCAACATCTGCTATAATTCCCCTAAATCCAGATTTGTCTGACACAGAGAGGCCTGTTCTTACATCATTGCCATGTGACAGTATAACACCAGTCACATCAAGCTTGAGCATTGCAGCTTCAGGCTATGATAATATGAAGAAAACCTTTTTGCCTAGGGCAAAACACTTGTAACAAAGTATTATTCATCTGGCCAATTTAAATCTTCTCTCAAAAAGGTACCCAGAAACATATGCAGTATGCCTTTGTAAAAAGCTGGAGCAGCTCATAGGCAAATGACCTGAACCAAGAGTACAAAACCTAATGTCCTGATTAATTACTGCTAAGCAGCTCTGATACACAGAAAAGAGAATGCTGGTACTAATCCTTAACCCTGTCCCACATTCTCAAAATAGCCCAAACACTGCTGACAGTTACAAAAACAAACCTGCCCATGTTCAAAAAAAAATAAAGTTGTACATTATCACTTTGGGCTCTTCACCTAATAAAACTAGGATGCAGACAGATTCGGGAGTGACCAGTCCAGGGGGCATCTTGGGACAAGGACACAGGCTCATAGAAAGAAAACCATCTGAAGAGGGCAGGGGAACCAACGACAACACACAGTCTCCAAAAAGAAATATTTGGGCTGTTCTTATTTTCAGGGTTCAGCTTCCAACAGATGAGCTTTTCTGGAAATTGTTCTTTGAGAGTTGAGCAACCTCCACGCAGAAATGCCCTGCTGATTCCCCTGGAGCAGAGAGATTGCTGTGCTTAGAATTGTATTAAGAAAGGATATTTGGATTTCTTCTACCTATAAAAATAAGCAGATGCTCATATTTCACTATAATTATCAGATATGTTGGAATTTCAAACTTTTTTAATTGGAAAGCTATATTGGTTTCATCAGTCAAATTTCCTCTACCTTTATTAAGAAAGCAGACCTCTGGAATCCTTGTTGCTTTTGCTGGCAAGAAATATATGGAGAAAAGAAGAAAGTCCTAAAGAAGGGAGAAGAAAGCTGCTTATCTTAGCAAATTTCTTTCATAAAAAGAAAATCAAAAGGTCACTAAGATGCAGCTCATCTTACTACCAGCTGTAACACTGTGACATCACAGGTAAATCAAATCAAAATACTCCTCTTGCACTTTATGTAAAACATGGCACTTCCATGGCACCAATTCAAAACGAATACTGATCCTTATCTATTTTTAAGACCGTCTTTAATTTGACATTATTCTTCAGACATACCCCGACCCCAGAGTTCTAGGAAATGGTATGGAAGAAGGAAGTCAACCACAGCTAGGGTTCTGAAGGGCCAGCCTGACTAGAGGGACGGTCATTTTACCTACTAGGCTGCCCCTAATGCAAAGGAGAAGAGAGATATTTTCTCCTGCAGTGCACTGATTATCAAGTCTAATTCCATTTTAGAGTTTCAAGAGTTTTTCTATGTCTGAGCACATTATTTGTAGACACAAGCATTTTAATGTGCCACAGCTCCCCACCCCATGTTTCACAGACTGCGCAGGACATACATTTTCCACCTGTCTGGATCAAATGCTGATGCTGGGAGCATGGGCAAATGCGTGGTGCTCGGTCAGCATCGCAGCATGAGGTTTGATGGTCTGTGCTATTTTTAAGGGCACCAAGCCCTTGCTCCTCTTTGTACAACTCTTTTTCCTCCCCTTCACTACTCATTTTCTCTGCCTCTCCCTTCGTCAACTTGTCCCCAGGGAGGCACTTTGATTTCCCATCATTCCTCAAGCCCAATGAATTAGGGTGACTCACCTTCTCATTGATAAGGGTGACTGTGGAGTCAGTTCACCTTGGTTCACAACATCCCATCATTCTGAGCACTATCTGTTCCGGAACATGACGACCTTTGATGGAGGTGGTCTTTCCATGAAACCTGAAGATCCGACTCTATTCAGAGGCCGAGTAAAGAACCAAATCTTGCTGCTTCTCAGGTCTGGACGTTCAATTTCATAATCCTTCAGAGGTGACAGAACTGCTTTATTATCTGCCAAGACTGACACCATTTAGGGGGAAATTTCTCCTCTATTGGTTAGTAGCAGATTTTTTGCAGATTAAACAGCATAAAAAGTTTAAAAATCACTACCCTTCCTGGGATTGAGCTGAAATGTTACTAAGGATTGGAAATACTAAAGTGTTTCCCATTATCTGGTTTCCCTTTTACTTATCGTTCTCCCTAAGGCATGGGAAGTACAATGGAGAGCACACGAATTTGGGATTAGAGAGATCCAGACTTTATTTATTTCTTCTCCCCAAAGCCCCAGTACATAGGTGTATATCCTAGTTGTAGGCTCTTCTAGTTCTTCTATGTGGGACGCCACCACAGCGTGGCTTGATGAGCAGTGTGTAGGTCGCGCCCAGGATCCGAACTGGCGAACCCCACGCTGCCAAAGTGAGCGCGAGAACTGAACTGCTACTGCACCGGGCGGGCGCTAGAGAGATCCAGACTTAAAACCTGGCTCTCACTTATCAGCGGCATGACCCTGAGTGAATTACTTGACATCTCTGAACCTCAGTATCCTCAGCTATAAAATGGGGCCAAATGAGGCCTATTTCACTGGGTTGTTGGGAGGATTCAGTGAGATAATGAATGTAAAGCAACCTCTTTAAGCAACCTCAACAATCCTATTAGGCATTATAATCTCCATTTCACAGAGCGGGGTGAACGGTTCAGGAAGGTTAAAGCACTTGCCAAATGTCACAGTCACGTCGTAGGTGTTTAACAAGCAGGACTATTTAGAATGAGGAAGCTGAGAAGCCTGGACTCTCGCCTGCCTCCACACAGCGCATTTCCAAGCTGGAGGGCCTTTGCTCTTGGGGGCAAGACAGACACACTTCCTTTTTGACTTGCTCTTCAGACACCTTGCCAGGAAAGCACAAGAGGAGGGGAACTCCCATTTACCAACCTCCCACTTTGCAGAGGGCCTTTCTAAAATTTTGCCTCTTGTGTCAACCCCACGAGTTATCATCTCCTTTTCACAGAGCAGGATACAGAGCCTGAGAAATGTTAAATCGCTTGCTACAGGTCACAGGCATTCTTCATGGCGGAACCAGCTTTGTAAATCTTTTCACTCACTGCCCTCACTCTCAGCCCTCCTACTCAGCGGCCGGGGACAGAGTGGTCAGGGATTGGAGGAAAATGGCCGAACCTTTGCTAGGGGTGTCCCCTGCAGTAGGTGCCGGGAACACCCCGCCAGAAGTTCCTCTGTAAGCCCATAACATCTTCTAGAATGAAGCTCACACAGAAACCAATGTTAGGTAAAAACAGACCTCAGGGTTAAACTACTAGTTCTCGAAACAAAAAAGACTTTTGGGGTACTTTCACAAAACAAAGGAGAGGAGACAGAAAATTCCAAAGTATTTCCAGAAGAAATAGGAAGCTAATAGCATATATTTTTAATTGTATATATGCTAAAATGATTTTAAAAATCAGCATATTAGAAAACCAGGTTAGGGGGCCGGCCCAGCGGCACAGCACTTAAGTTCGCACGTTCCGCTTCGGCAGCCTGGGGTTCACCAGTTTGGATCCTGGGTGTGGACATGGCACCGCTTGGCACGCCATGCTGTGGTAGGCGTCTCACATATAAAGTAGAGAAAGATGGGCATGGATGTTAGCTCAGGGCCAGTCTTGCTCAGCGAAAAGAGGAGGATTGGCAGCAGTTAGCTCAGGGCTAATCTTCCTCAAAAAAAAAAGAAAAGAAAAAAAAACCAGGTTAGTGATAATGGGGCAGTAACTGCTGATTCTCACTGTTCCTCTTTCCCTTCCAACCCTAACGCCATATCGTCCCTGACTCACTAGGGATTGTGATGAGAAGACAGAAAATGATTTGAAAGAACCCACAAGGGTACTCTATCGCCCTACCTTCTCAAAGATCCTCAGGCCATTAAAGAAATGTGCATACGAATCACCTGGGGCTCCTGTTAAAATGCAGATTCCAGTTCAATAGGTCTTGGGATGGGGCCTGCCTTTCTGCTTTTCTAACAAGAAGCAAAGAGTTCAGAGGACAGAATGCAGACTCTTCAGCTGTCGATAGACTTAGTTCGATTTCTTGAAAATGTCAGTGCGTCCCTTAGAATTCAAGATCCCCTGGTTGAAGGCAGGCTGCATACTCTAAAGTATTGCTCCTTCCGAGACTCAGAGACCGAGCTGGAGGCTTTCCCTACTCTCGGAACAGATTCAGCCTGCTGAGTAGAAGAGGCGCCCAAGTTAGAGAAGCTAGGCAACCAGTTGCATAGATTCCCACCTTTAATCGAGAAGTCAGGAAAAGAAAGATTTGTCAGAGACCTAACAAGCCCGAGTCATAACCTCTACATAGAGACTAGACCTGATTGTCTTAAATTAAATCAACTTTCCTGTTCAGTTAGAATGCAAAAGGTGAACAGTTGGCTGTCAGTAGGTCTTAGAGGATAGGTGTTGGGGAGGAAGATAAAGCAAAAGCAGACCTACCAAGCACAGAACGGGGTCGGGGTCGGGGGGCTTCCTCCACCCCACCCTCTGCTCCTGTTAGTGTGATGCTTCTGGCCCTGGCAAAGTGAAAGATGGTCAAGGGGGTGAGTTACAAAACTGGCTAAGCTTAAGGATAAGAGTTCTGCTGGAGGGAGCCAGAGGGAACTGGAAGAAGGAGAAAGGGGCCAAATGCGGGTAAAGCAGGCTTGCTGGTTCAGCACCAGAGCTGAAACCTCCGCAGACAAGAGAGCGGCTGGAAGTCACTCTTGAATTTTTTAGTTATTGATTTTTTTTTTGAGGAACTGCTCCATCCCGGCAGCTGGGCCACGTGTTTTCATACGTTACATTGGGTGCTCAGCAGCAGATTCAGGTTGAGGCTGAGTTGAGAGTACGGTCGAGAACTGGGATTTGCGTCTCACCACCCGTTCCCTGGGAAGATGGGACTCTGTTAGACTGAAACCAACGTGCCCTCCACCCCGCGCCTCCCACTTCCAGGTTGGAGAGGAACTTAACGAGGTCAAGCCAACCATGAGATTTGGGGTGCCTTTTTGGGAAAGTTAATGGAAGAGCGCCAACATAGACTGGGTCCTCTTGTCTCGTAGCAAGATTGTCTTTTGCACAAAAGTTTTTAAAAATGCTTTTGGCAGGATGGGGATATGAGAAAGTACTATGCTGGTGTTTTGTTAAATAACAAAAAATGGTTTTCAATTCCTGAAGAGAAAAGGAAAATCATTTCCTATTGACTACTAAAATCCGTGCTTTCTTCTGCGGCCGGCAGACTTTCGTGTTTCCAGGAGCTGGACCGAGCGGGTGGCTGGACGGTAGGGTCATTGTAAAGCCCTGCAATTCACCCCATTTTGGCTAGCTACCGTTTCACAGCGCTAATGCCCCCTTGAATCTGTTAACACTTTTTTTTTCTGAAAACTTTCTTAGTGGATGTGAAGGAAAAAGAGGAGGGGGATAAAGGCAACTGTCAAATTGATTAAGTGAACGCTCATTAGAGAGAGTAACAAGGGGTAGAATCTGCATATGCATTGCAGAAATGTGTCTGATCTGGCTAAGTTGTAAAAAAGACAAAAAGGCCTGAAAACCTGCCTGGCTGGAAGCACTTGAGGGAGACGTGGGGGAGGGGAAGTTCCCCAGTCGTAGCTGTCCTTTACGAACACACGCTAGACCCGCCACGCTCTGCAACACATCGGTACATATTGGAACTTTGGTTTTTAGAAATTTGCAGTACAAATATAAAAAAATTAACCTGACTATTCCTAGAACACAGTAGCCACTTCCGTAATTTCTTTACATGTAAGTTTTGTTTCCTCCTGTTTTTCTTCTACTCCTCTCTTACGAGACCCTCCCCCACAACACAGAACAATGCCAGGGCCCGGGAGAACCTAAAGCTGCTGGTTTTGTGTCACTGTGGCAGAAATTTTGTTTCTGTGCAGTGTAGAACAGATTTTTTTCTTCCTCAGTTTTAAAAGATAAACAGCTCCGGAGTTGACTATTTTTGTTTATTTTTGTGGTTTTGGAGGTGGGTGGGGTCATCCTTACCAAAGGTCTCCTAGCTTATTGGCCTGAACAAAAATCCAGATTGCGGGTACCAACATTGATTTTGGAGCAGATGAAGTTCCTCTGCTCCCTATAGAATGGTCAGCTTGGTAGTGTAATTCCAGTGGTAACTTAAGTCACACTTTTAAGAGGATAGCGCTGTTTTTACCTGTCTGCCATCTGTGGGAGTGACCTAATATTACAACCATCGGATAACCCTGCTGATTTTTTTTTTTTAAGGAAGATTAGCTCTGAGCTAACATCTGCCGCCTGTCCTCCCCCCCACTTTTTTTTTTTTTTGCCGAGGAAGACTGGCTGTGAACTAAAATCTGTGCCCATCTTCCTCTACTTTATATGTGGGACGCCTGCCACAGCATGGCTTGATAAGCGATATGTAGGTCCATGCCCAGGATCCAAACTGGCAAACCCTGGGCAGCAGAAGCGGAGTGTGCGAACTTAACCGCTATGCCACCTGGCCAGCCCTGATGATGTTTTTGTTAGTATGCCTTTCTATGGACAAACATTTCATAAATAACATCAATTCTGATGGTTCTGTTAATGCTCACTCACATGCATTCCTGTGATTAGCTTTCAAGTTTTCCACTAATGTCTCTTACTCGCTGCCTCCTTTCTTGAAACCCAACCAGTAAATTCCTTACCAAAAGAGATGACCCTATTGACCTTAATCTACAGAGCAAAGATACTTCAGGACTGGGGCCGGTCCAGTGGCACAGCAGTTAAGTGCGCACGTTCCGCTTCAGTGGCCCGGGGTTCACTGGTTCGGATCCTGGGTGCAGACATGGCACCACTTGGCACACCATGCTGTGGTAGGCGTCCCACATATAAAGTAGAGGAAGATGGGCACAGATGTGAGCTCAGGGCCAGTCTTCGTCAGCAAAAAGAGGAGGATTGGCATAAGCCAGCAAAAAGAGGAGGATTGGCATCAGTTTGCTCAGGGCTAATCTTCCTCAAAAAAAAAAAAAAAAGATACTTCAGGACTTAGTCTGAAAGGGTGAGGTAGATGGTGACATCAAGTATGCCTCAATTGACACAAACCTTTATTTTTAAAAAGTTAAAAATAAGGAAAGCACAAGCGTGACATTTCTTAGGATTAGAAAAAAGACAGCATGCATACTTAAGGTGTGGACGAGACTGTCCTGAAGATTTGAAAGGAAATGAACAATCCTAAGGATGGCGTGCTGGAGGATGTCCCTTGAAATATCTGCAGATTGCAACAAGGCGGTTCTTCCCATATGTGGGGTTGTCTGGGCTCTTTTGCACCACTATATGCTTTGGAGATCCTTGTGACTACAAATTTAAGACTTAAATCCTCAGTTCTTCTTTATGTTTTTAAACTACCCTCGTAGGTATGTTTACTTCCTTCTTTTGTCAAGCTTGAACATTTACAGATACCCCAGACTCTAAGGGGAGGCAATATGACATTCCTGCACTTGTAATGGCATTGGTTAATCTAGTTCTGGTGAGAAGTGTCGAACCTCTTGCCTTCCCAAATCATACATTTTAATTCCAAACACACCTCCAAAGGACAGTGACATTGTTTAATTAAAACGAGGGTGCACGTTAATAAGAAAGGATATCATTTTGGTATTTATATATAATTTTATTTTGTTTAAAAAAAATGCACAGAGACCGGTAAGTTCCATAATTGCCCTCCATGGTGAAGGAATAAGTGTGGGAGAGAAGAAAAGCACAGTAAGACACATATGTTAGCAAAACACTCCTTAATACGACACAAGCTGTAGAAAATGCCAATTTGCATTTGGTCCTCTACGTGGCTGACTGCAAGGCATTGAGTCAAAAGTGCACCTTTTAAACTAATTCCTTGGTCAGAAGATAGAGCCACATCTAGAAGCCTCCTCGTTCATATGCTACAATGGTCAAGTAAGAGATTAATAGCAAAGTCTCCTGCTAAAGCAACCAGGAACCTGTTGATTGACAATAAACCTCCAAAAATAAGACACCAGATTGCAAAGGAAAATCAAGTTCCAGGGCAACAAGTGCGTCTGTAATTTATTCCTTCTTTATACGAGGGCAGAAAGCTCCCTTTATCAACGTGTTTTCCAGGCCCTGCTGTGAGCTGTAGGTGTGAGCTTTTCAGCTGATTTATTAATTTTAGTTTCAATCAACGTGTCACCTGCAGACACAAAAATGTAGGCCTCACCACAGAAAATACAATTTAAGAGAAAAAAAAAGAAAGAAAGAAAGAAAGAAGAAGAAAAAACAGGGCTTTAATTCAGAAAACTCTGCCAGGATTTTTTTTCTTTTTTTTTTTTTAGATGAACACTGGAATGCCTATTCTTTGAGATCTAAAATAATTCCTGGCAACATAATTAAAAAAAATCAAAATTAAACATTTTTGTCATACTTCGAAAGTCAGTCTTAGACCTGGGGAAGAGTAACGTGAGGCTGCCAAAACAATCAGTTCCTCTTGTCAGTAGGGGTACATTCTCCCCAAAGAATCGAATGAACAACAAGTCCCCTGGGCAAAATGTGCAAAAAATTCTCAATTAGTTGTCTTTATTTAGTGAGCACTATGGGGTCCTCAACCACACTATAGAATTATGGCAAGAAGGCTGAGCTCTTCACCGGCTTATTAGCATTCCCAGAGGCTTGGAGTGCTGCTGATAGCAGGCTGTTGCCTCCAAGAGCTGTTGGTGGGACCCCTACACTCCCGGGGGCTTTGTCCTTTTGTCCTTCCAAGCCAGCAGGAAGTACTGCCCCATGTCCAGGGCATTCTGGGATACCTTCATTCCATTCACAGTTTGCATAACCGGCAGGGCCCAAGTTTTTGTTATTGACGATTATTGTCACTGTTGCAGGTTTGAAAGAAAAGCAAAAGCGATCTGTCTCCGTCAGTTCTAAATGCAAGTTCGGGAGATAGCTCCTTCCAGATGGACACCCTCGTGGGGCTGGGGAGGCCTTCCATGGCCAAAGCCCCAGAGGAAATCCTGGCCCCGGCTATAATCTGGCTACGTTCTTGTCATCCCAAAATTGTAACGCTAGGCTAGGGAAGAGAATGGGAGTGGGTTAACGAATATTCCAGACTGACTCCTCAGCGTATACATTTTTACAGCACTCCCTTGCCTATTGATCCCGCCCCCCCCAGCCCACCTACCCCTAAATGCCTCCTTCCTAGAAAAAGAAAAGAAAATGAGAGAGACGAAAACAATAAAAAGAAAAAAAAAAAAAACGAACTGGCAGCAAGTATTAGAAATGCCTTTTCTAAAGAAGAGGGTATTTGCTGCTTTAGGGAAAAACGCTATCATTGACTAAATTAACAAGTTGTCTTATCAACTGACATAAGCCTTGGAGTCTAATTAATTTAGTACTGATCAATAGTCCTGAATGAGGCATTGATTTCTGCCTGCTTGACAGGGCTGCTGCTGAAATCACTTTCTCTGGACGCGACACACACAGGCACCCAGAGCTTATGCCTTATCACTGGAAGGTTTTACTTCACTCATCCTACAGGGGCATGAATTTCATGACCCAACTATACAGGAGAAAATGGGATGAAAGGCAACTTTGGAAGTAGGAACGGGTTCACTACAAGTGTGAACAGAGCTTGAGCACTCCCTGCCTGAGTTCTGCTCCCTTAGAAAATGTCGTTTGAGTGACATAAAACATGAAAAAAAGAAAAAAGGAAAAAATGAACTGAAGTGCTTTGCTTTAAAAAGATAGTAAAAGCTTTAACTGCTCGTAAAACATGCAAAGAGGGCTTGGGCTATTCTTCTGTCTCCTATTTTTGGGATGCTGATGATACTTTATTAAAAGTATTCTGACCCAAAGTAATAATAGCAGTAATGCTGTCTGGCCAAGGGCAGAAACAGATGGTGAGCCTCTATAAGAAGGGAAACACGTGCCAGAGCTCCCCCAGATTTGTCTTTACTGCTGGGCTTGGGGGGCTGGGGCTGGGGGTGGGGTAGGGAAGACTTCCCATTTCCAAAAAAAAAAAAATCAATGACAATATATTGAACAATATTGGGATGAAAATAATTTAAGCATTTGACTTTTTAATTTGCATCTGGACTAAGATATTTATTCTCTTACAACATATATCCTAAAAAAGGGCTAAGTTTGAATTGAGGTTTTCACCTCCTCCTATGACACACCCTTGATTACCTTTCAGGTCCCTCCCTGTTTTTGCGGCTATTTGTTTTCATTGTGCCAGCAGCTGCCCGACACTCCTCAAAGTCTGGAGGATTCTCCCCTCAGGACCGGCCACTGGGCAGTTTTTCCCATTGCTTAAATGTTGCTCGAAATAAGAAGTATGGGCAAAACTTCTCAAATATTTTCAAGATGATGGGCAACAAGGTAACTAATGAGTTTGTCTGTCTTGGAATGATTTTCTACTCAATAAACATCGCCAAAAAACAAAGAAGAAAAGAAAAGAAAGAGGCTGACTGAAGACACATGTGATTGCCTTTTTTACAGGGTTGGAGAAACTACCCAAATGATCAAAACACGAAAAGGAATTCATATTCTTTCCTGTGCATTTATTTAATATAATTTGGCTTTTTGAAACTTTCAATTATATGTGTGTGTGTGTGTGTGTGTATATATATATATATATATATATATTTTTTTTTTTTTTTTTTAAGTCCCAGAAAAGTCCTCCCGTTAATCTCTTTGCGGCCTCCATGAGTTTCCACAGCAGTTTACAAAAGGTCTTTACTGAGGAAAGGATTGGACAAACTTTCCTTATATGTGTGGCCCACACCATTAATTGCCCCATCTCCTTTAGCAAGGCCTTATTCCTATGTAAATACCCTTGCATAATGTTACAGGCTATTGTTAGGCCAGCGCCAGTCAGTCGCCACTTATATGCATTTTTATTTCAATCCGCTGCTCAGAGAATGAAAAGATGTCTGGACTTAAGCTGTTTACCAACTGGGCCGAAGCTGCAGAGCGGCAAAACTAAGAAAGCCCCAAGCAACGGCAGGAACAAGCTTTCACAATGCGAGCAGCCATTTTCAGCTGAGTTATTAACCTACCCTGAAACTCTTCTAAGCTATGCCTTTTTTAAAGAACAAATGTGCTGAATCAAACATGAATGAGCCAGAACTATTAAGAGAGAAATCCTCTAAAGAACTGTTGAACACAACATAGGTTTGTAATCATTTTGTCTCAGTTGCCTGCTACCGCCATTATCAAGGATGATAATGCTGGCTCAGTTGTGGATCGGCTCGTAGTCAAACAATAGTGCAGTATGGTAAAAACACACATGTAAGCAACACGCACCCAGACTCAGAAAGCAGTGTGCAAGAGACGAGAAGACAAACTTAACAGCTCACCACCAGCCTTATGTTAACTTGGTCACTGAAACACAGTCATCTTTAGTGGGAACACTCGAAAACTGCTTCCGAAGCCGAGTCTTTCCCTCAACCCTATATAACCTCATATGTGCTCAAACTGAAAAAATAAAACCATTTTTACTTTATAGTTGTAAAGATCAGCTGGAATGAGACACCATGAAAATAAAGGAGCAAAATTCTACCAAAGGGAGCTGGCTTTTTCTCTGCAAAATGTGCTGCAGGCAAGGAACATCGTACTTATTTAATGGCACCACTATCTGAGTAGTGTGGTATTAGCCTAAAGAAACCCTTCACTATTTGCATGCTTATTAGAATCCAATGAGTGCTTAATAAGTGCATATATATGACAGAGGAAACATCTCATTGCAGTTACTGCTGCAGGAAAGACACACACACGCACACACACGCTGAGGAAAGCGGTCTTGAGTTAATTACCATCACAATGCAATCAAGTACAGCAGTCGTAGCTGAAAACCGTTTCTATTAAAGCCGCTAGACTCAACCTTGCCTCTGCAGGTCAGCCGCGGCACTGATAACCTTTCCAGCAGACAAATACATGTAACATTGCCTCATCTAATTAAAAGCTCAGGGAGGTGTAGAAAAATACCAGCACATTGAATCCAAGCAAATGAGTGTGCCTTCGGTTGATGAAGCTACCATATGCTGCCGTTGTTTACTCTGGAAGGAAACTGAGTCACTTAACATTTCAATAGGTTAATCAATTGACAATTAAATGGAGAAATTGGTTAACTCTGAAAACAATTAACATGACACTCCATTAAGTACACTTTCTAATTGCCGCAGCTGTGAGTGGAAATTAACGTGCATGTTAAAGCATCTAACTGGGGAGGCACTGTTTTTTGTGTTTGAGAAAACGGAATTAGCTGAAAACTCGGGTTTTATTTTTATAGATTAGACAGTAGGAATTCTACCATCAACTGCAGTTTTAGCAGAGGGGAGCTATGTATATTTTTTTCATTCTTTTAAGGGCTCACTTCAAGTTGTTGAAATATTTAATTTGCAATCATTAATTGAAATAGCCCAAACCCTCCTACCAAATTACGGGTTGGTGAAGAAAATGGAAAATCTCTCCCTTTGCCCATTTTGTGGACAGAATTACTTTGCAGGGTCAGGTGTATTTCAAGATTTCCTTTGTAATTAAAAAATGCAATGCGCAAGTCAAAGTCAGAATTTTTGCTCAACATTTTTGTGAATGGTTTCTGATTGTTGGCCTGCGTCCCTAACTTCACTGTAAAATGCTAACAATAGTGTTTGTTAGCAACAATTTTAAGTCGGAAGGCCCCGAGTTTGGATTTTTACAGACTGTTGCACGTGTCTGCTACAGGCAGTTATTAAGATGAAGAATATTCATTTACAAAAGAGGTAATGATTTAAGTAAGTCATAAATGTTTTGATATATATTAAGTGCTAAATAAATATTTTTCGAATGAATGAATATCTTTAAAATGATACAATCTTCCTCCCCCTCCACTCCTTTTGGTAGCTTTACTATCTCTGGAAACACAAAAATGAGCAGGAAAATTCCTGCTTTGAGGGGCTGATGGGCTGCAGCTGAGCAAGGGAGTCGCATTTAAGAAGAGAGTGAAGGACGGAGCTGGTGCAGGAGAGGAAGGCTAGGAAGACGAAGTTTTCTGGTTGGGGCGCTGGTTAGATGGTGAGGTACTTAATCAAAATAGAAATAAAGAAGAGAGAACACAGGTTGAGGGTAGAGTAGGGATAATAGATAATGACTTGAATTGAGGACACGTTGAGTCTGAAGTGTTTAGTTAGGATATCCACCTGCAGGTGTCAGCTAGACAGTTTTATATATGTGTCTGAAAGTTGTGGACTAGCGATATTTAGGAGTTGTCAGAATGCAAATGATTGGTGCTAACATGGAGGTGGGTAGATTTCCTATGGAGGACGTAGAAGAAGAGAAGAGGGTTGAAGACAAGACCTTGGGTAATACCAGCACGATGGGGTGGATAGAGGGAAGAATCAGCAAAGGAGGTGAAAAGAACAAGTAAGAGGAAAAGAGGATGAACGAGGAGAGAGTGGTCATGGGATCGAGGGAGGAGGGCATGAGTAACACTAGTAAGACAAGGGCAGTCTGGAAACACTGGTGCCTTAGTGACGGCTGTTGGTTGGCATGCAGAACTCAGTCCCCCTGGGTGAGAAGTTACCGAGAGGTGAGGAAGGAGAGATGTTGACTGGGCTACTTTTAGAAGCTTGGTCGTGAGGAACAGAGAGAGCGCAGTGGCTAGAGGACTGGAGGATGTGAGGGCAGTTTGTTTACGTCTGAGTTTGGAAATGGCTGTGGATAGGGCTACATTTGAATGATCCAGAACGGGAAGATGAGGAGATTCTGGATTGCTGGCTTCTTTGTGTGTCTGTGTGTGTATTTTTTTAGTCTGGGGGATTCAACAAGAAAAAATGGTCTCGGGGGCCGGCCCCGTGGCCGAGTGGTTAAGTTTGCACACTCCGCTTCGGTGGCCCAGGGTTTCGCCGGTTCGGATTCTGGGCACAGACATGGCACTGCTCACCAGGCCATACTGAGGCAGTGTCCCACATGCCACAACTAGAAGGACCCAAGACTAAAATATACAACTATGTAGGAGGGGGCTTTAGGACAAAAAAGAAAAATAAAATCTTAAAAAAAAAGAAAAAATGGTCTGTAATGGCTGCTGAGAGAACTAGAAGTGGAATGTGACTGAAGATGGATAAAAAGGATTACCATCGAAAGGTTAGCTGGAATTGGAAACAATATCCTTGTGGTCACACTCACCCGCATTGCAATGGGATTTTCTCTAAGAGGACTCCTTCAGTTATATATTTATTTGTTCATTCAACAAATATTAATGAATGCTTGTCATGTGCCAGGTACTATTTTAGGCCCCTAGGCCACAGTGATGAATAAGACAGACAAGGTCTCCGCTCTCAAGGAACTAGAGAGTTCCTGGAAAGGATCCTATGTTAAATGTGGTAGCTTCATTCCTAAGAGGTGGCATTTGAGCCATTTTTGAAGGATGGGAAAGACCCAGCCATCAGGGATCTGGTGAAAGAACATTCTAGGAGTTAGGAGAATGGAGGGTCCCTTGTGGTTGAAGAAGAGCTGTCCATATGACCAACTGTTTCCTACTCCATCAGGTCTCACGGTTGTAACCCCCGTGTAAAATGCATTATAGGCTACTTGAATTTGTCTTTTGTTATTCATGTTTATATGTAACCCTTCAGGACAATGTTGGTTATAGAGCAGACACTTAAAACACTCTTTTTTTCTCCTTAAATCAGTGAGCAAAATGAGCTTTGTGAGATACAAATTTGGTAGTTAGGGCTTTTTGTTAGTTTGCTCTTAGAATCTTCAGTTAAGAAACTCATGCTGTGGCACAAAGGCTAGTTGTCCTATGAGATCCCTTTCTTCTATGGTAATAGCCGCAGATTTTAATCTGGACACAAGACCATGCAGGAAAAAAAATTCCCAGTCTCCGTTACAGCTATACGTGCCTATATGACTAGGTTGCGGACAATGGGATATGAAGGGAAGGATGTGTGCAACTTCTAAGAAGTGATATTAAAGAAAGACAGTACCCCTTCTCTCCCTCCTCCCACTGCTTTCCTCTGTCCAGTTGCTTAGGAGGTAGATGTGATGGCTGAGTTGTCATATTGGACTATGGAGACAAATCTGCACTTGAGAGCCGGCAGAGTGGAAAATGAAACTAATCTAGGTTGCAAATGACCAAGGAACTGCCACACCAGCCTTGAATTGCTTGCACCTTGACTTTTACGTGAAAAGAAACAAACTTGTGTCTTGTATAAGGCATAGTCACAACACAGACAGCTCATTATCCTAACCGTCCAATCCTATCCTTTCCTGTCCTACGCTAGCTTATCCTATCCTGTCCTAACCTATGTTCAAATACATACATAGCCAATGTCTATTCAACAACCATTGTTTTTTAATTTTAAAAATTTATTTAGATTGTTTAAACAGTTTTGTTGAGCTATCACTGACACGTAAAAATTGTATATATTTAAAGTGTACAACTTGATGTTTTGATAAACATATACATTGTGAAAAGATCACCACCATCAAGCTAATTAACATATACATCACCTCTACATGGTATCACTTTGTGTGTGTGTGTTTGTGTGTGTGTGATGATGCAACTATTGTTTTCTGAGTTGTTAGATTGTGTGACAAATTTCCTTGACGTATTTTAGGAATAAACTGGTTCTGAGTGATCAGGTAAATGTCAACTGCGTGTAAATCCCAACACAATAACTGTCATTCTATGAAACAAATTTCTATTTCCCTATGGATGACCATAATAAGCCACTTTTACTGTATACGTACATATTGCTATGGGGTATCTGTGCCCATTTTCCTTATCATCGTTGATATATTGTCCATGTAAACATGAGAAAATTCATGCCTTGATTAACTTTTCTTGTGGGATTGAGTCATCAAAAAGATGAATTTTGCTATATTTTCACGTTAACAAGCATTGAGAAGAAGGGATAAGATTTTAGTTGTTCTGTTTTTGTAGCAATATCCATTGACTCCAGGCATCTTGGACCTAATTTATGAACCTCCCTGGAATTGCCTGGCCTATATACCTCCTGGGCCCTCCTGTGCCTGCTCAATATGAAACCTGGCCACCACCATTGTCACTGCCATTGCCTCATCTTCTAAAACTGTCACAGCTTCTAAAACTCTTCAGTTCTTGCCTAGCCTCCCCAACACCTGGTCCAGAGAGAACAATAGCAGCTCCAGCACCCAGATCTGACCCTACTGCACCCACAGAGGCTCTGACTTCTTCTACCACTTTTGGACCCAGATGCATCACCACATCTTGGGGTATGGGATTTGGCTTCTCCAGCAGATGGCCATTGGATCTGGGTAACACATATAAGGATTCTATTGGTCCCATAGGGCCAACTTCAATCAATGAGAGCTAGGGAGTAGCAGGGAGTTCCATGTTCCTGCCTGGAAGATGTCCTCCTTCACTAAGCGACTGCCTGGGTTTTCTTATGATGCTGTGGTCAACTCACAGTGGGTCGTGTTTTTATCTGCTTTTCTTTCTTCTCTTCCCCACCTCTTCCTTTCCCTCACTTTTGATACCCTGGGATTATACCTCCCAGGAAAGCCTTAGATTATGACATTTGCCTTAGGGCTGTTCCTAGGGAACTGGTATACCAGAAATGTGATGGAGATGGTAATGAATGGTAGCATCATCACTGAGATTTCAGCCTATCCTTTCAAAAGAGAAAAGGGCATATGAAGAAAAGGAGACTATGGTAAGGCCCACTGCTAGCCCATGTAAACTATTGCATGGATCACAAAAATTGACTTTTCTGGGTGTATGTAGTTCATGGGCACATGGCTTTTTGTACAGAATTGGCGCTGGATTTGAGGCCCCACTTGTCGCCTCAGCTGGATGCCCTTGTGTAATGAACAGCTCATACAAACAGAAATATAACTGAGTCTAGTAGAAGTATTATTCAACTTATAAGGTAGTAAATTCAGAGAACTTAGTTTTTTAAAGCACTTCCAATAGTGCTCTGTTGCTGTGGTTATGTCTAATTCTAAAGAAAAAATAAATTTCACACTTACTGTTTACGGTCCCTGATTACATGATAGCTTATCTTGCTTAGGAAAGAGATTAAATAGGTGTTTTCCTTAGTAGATAGTAGAAGAGAGTTGAGTTGGGCTGAGTTACAGCTAACCAAGTCAATTCACATGTAAAATTGGTGTTTAAAATATGCCGGGCATCATCCTACATGTGGAGCTACAATGAGGCATCAGCACAATTATGCATATGTTTTTAGCATCCTTTAATAGCATCCTCTAGTTAGCATCCTCTAAGAAGGATGAAGAGCAGAGAAAATGGATGATTTCATTTATCCAGGACTGGAAATGCCTTCCTCCTTTTCTTTAGCTTCTTAAATCTTACCTATCACACACTCTACAGCACTCGGATCTTCCATATTGCGTACCCCTCAACTTTCCACGACCACTCCACAGAAGCACTTAGATTTCCTGCTTCCTCATTTTTGACACATCAAAATCCCAAAGAAATGGAAGAACAGTAGCTATCCCCTTCAATTTATCTGTTTTGGACAAACTCGCATTTCCAAATCTTGGAATACTCAGAGTCTTGAAGATGGCAGATGGGGCTCCAGATACCCAGTGGAATGGTAGAGGAGAAGAAAGAGACGGGGAGAAAGAAAAGCCCAGCACCTGTCCTCAGGTGGAGCTGGCCAGACCAGCTGGAGACCTCCTCACTACATATCCTATAATAGAAAGACCGCCTCAGGCTCCCTCAGTTCAGCAAACATTTATTCATTACTTACAATGCACCAGACCAGGTGCTACTGCAAAAATGAATAAGAATTTCTGCGTTTGATGAGTTTATGGTCTAGTAGGAAAGTAGAAAACATGAACAGATAATTTCAATCTAATGAAATAACTCCTACGATAAAAGGATGTAGCGTGTGCTATAGGAGCCCGGGCAGGGATGGTTCATCCCACCTTGGGGCTTATGGAGGAGAAGACCAGTAAGTTGGGTCTTTTGAGCCTGTCCTTCAGAGACTGTGTACAACCTGGCTCTCTATATAATCAACCTCTTTAGCTTCATCCCTTGTCGGGCTCCACCTAGCCCTCCTGATTTCCTTTGCAATAATGCACACTCGACTTCCACTCATTTGCAAACACTGCATATTTATAGTGGGCTAGACTTTCAGTCTGGGTGCTCTTCTCCTATTTACAAATCTGGAAAACCTCTGTTCACCCTTTAACACCCATCTCAAAAGTCACTTTTGTGAAGCTTTTTCTGAAACTCCGAGGCAGAGTTGCCTCCTTTCTGCTCCTAGCTTAGCATTTATACTTCTATATTTACTGTGATGTACTTCTAAGATAATATTTACCATAGTTTTTCTGTGTGCATGTCTGTTTTCCCCATTAGACTGTGAGCTCTTAGGGTAGAGGTCATTCATCTTTGTTTCTCCAGGGACTAGCATTGCGAATGGCCCTTAGCTCTGTAACTTATGGTTGATGGATGAATGGTTATGTATAACGTACTATGGAAACACTGACGACGGAGTCATCTACTATGCTGTTTGCATTGAATAAAACATTTGAGGCATAATGTTAACATGGCAAATGTGAGGTGTGATGCATGAGATTTGAAGTGGCCCAGGACAGAGCCTGACTTAGAAGATGGCTGCCAGGATCTCAAATCTGTTGGGTTCGTTTGGCCACCACCTCAATGTGAGTCATAAATTGCTTAGTGCTTTATAGATGATTAAACTGAGTCAGGGAGAATTTGCTTTAGTTAAGATTTTATTTAGGTTAATTCTTCATTTGTTAATTCATCAGGTATTTGCTCAGTACCTATGTCACTGAGCACCGGCCTAGGTGCTTGCAGATACAGTGATCAAATCATAATATTTAGGGCAGAAGTTTCCATGAAGAACACACTAGGACAGTGGTTCTCAAAGTGTGCTCCTCAGATCAGCAGTTTCAGCATCGCCTGGGAACTTGTTAGGAATGCACATTCTTGGGCCCCACTCAGACCTCCTGAATCAGAAACTTGGGGGGTGGGGCTAGGGATCTGGTTTAACAAGCCCTCCAGGGGATTCTGATGTTGAGAATCACTGCTGAGTCAAGTCCTATCCCATGCTAGAGAGGCCACCTGTGTCACATAGCTTCCAACTGGTCCTGCAGATCCACCCTTCCAAGAGCTCCCTGCCCTGGGAAATGAACATGTGGGCACGGCATCAGTGGTTCTCGTGCTCCTGACTTCTGGTTGGGCTCAGTCAATGATGAGAAAGGGAGAAGAGTGAGGACAGGGTATTTATAATCCTGGAGTCCTCCCCGCAAGGTTACCCCAGGCTGACTGTGTCCTGCAAGTCAAAACCACTGTTCCTAATAAGCCTTTCTCCTGCACTTTCTCCAGCCTCTGGTACTGACTGCCTCTCCTCCCTGCAGGCAGGCACAGAAAGGGCACTCTGCTGTTTCCAGTCCAAGGTCACTGCGCAGGACTTGAGGCGCCCCTCTCCAACTCCCCTCCACCCTCAGAGGGAAGGATAAATAGTCCCTTTGTAAATAAATTCTCTACCAATTATCTTAAGTGTCTTTTCTATTTTCTATCAGAACCCCAAATGACACACCATTTAATTCCACCATTCGATTCAGGTCTTACCATCTCATATCTGGTCTTCTGCAGTCCAGGACCCACTTTTCCATTGGGCACAGTAGGCATGTGCCCAAGGCCATGCTACTTTTAGGGGCCTATGAAAATGTTTCAATTTCTTATAAAATTAGAAGGAAAAAAATGGATATAACCCAGCCTGGATTATATTTGTCCTTATATTGATGCAGTTGTAAAATAGAATTTTGAACATTTTTCTTTTTTTAGTGGAAGCATAGTGCAACCAAGACAAAAGTGCCTAGGACTCACGAATGTCATAATGTGGCCCTGTTGCAATCTCTTGCTAATTGATTTTCTTACCTTCATATTATCCACCCCCCTAACTCCTCTATTCCACCCACAAAACAACATACACACGTACAGACACACACATATATATTTGCCCCTCCATGTTCACTCTCCACTTTTCTCTACTTTCTCCTTTCTGTGCCTGGGAGGGATGCTAAGGCTGACCTCTACGGACTGTGTCATCCAGGGTTCTTTGCTGGGGGGGCTTCTCTTTGGGACAGTCAATGGGAGGCATCAGCAAGAGTCAAAGGGCCAAAGGAGGGAGAGGTCAAGGTATTTACGCTCCTGGCACCCGCCCTGCGTGCTGCCCATTGGTAGCAGTGGCTGCCCTGCCGCGCAGAGGCCGCAGTGTGGGCCGGGGAGCCCCTCCTCCCCTAAAGCTCTTGCCGGGTTTCCATAAGCACTCCCCTCTCTGTTCTCTCAGCTCTAGGGTGGCTCTGGCTCTTGACTGGCGCCAGCCCAGCGGCTCCTCACCGTCCTTTTCGGTTTCCCTTAACCCTTTGTTAATAGCCTTTGTGAATAGTGTCTTCACTAACGTGCATACAGACCTAATTTTAACTGAGAGTAGAGAACTACAGCGGTTTTTGATTTGTTCATTTGACACAACACGACAAAACATTTCCCGAGATTTCTGGAAAGTCTGATGACGACCATTTCATGGCAACAAAATAAACATTCTCAATGTGTGCATGTTTACTGCATAAGGATTCTTACTGCATTTCTGTTCTTTTTCTTTAGATGTCTCATGCTGTCTCGTAGCCACATTTCTACCCCTTCCTCTCAATTCTCCTGTAGGCAAATAGTTTTACTCGCTCGACTTTGGATGTATTTACACTCAACTGTCAACAAATGTTTGTCAAAACTATTCTCTCCACTTGAAATACTGTCTTCTCAGTTTTTCAAATGTCAACGTTCCTGTCCACCTAAGTTAAACACGTTATTCTCTCTTGGAACTTCCTTTTGAACTAAACTAGTCAAATTATTTGATAATTAGTGATTTTTATTGTTTTGAAATGTCATTTAAATCTTTTAGCTTATTTAACCTTAAATGTATTACTATCTTTTCTGTCCCAACTTGGTGATTAATTTCTTGACAACAGGAATTATTTTCTTATGTCACTCTATGTCTCCTGTAGGGACTTCTTTCATATAGTAATTGCTTAATAAATAAATTGATTTAAAAAATGTTGGAGTCCCATATATAAAAGATTGACTTTCAAAATCCCAGAGAGGTTTAAGTCTGATTAAAGTTAAGTTTTCTGTCCATTTCTATGACGCCAGCTGTGACTTCTTCACATGATGCTCAGATTTCCAATATTGTTTGGGGATGTTATTGTTCTTAAGTGTTGCTAGGAGGGAAATGCTTTAAAAGTGTTTACATCTCTCTAAGCCAAGGTGGAGCACATGCATGAGAAAGAAGCACCTCAGCAGTGTGGGTTTGGAAGGAAGAGTCCTGGCAGGAAGCTTCTGATTGCTAATGCTAGAGCTCCTGAGTCATTCAGTAACATATCGTTCTGGTTTATTTTCATCATAGCATATATCACCTCCAAATATATTTCTCATTTATTTTATTATTTGCAATAAAAATAAAACCTTCCGTACCCAACTAAGATATGTGCTACACGAGAATGAAGACCTTTCTGTTCTTGTATTCTGTATTGTATTCTCTGCCCTGGAATATGTCTGGAATAGAGTAGACACTCAATAAACGTTTGTTGAATAAATGAATGAGTGAACATTTATTAGGATTTTACGATTTTCCAGATGGCACTGTAAGTGCTTTGTGTGACTTTACTCATTGAAGCCTCACAACATCCTATTTAGGTACTACCCCCTTTTACAGAGGAGGAAACTGAGGCTCAGAGAAGTTAAAGGACTTCCAAGGTCACATATCTAGTAACTTGGGGAGGTGGGACTCAAATCCAGGCAGTCTAGTCTGGAGACCACAGCCTTAGCTACTATGTTAAATTTTATTCAGTAAAATATTGTGAAATAACAGCAACTATCATTTGCTAGGTGCTTCTAAAATGTATGAACTACTTTCACACGTATTTCCTCCTTTGATAACATTCAATAATCCTGAGGTAATATTATTATTATCCCTACTTTACAGATGGGAAAACTGAGAAATGAAGTGATTTCTCAAAGGTCACAGTGCCATTAAGTGGCAGTTCTGGAAATTAAACTCAGATCCTCTGAGTCCAACCTCCATTTCTCTCCCAGCCCTGTGCTCCTGCCATGCACTGGGCTGCAGCTTAAATATGGCTAAAAACCCCAATTTATGGCTTTAGAAGTACATGAAAAGAAATTCTATTTAGTAGTCACCAATAAAGAATTCTATTTTAATTTTCATCAATTCTGTTTGAGTAATTATTAAGTTGTTATAATAAAAAATTACACATGAATTCTAAATTAGGGGTAACAATCTCTAAGCATTAACCTTGGAAGGATACAACAGCAACAAAATTTTCCCTGGCAGCTTTCACAAAGACTGCACAATCATTTGGTCAAGAATCCTCTATGGTACGTGTTTGTTTCATACATCAGAAGAAATGTACTTGGAGATAATGCTTATCATTATCTTCATCTCCTCCTATCCTCTTAGATACTTAGTCCTAAAACGGGTGATGGCTCCAAGTTGTATTTTCTTGACAAGATAATAAAAATTATAAACATAATCCTGACTATTAGGACTCATTGCATGAATGTAAAGAAAAGAAAGGGATAGCAATAACAGTCACTGACATGGAAGAGATCCGTAGGCTGCATGAGTCCCTCAGGGATGGCAGAGGATGGGATGGAGAGATACTTGGAATAATGCGCTGGAGAATGGTCAACGTCGGTGGCAACAGGGGAAAGGGTGGCAATCAAAGATGGCACAGACTTCGTAAGTTTGAAGTTGTGGGATGATGATGGGGGTGGAATAGGAAGTAGATTAAGCAACGTGTCAACCTTTTCTTCAGGGTGATGGATGAAGAGGCATTCTCCACTGGCGGAAGGCAAACGATGTACTCTCCCGGCACCTTCATGTCGAGGTAAGATCGTGGAGTGACTGTTCCTGGTTAGAGTGGAAAATGCCAAATAATGAGCTCTATAAGAGGAGATCTGAAAAATAGCCAAAATGACTTGCAAATCTTAGGGCACCACAAACTGAATATGAACGTAGAACTATTATCATTAAATAGAAAGCTATTACACCTGGATGTAGGATGGCGTTATTGCTATTGGCCACTCAAAAGTTTTACTTTTCATAAAGCTTTTATAGTTCACTCTGTGCACTGGCCAATTTCACGTTCAGTCTAATCCAAGATTCATTTGAGAGCATGCTAACCTGCCCACCTGCTCCCCTAAGCTACAGAAATTTCTCTCTTTTACGAACATGTCTCGCACTTATTTTCTATACCACTCACTTGGAGTTTATCGTACATGGGCTTTTAATGATCGTTTCATTGTATATGCACACATGTGTGTAGTCTCACCAGTGAGGTGTATAGGTTTAATCTCAGGAAACTGTCTTTATGAGTACCCACCATGTGCTTTTTCCTAGAGCCACAACGCTTACTTTGGGGCCTGACATATTTGTTACTTCTTTGTTAATTGTTGAATAATTATTTTAATTTTGGCTTAGGCTGTTTGCTTCATAGCCAGCAAGTGTTGCAGTGGTTCAATTTATGGAAACTTGTGAGTTGCAATTCATGCCCATCTTCATTTCTTGATGAAATGCAAAGATCCTCTCTTTAAGTGAGAAATTTGATAAAGACTGGATTTTAAGGAAGCATCTCCTCCCCCAAAAGGTAGGCTTCCTTTTGAGGAGATCCCCTTAGATAGCTGCCTAGGATGCTAAGGCAAACCTTTGTATATACAAATTTGGGTCAATGTGTTGACAGGATGTCAGATTTGTGTAGCTAATGGAGCTTCAACATGAATATTGAGCTTTATGCCACTCCATTGATGCCCAAATGACCCCGTAGGTGCCTATTTGTGCCTGAGGCTACTGGGGTAGAAAATAGAAGCCCTTCTTGTGAAAACCTGACCAAGGTCCACAACCTACCCTTGACCAGTAGTAACTGGTTTTCAGTAACAGCTGAAAAGTAAATTCAAAGATACCTGAATGGAAAAGCATTGATGCCTTTCCATCAAATAGTCTATAATTTCATGTTGCTGTTATTCTGCCTCATAGACTTATCTGTGAGTGTTTCTGGAATCTTAACCATGGATCAACCAAGAGTTGAGTAATAAAGAACTAATCTGGTCAGCTGATTTGGAGGGACCACGTCTTTGTATTACAAAAGATCTCAAATATTATTTAGTTAACTGAAACGTATAAATCTCAGTGGGGACGATGGGAAATGTGACTTTTTCTTTTATAAAAGTACTCTTAGAAACTATATTTCAGGGCCGAGGAAGTTTTATTTGACATTGAACATGGTAAACAGCAGACAACTTTTATATTCTTTGAGAGATGGAAGTCTGAACAGCATTTATCATAAGCCTTCATTTTAACTTCTGAATGTTCTATTATTGTGTTACCTGGTGCTTCCACTGAGCATTTTCTCATATGTATACAACAATGATAATTGATGCTATAATTGCTCACAAGGATAATTTTGAATCATTGAAAGAGGCTTTTCATTAAAAGATTGAGTTGTTCAAAGTCTTTTATTTGAATTTTGCTTTTAAATATCATTTTATAAGAATTGACAATCTATTAGAAAACCATTAGCTAGATTATTTGTTAAGCAGAAGACCTTATCCTCCAAACATTCAGATAATATAGTTTATTATCTTTCCTTCAGAGAGTGAATAGTGTATTTGATACCTGGAGCAGATCATTTTCTAACACTTCCCTGTCTTGTACAACAAAATTATTTTCCATAAAAATCATAAAATGAAACTAATAATAATAATGTCCAGGGGCCAGCCCAGTGGCATAGTGGTTGAGTTCGCCTGCTCTACTTTACTGGGCTGGGGTTTGCGGGTTCGGATCCCGGGTGTGGACCTAGCATCGCTTGTCAAGGCACGGTGTGGCGGCATCCCACATAGAGTGAAGGAGGATTGGCACAGATGTTAGCTCAGGGCAAATCTTCACATGCACACACAAATGAATAATGTCCAGAAGGAAAATGCAGACACTGAATATTTTTTATTGCCTTTTTTATTTATAGTTGTGCAAGTAAAAGCAAAATTATTATAAATAAAAAAGAGATTACAGTATAAAAATGAAAAGAAATGGGTTGATTGTTTTAAAATGCATTAAGACATTTTTTGAAAAAAGAGGAAATATTGCACCTGCATACTGGTTTGATGCAATAATAAAGATGTTTACCTGAGTCCGTGTGGGTCCAGGACAGTGCACCTGGCAGTTTTCCAAGTTAACTTTCATGTAGAATACAATGTTTATATAGCCTGAGTAATAAAAACTTGCTGAGAAGCATACCCTTACAGTATTACAATTTAACAGTAACCAGAGAAATTGTTTCGCACTTAGACAAAAAGTATTTTTACGGGGAGGAGTATTTTGTCCTGGGTTGTTCAGAATGGTTGGCGTGTGATGACACTGAGAGGCAGGGCGGATTTGGGTTAGTTTTAGCACAAGGTTTCCACTCTCCGGGGGTGGTGCCTCGTGCTTGTACCGTGCCGCTGCTGCCACCCCTCACCTCTTGCTTTGTAAAGTTGTATTTCTATTTTCTACTGGTGTTCTCTCAGAAATAATAAACAAATAAAAGTGTAGCTTTCAGAAATCATTTCTTTTAGCACATTTCTTTTCTCTGCCATGCCTTCTCTCAGTATATCAGAAATCTTATTTTTGTGTAGTATTTCTAGATTATTAATTGTCACTCAGAAAGCTGTATACTGTTTGATGAGAACTAGACCTGTCGATAAATACTGATTTGTATTTAGCATGCATTCGTACATTAACTTAAAAGGAATAATGCCTTTTTAAAATAAGAACAAAGGAGATTAAATAGAAGAAGGTGGAAATATTCCCAACAATGTTTTGTGTGTGCGTTTGTATTTGCCATCCACAGAAACCAACTTATCGTAGCCTATCTCTTTCATGGAGGCACAAAGTAAGAATCCTTCACAAGAGAGCTCTCTTCCTCTCATCTCTTCATCCCAGTAACCAAGAATCCACGGATATTTTTTCAGACACTTGTCAGGCTTTTGTTTTTCTAGCTAGTACCCCAAACAGTGCCCAGGCAGAGTTATACTGTGAATTGAATCTGTTTCTATTTGACGCTATTGTATTTTTCCCCTCTCTAAAATTAATTCCTTTATGGCGTCTGAATGGGATTTTTATCAATTAGCTTTTGCTGGGAAAATCTTTCCCTGTCTAATATAGAATAATGATTTTTTTCATCTGTCAAGGGGGTTATTAATAAATGCCACCAGTGGGGTTAGAACATTCTCTGGTGTTTGCTTTAGGGGAACAAGGGGATTGTCGGAAATCCTGGCCAAACGGAACCATAATTAGAGAGAAAATGCTAGCAATTAGAACTATACATTAGGCTTTAATTTACTACCGTGGAAAAGTCAAGGGTGGCGTTTTTATTCCATTTTTAGGTGCAACCAGATGGATTGCTCATTACAGGATAATTTCCAGCGACCCTCTGCATTTCTCAGGGTAACAAAGCAGCTGAGAGCACTGTGCAGCCAGTGGCTCACATTTTATTGTATTTTTTGTGGGGCTGGAGAGTGGAGAGGGGGGCTGAGCGTTACCAGTTTCCTACACCGTCGTTGACGTTATTGGGAACCTTTTTACAAGTTGAATAGTTTTAGGCCAAGAAAACAGTTTGGGAACACAAACCCATCAATATAATTTACTTTTGTCTGACCTTGCCTAAATATATTATACTGATATGATTTAAGAATCTTCATATTTAAAAAGTCCCCTTTTCAGTGTTTCTACTTTTGATTTTTCCTAATGATCAAAATGAACATTTTAAGTGGCTGTTAAAAAAAAATCTTCTCAAACCAAAGATAATATAGCTCCAGTCTAATTCCTGTAAAGCTTTTGAGGTCACAGAGTGAAACCAGATGGGGGATATACTTCATCATTTTTCTTTTTTATCTCGCAATCAAATGGCATATTCTTGTTAAATGGCCTATCCAGTTTTCTTTTTATAAGATGAATTTTAGACTAAGTTTTTTTGTTTGTTTTTTTTAAGATTGGCCCTGAGCTAACATCTGTTGCCAATTTTTTTTCTTCTTCTTCTCCCCAAAGCTCCCCATACATAGTTGTATATTCTAGTTGTAGGTCCTTCTGGTTCCTCTATGGGGGACGCCACCTCAGCATGGCCTGATGAATGGTGCTAGGTCTGCACCCAGGACCTGAACCAGCGAAACCCTGGGCCACCAAACTGGAGCACACAAACTTAACCACTCAGCCATGGGGCCGATTTTTTTTTTTTTTTTGATGAGGAAGATTGGCCCTGAGCTAACATCTGTTTCCAATCGTCCTCTTTTTTTTTCCTCCCCAAAGCCCCAGTACATAGTTGTACATCCTAGTTGTAGGCCATTCTAGTTCCTCTATGTGGGACGCCACCACAGCATGGCTTGATGAGCTGTGTGTAGGTCCACGCTCAGGATCCAAACCTTCAAAACATGGGCCACCGAAGCAGAGTGCGTGAACCTAACCACTCAGCCAAGGGGCAGGCCCAGGGCCAAGATATTAATGACCATTTAAAATAAGTGTATTTATTTTTAGGTTAACAAGGTTTTCATGGGGAAAATATTTTCTAATTACGTTGTGTTAAAATGAGTCAAAATCAGCCACAGTTTCCTTTGCTTTTGAAAATATAGTTGAATGTAGCTTTATTTTATTTTGTTTTTATTGCGATAAAATATATGTAACATAAAGCTTACCATTTTAACCATTTTTTGGTGCACCTTAATACATTCACACTGCTGCAAATCACCACACCCTTCTTCAGAACTTTTTCATCTTCCCAAACTGAAACTTTGCTTATTAAACAGCAGCGCTCCACTCTCCCTCTCCAGCCCCTGGCAACCACCGTTCTACTTTCTGTCTCTGTGAATCTGACTACTCGAGGTATCTCATGTAAGTGGAATCGTACAATATGTGCCTTTTGTGTCTGGTTTATTTCACTTAGCACAATGTCCTCAAGGTTCATCCATGTTGGAGCATGTGTCAGAATGTCCTTCCTTTTTAAGGCTGAAAAATATCCCATTGTATATATACATATCATAAAGGCACCTTTATTTTAAATCCTTTACATGTATTTCCTAAAGATTTACCTCCTCACTCAAATTTTGTTTGTGTTCTACCATTGGCATGTTGATACCTATAGACAAAGCTATGGTCCCTCCACTGGTGAGGTGGCCCATAGGAAAGGTTGGCGAGTTTTGCCCCATGACAGTTCACTCTAGGCAGTTTGGGCAATGAACAGAGGAAAACATCCAATCTTTCCATAAAAGACCAGTTAGATAGAGAACAACCATCTTAGACTAATTCAAGTCATGACATGGAGAGAAAAGCAGTTAATTCATTTTCTTTTCAGGTAAATATTAAGACAGCATTACTAAAAACATTTGCAGCCATAATTTATTGCAGAATTTTCAATGGTTGAGAAATCAGGCAAATAGCTATCTTAAATTTTCTCTTTAAATTAAGGATCAGAAGAAGGAGAAATATTTCCCCTGTATTCCATATTGTACCAGATTTCAGCCAAAGTTTTCCTGCTTCTTCTGGAAAACATCAACACAAAAATCTCATACTTTCATCAATTCTATAGCAGTGTGACAGAAAGCATTTTTCCTTATAAAAATCCATATTATGTCATCAAAACAAAACATTACTGAACTCTTGATTTTTAAATGTTTAGATGGCAAAAGTTTACTTAAGACTACTCTTCTTAAAGTTAATGTTCAGTTAGAGCATATCACCTTTCCTAGGCTCCCTTACAAGGGAAACTCTTCAGAAAAGGAAGGAGAAGACTTCACAGAAGAAAATTTAGAGTTAGAGTTTAACAACTATTGAGCATTTTTAAAATTCATTACAAGAGGCAAACTTGTAACTTTTTTTTACTACTTGAAACAGTTCCACCTCAAAGATCACCAGCTTTGAGCTCCGCATTCTGACCCCAATCTTACTTTCTTTTATCTTCCAGTTTCTTCCATTTCCCTAAACCTGTTGTTTGTTTTCATCAGGGACTCCATTCTCTTCCTTCTTTTCTCCCTCCCTCCTTTCCCTTCCTTCTTTCCACAGTTATTTACTGAGTGAGAGCTTATCACGTGCCAGGTACAGCACTTGGAGATTCAAAGATTAATATGACATGCTGATTGTCTTGGAGGAGATCTCTGTCTGGTGTAGGTACGTCCAGGAAGTTTCACATTGTGTGTCCACTCTAAGGGATTGGGACTGGATCCCTGGAGTACCGAACTGAGGAGGGTTATGAGCTAACCTCTAGCTTTGGTAAGCGAGGGTGCCAGGATCCATTAGTGAGGCCTTGGGACAGAATTGTTAGCATGTATGCTGTGCCCTTGCCAACCCCTAATCCAAGAGAGCCAAAGCTTTTTCCAGCTCCATTTTTTCCTTGGTCCAGTCTGACCCTCAAGATGAGAACTTTAAAGACGCTTTAATTATCATTCTAATATACTTCACCACCTTACATTTCTACCAAGTGCCCACCAAGTCATTCCCAAATCGTGGTCACCACTCCCAATTAATTTCTCCCTTTCTCTAGTCTATCAGGTTTTGCTGGAGAAAAACATGAAACCACTCTGATTCAGTTCATTGAAAATTCATGCTACCAAACCCACTTGGTTCTTATTGATGCTCTGTATTCCTTTTTATTAATCTCTTGGAAATTCACTAATGAGTTTCCTACATTAGTTGTTATAACCTTTTTTCATTATTTTTGGAACTCGCTGCAAGATCTTCCCTTCCCCTTGACCTCCAAAGATGATCTTGCCTTTTGCTTTCCTGAGAAGTTCAAGGCCTTCTGTAACCTCCTTCAACTTCCTGTTTCTTTCCTCAATCTTTTCTATTTCCTTCATCCATCATTTCTCTTGCCCTTCTGGCTCAGAGGAAGAGGCATCCCTCTTATTTCTAGATTGAACCAAACCCCTCTCGGAATTTCTCTATAAATTGTACCTTCTTTCCCTTTGAAACCCTAAACTCCTTTGTCACAGGTTCTTTAGTTTTGAGAAGTAATAAAGTACAGAGATTACTATAACAAACACTGGTGTTTCCAATACCCAGAAATGACCACTGTTAATACTATGATACCTTGGCTTATCTTTTTTCTAATACGAAAGAGAAGTTATGGCTAAAGTTGAAGTTCCCTTTGATCTGCACCCTCAGTGCTATCACCTTCTTTCCCTTCCCAGAAGCAACCCTATTGTGATTTCTGCATGTGTTCACTAAGGCCGTAGAAGAGTAGGTTTACATATGTGTACACAAGAGTAATATGTAGGATAGTTAAATGGATAACTTAAGAATTTCCACATTCCATATTTCATAGGATATGTTTTCCCTCCACATGACATTTCTACCTTCTGTCTGTGCTGGTAGAGAGTTGTAAACTCCCTGAGTGCAGGGTCTTTGTCCTGCTCATTGCTGAATCCCCAGAACCTAAACAACATTTGGCATATAGTGGGCACTCAATATACATTTCTTCAGTGAATTAATATAGCTCATTTTTAACTGCTACGTAGTCATCAACTGTATGAGTATTCCACATATCACATTTTATTTAATCACTCCCCTACTGCCTGACAATTTAGGTTGCTTCTAATTTCCATCTTCTTTTGTTTTTGTTTTTTTTTGAGGAAGATTAGCCCTGAGCTAACATCTGCTGCCAATCCTCTTTTCACTGAGGAAGACTGGCCCTGAGCTAACATCCGTGCCCATCTTCCTCTACTTTATATGTGGGACGCCTACCACAGCATGGCTTGTCAAGCAGCGCCATGTCTGTACCGGGGATCCGAACCGGCGAACCCTGGGCCCCTAAAGCAGAACGTGTGCACTTAACCGCTGCGCCACCAGGCCAGCCCCTAATTTCCCTCTTCTTAATAGAAACGATGTTTCAGGGCATCCTGTACAAGTCTCCTTGTGCCTGGGTGTCAGGGTTTATCAAACTGTGTACTTATCATGTGGATGTACATATTAAACTTCAATAAAAAGTTTAAAATGGTCTATTAAAAATCAGAAACAGAAAACTTTAAGAAAAATACTAGCAGAATATTGGGAACAACCCACATATTTATCAATAGGTACTTAAACAGCTACTTAATTTCTCTCTTCTTTTTTTACTCTCCTCTGTTTTCCTGTCTAGAGAGAGAGATGAATATGTGGGTTCTTCCCCATATTCTGCTATTATAAACAATGCTGCAACCAGTCACCTTAAATATATGTGAATTCGGTAGGCAGGCATATTTTTAGGATACATTTCCAAAATTGAGATCACTGGGTCAAAGGGTAAATGAGTTTGTAATTTCACCGGGTTTGCCAAATTCCCTCCATAAAGGTTGCACCATTTTGAATTTCTACCAGCCATTTATGAGAGTACCTCTCACCTCATGGTCTATAAAACAAAAATATCTAATAGGTTTTAAAGTTTTCTGTTTTTGATTTTTAATGCACCATTTTCAACTTTTTGTTGAGGTTTATATACATATCCACATAAGTATATTATGGAGAATGATCTGCTTTATTCAAAGTCTACTGATTTAAAAGTTAATCTCATCTAAAAATCCCTTCACAGCAACATCTAGACCAAATATCTGGGTACCACGGCCTAGGCAAGTTGACACATAAAATTAACCGTCACACTCGGTGATACACCTTTTAAGCCTCTTTTAATCTATAGATTTCCCCAGGCATACGCCTCTCTCTCATTTCCTTTTGTAATTAATTTTTGAAGAAGCTAGGTTCTTTGAATTGTTTTTTATTGATTGCATCCCCATGGTGTAGTTTAACTTGTTTCCATCTTTGACTGTTTTTCTATAAATTAATAGTTGCATCTAAAGGCTTGATCAGATTTAGGTTTGAAATTTTTGACTAGGCTGCTTCATAAGTGGATATTTGTTTTTCATCAGGAGGCACATAATGTCTGGTTGTCCCTCTCTCTGATGTTACCAATCATTAATGCTCAGCGCCTAGATCCATGAATTCACTAGGGATTGCAAAATGGCCATATTCAATTCTATTGTTCCTTCTTTGTTTATTAGCTGGAATACTTCCAAAACAGAAATTCTCTTCATATACTATTTGGTTAACCAGTAGTATAACACATATAGGAAAGGCAGAACAAGTATTTATTTCTTCTTTATTCACCAGTTTTCAAATAATGAATTTGGTTGACCGGCATCTTCTAATAGTAACCAATTAGTTTGTTTCAGTACCATTATGAATTCATGAATTTGAACACATTCGATGGACTTCAAACCATATCCTTATCAATGCTCAAATTATTCCATCCTTGGCGAGAAGGAACGTCTTTGAGCTGGCTTCTGGCTTTTTCTGACATGCCCTTAATAATCTTTGATATTTTCTTTGGTATCTGGTAGGATGACAAGATATTCCAGGCTAATCTTGTACATTTTCTGCCTCAGATTTAAAACCAGCCATTTTCCTATGAAATTCTCCTTAAGGGAAAGGAGAATTTCAAGTCTACTATCTAAACACTAAGGATACGTATTATTATCATAAGGCTGTTCTAATCCTTTTCAGTGGATAGAGTCAGGATTTTTTTTTAAAGATAAGATATCCCGTGAGTTCATACTGATATTTCTAATTCAAATTCAGAACTATGTTTTGTTATTTAAACTCTTCTATCTTATATCTCCTTTTTCTCTCACTAAGAATTCATATTCTCAAGGACACCACAGATGATAGAATTAGGTTATCAAAACTTTTCCCATTTTCTTTATTTTATATTACACAGAGTAATAGTACCAAAGCTGCTGCTCATAATATGAGTATTGTAGAGAGTTCAAAATTCTTTTTTGCTATTCTTTTTGTCTTACTAAAACCTAGATATGCATTTAAATTCATTTATTTTGTTACTTTTTATTTTTAAAAGTTGCCTTTAAGTTAAAATTTTATGTATTTATTGCATGTTTTGTATTGTATATTATTGTATGTTATCTATTGTATGTTTCCCAAGATATAGCTACAAAACAAGGTATTAAAAGAAGATTACTTATTATTTTCTTTTACCTCCATCCTTTTCCTTCTCTCCGCTAGTAGATAACCATTTAAATAATTTTGTGGTTTATCCTTCCATTGTTTGCTTTATTACTATATTCAGATTATACACACACACACCCTTTCTTTGAGAAATACAAGCATACTATGAATTCTCCACTTAGAGAACATATGTATTTATATTTAGTTATAAATATGTAACTTTCTCCACCCGGCTTAAAAAGAAAACGTAATATGTCCTGGAGATCAATCCACGGGAGCGGACCTTTATAACGATATTCCTCACTCCTTTCCATAGTACTTCATTAGATGGATGTACCAAAGTTTATTGATGGAGAATAATGCTTTTTATATCATTATATTTGTGAGTCATGTGACTGATACCTTTTGAAAGATTTTCTCACTAAAAAATTTATTTGTCTTTCATAATTCTCTTTCACTTTCTCTGCCGGGGCTACAGATTTACTGTGTATTCTATAAATTGAAACATTTTTTTCTTTTACTGTTTATATCTCTTCCATAGTTTTTATTTCATCTCTTCATACTGTGTGACCTGGCCGCGCTTTCTCCTCGGGGATATCCAGTTAGGTCCCTGAGTCACCGCGAGAGGCCTCGTGCCGCCTTCCTTGTTGAGCAAGCACACTGTGGCTGCCTCCGCCCATGCAACCAGGTCGTAAAGGGAGCTTCCACGTCCTCTGCTGTGTTAGCCTTTCTTTCTCATCACTTTCCTATACGTTGAAAGTATTTTTGGAAGTTTATTTTAAAAGTCTTTATAATTTTTAAAAATCAGATTTAAAAAATTATCACAGGTGGTTTATTTTTTTCACTGGACTTTTGGCAGTTTCTTCCCCACTAGGAAGAACCTGATCAAGAAAAGCCCAAATTGTGGCTGGCCCCGTGGCATAGTGCTTAAGTTCAGCATGCTCTGATTCGGGGGCGGGATCGTGGGTTCAGATCCCCGCCGTGGACATACACCACTTGTCAGTCATGCTATGGTGGCGACCCACATATAAAGAGGAGGAAGATTGGCACAGATGTTAGCTTGGGGCTAATCTTCCTCAGAAGAAAAAAGAAAAAAAGAAAAGCCCACAATTATTTCTCTATATTTTCAGTAGACAGTTGGCCTTGATCCTCTGAAAATGCATCTGGTCATAAAATTCAAGTTTTTTTAATGTAATGAGTCAGTGGGTACATAGATTGACTCTAATATCCTGGTTATGAGGACAAACATATGCTATTCATCATAATGACAATCTCTGGGAAGTAAAGCCCTTGCCGAGATTTTTGACCCCAATAGGATATTAGTGACATCTCTGAAGAAGTTACAAAAAAACCTTGTGAATCTGTTCCATTGAACTTTAAATAGCAACTTTAGCTCAGGTGTAGTCCAAGGGCTTTAGGCTAGAACAGCATTGTCCAGTAAGGTAGCTGTAAGCTACATGTGGCTGTTGAAATTTAACTTTAACAGAACATAAAAAAATAAAATATTTAGATCCATGGTCAAGCTAATCAAATTTCAAGTACTCAGTAGTCTATGTGACATGTGACTAGTGGCTACTATATTGGCAAGCACATATTATAGAACATTTCCATCACTGCAGAAAACGCTATTGGATAGCAGTGATCTAGAAAGCCACAAATAGCTGTGAAATAGGCACCGCAACTCCTTGACTATCATGGTGTTGCTGATGAACCTTGATGATGATGATGATGAGTTAAATAATTAAAAAGGCTCATTAGCATTTATTTATTTATTTTCAAATATTTTATTGTGGTCGTAATGGTTTATAAGATTGTATGATTTCAGGTGTACATTATTATCTATCAGTTTCTGTATAGACTGCATTGTGCTCACCACCACTAGTCTTAATTTTTATCTACTGCCATATATATGCGCCCCTTTACCAGTTTTGTCCACCCCCCAACCCACTTCTCCTCTGGTAATCACTAATCTGTTCTCTTTAACCATGTGTTTGTTTATCTTTCACATATGAGTGAAATCATGTGGTGTTTGTCTTTCTCCATCTGGCTTATTGCGCTTAACATCATACCCTCAAGGTCCATCCATGTTGTTGAGAATGGGACGATTTTGTCTTTTTAATGGCTGGGTAGTATTCCATTGTATATATATACCCTGTCTTCTTTATCCATTCATCAATTCATGGGAACTTGGGTTGCTTCCATGTCTTGGCTATTGTGAATAATGCTGCAATGAACATAGTGGGTGTAAATCTCTTTGAACTGTTGATTTCAAGTTCTTTGGGTAAATCCTCAGTAGTGGGATAACTGGATTATATTCTATTTCTATTTTTAATTTTTTGAGAAATTTCCGTACTGTTTTCCATAGTGGCTGCATCAGTTTGAATTCCCACAAGCAGTGTATGAGGGTTCCCTTTTCTCTACAACATTTGTTATTTTTTGTCTTGGTGATTATAGTCATTCTAACAGGTGTAAGGTGATATCTGATTGTAGTTTATATGTTTGTCAATTTTGCTTATCTTCTCAAGAACCAGCTTTTAGTTTCATTAATCACTTCTACTGTTTTTTTGTCTCTATTTCATTTATTTCTGCTCTAATTTTTATTATTTCCCTCCTTCTGCTGACTTTGAGCTTCATTTATTCTTCTTTTTCTAATTCTGTTAGAATTGCGCTTCTTGCAATTGAAATGGGATTCCAAATTGCTGGACAGGATCAGGAGGTGTCTGTGGCCAGGGTGAGGCAACTAGCCTTATACTATATGTGGTCCCATGTCTAGGACTTTATTAGTCCCCTAAAGGTACCCCTCGATAGTTAAAAAAGGCACCATGTCACTTCAAATCTATCCCAAAGAAGAAAATATCAACAAGGATGAGGAAGAGGCACAAGTTTTACGTAAACTTAACTAATGACTAGATCAAAGGTTTTGAGTCCTAGCTGCACATTAGAATCATCTAAAGAGCTTTTGAAAAATAATCTCCAGACCAATTAAATCAGAATCTCTAGGTATAAGTCCAAGCATCAGTATTTTCTAAAAGAGATCCCCCAGATGATTTTAGTGTGCAGTTAGGATTGAGAGTAACTTTACCTGATGGTGTATGAGGTGTCTTCCAACTCTCAGAATCTCTGATAGAGGCCCTCAGGAGCAAACTCCTTCAACCTCTGGTCTCTTACCCACAGATGTGTCTTCAAGGGCAACCATCTCCCTTTTTCTGAAGATGAGGTATCATTTTCCTTACAAAGCTGAGGCTTCCACCCACACTTGTGTCCTGCTTCCTGGAGGATTAAGTTCTGTCAGTTACCTCTTTTCCTATATCTTCATCCTCTCTCCTTTCTAGCAGTTCCTTCTTTCAGCAAATAAATGTATTCAAACTATTTTCATCTTAAGACACACACGCACACACCCCCAAACCAAATCAAACCAAAATAAAAAGACCCTTTCATGATGTTGTACAACCATCACTACTATCTGGTTTCAGAACTTTCTCATCACCACAGAGGGAAACCCCATACCCATTAAGTAGTCACTTCCCAGTCCTCATTCTCCAATAGCTCCTGGCAACCACTAATCTTTAGGGAATTTTCTCTTCTGCTTATTGCCGATAATACAATATATGACCTTTTGTGACTGCCTTCTTTCACTTAGCGAAATGTTTTCAAAGCCCATCATGTTGTAGCATATATAAATACTTCATCCTTTTTATAGCTGTATAATATTCCATTGTATGACTATACCACATTTTGTTCATCCATTCATCTGTTGATGGGCATTTGAGTTGTTTCTGCCTTTTGGCTACTGTTGAATAGAGCTGCTATGAACATTCATGCATAAGTTCTTGTTTGAGCACCTGTTTTCAATTCTTTGGGGTATATTTCTAGGAGCGGAATTACTGAGTCATGTGTTAATACTATATTTAACTTATTGAGGAACTGCCAAATGTTTTTCACAGTAGCTGCACCATTTTATATGCCCACCAGTCATATATAAAGGCTCCAATTTCTGCACATCATTGCCAACACTTGTTATTTTCTATTTTTTTGTTTTGTTTCAAATATGGCCATTCTAGTGGGTGCAAAATGGTATCTTATTGCATGTTTGATTTGTATCTCTCTAACGTCCAATGATGTCAAGCATCTTTTCATGTATTTATCAGCCACTTATATGTCTTTTTTTTTGGGAAATATATATTCAAGTCATTTGCCCATTTTTTAATTGGGTTGTTTGTCTTTTTGTTGCTGAGTTTCTCATGCTTTTTAAAATCTTTTTATGTAATATTTTTCATGTGACAAAAGAAATACGTGCTTACTGAGAATGTGAAACAATGCAAGGATGTAAATAAAATATTTGTCTTTTCTGGTTTTCCATGACAACGCTCTCTCTTGGTTTTCTTCCTAATTCATTGAGCAAATTTCTTTGGGCTTCTTTGTACAGTCGTTCCTCTTCCTGACTTTTAACTGGCAGAGCGCTCCAAGTTTCCATCCTCGGTCTTCTCCTCTTCTACTGTGAACACTTCCTCTGGCTGTCAACATTCCTCTTTCTGCAAACATTCACATTCATAGCTTCAATGTTATCTCTAGTTCAGACTGCTTTTTGAGTGTAGAAAGGAGATTCTAGCCAACCAGACTTCACCATTCAGATATCTTAAAAGGACATCAAGCTGCAAATGGCCCCAAATTACTACCTACCTCCAGACACTTGCTGCTTCTACCATGTTTTTTTATTATAATGAGTGGCACCCACATCTATCATCTCCATGGCCCAAGCAAAAATCCTGACAGTCATTTAAGAATTTTCTCTTTCCCTTCTACTCACATCTAATCAATCAGTAGCTACTGTTGATTCTGTTTCCTAAATATATCGTTTATCTTTCTCCTCTTTTCCAGCCTCAGTCCTCTGTTATTCATATCTCTGGTATCACTTGCCTGCACTATCACAGCACTTGGTGACTGTCCTTTCTGCCTCTAGGTGTGTCCCCTCCCAATTTATTCTGTACACTTTCTAAATAAAAAGCTGATAATGTTCCTTGAAATTCTTCAATTAATCTCTATGGTCTATGGAATAAAATTGACATTCTTAAGACATTCTTTAGCATGGCATAAAATGAATTTTGTGATTTGTCCACAGATTCCTGATCACACCTCATCCTCTATGCTACCCTCAAATTTTATGTTCCAGCAATAATAAACTACTTGTGTTTTCTTAAGCAGGCCAAATTGCGTCATACCTCCATGTCTTGGCACGTGATATTCTCTCTGCCTGGAACAGCTACCCTCTTCACATCTTTTCGTTCTTACTCGTTCCTCAGGTTCCATCTCAAAAGCTACCTCCTCTGTGAAGTCTTCCAGACTCCATTACAGAACCTTAATTCCCTTTTTGTATTCCCATTGTGCACTGCACATGCCTATGGTAGAGAGATTACCTTACCATAATTTAATTATTTAAGTAAATATCTATTTCCTCACGAGACTGAGATCCTGGAGAACAGGAACTCTGCAGGCGCAATGCCAGAAATACAGCATGTTATGAACCAAGCAGGCACTCAATACAGGTTTGCTGAATGTTGACTGAGCTCCGTTAATATAAATGTCTGTAAACGACGATGGATGTGCAAAATCACAAAAACCTTAACGGAAATTAAATGATGGTTATACACAAATCCTTCACCCCTGGAAAATAATGTATTTGTCTGTCATCATGAGAGTAACCCTTAAAACTAGCTATAAAAGCAACGTAAAGCTTCATTAGTCTTCCACCTTTTATAAGCAAGCTCTAGGTTTTAAATTACTTCTTCAGGGACAGAATTTTTTTACTTTACCTTTAGCAATTATACCTCTATTTAGAAAATGTTGGTCAAAACTTTCATGCTATATATTTTGCTTTCATATTAGTCTTCTCAGAGCTATCCCCTAAACAAGGGTATTTTGTGACTACAAGTAGCTATTTTAAAACTGTAAATCAAAACTTTTTTATGGTATCAGGTTCCCTAAAGAAACACGCAATGAATTTCCCTTATTTATTGAGGACTATATTTGGCTTAGGCTGATCCCAAAGCATAAGGCTTTAATTTTATAAGCAAGAGTTACTACATTTTACTTGACTTTAATGTCGCTGTCCCCTGTTTGTGAGCTGTTCTTCTTGATAATGCTAATGGTTAATGGATAAACATATTTAGAAAAGAGATTTCATGCTACTCGGAGGAATGTCAGAGTTGAAAAATCAGCCAGAAGTAAAGACAATAATACCCCAAGCCTAAAATTCTGGTCATTCTGTCACACTGTTAGTCCTGTGCTTGCGGGTCCTTCAAGATTCTGAAATGGGGGTGGGAAAACTAAGCTGCCTTCTTAGCTCTCAAGGGTGGTGGGAGGATTAGGAGCTAAGAGTTGGACTGTAGAGCTCACCAGCAAACAGATTGGAATTTCTCTCCTTTAAAGGCTCATGCAGAGCATTTTGGTGAAACTACCGCATTTCTCACCAGATGGCTGAGACTTTGTCCTCCGATGCAGTTTGGAGGCCACAGAAAAGTGGGAGTGGCTCTCCCCAAGACAGCCCTAAATCGTTGCCACCAGTTCCACAGTTGTTTCCATGACATTGTGAAGAAAAAAAGAGCTGTTTTTCTCCTATTAAATTAATCCATCTCTTAGGACCCATTTGGAGAGAGAGGAAGAGTGAAAATACAACAGAAAAGAGAGAGAAAAATGAGAAGACAGAGAGTAAATAGAATTCCAGCGAGGGAAGGAAGGATGAAAAGGGATAGAGGAAGAGGAAATGGAGAGAAAGAACAGAGAAAGAAAGAAGGAAAAGAGTGTGTGTGCGTGCGTGTGTGTATTGTGAGAGAGAGAGAGCTAGAGCAAAAGAGAGGGAAAGACAGACAGACTTGGGTAGGGGTTGGGAGAGGCAGAGAAAGAGGAAAAGAGAGAAAAGATAATAGGCGGTATCCCGTGGATCCTCCAGCTGCTTTCACTTGATCAAAATAAGTGGAGACGAGTGAAAGTCTTCCCTCTAAAGTTCTCTCAAGTTATTTTTCCTTGAAAAGGAAGTAAAATGTCAACATTACTACTAGGAAATTTAATAATATAAGACAGAGTATATATGGTTACTTGGCCTTCACTTATCCATAATGACTTCAAAAATTTTGAATAGGAATAATTTTTTTTAAGTGCTAACTATATCAGACCGTAATATAGTGCTGACTATATCGGACTTCCCCCTGAGCAGAACAAATACAAAAGCAAAACTCATTTTGTTTCCAGAGAGTGATGCCACTTTCAGAAGAGAGAGAAAAAGTCCACGCCTTTTGCTTTTCCTCATACTGATATGAATGAGTGGTCCCATCCTCCTGTGTAGGCAAGTTTCATAGGCCAAGACTGACCAAGACCTTCCAAAGTCAACATTTGTTAGATGCCTTGCCAGCATCCGTTTGCCCTTCCCTCTTCCCGGTAGTCTCCAGTTTCCTTTTGGGATTCATGTGACTTTGTGGAAACCGATCTACTGCCTTGCAGTCCGGGTAGACTAGGCCAAGCCAATTCCATCCTCTTGACTGCAGCAATCGAAGTAGGAGTTGGCGTGTGAACTGAGCAGACCACGCAGTGATTATAGGGGGGTTTCTGCAAATGCTGGAACAAAGTTGCTTTCTCTGACACAAACAAGAAAGCATATGGCCCCAGAAGCTGTGAGCAGCCGTCTTGGGACTAGGAATGGAGCCAGCCTTAGGATGAAGCTGACACGGAGAGATGGAAAGAGCCCAGGTCTTTTGGGTATCCTTGAGGCATTGGATCAAGTCTCATCTAAAGCATCCCAGTCTCTGGATTTTACAGTTACGTGAGCTGATAAATATTCTTTACTGGATATTTACTTTCAACCTGGGTGTAACGTAAACATTTTTCTTTCAGTAAAGGGATTATGCTGTCCGAAAGAACCATTAGAATACTTTCTGTTTTAAGTAATGATGACTATTCTTTTTGACAAGATCATGGGACAAGCCCCAGCAAAATTTTCTATTGGGAAGGTACTTTCAAATACTGCAGAAAACAGAATGTCTTCAGATGTTGGTCAAGGGATCTCAGTCCAAGATTCTTCCAAGAATATCCCTCTTGCCATAGGATGTTAAAGCTTTTTTCATGATAAAAATTCTGGCTATTGTAACTTGCCTCTGACTTATTCATCATCTCTAATGTGTGAAAGAAATCGAAGTATAAAAATTCAGTAACTAAAGAAACAGCCTAACGTGAAGATTAGAGAGAGTTGTTTGAACTAGAGTAAATTTTTCGTATTCGGAAGTCAAAGAAGAGAGTACAACTTATTTCTATTCTGAAAATATTCCTGGAGTCTTTAGTTTGTGCCAGGAACTCTGCTAGATCCTACAGGTTCACCAGAGGCAGGTAAGACATAGACCTTACTTTCAAGAAATTTATAATCCAGATGGCAAGGATTAGACAAGGGCTTAAATTAGACTTGTAAGAATAGCTAATAATAGCTGTCAATATTAGCTTTTCTTACGAGTAAAAATAAACAAGTAAAAGATCAAAACAAATATTATAAAAGTGTAACATGGTACAGGGTTTGAATGAAGGCGAAAGATCGTGTAAGTGGGAGAGAATGGGGAGGGCAAGGACAGGTTCCAAAGACCTCTTACCGTTAGTGCTGGATCATGAGGGATAGCCGCTGCTGGGAATCCCTGCCCTGTGTTGCTCTTTCTCACGACACTGTCCTTTCCTTCCTTAGCAGTTGCTCACAATCAGTACTTCTATATTTGCCGGCATGTTTATTTATTTAGTGGTCTACCTCACCAGGCTGTAGATTTCATGAGGTGGGCCACTCTGACTTGTTCCCTGTTGTATTCCCAGCACAAAGCCCAGTGCCTGGTATGTAGTATGCACTCCACAAAAATCTGTTGAATGAATAAATGAATGATTAGGTGATTCATAAATAGCAATAGATGCCATTACTGAATGCCTATTAGGTAACACATACTGTGGTAGTAAGCGTGTAGATGATCAAATTTAATACATTCAAAAATACCAGGTAAATTTTATTATATCAGCTTTATAGAAGAATGGAGGACTAGAAAAGATCAGTAATTTGCCCAATGTCATACAACAAGTACCTGGCTAAAGCCATACCCACGTAGGTCTAACTCCAACGTCCGTGCTGTGAATCACTGCATAATAGTGCCTCCCATTTATTGAGTGTGTACTATGTGCCAGTCATTTGGAACACTTGACCTCACTTCATTTTCTCACTTACTTCTAGCAACAACTCTATGAGTTAGATGTTATTAGCCTCATTTAATAGATGAGAAAACAGATTCCGAGATGTTTATTCATTCACTCAACACATATTTATTTTCTGTCTAGCAATTGCCAGGCACTGTGCTCCTCCTGGAGATAAAATGGTGAGACAAGTAGACATCATCCCTGCCCATGTGTAGATCATGGTCCAGTGGGGGAGGCAGGTTGTGATCAGATGTGCAACGACAAGCTAAGTGAGAAGTGCTATGAGGGGAAGTCCGAGGTGTCACATGCAGACCCCACAGCTTCCAGTCAGGTCCATTTGACGCCAAAGCCCTTGCTTTTTTCTGTAACTCTTTTTGTGTTTTAATAACATGGTGGCTAAGACTTGCACAGGCAGAGAAGAAAGACAGGCATGGCCCCCAAAGTGCAACTCTTCAGTATGACCAGAGAAGGTAGGGAGACCTGTGTGCGGAAGGTAAGGTGGGTGTCGGAGGCTGGAAAACCGTGGGGTGTCGAATGTCTGGGGAGGGATTGTCCTTAATTCAGAAGACGACCAGGAGCCATCTGAAAGCTTTTGAATGATTCTCAGTCAAGAGCGTATCTTAGGGAAGACTAAGTAAAAAGTAGAAGCTGCTACTTCCAGAGAGTGAGAGAGACTTATTGACTAGTTCAATGTGGCACATACAGTATGTAAGTTTGAAATTATTTTATGTCTATTTTTAGTTAGTGTATTGGTTAGGCTGTAGGTTTAGCTGAAAACACGCAGCTTTAAAGAAAATAGAAGCTTATAGCTCTCTCACATAGAAGTTGGGATGGCCACTCTGTTCCAGGAAGCTGATAAGGGCTCCTTTTATTTTGATTTGAGAGAAAAGTTGCCTTTTACGGACAACCAGGAGGTCGCACGCATCGCTTCCCCAGCCTCAACTAGGCCAGCAGTCACTAGGAGACTTGTACACGTCATCTGTGTTTTTTAGGCTGTGCGTGTGCCCAAGGGCAAAAGTCCACGGCGATGGAAGAAGGGGGCGTGCCTCTTAGGGGGTGGCTGACAGCCTCTGCCACACTCAGTGTGCTTCTCTTCTGAGAATGCGCAATTTTGGTGACCCATTTAATCCTATTAGAAAAAAATCTGAGTTTTAAAATAATGTTGATAGTTGTTTCTAAATTGTTTTTCACACACTATAGAAAGCTAAACAAAATTTGACAGCTTTTAACTCTATTAATAACCACAAAAGCAAAATCTAGTCTAATCCCGTAAACTATCTAGAAAAACTAGATTTTAAAATAAATTTTCTGAAAAATGATAAACCAAGTTGTCCATAATACATTTTCATGTCCCTTACACTGCAAAAGTTACCAGTTGACATTCTGATATTAATTTTGATATTAGTATTTTATATTAATGTTGTATGTATTTTCACTTTTCCCTTAATTTCCTATTACAAATGACAAGCCGTTCTCAAGTAGAAGATTTATAATTGTTTTTACCAAACTTAAAGAACCAGCAATCAAAAGAAAATGCCTCTAACTGTGTCTGGGGTGTTCCTGTCTTGGCAGGTTGTACAATGCAAGTTGTTTGTGCCGTGAATAGACAGGACACCGATGGGAGGAGGCAGACTGGACCGCTACACGTCCTATTCATAGTGGGCCGTGCCATATAGTGCCCACTTCCTAGATTAAGGCACACTTGCTATCTTGGGCAGCCCTTAATTTTATTACATTTTTCTGTACCTATTTATTTGATAGCTCATTAAATGCCTCTGAGCCGAGAAAAATGTTTCCTTTAAGAAGGTTAAACAAAGAGTTTATTGACATAAGTGAATTGGTTGAAGAAAACATTATTAAATAAAAGACACTTATTTAAACACCAAATTAATCATTTAAAAGCAATTAGAGGTCATATCTCGTTCTAACTAAATAATGTTAACCGGTAATGAGATGTCCATTTTAGACATAAGCACGCTCTCAGGTTCGGGCTGCAGGCTGAAATGTGCCTTAGTTTTCTAAGTTTATTCAGAGTCATAATTACATTAATGTTTTAAATTTCAGTATGTGAAACTATATCCTATCCATACTGTGACGTAATTTTTCGTCATATGATTTAAAAAAAAAATTAAAGCTTCTCTTTCATCCCAGCAGAAGAGCAGACTTGTGAAGACTCCTGCAGTGGAAACGGATTCACCTCTGGCTCCGGCTCCAGTTACTGAACTTCTCGCACAGACTGGTGCACCAGTGCCCTTGGCATTGCCTTTGTTGATCTGGCTGGGCCACAGGTAACTTTCCAATGTTTTAGCTGGGGCCGTATACAAGGACCAAACCCGCACCTCTTTCAACTCCTCTGTGTAAGCTTTGGAGACTGAAGAAAAATGCAGCGGTTTTTGTTGTGGTAGAGGTAGTGCTGTCACCCAGGTTGTCTGGTGTTTTAGCTTTGTATTGTGCTCTTCCAGTTGGAGGGTGTCACAACTGCCTACCCACATCCAGCCACACACCTTTCTCATCCAGCGACACGGGTGATGCCCCATACACAGCTCCACCACTGGGTTCTCATTAGCTGGCCTCCCAACCACAATGACTGTTGAGTGTTGACAGGTGCCATAGATTCACACTCCAGGATCTTCCATTGCAAAACTGACGCTGATGCCAGCGGCTTTGTTCCACACAGTGCTGACGTTTCATTTGTAGCCAGAAAGGAGTCAGGAAGTTTAAGGTTAATCAAATCTGATGTTAGCACACTCCTGTAGGATATGACCATCAGATGGTCCAGCAAATCCCACTTTTTATCAAAATATTTTATTGTGCATATGTGACTGCAATGACTGCCAATGGACAACAATTTGATTTGATGCATACATTTTTTGACTGCTAGTTCTTGTCTGATGTTTTAACCCTAAGTCAATTATTCTTGCTTTTGTAATAATTGTCTTGATTTTGCATATTCTATCAATGAATACTGCTCATCTGAACTCATCGATGTCCCTTGTTCGAGTAACCTATGATTTTTGAAGGCCTGGGACTAAATTCAGGCTTTAGAGCCCTGAGATAACTCCTGGAAATTTCATCCAACAATCTCAGCCTCAATGTCCCCACCACATGCTAACTGGAATTAAGGATTCCTCCGAATCCCATTCTCCTCCCGCCACATTACTTCTTTCTTTTTTCCAGCAGAGACAAGAGAATCTGCTTATGACAGATTGCACCTCAGGAAAGAAGTAGCCCTATGACGTGTGTGGGCAACACAATTTAAGATTCTACGGGCTTATGCCCAACCCATTATTTTAAGGATGAGAAACAGTAAAGGGAAAAGTTGGTTCAAGCAATCCTGAGTCTGTTCATTAACCGGGAGACAGAAAGGAATAAAATAAGACTTTCCTGATTATTTCAGGTCCCCTCTCCCCCTTCTACTCCATGCCCCTCCCCCTTCAGACATTTAGACTGAGGAAGAAAGGCACTTTGTGTTTAAGGTTAATCAAGTTTCAGTACAATTTTTTTTTTTTAACCAACTAGAATCACACTAATCTTTTTTTCTTGCTCTAATGTGTGGCTGTTGAAATCCTCAGCTGTGATAAATTAAGCTACTTATTAATCTAATTATCGTACATTCATCCTAGAAACTTTCATGTGACTTGAAAAGGCTATTCAACCTTTTCCCTCCCCTCGTAGAAAGGGCTCAACCTTGCACCAATTAAGATCATTCTGAAGTAAGGCTTTAAAAAAGCTTTCTCTAATCACCCAATGGAACATGGACCAGTGGAAACCAGACTCAGAGCTCTGGGAAAAAGTTGAGCATTCCTTTCTGTCTGCCAACTTTTATGGTTTCATTGCACAGGGAAGGAAGACTTCATTTTCCTATTTAGTTGTTCTTTCACTGACCTCCAAATAAAGTCCGTGTAATTACTGAGCAAATAAAGTTGCAGCATGTGTTTTAAAAATCAATTGCCATTCTTGGACTATAGAAATGTAACAATACACAGATTTGCTGGAAAATGCCCAGCGCCAACCATATGAACTAAACCCCGTACTGTATCTGTACAATGGAGTAGTTTTGACCCGAAAGCACATATTTACTATGCAGATTTTTAAAAGGGCTTCTTTTATGACTTGTCTATTGGTATTAAAATGTCCCCATCCTAATATAGGTTCCATTTAGGATTAAAAATATGTTGCAAATGTATCATATCTTAAACATCCATTCATTGCCAAATGCCTTACTTCTTTTTTTTAAATGATGGCATAAATGGAGCTATTTTACATTCAGATTAAACTAGCCATTAATTTGAATGCAAAGCAGCTCAATGTACAGGATGCAATTTCAATGACAGGTTTACCCCGAGACAGAACGCGGGAGCTAGTCAACATGGGTGCGTCCGGGCAGATTGTCCCCTGCTCTTGGTGCCTGCAAACTTGCTCACTGTGAATAGTTTTTGAAGTGAAGATTAAAAGAGCGGAATTATAAAGTATAATTACATTTTATTGAAACTCTAGAAATCAGAAAAAATTCAGCAGGAAACTTTTAGTGAAACATGATGTGTTGTCATTATCATTAAAAGATAAAAGTTCCATACTGTTTTTATCTGTTTATTTGGAAGAAATCCAGCCTTTACAGTTATGCAGGAAACAAAAAACGGGAATGCAGGAGTAATTATTAAAACTGTGTGATTCGTTATCTCCGCTACTGTCTTTCCAAATGGTAATGCGATATCAGCAGCTGCAGACGGTCGCTGGTTTGCTCTATTAGTAAACAAGTGCTTTGGAGACCTGTGTGAGGCACTTTAAGCTCGCTGCTCCCCGAAGTGCTGTCAGGCTTAACTACTAATCCATGGTATTTCAGAGCACTGGAAATTCATCTTTATAAAACCTGAACAAAAAAGGGAAAAAAGCCTGGAGGGCATGAGCTCCCTCTGGTGAGACAAATGACATGTTCATTTATTAATGAAACAATAACCCTGGAAAGAGGATCAAAGCACATTCCATCCTCACTTTACAATCCCCAATTTTCTCAGGCCAAACCATTTAATTGAGCCATGACAATGGAATACTTAATTGTTGCCTTAAAGTTTTGAAGAAGCGACTTCTTCAGCATCAATGTTCATTTCAGGATTATCGTCCAAATATAATATCACCAGATTGATGCTGGTGGAATTTGATTCATCCTGCATTGGGGGCCTTTAGCCTGCAGGAAAAGGGTTTTCCTGAACGTCTTGCAGCACTCATCACCAATACCTCTGGGCCTGTCACCGCCCTTTCCTTGCCTGAAACAGTCCTGATGAGTTGCTTCCTCATGATGAAATAACCGGCCCCATTTGTGGGTGATTGGGTAAAACTCAGGTTCTTTTTGGCATGCCCCCTGCATCTGGGACATGAATGAGGACCAGGGAGCTGCCAATCCCAGAACCTGGAGTTTAAGGAGTTCCAGAGTACCTAGCATGGAGCCCAGAAATACGTTTGGACAGGCCCATAGCATGTGCAATGGAACAGGCAAACTCACCTACCTCCTGTGGTTACGCACCAATTGTGTTTGAGAGAGATTATCATGATTCCATCCCACCCAAACTAACAAACACACATACAAAATTTTAAAAGATGAAAAGGCCTGTGGATTTCAGCACAGCATTATAACTTGATATTTTTTGTTTATACTTATGTACAACTTTCTGGGATTTACTTGACTATGTTTTTCAAATTAAACCAAACTTTCAGGAGTCTTAAGGTGCAGAAGTGGGGGGGGTTCAGAAAGTGCTTGCTGGGGCCGGCCCCGTGGCCGAGTGGTTAAGTTTGCGCGCTCTGCTTCGGCAGCCCAGGGTTTCACCGGTTCGAATCCTGGGCGTGGACATGGCACCGCTCATCAGGCCATGTTGAGGCAGCATCCCACGTGCCACAGCTAGAAGGAGCCACAACTGAAAATACACAACTATGTACCGGGGGCCTTTGGGAGAAAAAGGAAAAATAAAATCTTTAAAGAAAAAAAGAGAAAGTGCTGATTGATTGGGTAAAGAGGGCCAGAAAGACTGTGTATGTAATCTCTGGACTCACCTGTCTTGTATTCAAACATTCTGGGCCAGTTTGAGTCTAGGCGCAATTTTCTGTCACATGGCATCATTTGGAGTTCATAAATAGACTTTCTTTTACTTTGCACCCGCTCATGTGTATTCCTTAGAAGGTCCATTAAGCTAATGAAAACCAATAGTCAGAAATAAAGGTTGCAAACACTCATGTTTCTATGTTCTTGAACAGCCCTTATTTTATTAAGCCTTATGTGAGATGGAGAGTGTATTTTGAGATGATCTCCATCTATTCCTAGGATCTTTTTTTCTGATCTGCTTTTGAATACCAGCTTTATAATACTCTTTCTTTTCACTTTAGGTTATTAGACTTATGAGTGAATATTAGAGTTATGAGTATTTTTATATTAAATTTTAGAAAAGTACCTAGGAAATTCTTTCTAAAGAAATTTTTACAATAAGGCCATCAATTTGAAGAAGTTCCATTTAGTTTGAGCTCTTCTTATGAAAGTTTTCTGCAGACTAATTGTTTGGGCTGCACACAGGTGAGCGATGGGGAGTCAAGCATGTAGGGCAGCTCGACACGAGTCCTTTGGGAGAACACAGAACCTCTAAGTTGACAGTCACTGCAGAGACTGGCCCAAGAGTCAAGAGGGAGTTTCAGTGGAATGCAGCACAAACAATTGTTTTCCCAATCTCCCGCTTTGGTTATCTTTCATCCTTAAATATAGAGCATTTGTTTTAAAAAAAATATGCACCTACAAAGACTTTATGAGTCTGACACATGAGTGTTCAAACTGTCATGACATTGATGACCACACCACAAATTTTATACGAGCCAAAACTGAGACAGAGCACAGATATTTACATCTGCTGAAAAGATATACTTCCACATCTCTCCATGAGCACGTTCAACAAATCTTTATATTATTCATTCATTCATTCACGTTTTTCTTTCATTTATTTAACCTGTTGATTAGTCATTCAATGACTATTGATTGAGGTTCTGCTGCATATATATCATAAACATGACAACAGATATAGCTGGGGTTGTGTGTATTTTTGTAAGATGTGTGGGACTGAGACTATATATGGGGGGGGAAGCAAGCATTATTCACGTTAGGGATGAATAATATGGAGACAGAAACATAGTTCTCTTTCAAAACTATTTCGAAAACGTTCACAGACCCTTTGGTGTATGTTTGTTGAATGTATGATGGAAGTATTCATTCAACAGTGTCTACCAAGCAACTGCCACATCCCATGTGCCGTGTAGAACAATTATATAGAAAAAGACACCGTCCCTGCCTCCCAGCATCTTCCATTTCATAGTGTGGCTGGAGGCCCATGATAAACACACATAAAACAATTAATTCAAGGTGGATGACAAGGCTCTAAATTGAAAGGTACAGAAAATAACTTCAAAAAAATTGTAAATTTTGAATAATTACCGTTTTCATAACGTGGTCTGAAAGTTGGGGCTTGGTCTTTGTATTTTGCTGAGAAATGTGTCCTCTGGGTAGGAAGGATGAGAAGAGGCACGTGAGCAGGTGCATGGATTTACCTTTTGGCCCTTCTCGTCTCCCACTCTTAGGAACTTTGTTCCTTGAAAAGAGAAACAAGCTCATTTCTCAGAGTTAGTGCAATGTTTGGTCATTTTTACTATATAAACTGATACTCCTACTATAATGGTGAGTAACCCCACTGTTCTTTAAATCTGCAAGATGGCAGATTACTGACATACTTCATAGGAACTTAAATCAGATGAAATACATATGTATACATGGTTACATGAAGATCTTTAAGAAGAACTAAAAATTGAAAAACACTGTGGCACTCCTTGCAGCCCAAGTAGCTAAAATTTAAAACAATACCAAGCCACAAACAAATGTAAGGAGGAATAAAGGTATGCTTTTTTTCCCATGATGACTATTTAGAATTATTTTGGGATTATTGGGATTCCTTAGAACATAATTTATAAAATCTAAAACATTTTTTCTTACTTTTCTTTTCCTAGTACCTTTGGTATGCTGATAATGGGTAATCCTGCGCTGTTTTCGCATTAGAGTTTAAGATGTGACTGCCTTGTTTTTCTCTTCTACGTTTTACTGATAAATTAGCCATCAGAATGCCCTGCCATGAATTCAAGTTCTGTTTTCTTTCTGTTCCCGGACTCAGTTGGTAGCATACAAGAGCTCTAATAACACTCTTAACTAGTTTCACTTCAGAGCAATTATATCTTTTTAGCATTCCAAGCTATGGTTAAATTCTCCCAAACATAACACAGGGACAAGGAACATATATTATCTCCCTAGGTTCTCCTTGGTCCATACATCTATTTTATCACATGCCCAAAGGAGCTTTTAGTGCAGAATATTTAGAAAATATCTAAATAGTTCAGGATAAACTGTTCAAAATAAGACCATGGAGCTTTAAATTAAACAAAACATGACGTTATGCTACTGTTATTATTTGTTTCTTGAGCTTAATAAAGAAATGAATGATAGCTCAGTAATTACTGAAATAATTAGTTGTAAATATTTAATAAAGCCACATCACAAAACCTAAGCAAATCATTTATTTTCTTACTCTCTGAGGCTGATTTAATATTATTATAAATTATCTAATAAGTATTGTAAAAAGGACATTTTTAGATAATAAGGAAAATTTTAATTAATAATCGAACACATTTTTCTACTTAAGATTTAACTTTCTCTAATATCTAAGGTGTTATTTCATAATAATTTTAAAGTTGCTATTATATTTTTTAAAAAACAGTAACTGATGAACAAATACTGCTCTCCCCAATTACCCTTGCACCCCTACTCCCACCGGACACATGATTTTATTATATAAACTAAGTTAATTTTGTTGACCATATATACATGACAACATAAAAATAGCACACCAAATGGACACAAATAATTTCTATGTCTTCCGTGAGTAATTTCCGATTGCAAACATAGATATGTTCCTATCAGGGGTGAACAACAGTCATATAACCAGTGGGCATAAACAGAGAGATGTTCTCAGCTTTGGGGAAACAAAATGGTTCCCACAATCAGTTTGTGGGGAATACAGAGGATAGTCTATATCACTTTGATTAGACTAAATACCAAATACATTAACCATTTTGAAATGTGTTGCTGTGTTTCTAAAATGCAGGTGGTTTATCTGACATGATAGATACTGGATGTTATTCAATTAATTAATGAGCTAATACATTGCCTGAAGGCTGGTGTTAACATTTAGGTCCATCTAAATGATCAGAAAGTAGGAGCCCTGCATGTCTTCAGAAGAGCATATACTCTGGCAGGGAAGCAGCCATAACAGACTGTCACCAAACGGAGCCCTAGCCCCAGAAGTAGACCAGCCTTGAGGTTGTTTCCGCAAGCTCTCTGGCGCTCCGGACGGCCTCCGGGGGACCAGCTGCAGAAAGGTGAAAAGTGGATCCGGAGGATCCTGCTCAATTCAACAGCCAGGAAAACACGAGGGCTTCCAGACGCCGCGGAGAATAACTTTCCCAGCGCGCGCGTGGCCTTCCTGAGAAACAGCTGCTTGCTGGTGGAAGTTTATGATAATAAACTAAACCGGGCGAGCATTTCCTAAGAAGAAATATTTAATTATCCTGCTCACCATTATGGGGAACTTCTGCCACTCTTCAGGTTATTATACAGTAAATAACCATTTTTCTAAAGGACAGAGCTGTTTTAATTATATGACAATGAATGCATAATTATTATGTTTGTTAGGAATGAATCACAAGACAACAGACTTGATGTTGCTGCTCTGGTTAGTGCATCTTAATTACTTTTTCATTTATTTTGCATATAAAAGCTATTTGCTAATTGTCTTTGCTGTAAATATGCAAAATATAATTAGTCATTCATAATTCTTTATGTGTTATCTAACTGTACATTTGTTTCTGAGGAACATATATTAAAGCGTGAATATTTAGTGGGCTTTTTGCGTGTGATTTCTTTTTTTCTTAATAAAGTTTTAAGTAAATATTAGGCACATAACAGTTTTAACCCTATTCTTAGGGAAACGCTGTAGAAAAAATGGAGACTGAAAAATATGGAGTTATGCCAAACTATGTGGAATTTTAAGAATCTTCCATGTGAAGACACTGATGATGGCATGAACTATCTCTTATTAAGCCTTTAAATTAACCTTTTGGATAATCTTTCAAGCTACTCAGATAAATCTTTAAGCATTACCGATTTCAATTTAAGTTTTTACATATTTGTGTGGACAATTACCAGAAGGAGAAAAGAAATCCATGGGTGTGCTTAAACATGCATTTTGAAGTGCTCCAAATCGATTGCTTACATCTGTTTAAAACATTCCGTGAACACTCTCAAAATTTTAAAATCTCAACTCTGAGTACTTTATCAAATCTATGTAGATGGCAATATGAAGGGCTTTTTTTAAAATGTAAGTTAATTCTTCAGTGAATAATGTGGATGTTATGACGTGAACCCATTGTGAGATTTCTTGTAGACATATTGGTATCTCAAAAGTGAACCATAAGGGCCAGTTTGTGAACCTCAGGCACAATTTTTTTTCTTTTTTCTTGAGCTGGAAACAGAACTTGGGCTAGTTCCTTCTACGGTTATCACTCAAATATGGACTAACATTGCTGAAGATGTCTTAATGTGCTCAGGTTCATTACAGTGACTGACTGGTTAAATGGACCATATGCTTTCAAAATAGGACAGATACCAGGAGCATTGACCAAGGCTGAAAATTTTTCCTTTCACTCGTCTCCATAAAATCCTGCCAGTCCATCCTGCTGACGCACATCACATTCCACTTTCTTTACCTCAAACATTCGGTTTACTACCCGGTTGTACTGTTAATCCCATGTCGTGACACTTCTATTCACTCCTGCTTTTCAACTGAAAGCAGCTTCCTATGAAGATAAAGCTAGGTAAAATCTATTGTAAAGAGGAGAATAACTTGAATGCAGCTATCATATCAAAATGAAAACACACTTCTGCTCTCTTCACCCACTACACATTCTGAATACGATCCTTAATGATGAAGTCAAATAGGATAGCTGATGAGAATACAACTTATCATTTTTTTCTTCAGAAGTAATCTTACTGTGTAATTCTGTAATTGTTCTTATTTATGTTTGGCAAATCTTTTTAAATGAACATATATAAAAACAGAATAATGGAAGAGTATGAATTAGAAAGGAACTGGTAAACATACTTCAGAAAATTGTGATATGAGTAACTTATATTGATTCCTGTTTATCAAAAAATATTTCAAAGCAGTTTTAAATAAAGCCTTTTAAACCAGCTCTTGTAAAAACCATAGCAGTTACATAGCTTTCTTTGTTTTTATTGTGGGCTTTTCTTTTTGGTTTCTCAAATGTTTTTTTCTTTTGCCTTCAGAACAGCCAAAAAAAAGAAAAGTGAAATCGGTATTTCAAATAGTGTTTCACTGATTTGGGAAAGTTCCAGGGATAACATTGTCTACTAAAATCAAAACCTAAACAACCTGAGGTCCAAGAGTGAAATGGTTTAGTCAGATGAGGTTGAAAAATGGAGACTATTATGTAAAAATATAACCATTTCATGCTACAGTCTGAAATAGTGAAATGCATACTGATGAATCCCGGTAAAGAGAATATTTCATACCATTTACGTACGTGTTGATAGCATGAAGTAGATTTGAAAATTAAATTTCCATATACTTTCATTATTATAAGAAGCAGCATAAGAATGATTTTGTTCATAATTTTTGTAAAGCTTTACCATTCCCAAGTGATTCAAATATGTGGGAATGACCAGAAAATTCGCTATGTTTTTTGAAATGTGACTGAATGTTCAAAAGAGACGACAGGGAGAAAAGAAATCTAATTTTTCACCTTAGGAAAAAGTAACTGATTATATTGTGTGTCATGCAAGTATTTAAAACATCAGAAAATTCTAGACCTGCCTCCAGTGATGACGAGGATCACTATCTGTCCTCTTTTACAAGAAGTTTGAGAGGGTAATCACTTGAGGGGCTTTGGTCTTTTAAAAATAATCCTTATCAAGCACCTATTTCACAAAGAATCATGTCAGAATAATAAACATGGTCTTCCCAGTAGCATTATGCAGGAAAAAATTCAGAAGAATGTAAATGTAAAGAGTGACTGATGTTGAACAGATGATAGGAAAGTAAGAGCTATAAAAGCTTTCTATCAGTGTCATGAGTGAAAAATCTGTAGTCTTGTATCTTGCAAGATCCTAGACATTTTTACATAGAATTTTCCGAACTATACTTTAATTGAAAGCCTTCTTTACAAGATCTAAGAAAGGAACTATCCCGATGTTGGGGGTTCTGAATCGCATGTTGTAGAAGGGAACCACGCCATTGGCCTTAGTCAGCTAGCTATAGGATCTCAATGCTGATTCCTAACGTTAAAACACTCAAGGGAGGGATGGGAAGAGGCCCGATGAGGATGTTTTAATCATGTTTATAAACTTGTGAAGACAGCAAATAAAAATTCTTGCAATGAAAACTACTAAGACATTGCTGGAGGAAATATAGCTCATCTAATGCTATTTGGCCGTTAAGAGGATGTGTGCATGTGTATTATATATATCTATACACACTGTATATATACGACATATATACACATTACATATATATACCCACACACATTAATTTTGTATTTATATATATACACGTATATTTATTATAACCTTCCTTATGAGGAGACAGGGTTTGATCTAAATCTATCAAATAATGAAGTATCCCAACGGCAATCAGTATGATTTCTATGAATTCCTATCCCTTTATTTTCATATTGTCTGTAAATTAGAATTTTAAGTCAAGAGATAAGAGATTGGTTCATTTATCATTTATTTTTTTATGTCCAAGCTCTACTTCCTTTCTCTTCCTCTCCAACAATTTTGCAACCTTTTATAGTTTAATCAATTTCTGTCACATGGCATCATTATTTCTCCCCTGAAAAATGGTTTCAGATGATCATCTGAAGAGCCAAATCTAAAATAGTCTGCTTCCTAGAAATAAAAACGGCATCTCCTTCTCTGGCTTTAGACAGAGTCTTTGGGCTGGGGGAAAATTGTCCGTCTAAGAAAAAACAAACACTCCTTCTACTCTGTGTTTGTGTTTGCATGGATCAATTGTGAGACAAACAACATTCATTGACAGTTGCTGGCCATGAGTCTGCCTGTTTGAAATACCTTAGTCAGGAGAAGTACCACAAACTGAACCGAACAATCTCTCACAAAACATCTGCAACCATCTGACCCTGGCCTTAACCTTTAAATCTATCTTTTCATATTCATCTCAAAAGACCTTGTCAATGGCCAAGGAGACTCAAGAAAAGGATTCTTCAACAAACAAAAAAGATACAGAGGAAATTCAACCCAGATTAGGTGGCAGAAGATAATACAGTTTGCTCATTTTTATTCTGCTGCTCAAACTGGAGTTGAATTCATTTTCACTTTATCTTTATTCATGTTATTTAAACATAACATTCATTAGGATTGTGAACTGCAACAGATAGAAGAGAACAAAACTACTCGCCAAATTTGTTGGGCATCTGTTCCCACTAGAGGCGGCCCTTTGCCAGCTCCACATCATGTCATTTTTTTCCCCTGAATTCATTTCAAAGTCAATCCATCAATTTATGAACTGTTTGATCAAACTTGTCATTAACCAAGTGAAACATTTAATTTGTATTAACAAAAATGGGACAAATAATTAGTACAGGGATTAGCCATTTTACTATTTTTTTTTGCATTCTTATTTATTAAGCGTGTTCATTGTTGATATAATTTTTTCATGTGACACTATCTGGTTTCACTGGAAATAATGGGAAACATTTTTTTTTTTTCATGAAAATACTTATGAACTGAAGGCCATTTAAAAAAACCCATACAAATATCTGGATCTGACAGCTACCACCAGTAACTGCTAATTTCTGGTCACCATCTTCATTAAGATAGAAACATAGGCTCTCCAAAGACGAAAAGACTGAATGAGCCAACTTGCCAAAGACTTATGAGAAAATAACCACAGCTACGTCAAGTATCAAGGGAGATTTTATTTTCATTTTTGAATAAAACTAGCATTCATTTCAGCTTCCCACCAGACTCTAACAAATAGCATAGGTAACTTACCACAAAGAGCTCTCCCCCTTCCCACACTAACCTACAATATTTATTTCAGCCTTTCCAACCCAAATTGCTGTTAATATGACACGTAAATTAGAAATGGGACCGTTGCTGTTGGGTGGGACTTTTGCTCTGGGGGAGACAGTCGTCATCTGCAGTTGCTGTGACCGTGACCTCGTTGGGCACTGGTCGGCCTCGCCATGACAATTTGTTAATGAACTAGTTTTGTTTTTAATTGCTTACTTAATTATAGAGTATCAACATAATAGCATTTCTAATTTGTATCATAATTGCGTGCAGAGATGAAATGTTGGTGTCTATCACATGCTTGCTTCTAATCATCTCTTGTTCATGGAAAATTTTCCAAAGAGATGTCCTCTTTAATATGATGATGTGGGACCAGTTATTTGAAATGTGCTCCTCTTAAATGCAATCATGTCTATAAACTAATTTCAATCTCTCTCTCTCTCTCTGAGTATATATGAAAGTGTTTATATTAGTATATATAAAGTTATTTAAATGTTTTCTATTTTCAATAAGGTAAAAGTACATAAACATTAAAAAAATATCTAGTGTTGCCTAAAAAAACAAACATTGGCATTTTGACAGTGACATCTACGACCATAACAGTTTTAAAGAAGTTTATAAAAATAGCTAAACTGTGGGAGGGTCTCACTGTTGCATTAGTGTTACTGCTGCCGGATAGAGTGTTGACGATTCACCATCGGTGTGTGCTGTGTGAACTGGTTTTCAACATTCTTCAAATCCATCAAGAGAAAATGGGGGCCGCCATCCTTTAAAATCGAATAATCTAATCTAATAACACTTCTTTCTTGTCACTACTTATATCTGAAAAATTCAGAGAATTAAACCAAGTCTCTTGTAAGATAAAGAAAAAGTGGCAAGTAGGCTTCAGAAAGGAAGTCATGGCAGAGGCCACCGAAGTCACCATTGACCTATGTCCTTCTCAATGCATTTTCTTCGTTACAGTTAGCTCTCCGTGGAAAAATATACTCAATGCAAAACATTAGTTATGGGCCCAACAGCATAGTTCAAAACATGTGTAGCTGACGTATGTTTCTCCCCAAAATTACAAGTATTGGCCTGTTCATTGTCATCTGCACAAAGAACTGAGTCCTAAAATCCTTTACTCAACTAAATTCTTAATAAGTAAACTGAGACTAACCCTCTAATACCAGATTTGTTAAACAACATGATTTAGGTCCTTGCTATTCATGCACCTTGTACAACTAAAATGACTGGTAAAGCTAGAATCATGAAAGAGTCATTTTATGTAGCTGCTAAATTCCTCTCAAATCTCCTTGCAACTTAACGAGTAAAGAAAGCTCAATGTGTAATGCCGGCTAATGTGGTTTATGCTAGAAAATAGTATCAACCTATCTTTGTAGCTTATCTAAGCCAGGATAATACTTTTAGCCTTTATAGTAGACCCAACTCCATTTTTTCAACTCTTGACTATGTATTTCCTGAAATCCTTTTCCAAAGAGTTAAATTGGATGTGAAATCTGTACTAGGCTATGGAGCTGTCTTTGTTCTAAGTCTCGCCAGCAAAGCCTCGCCTCTGTATCACTTTCATTGCGTTCTGATTGAGCTTGACAGTGTGACAGGAAAGCAAAGGGAGGCAATTCCAAACTGAATGAGAGTCTTTTTCAGCCACACAGCAGCCTCCTCCTTAGCCCCTAAGAAAAAGAGGTAACAGATGCCGATAGCAAAGCATCCCTAACAAAGTCCTAACTTTGATGCAGGCAGAAGAAGGAAAAAACGTAAAAGATTGTCTCAGTGCAGGAAAACCTTGAATGGAACACAAAGGAAGCAAAATGAGAAAAATTGTGGCACAGAAAATTGCTGGGAGAGTTATGTGGCTACACCACATTTAAGAAATTATTTTCCTCTTAAAAGAGGTTAGGGTCTCCAAAATCTGCTCTGCCAGGTATGGTGCAATTGGAAAAGTCACATTATATGGGGCCCGAGCAAAAGACTATTAACGATGCTGTGATTGCTTGGAGGATGTTCATGGGAGCTGACGCACTGTCCCTTGGGTGGAAAGTAAAACTTGGTTAAAAAGATAACTTTATAGTGTAGCCATCACTTTTGTCCTCTGGGAAGTAGATTTTTTTCTGATTAAAAAAATATTAGTCATTATTATAATTTTTTACTTCACTATGTTCTATAGGTAAATGGGTTGGGACATCACTTACTTTCCACTGCTTTGTACTATCTAAGGATCAGCATCTGGCCTCATCAAAGAGTGACTTCCAAGGGCACATTGATGTCTGAAAGGAACTATGTTTAGTTGCACGAAAAAAATTTATTGTAAGATTTGAGCACCTAGAATACTTACGCTGGTCTCTCTTACTTATTAAGAAACTGATTTAAAGTATCAATATCCGTGCAATCTGCCTTAATCCTGTGGCAAGAACATGGATCAAAGTAGCTGAGGTCTATCCACTTGGACCACAGCATCGCTAATGGCCATAGTGCTGAGCCCATTGCTAAGATGAAGGCTAGGAAACAAGAGTGACCCCCCGCCCCCCATCGACACACAAGCCTGGAGGTTAGAACACTAGGGCCTGAGAATTTGTAGAAATAACTCACTCCTTTGGTGGTAGGAGTGGGAGCCAGACAGAGGGAGAATACTGTCTCGTTTTGTTCTTGTCTGTATTTGTCTTCACTTATTTTCAGAGCCTAAAAAGAAAAATCAATATGACATCAAGATTGCTTATACTCTATCATGTAAAATAGTGGGGAGCATTTAAATGAAGAATTTCTTCCTTGATGATCCTCACTGGCTGATGTACTTGGTAAAGCTCTGTGAATTCAAAGCTCAGCGACATGACAAACATCTCCTAAGGAGTTGTTATTGGCTATCGTGGTATCTATATGCTGGTGGCGTGGCAGTATAAACAGTCTAAGCGTTAGTCCTTATTACCGGCTAAACCTACACAAGGCCCTAGTTTACTACACTGAGTACAATTTTTTTTGATATTGTTATCATGGAGAATTTTTCTTCTTTTTCTATCTTAATTTTTAGAACACTTTTAGATTCACAGCAAAACTGAGCAGAAAGTATAGAGAGTTCTCATACACTGCTGCCCTCACACACGCATAGTCTCTGCCACTATCAACATCCTCTACCAGAGGAATTTCTAAAGTACAGATTTTGTGGCATTCTTTTTCCTCTGGAAATTTTATGACTTTTTTTCTCTCTCAAATATGATAATGCTGCTTTGTCTCAGGTTGAAATGTTTCAATTGCATACTGACACTAATTAAAGGCTAGTTAGAATCAACGAAAATAAAGCTCGGACCAGGAACACAGTTGGAGCAAAAGATAGTTGGAGCAGCGTTAAAGCTATGTGCATGTTTTGCTAGAATTATGGTTGAAAATGTACTAAAGATAAGAGAGATGAGGAAAACACGAGAATAAGGTGGAGCTCTATAACTCCTAGCTTAACTTATAAATGATTATCCGTCTGTGCTAAAATAAAGCATGTGTATATTTAATTGATAATTTTATGTTGAATGCATATATTGTAATTGACATGCACAGACACATAATTCATATATGGGACACTCCTGTAGGTTAAAATGTATGCATATACAAGTTTTCATATACTGAAAATGCTAGGAAATTAACAATGACTTAAATTGTCTCTCTTAGACTCACATTCATACACAGGTTATAGTGTTATGTTTTCCAGATAATTAACGTCTTCTGTCTATACTTAACATGATTTGATTTCCTTTAAAGATAGCTAATGAGATAAAAACAGGCATCATGAACTAGTTAAATGAACCACCTAATCTTGCGCATGAAACATTCAACAGAAAGGGAGCTTCTGCAATTAGTAAATTGCTTTGATGTGACTAAGTACCTGGCTCTCTGCATCACCAACGTTGTGGGTCTAAGTCGCAGATGAAGCTGCTGATCTAGACGGGCTGAACGTAAATACAGTGAGCTGCACGCTTCCTCGTGCAGCTCACTTGTTGAGGATGGCAGTTCTATTCTATTCAGGAGAGCTCAGGGGCAGTGGACAAGGTGAGGAAATGGAGGGCGGACAGGGAGAAGCAATCCTACTGTCCGTCTGGAAGATCTTTATTTCCTTCTTGAAAAAGAGAAAACAGATAGAGCACATTTCCAAAATGAAGAAGGGTGTTGCATTACCTAATAAAATGCTGAAAATGCAGAACTGGTTAGAGGTAGTGAAGATCCAGATCTTATCCTGAGAGTGGATCTGGTCATTGGGCCAGTCTAACATGGATCTGATGGACTCAGGCAGAAAAACTCACATATGGACTTCTTCACTGTCTGCTTGACCAAATTCCAGGGTTTACCCAGGATGCGGATGGAAGAACACACCTTCTATTTCCCAATAGCACAGATGTGATTGTGGGCAAAGCCATACGGAGAGAATCAATGGACATAAAGAAATGGGACCAGCCTGGTGGCGCAGTGGTTAAGTGCACACGTTCTTCTTCGGTGGCGTGGGGTTCGCCGGTTCGGATCCTGGGTGTGGACATGGCACCGCTTGGCAAGCCATGCTGTGGCAGGTATCCCACATATAAAAAGCAGAGGAAGATGGGCATGGATGTTAGCTCAGGGCCAGTCTTCCTCAGCAAAAAGAGGAGGATTGGCAGTGGATGTTAGCTCAGGGCTAATCTTCCTCAAAAAAAAAAAAGAAAAAGAAAAAACTTCAACATGTAAATGCTCAGTTAGGAAAACAACATTAATTTTCTACTATGTGCTAGTCTCTGCTGTAAGTGCTTTACATGGGTCATCTCATTTAATGGTCGCAAAAAAAACATGTGAAGAAAGCATTATTTTTATAACTCCTAATTAACAGATGAGGAATTAGAGGCAGAGAAGGTCTGAGAACTTGCCCAAGGTCCCTTGGTCTCTTGGTACAATGATGGAGCTGGGATACAGTTGCAGGCAGTCTGCTCCTGCACCCACGCTCTTCACCACGATGCCACAGCTGCCATGAGGAGTCCTAACGTGAGAAGATTTGCTGGTTCAAAAAAGATGAGGAAAGAGTGGCATCATGGGAAAAAGCAACAACTATGACATGTGCATTTTGAAAGCCGGCTAGATTTATGGGGGAACTGATCATGATATGCAAGTATTGAAAGTGAAGAGTTCCAGGTGTGGTCACTCCCAGGAAGGCAAACCCCTTACGAGATTCGGAAGGAAAAGGAGGACAGCCGGAGCTGTGGGCATCTGACTGGCTGGACATGAGAGAGCAGTTTCTAAATGCCAGGCAAGCTCATGACCATTGTCTTCTTTAGTCCCTTTGACAACACTGCGAGGTAGATGTTAAAGCCCCATCAAAAAAATTTAATAGACTTTCTTTATAAGTTTTAAGTTTAAAGAAAAATTGTGTGGAAATTACAGGGTTCCCAGAGTTCCAAATTCTCCTCCCCCCAGATTCCCTTATTATTAACATCTTGCATTAGCACAGTACATTTGTTACTACTGATTAACCAACATTGATGCATTACTATTGACTAAAGCCCTTAGTTTACATTAGGGTTCACTCTTTGTGTTGGGCAGTTCTGCAAGTCTTGACAAATGCATAACGTCATGTATCTACTGTGGCTGTATCGTACAGAATAGTTTATGGTCCTAAAAATCCCCTGTGCGCCACCTAGTCGTGTCTCACTCTCTCTTCCCTCTGTCAATTCATCTTTTTACTGTTGCTATAGTTTTGCCTTTTCCAGAATGGCATACATTTGGTATCATACTGTGTGCAGCCTTTTCAGACTGGCTTCTTTCGCTTAGCAATATGCATCTCGGGTTCTTCCAGGTCTTCTAAAAGCTTATGGCTCATTTATTTTTGTCATGGAATAATATTCCATTGTATGGGTATACGACAGTTTGCTTATCCATTCACCTGTTGAAAGACATCTTGGTGTAAAGCCCTAATTTCTTAAATGTGGAAACAGAGACTCAGAGAAGTTATCACGTGTCTAAGTTCCTGCAGCTAGAAAGTGGTGGAGCCAGACCTTCTGGTCCGAGGCTATGGCTTTCCTGCAACAAAACAGCTGCTTCAAGAGGATTAGGAAAAAACTGGGGTAGGAGTCAGGCAATAGTGTAAACTGAGGCACTTAGTTAGTCAAACCACGTCTCATTTTTCTTCTTAAGTTGTCCAGCTGTATTTTCATCCTTCCAGAGGGGCTAGCCCCAGCAGTCATATATCTCCCCAAAAGTGAGACCTGTGTGTATGTGCCAGAAAAATACCTTTAGGGAAGACAAATACTCTACACCAGGTCCTGGGTTGACAAAGTGAAATATCTTGGGAGCATTGGCCGGTAGATTACTAGCCAAGGTAGTGTTGTTCTCGGAGCCCTATGAAGAGTTCGTTGACTGCACATATCACCATTCTGAATTCTACCACAGGACCTTCATTTAAGGATTTGAATTCCTGTTAAGGGTCCAACCCCTTGGGGAAGAACGAAGTCATGCTGTACTGTGAGTAAGGCACTGAGAGCCAAGGGAGAAGGTGAGAGGTGGAGTAGGAGGAGATGAGAGAGAGCATGATGGCACTGGATGCTGACTAAGCAGGAGTCACTATTCTCTAACTGAAGCTGGTGGTTTCTGTCTACCTGGAGGGAAATACAGTGGTCTAAGCTCTGGGTCTCCTGTGCTCTCACTCAGGGAAGAAGAGCGATGGTTGATTAGTGAATCTGTGAAACCCATCTCCTTCTCCTTTTCTCCTAGGAGTGAGCCGCCCAACCCAGAACTCTTCCATGCTTCTGTTTGCCTACATGTAACAGGAGGCCTGTCCTGTGGGGAGGACCTTGCTACCCAGTGCTTTGGGTAGGGGTATGCAGAGTCTGTTTATCAGTGGGTTCACTCTTAGAAAGTACAGTCTGTGGATAAAAGTCACATTCTCCAATATCAGCTTTACCAGTGATAAGGTGATATTTTGGTCTTTATTTGCTTTACTATTTCTAGTTGCTTCAGAATTAATGAGGAGAAGAGAAGTGATACTTTTGGGGTGCTCATCAAACACAGTTCATGGGAAATCAGAGATCACGTTTATCCCTTTACAAATTTCCTTATTTATGGCTTTTTTCCAAGGATACCTTGAACTTTGACAAGATGTGGGGTAAAAAGATAGAAGGCAACAGAGGAGGTTTGAGGATAGTCATCAATAATAATCACAACTACTATTGCATCATTGAATCCTTGTGAAAATAATACCTGTGATGTTGATATTGTTATATCCATTTTATAGATGAAAAGCAGAGGGTCTTGCCCAATGTCATAGAACTAGTAATTGGCACATCTGATTCTGGTTGATTCCAAAACCTCTGCTTTTCCACTGCGTTTCTCCAAGAATTATTATGTCTTCTTTTTCAACATTCTTTCCATCTCCCCTTCCCTTCCGTTCCTGCTGCCACATTCTCTATCTCTGGCTCATGTCTGGCGTATCCCCCTAGGCCCCTCCACCTCTAGCCTTCCACTGAGTCCATTCTGCATGCCACTGCAAGGCTAGCCTTCCTAAAACTTGATTTAATATATGTCTTCCAGATCCAAGATCATTCTCATTTGCTCCATCAGCTCCTAAAAATATGCCTAACTCTTGATGAAATAAAATACTCATCAATAGCTCCAATTTAGAGCCCCAGATCTGACCTGGTATGAACTACTTATAGTGAAGTCTATATCTCATCTCACCCTTCTGTGAATAATAGCATTCATTTTTTTTCCCTCCCATGGTAGTTATTACAATACACTCAGTGATCCTATTTCTTATTATGGAATTAATGAACTGTCCCATTGTGGGAGCTCTACACACCCTGTGATATTTACTTGTCCTTGGACTTCTCTGTAGACTCCTCAAGGGACCTGATAGATATATCTCCTGAGCCCAGCAGAGTGGAGGAAAGATGGAAATTGCCACATAGACATCTATTTAATGAATTAAATGAGTTGTCTTTTGCATTTCTTACCGTATCAGGCACAAAAGTTCCAACTTAATAGGCGGTTCTTAAATACTTTTGAATAAATGAAAAAATATTTATTGTAAGTACTTCAAATAGATAAAATATTGATGCTGCCTCTTTCCTAAGTACTTCACCCAAACCATGCAAATATTATTTGAAGTTTTGTAATTTTTTTTTGGCAAGTAGCTGCCAGGGTTGTTTGGGGACCTTCATTTTCAGACCAGCTCTGTTACCTACCAGCTTTGGGTTCTAGGGCAAATTAACTGTCTGTGACTTGTTTCCTACCTGGGGACAATAATAGTAGGATTTGTGTGTGGGTGTGTGAAGACAAAGAGTTATTACTTTAAAATGCTTAGAATAATGCCTAGCTCAAAGAAGGCACTCAAATAGTAGCCATTGGGGCCGGCCCCATGGCCGAGTGGTGAAGTTCGCGCGCTCCGTTTCAGCGCCCAGGGTTTTGCTGGTTCGGATCCTGGGCGTGGACATGGCACCGCTTGTCAGGCCACGTTGAGGAGGCATCCCACATGTAACAATGAGAAGGACCCATAACTAAAATATACAACTATGTACTGGGGGGATTGGGGGAGAAAAAGCAGAAAAAACAAAGAAGAAGATTGACAACAGTTGTTAGCTCAGGTGCCAATCTTTAAAAAGAAAAATAATATTAGCCATCATTATTATTGTTATTATTATTATTGATAAAACAACCATCACGAGTGATATGGGCACTTTAGACACTACTTTTAAAACTGCAGGGGACAGGAAAGAGTTGTTCATAGGTTCATGTCTTATAAGCTGTCACCCTTTACAATTCTTCCACCTTCTTCTTTACCTCGATTATTATCTCTGGTCTTCAGAGATATTTGGAGACTTGCTGAAATTTGTGCTCTGCTGTCAATGTTTTGGTTTCGGGGACCAGTTTTCCTTGGGCAGAACCACCTGAAAGTGATTTTTGAAGCAAATCCAATAGCAAAACATACGAAGTTACTTAACATCTAATAATAGAGAATTGGCTCAAAAAATCATGAGGCATCTATCAATGAAATGCTATAGACATTTAAAACAGTAATGTAAATGTATGTTTATTGACATAGGGAGACGCCTATGCTATATCGTTAAGGAATAAAATCATATGTAAATTTTGATCCTGCTGTAAACATATGTATTATATGTGTGGATACAATCTTCTGGAAGGATATTTGCCAAAATGTTAATAATAATGATCTCTGGATATATTCAGATAAATTTTTAAAATATTTATCTGTATTTAAACATTTGCTACAGAGTTTTACATATATGATAAAAGTAAAAAAACATAAACAGATGATCTGGTGAGCAACTGAGGCAGAATATCTGGGCCCCATTGAGAGGCTGACATGGGATTGAAGAAGCAGGTGTTCTGGTCTCAAACCTAGAGGTTTGAAGCAATTCTCCTTTACAAAGAGTAGTCAGGGTCTTTTACTAAAACTATGCTTCATGCGTCATGCTGTTTATCAAACTGGCGAAGAGTTAGTCGTTTAAAATACCTCTAATGAATAAACAGACAGAATAGTCAGAACAACATCTTAACCCATCTCCCCCTCTGGAGGGACAGCTCCATGAAGAGCAGAGCTTGTGTTTGCTAGTCTGCATCTACCGTGGGCACTCAAGAGGTGGTGAGCCCTCAGCGAATGCCTTACGTTTCTTATCGAAAGAGAAAAAATTAGCATTAATTAGTGATTCAACAGACTCTCTTTGATCACTCAACTGAATTATATCCTTTATCATTGAATTTAGAGTTCTAACCTTTGGCATAGACTCATCTCTTTACTGAGATACACTTCCACGGTCTATTCATAGTTAAGAGAATTAATCTTACTTACATTTGTTCGGCCATTTCAGTTATCCATGGCAGAAGAAAATTTGACACTACGTCAAAATTATCCACTATTGCAAAATAGCGAGAGTAGCTTGAAAATTACATTCTTGGTGATATCTTTACCCACTGTTTTTTGTTGTTGGTTGTTTGTTTTTTGCAAGTCCTTTCTTCCTTTTTTCTCTCTTAAAAAGTTTAATACTTTCTTTTAAAATGATGAATCTTAAACTATTTCTGCTTTCCTGAACCATGAACTAGTATTACCGGTTGTCCTCTGGAGATCCCCACATGAATGCCTCGTAGACACCTCATAGCCCAAACTGAACTCAGCATGTTCCCCATGAATCCAGCTTATCAGCCTCATTTTTTTTAACATAAAATGTTGCAATATCTCTTCAGTTCCTTGGTCTGGAAACTTAGAATCATCCTAAGTCCCTCAGGCTTTCTGCATTGAATTCCTCCATTGAATAAATCTCAAAGTCCTTTTAATTCTACCTGCCAAATAACTCAGCTCCATCCCTTTTTCTCTATTCCCACTGCAATTCATTGATTCAACGAGTGCTTGTTAAGCACCTACCATGTTCCGGGCATGGTGCTTTGTGGTGGGGTTACAGTGGTGAACACACAGTGTCTGCCCTCATGGAGCTTATAACGTAGTGAGAGACAGAAGATAAACAAAGCTATCTTATGTAACAATTCTGGGGAGTGATACATGCAAAGAAGATAAAGCACAGGGTTATGGGGAAGGAGTATGTTAGACAGGATGGTAAGGCACAGCCTCTTTGTGGAGAGGATATTTGCGCAGGAAAACTTGAAGGATGTGAAGGGCGAGCCATCTGAAGACCTAAGGGAAAAGCTCTGGCAGAGAGAAAAGAAAATGCCAGGATGTGAGGTGGGAAAGGTTCAGCATGTTCTAGAAGGCTAATGTGTCTGGAGTGGAGTGAGTGAGAAGGGAGTGAGGAGGTTGCAGAGCTAGGCAGGGGCCAGGGCATGCAGGGGGAGGTCCACCACTTGTAAGGAGTTGGGATTTTCCTTAAGTGTGATACGAAAGCTATTGGGAGATCTTGAAGAAGGGAATGCCATCATTTGCGTTACATTTTTGAAAGACCACCTTACTGTAGTGTGGAGAAGACTGTTGGAGGCAAGAGAGAAACAAGAAGATCAGTTAGGAGGCATAGAAATCCAGGCAGAGGAGAGGTGCTGGTAGCTGGGGAGGTAGTGAGAGATGGTGAGATTCAGGTGTGTTTTGAAAGGCAGAGCCAGCAGGACTAGCGGATGGATGGAATGGATGGCAGTGAGGGAAAGAAAACCATCAGAATGGCGCCTGGGTGTTTAGCCTGAGTCAGATGCCTCAATATAATTTCTTGAGTGATTCATCTTTTTGCCAATTGGGAGGAAATCGCCTTTATCATGTTTTAGTTTCCTTGTAAATTTGGATCTATTTCTGGATTTCCTGCTCTGTTTCTTTGAACTATGTATCACTGAACCAGTACCACAGTCATTAATTCCTAATTAAAAATTACCTAAAATTATGAAGGCGCTATCAACTTATATATTATGCAATATATTATAAATAAAATTATTAATATATGATAAAATTAATTTTCTAATCATTCTTATTTTTTAGCTCTGTTTTGGTTATCCTCACATGCTAATTCTATACATAAATTTTAGGATCACTTTTATCAAGTTTCTCAAGTAAAGACCTGCTAGGAATTTGATTGTTTTTTTATTGTATTTATAGCTTAGTTTAGTCTGTAATAACATCTTAAAATATTGTTTTTCTTTCCACGTTTAAAATGCCCTTCTGTAAAGTTTTATAATTTCCTTATATAAAGCATACACATTTCTTATTTTTTCTTTTGTAAATGGGAAACTACTTTATCTGTTATTCTTTCTAACTAGTTATTGTAGGCAAGTAAGAAAGTTATTACTTTCGTTGTATTTTAACTGGGTCATCTAGTGAATTCTCTCATGTTTCTAATAGTTTTTCAGTGGATTCACTTGGGTTTTCAAGACTATAATCTTTATAATCTGCAAATAACGATACTTCTGCCTCTTCCTACCCAATATTTATGCTTCTTATCTCATTCTCTCATCTAATTATGCTGGTGAGCACTTCAAGAACAATCATTAGATAATTGCAGCGATAACAAGTACCCTTGCCCTGTTCCTGACTTTAACGAGACTGCTTTTAGGTTTGCACCCGTAAGTGTCATGCTGGCTGTTAGTGCCACGCAAGATATGAATGAGATATCTTTTTAAATATACAGCTTAAAAGGTTTTCTTCTATTACTAAATATTAAGATCTTTAAAGATTTTATTTTTTTCCCTTTTTTCTCCCCAAAGCCCCCTGGTACATAGTTGTGTATTCTTCGTTGTGGGTCCTTCTAGTTGTGGCATGTGGGACGCTGCCTCAGCATGTTTTGATGAGCAGTGCCATGTCCGCGCCCAGGATTCGAACCAACGAAACACTGGGCCGCCTGCAGCGGAGCGTGCAAACTTAACCACTCGGCCACGAGGCCAGCCCCAATATTAAGATCTTTAAAAATTCAAGTTTTTTGTTATTTATTGAAATAATCATATGGTTTTAATTCTCTAACTTATTTAAATGATAAAATCTCTTAATAGATTTTGTATTATTGAACTATCTTCAGAACTCTAGAATTACCTGCACTCGATTATATGTTCTTACTTTATCCTACTGTTCATATAGCAGAATAACATTTTATCTGATTTTTGCATTTTATTCGTAAATGAGATCAGTCTGTAGTTTTTCTTTTCTATGTCATTTTTGCGATCCTTTGGTATCATTGTTGCGCTGGTTCTGTGAGAAGAATTCTTTCCTTAAGTTCTGATACAATTAAATTACAATAATTCCATCAAAGCCTGGAAAGCCACCGGTCCTAGCCTTTGAATAATGCTTCCTTAACCACTTTATAGCAGCTAAACAGGTTTTCTATTACTCTTTTAAAAAACAAAGTCTACAGTTTTGTAGATTTATATATTTTTAGGAAATGGTCCATGTTACTCAGGTTTTCAAATTTATTACCACAGGATCGTAAGTATTGTGTAGTATTCTACATAAAGTTGGAGTTTGCTTTTGTCTCTTTAGATTTTTCAGATGTTCATACCATTTACATTTATTGTTATGCTATATGTGCTTGGCCTTCTGTCAGTCTTCATATTATATGTTTTAGAGTTTAGTGCTTTCTTTCTGCCTTTTTTGTTACTGTCTTTTATAACAGAGATTGTTATCTAGAAGCCTAAACATTGGAAACATCCAAACATCAGACTGTTATGTAAGTCTGTACTGTCATGAGATCCAATTCAAATAACATATACAAGATGGAGAGGTTATAATGGATGAGAAATAGTTTCCAGAAGTTGTTTCATGTTATAAAATTATTCATAAATTTTGTGAAAAGAATGGTGATTTGTTACTAAGAAGGAAATGCTCTGTGTGTATGTACTGAGAGAGAAATTTGAGAAGGAAGAGATTAGCAAAGGTAAGCAGATACTTCTGTCCAAGAGAGCTTGCTACTTCACCCATTCTCTTTTCTGGTTTGCAAAAGCTGTTATGGTATATCCTGATAACCAGTGATTTTGCCACTATATGAAAATCAACCAGGATTTCCTGGTGAATATAGTTTTCATATATTTATATTCATGCATAATGGTCTTTCCTTCTTCCCTGTGTTTTTAAGGAAATGCGTTTCACACAAATTTAAGTAAAATGTGTTCATTGTGTTTATGTGACTAAATACTTAGGATTTTATATAATGCTTGCTTTTCCAATTTTAGGTAAGTCTAGATGTTTAAATTGTACTTAGATGCAAAATGGTGACATACAATTCAATTGTTTGGCATGATATATTTACATTATTTATAATAAAAACAGATTCAAAATATACATATTTTTAAAGAGCAGATTACATCGTGTTCACCACCCAAAGACTAATTACCATCCATCACCACACACATGAGCCTAAGCACCCCTTCCACCCTCCTCCTTCCCCCCTGCCCCTCTGGTAACCACCAATCTAATCTCTGTATCTATGTATTTGTTTGTTGCTGTTATTTTTATCTTCTATTTATGAGTAAGATCATACAGAATTTCACTTTCTCCCTCTGACTTATTTCACTAGGCATAACACCCTCAAGACCATTCATGTTTTTGCAAATGGCAAGATTTCATTGTTTCTTATGGCTGAGTAGTATTCTGTTGTGTATATACCACATCTTCTTTATCCATTCTTCCCTTGATGGGCACCTAGGTTGTTTCCAAGTCTTGGCTATTGTGAATAATGCCGCAATGAACATAGGGGTGCATAGATCTTTACTTATTCGTGTTTTCATGAATTTGGAGAAATACCCAGAAGTGGAATAGCTGGGTCATATGGTAATTCTATTCCTAATTTTTTGAGGAATCTCCATACTGTCCTCCATAGTGGCTGCACCAGTTTGCACTCCCACTAGCAGTGACTGAGAGTTCCCTTTTCTCTCTATCCTCTCCAGTACTTGTTGTTTCTTGTCTTGCTAATTATAACCATTTGGACAGGCATGAAGTCGTATCTCATTGTAGTGATTTGCATTTCCCTAAAAATTATTAATGTTGAACAACGTCTCATGTGCTTGTTGGCCAACTGTATATCTTCTTTGGAAAAATATCTGTTCAGATCTTTTGCCCATTTTTTAATTGGGTTGTTAGATTTTTGTTGTTGAGATGTATGACTTCTTTGTATATTTTAGATATTAACCCCTTATCAGATCTATAGTTTGCAACTATCTTCTCCCAATTGTTAGGTTGTCTTCTTATTTTGTTGATGGTTTTGTTTGCTGTGCAGAAGCTTTTCCGTTTGACATAGTCCCATTTGTTTATTTTTTCTGTCATTTCCCTTGCCTGAGTAGACATGGCATTTGAAAAGTTGCTGCTAGACCAATGTTGAAGAGCATACTGCTTATGTTTTCTTCTACAAGTTTTATGGTTCCAGGTCTTACATTCAAGTCTTTAATCCATTTTGAGCTAATTTTTGTGCACGATGTAAGATAATGGTTTACTTTCATTCTTTTGCATGTGGCTGCCTAGTTTTTCCAACACCATTTGTTGAAGAGACTTTCCTTTCTCCATTGTATGTTCTTGGCTCCCTTGTGGAAAATTAGCTGTCCATAGATATGTGAGTTTATTTCTGGGCTTTCAATTTTGTTCCATTGATCTATGTGTCTGTTTTTGTGCCACTACCATGATGTTTTGATTACTATAGCTTTGTAGTGTATTTTGAAGTCAGGGATTGTGAAACCTCCAGCTTTGCTCTTTTTTCTCAGGATTCCTTTAGCTATTTGGGGTCCTTTGTTGTTCCATATAAATTTTAGGATTTTTTTTGTTCTATTTCTGTAAAGAACGTCATTGGGATTCTGATTGGGATTGTATTGAATCTATAGATTGCTTTAGGTAATGTGGACATTTTAACTATGTTTATTCTTCCAATCCATGAGCATGGTATATCTTTCCATTTCTTTATGTCTTCTTTGATTTCTTTCAATATGTCTTACAGTTTTCACTGTATAGGTCTTTCACCTCTTTGGTTAAAGTTATTCCTAGGTATTTTATTCTTTTTGCTGCAATTGTAAATGGGATTGTGTTCTTGATTTCTCTTTCTGCTACTTCATTGTTAGTGTATAGAAATACAAACTGGTTTTTGTATGTTAATTTTGTATCCTGCAACTTTAGTGTATTCATTTATTATTTGTAAAATTTTTGGGGGGGATTCTTGAAGGTTTTCTATATATAAATTCCTGTCATCTGCAAATAGTGACAGTTTCATTTCTTCCTTTCTAATTTGGATCCTTTTCATTTCTTTTTCTTGCCTGATCACTCCAGTTAGGACTTCCAACACTATGTTAAATAAGACTGGTTAAAGTGGGCATCCTTATCTCATTCCTGTTCTTGGAGGGATAGCTTTCAGTTTTTCTCCATTGAGAATGAAATTAGCTGTGGGTTTGTCATATATGGCCTTTATTGTGTAGAGGTATTTTCCTTCCATACCCATTTTATTCAGAGTTTTTATCATAAATGGATGCTGTATCTTGTCAAATGCTTTCTCTGCATCTATGGAGATGATCGTGTAATTTTTATTCTTCATTTTGTTAATGTGGTGTATAAAGTTGATTGATTTGCAAATGTTGAACTGTGCCTGGTCTAAATCCCACTTGATCATGGTGTATGATCGTTATAATGTGTGGGAGTCTCTCTGTTCTTGCAATATGGCCTTAGTCAGACACTGGTTTTTCAGGTATATCATATCTCAATACCTTTGAACCTCTGGTGAAGAGGAAGTTAGTCAGAATCCTATTCCTTTTCCCCTGTGGGACTGCTCTGACTCTACATGAATTTGGGCGAATTTGGGTCATGGATGCTTCCTTTGGTAGCATCCATGACCCAAATTCTTATAATGTTGGAGGATCAATAATATCTACTCTACACTTAACTCTATGCTTGAGGTCCTTGTGTGTTTTGGGCATACCTGGCATGCCCAAAGTTGCACATTTCAGCAGAACGTTGGATTAAAATGATCTTTGCTCCTGTGGCTGGCCCCGTGGCCGAGTGGTTGAGTTCACGTGCTCTACTTTGGCGGCCTGGTGTTTCGCTGGTTCCGGTCCTGGGCGTGGACATGGCACCACTCAATTGGTCAGGTTGGGGCAGCGTCCCACATGTCACAACTAGAAGGACCTACAACTAAAAATATACAACTACGTACTGGGGGACTTTGGGAGAAAAAGGAAAAATAAAATCTTTAAAAAAAAAATGATCTTTGCTCCTATATCCACCTAACCCTGTGGGCTGGAGCTGCCAGTGGCAATGCCCACGGAATGTGGCTGTTACACAGCCAGCCGAGTAGGCGCTATACTTCCTCAGCACCTTCTTTATTAAATGAGTGTAGGGCCTGCTGACCCAATTATTTTAGCCCCCTCTCTCCTTTCAGAAGCTAGAGAGCCAGACTCATTCAAGCAATAAAGAGAGCATGCAGTGTTTATTAAGCTCTACTCTACTATGTGACAGGCATTATTTGAGGTGCTGCTCGTATAACTGACAAGAAGAAATCAGTTCCTGCTCTCACAGAGCTTCCAGACTAGAGGATGGAATGTCCCTCATCCTGCCATCCATGCAGAGAATTTGCGTTCCTGTAGTTTATATGTAAAATCAAGGGTGGCACCTTCTCAAATGGGAGCACATGTCAAGGATCTGAATTCCGGCTGTACGAGTTCATCTTTGTTCTGAAGGCATAAGCCCCTTCCCTTTAAAAAGTAGAATTAAAATGTGTTTTCAGAAGTTAATTTATGTAAGAGAAAGTTCTGGAAATGCTGTCTGGGCCTGCGGGGCAGGTTAAGCATTAGCATCTCTCCTTCAGGCTTCATTCCAACACTCCACAGGTCCATTTGTAAACTGTATTTGAATCTGATTAGTTACATAATAACTCTCTACATTTTTGTACAGTGTGGCATCTTTCTCTGGATGACCTTAAAGTATTTACACCCATTATCCTATGAACCCTCACCCTAGGGAGTGTTGGGGTGGCATGGAATATGTTTTTATCTTTATTGTATAGAAGGGATGTGATGGCACAAGGAAGTCAAGGGATTAAAGCAATAGTACACATGAGAGTGGGTGGAATGGGGGGCAGAAACCAGTTTCACAGACAAGTTTTTGCTGCTCTGGAATAAATCTCTCTGCTTCTCTCTATCAGAAAGAACCAAGCGGGCTTAGTGGTGGTACTAAAGGGTTGATCTTTTGTCAAAAACAGTGGCTTAAATATATGCTAGGAGGAAGGAGTAGATGAGTTAAGTCAAATCATCCAAGGTCATAGGAGCTGCTCAATAAACTTCTTCAAACAGCACGCGTACATATTTCATGCCCATTCTCCTAGAGGGAGGATGCTGCCAGTGCCTGGGGGAAGGCTGGGAAATCCTCTGCTTGGCACAGAGTGGGTACTAAACACATATTTGTTGAAGGCAGGAAGGAAAGAAGGTGGGAAGAAAGAAAGGAAGATAAGACGTTGTTCCCATTTTCAAGGAGCTGACAACTAGGGAAGGAGAAACACTGTAAACTGCTGTAAAGAGCAATCATGTGCGGAACTGGGGAGTATCGTCCATTGACGCAGCAGAAGCGCTGAGAAGGCAGGGACCATGGGGGCCTGGAGTGATCATAGAAACCTTCTTGCAAGGGAAAGAATCTGAACTAGCCTAGGAGAAGAGAGGGATGCTGGAGAGCGAACAGGAGGAGGGAGATGATTTTGGGAAGTGCTAGGGCCTGCCAGGGTCCGCAGGAGGGGGTGTGTGAAGGCAAGAGTGCTTTTTATAAAGTGTGGTTTTAAAGGAAGAAGTGAGTTTTGTGAGACTGGAAAGAGGGACTGTTTGTTTTAGTAGATATTGTGGAGCGCCTGCAATCTACTAGAAGATAAAGAGGAAAAAACTCAAAGCAAACGCCTTGATTCTGAGGTTGAAAGAATGCCATCTTCAAGAAGGAAAGCTCGCATTTTGGAGCATTGTTATTTTTTTGAGTATGTAATGACTTCAGGGCACTCGTCTCTGCACATTTATTCTGAGACTTTATGGACAGCATAGTCTGCTGGGAGGGTTTCTTTCTCCTTAAAGGTGAGATAGAGCTCACAACTGTTTTCTGTTATCACTGAAATAGTATGGGTTTTTTTTTTTTAACTGTTTTTGCATTTTTTTCAGTTTTAGTGAAATATATATGTGTTTAGCATTACTATTCTTATTATAATTATTATTTTACTACTATTCAATTCTAATTAAACACACTACCGCATCTATCACCATGGTCTCTCTGCTCCACTTTTATCCCTTAACACAACCCACGCCTGGCACACATTCCCAGCAACCGTCTTCTTCTGACCTGGGTTCAATGACTGGAATTGTACATTGAAATAGTTATTACTGTCTTTTGGCCTTTTCAACATCTTCAGACATCAAAACGCTTCTTTTATTTAAGGTTCTTTCCTTCTCCTCCACAAAACAGAGAAAGGGAAAAGCCTCAGAAACTGAAATCCCCTCTATTCCCAAATAACATTGGCCTCCAACTAGAAGCAGATAATCAAAACAAGAAAGAAAACCTAGCTCAACATTGTTGGAAATGCATATGAAGCTGAGCAGGAGATTTCAGGTTATTAAAAGGTGATCTTGATTATTTGGAGTCCGAAGAAGGCAGGAGAGAGCCGAGCCCAGGGTTTGGAGGCTCTGAAGGCTCGCAGCGGGGCAGTGAAGTTGCAAGTACCAGTGCAGAAAAATAGGATCTGGAGATTTGCGCCCAGTCCGTGATATGATCGGTGGGAGGGAGCACATGAGCAAGAACCTCAGTTTTCTACATTTCAAGCATCTCAAGCATACAGCAACAGAGGGGAAATATTTAGAGGCCAGACTGGTAGAATTTTCTCAAGTTCATTCTCCATTTATTACCTTTCCATCTAATGGAGAGCCTGACTGAGAATGAGGTTCATATCAAATTCCTATTTCTCTTTTCTCTCTTTGAATGTTCCCAGTTTAATTCGGGCGCATGCATTATCAAACATCTGTTTTAATTACAGCCATTGTTAAGGTAGTTAATCAGTTGTCGTCTCTCACCAGCCAAAATCCTATATTGCTGAATTTTCGTACAATCAAAGATACAATAAATATAAAAGGAATTCTTGTATATCAGCGAGGAAAAAAATGCATACAACTTCTTTGCTCACTGATGCAACCAAAACACCCAGGAGTTATTATAATGTGCATTCCCCTGACACAGACTTTTATTTCATGCAAATGACTGTGATTAAGATTCAAATACTTTTTTTTCCATTTTCACACGTTACTTAATCAATGTGAAGTACTGTGTAAAAATTGCATCTCTTCATAACAGTGATTTTGACCAAGTCAAGTGTTGCTCCTAGAATTATAATCCAGACTTGTGATTCAATTATCATTTAGAGACTTTCTAAATTCAAATTAAGTTCACTCTTTCCTCCTCCTCCCCACAGTGTAAACTTAACATCGGTATGGATCATTTGTAATGTGTGATCAAAATAACTTTCCATTGCAAGGAAATATACAATGTGATGTGTAAATTTTCCCTTACTTGCAAAAAAGCACATCAGTCAATAGTAACTGGCCATTAAAATGCATGAAATGCGCAAAGTACAGTCTTTTTATGTTACACTTAGCTTTTAGGCTGAATAATACTGATGCTCTCCAGCATAACTTATCTATTTAATCTTACTTGGAACAGTTGTACAAACCGCCATTTAAAAAATTAAAAAAGAACTCAAGGAAACTTAAAGTTGAGCATCTCTGTTTGATGATTTAACTACTGAACATTCAAAAGCACATTCTTACAGGAATCAACAAGGAATATAAAAAATAAAGCAGGATTCTTGAGGCCAACTGGGCAACTCTCATCCAACTATAAAACATTGATCTATTTACAGTTTACTGCACCCAAGCCAGAGGCTGACTCTTGTTTTCTTATTGTTTGTGACTCTCTCTTTCTTGCTCGTCTTGCATTTCATTTATACCCAAGGAAAAATTAGATTTTGCCAATGACTAGGTTTGGGTTATTACCCACATCCATTTTCTTAAAATGTTTCATACTCTGAATTTCTTTAGCCTCTGAGATGAAACTAAAATCTAATTTTAAATTGTTTTCTTTCTATTAACACTCACCAAAAATTCCTCCTTTTGTGTCCAGGTGCAATGAGTGGAGAAAAACACTATTCTTTTATTCTCTATGGTTCCTAGAACACAGTGCTATTTCTGGGCTAGAGCTGAAATTGTTGAATTCGAATAATTTTTTTGAGAGGTGTAGAATTTGCATTTGATGGAGTTTGATGAATTCAAACAGATGTTTGAATCTGGATATTCTCTTTTGGAAGGCGTTTCTTGAACATTCTTATGGAGCAGTTCCACCCCTTCTGCCAGGAAAGATAGAGAGATATTGACAGTTAGTCCCTATGAGGGTCCCAACCCTGGCCAATTGGAACCAAAGGTCTAGTCCAGAATTTATTAGAAGACTAGGAAACATCTGTGAGGTTGAGCTTGCTCTACAAGAGGAATTATGAACCTTTATAGATTTGCCTAAGAAGCCAAGATAGCATTCTGTAGGAATAAGGGTAGCCAGACATGTCTGGGTCTTTTGAAGCCAGAATTGGGTCACTTGAAGTCAACTCATGGGTCTTAGAGAGGACTAAAAGGACAATTCTTATTTATTCTGATCCCATCTAGGGTGTGGTATGGGGGCTTTGGAGAAAAAAAATAGGATTGTGTCAGAGACACTGACTGAGCCCCAATGTCTAATCTTCCCCATCCCATAGTGATAGAACTTTTGCTGGGCACATGGCTGCCCAGAATAAAGGCTACATTTCCCAACACATTCCCCGTCCACAGCCCTTTACATAGCCATGGTAGCTAGCAGTAGACCCATGACTAAGTTCTTGCCAATGGAATGTAAGCAGGGTAGAGGTCTGAAATTTCTTATTCTAAATCTTTAGGGCCAGATATGTTTTGGAATTCAGATTTGGAAGGTGATATGATGCATATACTGCTTATGGTGGAATATCTCCATTGTAGTCCAGGGCAGCAACTGCAGCAAAGCATAATAATATTCACTGTAAGTGGGATAAATAAAGACCATGGTCTTATGTCAATTCAGGTCAGGTTTTGTCTTCAAATGGACTATTGTTGAAAAGTTATGAAAAAAATTTTGAGCTTTTTGGATTTCAGAATTATGTATCATGTGGCAGCTTCTAGAAAACTGTAGAGACAGCTGACAAATATCCTTTGTCCTTTCCTTGTTCCTTTCTACACCCTGTCTCCTGGCTGCTTCCTTGGACTATAAGGACTGTGGTTATAAAGACAATCTAAACTACCCTTTATTATTTTCTTCAAAGAGCTATTATCTTTAAATGTGAATATTGCTATGTTTTTCTGCATAATTTAATATTGAACAGACATTATATGCAATACACTATGCTAAGTATCTCATTTAATTCTATTATCAATTCCATTTTGCAGATGAGAAAATTGAGGTATAGAAAGTTTACATAACTTGGCCAAGGCCCATAATCCGTTAGTGGCAGAGCTAAGAAGTCTGATGCCAGGGCCACCATGTTTGTCCACAGTACTATTTCTGCCTTCTCTCAGTGAGACCATAGTCATCATGTGAAAAATGTTGGAGCCTCATTGGTTAAGCTGCGCGTTTCCCTGTGGTTCTGGAATCACATTTTTTAGATGCCTTTTTGGGACATTGTGCTTTTTGTTTCTGTCCCATTTTAGTTTGACAAGTTTTGACTTGCAATTAAGTAGCTTTCTAACCATACCAACAACGGACAATCCCCAAAGACGAGGGTACAGCCAGAAGCTCGTTGCTCTCGGCGAGCACACTAACCCATGTATCCCCCGCACCGTCATGATGTAAAGCACTGGTCAGAGCGGCTTACAGATGTCATTATTTCACAGCCAGACCTCTCCGCCAAATTAGAAGTGAATATAAGTTTTAGAAAACCAATTAACCTATCATCTTGGTCATATTTTCTGGGTCACACCTATGTCTCATTTGAGGGGTCACACACTTAGCGGCTGGTGACTTTTACTGTTAATACCTGAGTACCCAAAGAAGTCACAATCCAATAGCAAACCAATCCCAGCTCAAATCCAAGACAGCTTAGAAGTTAGAAGTGTTATCATATTCACAAATAACTGTCATTACACGATCGGCTTTTCTGGCACAATTACCCTAGAAACTATGGGGAAAACATGTAACTAGTTAACCATAGGGAAGGGCAGTGCTGACGGAATTGGTTTTGACTCCAAGGAAAGGTGTGTGTGACTATGCCCTTCTCCATTTCATGGCTTCAGTCTCCACTCGTTAAAGTAGCTGGATCTCAAGTAGTCCCGTGGCCAACACAGTCAAACATTAACGCTTGTCAAATCTAAGTGATAAGCATATGGATATTCAGTACACTATTCTCCTTGCGCTTTTTTTGACAATTTCATAATAAAGTGTCAGAAAACAAGGGCAAACCCCACCAAAATGATAACTTTAAAAATCAGCTCCCAAATGGCATTATTTATGTGAGGGGATCCAGGCATTCAGCCCTGAACTATCCAATACAATAGCCACTAGGCACATGTGGCTATTTAAAAATAAACATAAATCCATTCAACATAAATTAAATTAACAATTTAGTCCCTCAGTTGAGATGGCACGTTTCAGGTATTTCAGTAGACACTGTCTGTATATTTTTTTCAACTATTTTTTAGTTGTGGTAAAAAATATATATGAACATGCTAAGAACTTGAATTTAGTGCTGTTGTCTGTTCCCAAATTTCTCTAAAAATATTGGTTTCCTGTTTGCTTATCATTATGTTAGCTGCAAACAGATAAGGGGTAGCAAAAACCCAAGGCATGAGAAATTTAAAGGAGAAAATTCTAAATTGTGAAACTTTAACTCTCTTTTCTTCCTGCAAATGGAGAAGCAAGAGCAACTTCATTCTTCAACCGTAGCAATGAAACAAACTTTGCTCCACTCAAGAACCCCAAGGGTCTGGTCCTCTTGAGCATAATTTGAGACACATAGCGCTACTGAGCACAGGCATTGGTTCAGTCAACAAACATTTGTGGAGGGCCCACCTGAGCCTGGTGCTGTGCTGGTGATGGCAATGAACATAAGGGTGAGGGAGACAGGCAAGGCACTTGTTTTTCATGGAGCTTCCTTTCTACTGTGGGGAGATAGACAATATACCAACCAACCCACCAACCAACAAATAAACCTAAAGGTATTAGACGCTGATAAATGCTGTAAAGAATATAAAACAGGATGATCTAATAGGAATCACCATGAATTTATACCTTATGTGTTAGAAACTTCCACTGACCCTAAGTTATATGTCATCTTCAGAAGCAAATTCCAAATAAGATGTACGTCATCTAAAAATGATGAAAAATGTAATTCACCAAAAAGAAGTGTGAGTTCCACTGTCTTTGCTGTTCCTGCCTCCTGACTGTCATTTGTTGACTGGTTCTACTCACTTAATAAGCTTGGGTCATACAAATTTGGTAACTCACACCTTATCTTTATATTTAAAAAAGAAGACATCCATAACTTTTGCAAAAGAAATCAACCCACATTGGTGTTGTGTGGCAAACTGAAGCCAGGTTGTAAATGAATAAAGGAAACATCTGAAAATATTTAGAGAAGAAAAGCTACGGATATGTCAGACAGCTTTGCATAATGCCTGTAACCGTTCTTCAAGCCCAGTCAAGGTTTGGGGCAAAGCAGGTTAATATTTCTACCAACTTTTTCTCCACTGCATAGAGACAGGGGACGTTTCTCAAGTTTCACTTCTACTCCAGGGGCAAACACTGACTCACAGAGTGAGGAGTTGGGTGAACGGGGGAGGAAGGTATATGATTCAGCACAATTTTCCTCCTGTCAGCAAGAAATAAAGCAAAGTGTTTCTTATGTTCCCATGAAGCTCACCATCTTATAAATTCTATACACTTAAATCTATTACTTCTCAGGAGAAAAATCTATGTATGACAAGAAATATTTGGTTTTCATTGAGTAAAAGTTCAGATTAATAAAGTGAGCAACTGTCCACACAAAAGGAAATAAACCTGTTTGGCAGCGTGGAAGAGAGAACGGCACTGAACCTGCTCTGAGTTCTTAACTTGACTGTAAGACCTTGATCAGTTTCAAGGCTTCTTGATCATCCCGCATCTTGTCTACACGCTTCTGTCACTGTTTCATCTTTCAGATCTATTGACGGCCTGAAGGCAGCCTGGGGCAAATAGCAATTTATACAAGGAGGGCCAGAGAATGTGGTTTTCAACTACTCATCTATTTGGGTGACTCCTGAGCTGGAGTGATGTGACTGTGAGCGGGTTTTAATGATAGTGCTGGTAGGTGATGGTCAATATTTATTTGCAAGATTTCTCAGCTGGCATGATATTTCAGTTTTTACGTATCCCTTAAATTTTAGGAAAATAAATTCCCAAATTCAGTTTCTTAGATTTAGAAAATTGACTATAATACAGACATCCTTTACTGAAATTCATAGGGATTTGTCAGCATTAATAGTAACAAGACTAATAACAAAACTGATATTGATTGTGTTGAGAGCTCACCATATATTATCTCATATAAGTCCCACGACAGCCTCCATGTTAGTAAAGAGGAAACTAAGGGTAAGAGAGGTACAGTAGTCAGTGAAGCACGAGCAGCAACTCTTTGTCATATGTCTGATGTGGGCAATGAGGTTACGGGGGGGCCTCTGGAGTCTTTAACTTATCATAATCTTCAGCAGAAATGCCTCCAAGCCACCCAAAATAAACATTTTGTTCAAGTACGGGCAGTGTGATTGCTAAGTAAGTGGAAATTGCTATCCTGAAGGCCACTCCAGGTAGACATTCTGGAGCTGTCATTATATGTACACATGACCATTACCATCAAATTCCCGTTTATTCATTGCCCATAATGTTCGGAACACTAGATTCACACACTTATGTGATGAAAGGGACATGGAAGTCACCCAAGGCAGGATGGCAGCATGGCATGGTGGGACAAGACCAGTCCCAGTGGTAAGACACACCTGTCTTCTAGTCTTGGGTCTGACAAACTATTTCCTTGGCCTTGGACAAATTATCTAGTTTCTTTGAGCCTGACTTTATAGGACGTAAAATGAAAGGATCAACTTAGTGACCTTTGAAGTTCCTTGTAGCTAAAATATGAAGATTCCACAGGTAATGCCTTCCAAGAACTTACAATCCAGTGGGATGAGGAGACAAATTCAATATTTAGATACGTTTCTAAACTTTATATTGCAATTGTTTTGGTGTGTTTTTTCTCCACTAGATCTTGAACCTGAGGGCTGTGGGCATATTCTTTGTATCTCCTCCAAGGCTTGGCACATGGTAGGCCTGTAGGGTCCTCATAAATGTTTGTTACCTAGGTGAATGAATAACGTAATGAGAGAGTATATGAATAAATGCATAAATTTGATTTCCCAGAGCAACGATATATACATAATGACACCCAGCTTCTTCTAATGTTCAGGTCTCATTTTTATATCATTTATCCCCAGGAGCAGATCCAGGTTTTGTAGAGCCTGAAGGGTGCTTCTTAAAGAAGAACTAAAAATTGCAAATATAAAACTAGGTACCATGCCTTTGAAGGGGTCTGTGCAAGTGAGGAGTGCCGAGGTGTACACTTTATCAGTTTCTCAGTCAGTTCCCTTCTGGGCACAGCTTCCTCCTGCATTGTGCTCCAGGCACACCTGCCTTCTCGCTTCCTCAAAAGCTTGCTCCTACCTTAGAGCCTTAGCAAGTATTCCTCTACCTCTGCCCTGGGCATTCTCTACCACAGCTCCCTGATTATTTTTTTTAATTGTGGTAAAATATGCATAACAAAATAGTGATGATTTTAACCTTTCATAACTGTACGATTTGGTGGCATTAAATACATTTACATGTTGTTCAACCATCATTGCTCTCTACACTCAAAACTTTTTTATCGCCCCAACATAAACTCTGTACCCATTAAACAATAACCCTCTCCTCCTCTCTCCCCCTAGACCATGATAACCTCTATTCTACTTTCTGTCTCTATGAATTTGCCTATTCTTATACATAATATTTGTCCTTCTGCGTCTGGCTTATTTCACTAAGCATAATGTTTTCAAGGCCATTCATGTTGTAGTATATGTGAAAATTTCATTCCTTTTATGGCTGAATAATATTTCTTTGTATGTATGTGTCATATTTTATTTATCCATTGATCTCACTTGGGTTGTTTCCACCTTTTGGATATTGTGAATAATGTTGCTGTAAACATTGGTATACAAGTATCTGTTCGAGTCCCTGCTTTGCATTGTTTGGAGTATACACCCAGGTGTGGAATTACTGAGTCCTATGGCAGTTCTATGTTTAACTTTTTGCCAAACTTTCCCACAGCAGCTGCTCCATTTTATATTCCCACCAACAATATATGAGCATTCCAATTTCTCCACATCCTTGCCAACACTTGCTAGTTTCCTTTTTTTTTCAATAGCCATCCTAATAGGTGTGAAGTGGTATCTCACTGTAGTTTTTATCTGATTATTTTTTTCATAACCTTTAACTTTATGTGAAATGATCTTGTTTATTTCTTTTTCATCACTTAGTTTACTGGCTTGGAAATCCGTGATGGCAGGACCACTTCTATTGTGTTCACTTCTACATTTTCAGCATCCAAAACTGTTCCTGTCACATGTAGGCATTCTGTTGAATATATGAAGGCCTGGATGGTCTCCTCACAGCATTGCATAACTATCATTGTTAATTTGTCTGTCCTTAGATCAATGCTCAAACAACAGCACACGAATTAGTTAACAAGTCCACAGCGGTTTGTGTCACGCATCAGAAAAACCCTTGTGGTAGCCTTGAACCAATGGACACTGTTATCTTAGGACTTCTAAAAGTGAAGACCAAACACAATTTAAATGAGAAGGTGTGTCATAAAAGATGCACAAAAACCTCAGTAGCTAGAATTGAAATTCAAAGTGCATCAGTTAGGGAGCCGGCCCCATGGCCGAGCGGTTAAGTTCGCACGCTCTGCTTCAGCGGCCCAGGGTTTGCTGGTTCAGATCCTGGGCGCCGACCTACGCATCGCTCATCAAGCCGTGGTGTGACGGCATCCCACATAGAGGAACTAGAATGACCCACAGCTAGGATATACTGCTGTGCACTGGGGCTTTGGGGAGAAAAAAAAGATTGGCAACAGATGTTAGCTCAGGGCCAATGTGCAAAAACAAAGTGCATCAATTAATAACTTTCATAAAGCTTGCATGGTGAAATGCACACTTCTCCCTTTCTGAGTTGCCCAGCACTAAGGTTGCTTTGTACCAAGTGTAAACAGGAATGAAAATATTGCACTGGGGTACTGGGAGGAGCTATGTCACACAAACCCAAATCCTAAATTGCTAACTACTGAGTCAAGTTGGGTTGATAAGAAAGTCACTCGAGGCCCAACTTTCTACTGATAACTGTAGGAAGAACAAAATTTCATTTCTTAAACTGAAGGCTGAAAATTACTGAGTCATTCAGAACAATATGCAATCTTGACTCAACACATGGCTTCTGTGCGTTTTATAAACACACAATTTCACAACTGAAAGCTTTCAACAATTCCACTCCCTATTGCTAAGAGCCAGTCCCTGGGTGGAGGGAGCCTGAAATCGGCCTGAGGAGCTGGAGCATGCAGGAACCGTGTGCACTCTTGCGCCCCGGGGCGCACACCGCGGCGTTGTATCACACCTGCCACCCAGGCCCCACCCACTTTCACATGAAGTGTTTGCTAATGTCTCAAACACAAACAAAATCATGTCTATTGTTTAGTCAACAATTGTTCCTGGTCATTCTCTGAGTTACTAAAGCAAGTTCCATAGTGTTAACATTTTGAAATCATGAAGTTTGTACTTCTGAAAAGCTCAGAGTGTTTTAACAAATGGTCAAATTAACTCCTGTAAAGGAAGCAGAGGAAGAAATTGGATGGGCTCCTGAGTGTGAAAAGGGGGGCAGAAGACACACCCGAAGCCAGCCATCCTAGCCAGAAACGGATTTGCCCTGAAGCTAATGAGGGTGGAACTTTAGAGCCAGCACAGGCGCCTTCTAAGAGCACAGGAGGATGGAGCAGTTGTTTGTAACTGTCTCTTCTTTTTCCTAAAGAGGCTCCCAAATTGTCTGTTTCAGGCCCTCCAAAACCTGAATCCACCCAGCCTCTGTTTTCTCAACCCTTTCTCAGAAATTTTTGAAAATGCTTTCATTAGCTATTTTCTACAGAGAAACATCAGTGGATACCAGTGAAGTTTTTGGCATCAGCACAGGGCCGAGCACCTGGCCTTCCACACTGCAGGCTCGGTACCCATCTGATATAGCGAAATAAACAAATAAAACAAAGCACCTGGTTGTAATGTGTGTGTGTGTGTGTGTGTGTGTGTGTGTGTTTCTAATACTCATCTTGAACATTTGGATTTAGATGTTCAGCGTTTACAAAAAATGAAAAAAACAACAACATTTTCCCCGAAGACCTCTACAGGAGTAACTGACAGTTTATCTATGAGGACCAATGACAAGGGACTCAGGGAAAGACCTGTGCTTTAGTTGGATGACTGTTTGTAGACAGCAACTAAGGAAACAATTTCCTATTTGTTTGTATTATTTGTCCTATATACCACTATATTTTGTTTTATTCATTGGCAACTAAAAACTTAAAATCTGTGACTTTAAGATTGAGATGGGATTTATTTCTACCCAAATACCACTTCAATTAAAACAGATTTGGCGAACTACTTTACGTGTGATGCAAATCCTTTTGCACCAACTTAACTGATTGGGGTCAGAAATGAAAAATTTTTACCGGCAGTAGGTTCCATACATACAACAAATGCCTCTTCTGGCCCTCGCGGACTTTGAAATCAGTCTGGGAAGAAACCTCGTCTGCTGTGAGAAGCATCCCTGGTTCACTCGAGTTAAATAGTCAGTATGAGCGCTCTCGGTTGAGGCCTCTAGTGAGGTGTGGAAAATTCTCAAAATAATCAGTTTTTTCCAGAAGCTCTGCAAACTTCCTCAGCGCACAGCACAAGCTGCAGCGTCCACCAGGCTAGGGACGGAGCTCCACATGCATCTGTATTCCCCATGAGTGGCTCACTTTTTAAGGCCTTAACAATAAAACCTGACCCTCCAGTTTGAGGCCCCGTCATTCATCTGTTAGATAGGAGCTTGGTGGGCATTTCATATTTCTTTTCTTTCAGCCCTGAAAGCGGCATTAGCAGGGCAATTCTAAAGCAAGCAGCAAACTGGCATAGCTAATTTAGGCTAATTAGGACGGCGGAAGCTAGTTCTCACTTGAGAGCTCGCAGGCCTTGCCTCCACCTGACTGCTTTGTCCGGCAGCAGACCCAGGAGGCACTTCCAATTACATCACATCCTCTTCAAACACCAAGCCACTCACGCTAATTTTATCCTATTAAACAGACTGAAGGATCCAGAAGAAAGGTTCTCTCCCCCTCCCCAAAAGCTTCAATTACCAGGGTCCCTGATTATCATCGCTTCGATCCTGTGCGCACTGCTAAATACTTTTTTTGCTTAGCGTTGCCTTCTTGATTCAGATGAAAAGCAAATATTATGAGCATGTCTTTACAGCTCTGGTAAGTGCCATTAGGAGTAAAACTCAAAAGAGACACACTGGTTATTAGCACGGTTAATCAAAGTCAAGTTTAAAGTTTCCAAAGACATTGGAATCACAGAAATCTCAGCACTTCTCGGAATATTAGCACTTAGAGAAAGCGCTCAAGATTTCTTTTCTTTCTTCTATTTTCCCTTCCCGTCTCTTCCTCTTCTCCCTTCCTTTCTTCTTTTCTCTCTTTTAAGGACTATCGAAAAAGTTACTGGAAAAGACAATTTGTGATTCGTGATAATAAATATGGAATAAACAAGTTGGCCATGGAAGAAAATGTGAGGAGGGTCAGAGAGACGAATAACATAGTCACTCATCTTTCCGTCTACTTCTTCCCAGCAAACAACTGTAAATAGCATATTTTTCACGAGGCATATACACAGAGAGTAACCGTTGCAGAGTACGCAATTTTAACTTCCAAACTCAAAGTCAACTTTCCATTCAATTTTGACGCATCTAAGAAGTCTTAATCTGGAAGATTTTAATTTTTTTTTCCTGATTACAGCAAGAATTGAACAATGTTCTAATTCTTAATGTAAAGTCCTTTCCAAACTCTAGGTTTAAGTGTTGGAATCAAAATGGAAGATTTAATTGTTCTTGATTCTTTCTTGGAAGAAGATTTATAAAAGCCACCTTAAAAAAACGTCTTTGCTTAAGAAGGCATGTCAAGTAAAGACAAATTTACACGAAGGAGGTTATGGCGTCTGAAAGACTTGAAAACCTGTTTTTGAAGTTTAGTACATTTTCTGTGCAAGCACAGTTACTCTACAAAAACAAGAGATAGGTTTGACAAACCTTAAAATTCCCACCTTCAGTATCAAGTATCATTCCAGCTGCCTGGAGGGTCACTTTACAATGAAAGAAATAGTGATTTTTCATTTCTCCCAGAAATGTCTTATGATTTTTTTTTAAATCTTTCTAAGACTTTTGGTGGTCCTCAAAGTATTTGTCAGTTTTATTTTCAGAAAATCTCATTTACATTCTGTGTAGTCAGTCCAAACGATTGAAATTAAATGTTTGCTTTTTTAACAACTTCTTTCCTTTAACAAAAAGTCTATCCAGTGGCTGTCACCAATTGCCACTGTTTCACAGGTATCGAAAAGCCATTGTCTTGGGACAATCACCCCTCCCCCGCAAAAAAGAAACAGCCACGAAACAGCAACCCATCCACACTGTTTGGCCAATTTTCTTAAGGTTTCAGCAAGGCTTAATCTGTTGGCATAAGTGTTTAGTCCCATTAACAGCTAAAGTCCCAGAGTCCACAGCTCGCTGTGCTGACGGTAAACAAGGAATTTGAGGAATGGCTTTTAAACAATGACTCAGCCTCGAGCCATTTTGTCTTCAGATGCTGTGAAACTTGGCCCTACTAGAGCTGCCTCCTTTCTGCAGCTCTACTTCTGTTTAAAACGCATCTCCCTCCCACTGGCTTGTTCTGTGTGATTAGATCTGTCTCGCTAACTTCACTCTCCTCTGATTGGCTACCAAGGACCCAGATGATCGTGAAGATAAGCCACTCATTTTTAGAGGAACAAGCTTTGGTAAAAACTGGAAAATGGGTGAATTTGCCCACATTGGATTTCTCTCCGGATATCTCCACTCAGTCTCCTGTGGGTAAGAGCAGGGATTCCTGACCTCTAGTCACTTGTACCTGGACAGCAGAGAACACAATAAAATGTGTATCAGTGGACCCCCTCACTGACAGAAATGAGCCCACAAGCGGCATCAAACATACTATTCACCAGAAGTGGTTAATTCTTCTCTTTAAATACCTGACTTCACGTTGAAAGCTCCCTTGGACATTTTAACCGGTAGGTAGCATGCTCTCCTGTTCTCTCTCCTGTCAGTGTTTCTGTGTTGGTCACTTACGCTGCAAGAAATAGCCAGCAGCTTTGCTGCTTCTCCTTCATTTTCGCTCTCTCCATCCTTTTGCTCTCTCCCCATCACCCCCACTGCTCACCCCTTACAAACAACAGCAAAGCAGAGTATTCTCTGCCTCAGGATCTTCATATGATTCCAGGATTAAGGAGATTCCCTGAGAGATCCAGGCTCCACTTTGGGGGTTTTTCCCCCTAGTAATCTTTTTAATGTGAGCTCAGATCTCCTCCTTGGCCAATAATACACACCAATTCTTTCCCTGAACCTACCACTTCCCCCTTGAAATATCACACACATGATATTCAAACTCTCTCACGTGTGCTGTCCAGGACTGCTGGATAGAAAGGGGTTGCATTAGGAGCATGGTAATCTGGCAGGCTGAGGTTGAACTTGTAAACAAAGCGAGTAAGGAGGAAGGCTGTAAATGGAGAAGCTGACATAGCTGGTAGGGAATTTTGAAACTCTTTAATCACTCTCCCTGGGCAATTTTAACCACTCCCATGGCTTCAACCAACACTATAAACCGGTGACGTCCAAATCTATACCCCAGTCCGGATCTTCTTCTGACCTCCCAACCTTGTTCCACTTGCTCACCTCAAATGCAACATGTTCAAGACTGGACTCTTCTCCAGGCAAATCTGTTTCTCCTCTTCCGGTTGCTATATTGTGGCGGCCCCACCATCCATCTAAAGCTGGACATCTTGGGATAATGTTAGACTTTCTCACTTGCCCTTCTCTCACTCATACATTTAAATCCAAAGTCTTGTCCACTCTATCTCTGAGTAGCTTTTTCATCTTTCTCCTCTTCTCCGTCTTGACTTGCCACTCACTGGAGCAAGTCCATTCATCGACTATGCATTGAATGGCTACTACATGCTGTTTATCAAGTTGATAAGACATGGCCCCTTGAGGAACTAAAGTAGGTGAAGCATTAGCATAATTGCTGATCTCCCTGGCCCCGTCTTCTCCCTCTTCTGTTGTATTACTGCCTGCTCAAGAATTTTCAATGGCTCTCGTTGTCTAAAATCTAAATACCCTAACATCTAAGGAGCTTTAAGTTTGGCTCCTAACATTCTGTTCGATATCACCTCTCCACACACTATACCACAACCATTCTGAAATGAGTGCTATGTAATGTATGTATGTGTGTATTTCATGAGTACACTATATTCTGGCATACTCCATGATATGTTGTTTCTCTGTCAGGAATGCCCCAGCAGACTCAAAAAACTTTTCTTCAACATGCAAGCCTCAGCACTATGCTACCCCCTGTTCCTGACCCTCCCCCAACTCCTACCCCCACGATTCTACTCGCAGACACCTGCTTCCTTGCTCCCTTTTTGTGCCTTGTAAAAACCTCCTTTAAGTAATTTCTATATCATGTTGAAATAGCTTCCTACATGTCACAGCTATCCCCTAGCTGAACTTTAGCTCTGCGAGGGTGGGGTCTGCATGTGTCTCTTCATCTCTGTTCAGAAGCTCCAATCGAATGGGTGCCCAAGGTGTCATTCAAGCTCTTCTGCAATGAGCTCTATTAAGCAGGTGCATCAGGGCTTAATGAGGAACCTTTGTTCCTGGGCAGAGGACTTGTGAGTGAGCCACATGATCCAGCCCCCAGCTGCTCCTCAGTTGCAAGGAGAGTGGGGCCTAAGCCCCAGGGGTTCCTTGGGCACATACCTCATTCCCCTTCCAGGGACGTCAAGGAGGGAGGGCTCAGGGCGCACCACTCAGAGGGCAGGACTTGCCGTAGTGTCCCTCAGCCAGTCCTTGAAGGGACACAGTCCATTTCTCCAAGGTCCTTCAGCACATGTCCTCTTGCTCCTCCCACAGCTGAGCCAAGCACAGCCACTTCTGCTCCTCAAACACGTCTCAGGCTTTCTCACCTCTGTAGCCTTGATCATGTCACTTTGCCTGGACTGCCTGGCTTTTGATTCTACTTCTAGATTCATGTCCAATCATTTTTCGACTTAATCTTAAATGTCATTTTGTTTGTTTGCTGTGAAGTTTCCTCTATGTTCCAAATTGGAACTGATCCCTCCCCCTAAGAGCTTTCTGTTCCTCCTTAGTGGATATCCGCTTGTTATTGTTTGCACCCTTCCTAGTGCTGGTCAGGCTAACTTATACTTGTTTTAATCCCTTAGGGTCTAGTATTTTCCACAAAGTAGGTGCTCAATCCATTCAAGTCTCAGACACCCGTTCCTCCAAGGAGCCCTCCTTAGTCTGGGTTCTGTATGTTCACCTCTAGCATCCTGTGTTGCTCACCGGATGTGGGGGATTGTACTTCTGTAGTCCACAGTGGTATTCTCAGTATCTAGCATAGAACTGACCTCAATATTTATTGAACAAATGAATAAACAAATTAGCAAATATGGATTGTTGAATAAGGAGAACTCAAGGAGAAGGAATTATCCTGGGGCCTGAGGAATGGCAGCCTTCTAATATATTTGATTGAGTGGCTCTGTGCCTCCATTTCACTCTGCTGAGGAAGAGTGTAAAATGTAGATGCTACCTTCAAAACAAAGGAACGTCCAATAACCGGCCAGAGATGTCAAGGAGTCCTGGCTGACTGAGGATTGATGCTGGATGTGGGGTTGGTGGGACGGAGTTGGTGGGGATGTTTAGGATGGAGCCATGGTGAGCCCCAAATCTCCAGCTCACCTTCCTTTACTGGTTGGTAAGTGTGCTCCTCTCCCCCAGTATTCCATGTGTGTCCATTCCCCAGCCTCTCACAGTTTAAGCAAAGGGTGATGGGCTGTGATGGGCTGAGAAAGGTCCTGACGCTGTAGTCCCAGAACAGATTTCCCTGTCCTTAGACCATGTCCTGTTCTTCAGAGAGTCAACTATAGGAGTTTCTTGGCCAAGGAGCTTCCAGAAGGGTGGATGGTTTATCTGGGCTGGGGATGAGAGGGCTTGGTCCCTCTTCAGCTGGAAATAGAGTCACTTCAGGATGAGGAAGAATTTTTTTCTTTTCAATTTTAAAGGTTATTCAAATTTTGTAGTCAGTCTATCCTGTTCATTCTTCAAAAAGTAAGATTTCTTTTCTTAGCTTAGCAGTAGGCCTCCAAACTTCACATGCACAATTTCCACCCCAAGTGGGAAAAAATAGGCCATATTCAAGACTGAAAATGAAAATTCATCAGAAAACCTCCCCAAGAGCTCTATTGTTAAAGTTACCATCATTTGGTTGGATATTATCAAGGCAAAAAAATTATGGTAGAAATTGTGAAGACTGCTGCTCTCTTTTCCTCCCTTGCTTGTAAATGAATGTTTTTCAGCCTTCCCCATCCATCTTCATTAACATTGTGAGCAATTTGTATTGGCCCGCACTGCAGCATCTTTACATTGTGCAAATGTATGTGACGTTCTGGAAATGGGCAATTTAATATGAAAAGCACACCATGTCTCAGATTTTTTTTTTACATTTTCTAAACAGTAATTTCTGCTAGGAATTATTCCATGATTTGTGCATAATTTCATGCAGATGCTTATTTAAATATAAATAGAGAAATGTGTCCTTTAATACTGTGCCTGCCTCTACTTTGGTTGGCATTCCTACATTTTAAAATAGTGCCACAAATAAAAGATAAAAACATCCCTAAGCCACACATTAGTCAGAAGATAATTGTGCCTGTTTATTAATTGTCATTTGAGTGCCCTCCAATTAACTTTCGTAATATTTTCCAGTTTGTTTAAAAAGAAACTTAAATGGGTCTTTTTGTGAAATGTGTTTACAATGTAATGAAAAACCTCTTTGTTTACCTAATTAAACTACATTCTCCCAGTAGTAAAAACAGAACTCCCTCCTTTGGTGACCAACGCACTTTCGTCCTCTGCAAAGGCTAACTTTTGTTGCTAAACTGATGTGGGAATGGTTGGGATATGAAGCTGTGTACACATGGATGCAGGCCTGATGTAGCCATTTTATAATTCAGGTATATCTTTTGCAAAAAATGCCACACAATTGTTTGCCTTGACAAGCTTCGTAATAATTAAAATAGACAACACGAGGAAAAAATGTGTACTGCAGTTAATCTTTTTTATTTGAACAAGATCTAATTTAGCGGCAGAAGATTTAGAGTTAAAGGTTTTGTGAATGCCAGTCCAAAAGATTGCTTAAATAAATATCCTACAACACTCATTAACCGAAAAATGTGACTTTGAAAAATGATGATAAAAACGTATAAAATGGAAAAAGAAAGCGCATGACTTGTCTCCAAAGTTCTGTCTTCTGTTTTGTCATCCTGTGTGCCATTTCTTCATCTATTCTAGTGGAAGATTATAAAAGCTTTTCCAGACCAAATTTACTTCTATGAGTGTGAGTGGGAACCTCACTTAGAACAAAAGTGAGATTTTCTTATCCTTAAAAGATACCTTGAGGCAAGAAGTAAATAAGAAAAAAAGGTGAAGATGTGTGTGTGTGTGGATTTATTGGACTTCCTGATGCCAGTTCTTGTGTGTCCGTTGACCCTCGGATCTGCATCTCTGCTAGATCGCTTCTCCCTTTTGCCTTTCCAGACTTCTTAATGGCAATAAGGCATCTCCACTTGGAGATCCAGTTTCCGATTAAAAGAAAGTATACTAATATTCAAAATTTTATTTTCTGTCCTTGTCTCTTTTTTCAATTTCACCATTACCTTGAAATTGAATTTCGAGTCTTCTTCTCCCTCAATTGTTCATATCAACCATGTTACCAGTTCAACACTATAGACACTTCCTTTCACACTTCAGGACATTTCAGCGATTGCTGTGCTTACCGGCAGGAGCAGGCATCATCTTCATACAGGTCTTTTTGCTCGCTTTGCTCTTTCCCAAAGAATCCTGAAGTAGCTGGTTCACTTTGAATGCTGGGAGGAGCCCTGGTTTGGGATTTAAGAGAATTGGGAGTTCTCGTTCCAGTTTTGCCTTTGACAGTGTAAGTCATTTCACCTGTCTGGGCCTCAGTTCCTTCATTTGTAGATAAAGGGATTAGACTTAATGAACTATTAATTCCTTTCCAGTTCTCACATCTTATGCATTTAGAGATCTGGGTTAAAACTCCTAACAAGGAGTTTAGGGTCTTATGACAATTGCTGTCTACTGTTGGTCCCATTGACTCTATCCATATCTTCCTCTGTTTCTCTGGGCATATCCTTCCTACTGTAATAATCCTGTAAACCTAGATGTAACTTGATATTTTCAATTCTACTGAATGTGTAAAAGGCTAATGTAGTATGGTTAAAACAAGCTCCAGTCAGATTACTTGGTTTTGAATCCAGTTTCACCACTTACCAGCTGCAGGACCCTGAGCATGTTACTTGACCTCCTTGCATCTCAGTTTCCTCGTCAGTAAAAAGTGTACAGCAATATTAGCATTTCACAGGGTTATGAGAACGCAATGAGATGGTCACTGTAAAGCCCCTAGAACAGTGTAGACCTTGGTTAGCACGGAGCTGTGCTTTTACTACATCGTAAAAAATTGACATGTGCTTACCTTCATCGCAACAGTTTCTACCTGTAGCAGTGGAAAGTCTTCTCTTGATAGCTGTGCGCATACACAGTGTCAAAAAAGCCAGACTATTTAGTCATATAGTAAATAATCCATCTAGAAAAATAAAAAATAATTTTTACTGGATCTAGCTACAAAAGCAATTTGAAACATTCTAATTGTAAACATTAAAATGAACAGACATTTTTAAAATGGGAACCATGGCATTATTGTAAGTTTAAAATGCTGAGTCTCTTCGGTCTTCCCTAATAGGAGGCATGAGATGTGTTAGGCTAGAGTCATACTTAACACACCCATATTTTGGAGAATCTTAATTTGTGTCTTTGAAAACCTACCTCATCAAAGTGATCCAAAATTATTTAGCTAAAGGTATTTAATAAATATATGGTGCTGATTTGATGACAGGTTATGCGAAACAGCTCCCGCCATTATAGAGGTTAAAGTTTAGAAGGGACTTTGTTGATACGTCATAGAAAGATCCAGTATGTTAATCTGAATAATGTGCTAACACTATGTACACAGTGTAACCATATATGCAATATTCTGTATAAAAAATCACACTGCTAGTAATACATTGACAAGCTAAAAAATATTAACGATCCTATTAAGATTAGCAATCAATATATTTTGATTAATCACAAGTTATTTTTCTTTTAAAGCTCAAACCTGACATTTAGAAAGATAATCTGGCCATTTCTCTGTTTTGGGTCTTCATGAAACCCTAAATGAGAAAGTGTGTCTTAATCCCCCTGTCCCACCTTTCCCTCTACTTCACTACCTCTGTGAATTCTCTGTCTTGCGCCAGTTCCTCCCCAGACCACGCTCTTCCTTTCCCTGCCCGCTGCTGACGCCATGCCACTCCAGGGACCGGAAAACCTAAACGTTGCTTCATAGGAAGCTCTCCACAAACCAATTCCACAGCTCTCATGTCCCTAAGAAAAAAAAAAACTGAATTCAATTTTTAGGATACCCAGCAGTGGAAATTCTGTGTTTGCTTGACATTACATTTCTCCGAATTCAGCAATTTGAACTTTAGATTTAAGCATCATTCTCTCATTGCCAGACTACAAAGAGCCTTGTTTCTGAGGGCTGGTCCCCTAAAAGGACGTCCAAATCTCTGATCTGTGTGGGTGTAACTGTGTGTGCACATGAGAAGAATCTAGGTGGCATGCCCTGAGCAGGTGGAATACCATAAAACTTCTGTGAATAATTAAATAGCCAGTGATTTGGGGACAACAAATCACAAGTTTGATTAAATCATGTCCTTAGAAAGTTAGTGGAAATGTGAGTGACTCAGACTCTTAAATTATGCTCATGTATATATGGCTAGTTTCTTGCAGGCTGATATTTCTGCCTACAAGTAAATGGCACAGAAAAACATAGACGTTACAAATTATAAAAAATTACAAAAAAGTGGCAAAGAGTGATTTTTACAAGTGTTGTTATGATAATTGAAAAAATAAATTAAAGAATAATATCTCTAATTCTCATTTTCTACAGTGATTTAATTTTATTCTTTCTTCCTTGCCATGTTGCTAATTCCACACAGAGTCTTCCAAGGAGACATAATTGATGCAAACTAAGGTGATTTTCCTTCAATGAAGACAACACAATCGAGCCTTCTGTACTCAGTAGGTCCACCATTTATTTCCAGCCAAGAGAGAGACATTTGACCAAAAACTCCAAACCAGAAGCAATATGAAACTAAAGAGCCAGAGCTCAATTCCCTCATTCCAAGGAAAGGCTCAATGAACTTTCCCCCAGTGTCTTAGGGGTTGTGAAACTTGAAATAATTGCTTTCTACAGACCTAAGTGTCCATTGCCTCTTGTTAATAGTTAAAATGAGCCAGTTTTTAAAATTATTACCACAAAGATAAGCTAAGAGTGTCCTCAGAAAATATGAAATGAAGTGGAGCCAGAATCAAGACTGGTGGTGTGTTTTGTGGGTGTTTTATGCGGGGGAAGGACAGCGGGACAGGGGGACGTAGTCCACAGGAAAGTGGGAAAAAATGAAGAGAAGTGTAACCATTCAAAACCAAGATCTCGAAGAAGACAAGCTGACGTAACAAGTCATCTGTTAGACAGAAACGTCAGCCATCTCAAGAAATTTAAACTGCGATACAAGCAGATAAGTACTTTTATTTTTAGTGAATATTCTGTTAATTCTTAAAAAATACACTTTGGGCAAAAAGGTTCTTTTCCCCTTCCACTCTAGATGTGCTTCTCTAAAAGCCTGCATGTCTAGAAATATAAATAGATGTCCACTCAGTCAAATATGAGTTCATTAGACAAATCTGCTTTTACCTAGACGCGGAGTGTAAAACTGCTCAGATGCACAATTCGAAGAGAAGAGGAGGGAACGAGAGGAGGAGAGAGGGGAGTGATCAAGGCTTCCATTCTCTTTCTCTCAGATAAACGTATTTAACACCCACGAATTAGAAGGGGATGTTTAAACAGCTTTAAGCAAGCCCCACAGAATAGACTCAAAATGTATATTTTACTGCCTTCAATTTCCCAGTTGTATTTTTAATGATAAAGTACCTCCTCAGAGTAAAATGTCACCGTGTGAAAACCACACATTTCCTTTTACTTCCCCCTGTTGAGAAAAGTTCTTGTACATTCATTTCACCCGTCTAAAATTTTCAACGTGTTCAACTACACAGTATTTCCCTCTTAGAAAACCTGAGACAATGACAGGAATTCATAGTAAGTTTTCCCATTCAACTAGACATTTCTTGAGGGAATTGCAAAGGCTCTGCAAAGAAACAGTTAATATGTATATATCTCTCTGAAATTGGCAACTGTCTTTTATTTCCTCTAATATGCTAGCCAAAGATCTGAGCTCATTTTTTCTGTCCATAGGCTCCAAAAAAAAAAAGACTGTATTCGCTAATTATACATCCTGAAAAGAATTTGGTTCAGTGTAAGATGATCCTAGTGATATGCTAATCCCTTTTTCTGCTTGGTGCTGCCTGAAGCTTGTGTCTAACATTTTTTTCAACTGTATGACAATAAAAGTTCTGGCAACAAAAGAAATAAATGGGCAGCTAAAGAAGGTATAGCTCAAACACATGGCGGGCCGCTCTCCCCTCTCCTTCTGCTGCTCTTTTGTAGACTGCAGTTTGGTATCCTCAAGTCAATAGCTGAAATCCAGCCACCTTAGCAACTTAGTATGACACCCAAGCCCTCTCTCTTTACATTCATGAATAGTCAGCACCCAGCAGACAAAATAGAACTAATCTTTTTTGACAGAATTGTTCAATTTTAGAGGAAAAGCTTTTGAGTCTTCCACACATTTGCAGAATATGAGACAACAATGGCTGCAATCAAATTTTAAAAACAACAGTGGCCAACAGGGCTGGAAAAAAGTCTCTTTGAATTAAATAGCACATTCAGTCAGTCCCAGTGGTCATAAACTTGGGGCAAACATTAATTTCAATATGTGAAAGAGAGAGAGAAACAAACGAGACCGTGCCCCACAGGCTGTTCTGGGCTTCTTGCAGTAATTCCTACTGCTATGAGACACACATAATATTTTCAGTCCCCTTTTTATTTTTCTTTTGCATAGACTAATACAAATATTTCTTCCCTCTCTAAAATAATTTTGCCGGGGGTGGGGGACGGTCGGGCAATGAGTCTCGGTTTAAAATGCTTTTTATCCAGCAGTCTTTTGTCGTCATTTGTAAGCAGTTTTACCATTTAGAAATCCTGTAATATATCAGTCACATACAAGTCTAACGTGTGCTGAAAATGAATCTTCTCTCCGATCCCGCCCCCTCCCCATTTAATACAAGGCATCTCTGTACCTTTGGAGACAATATGAACAAGAAGAAAAATCTACCCAGTTCATGGCAAAAACAGAAGTTAGCAACATGGTCCATGCAGCTGCAACATTGCATTTAAAATTCAGTTTCCTCATAGGAAGAGGGCTAATCCTGCCCCCGTAATTCCCTACAGCCAAAATGTGCCCCCTCCCCTAGTGACAGTGCAATGCAAAGACACTAGCACGCTTATCTTGCCTAACCAGATGGCCGACTTGGATCAATGCACACACGCCACGATCAATGGGAGAGATAAAGAATTAGGAAAACAGTGGTACATGCTCCCAGAAAGCTTGTACACTGCATAATTATTTTATGATTCTACACATGGCTACATGTGATACTGAAGTAGAGAAGGAAAGGATAATTAGAGTGCCAGGAAGAATTTTGTAGTAGACTACACTTTGTCTGTCAGCACTTCTCACTCTAGCAAACTCACTGCCCTTATCTGAAAGTGAATTTAGAAAGCAGGAGCAAAAATGTCGGGGAAGGTATTTCCATTTTTGCCAGGTCCTGTCACATCCCAAAGTTTCCCCCAAAGCCAGGGGAGGCTTGCTGGGCTTCGGATGCGCCTCTCATCATTAGCCACCCCTGGTGCTCCAGCCGAGGACACCCACCACACAATGTCCGTATGTGATGCACACTGTAACCAGGAAGTTCCGTCTCCAAGTGATTCAGTCAAGTTCATTCAGTGAAATAGAACAGGACAAGTCATTCCCTTAATTTCTGTTTCCTGATTGGCTAACCAAAGCAAAATTTTTGAGCAGGTTAGTTACACACTTCAAACTAAGAAAAACAAATGGACCCACATTCTTGTTAACCATCCAGTTTATAAGGAAATATGTGAGGGTCTGAAGCTGGCACACTGCCGCTTTATTCTGAATTCAGACCAAGATCATAAACCACAGCAACAAACGGCGGGGACCCTCCCTGTGGCAGTGTGCTCATCAGGAAGAAGGAAAGGCTCCTTGGGCGCCTAGCACACGATGGGTACTCACTAAATGGTTATATTATTATTGCAAATAACAATAAAAAAAATCTTTTCCCTGTACTGTTCCAGAATGGTGTTCTTTTACTAGCTTGTGTTAGAGGCAATTAAAAGTAGTATTAGATTCTCCTTTGGATTGAAGACTCAGCTGGCATGCTAATGAAAGCCTTCAATGAACTTTTTACACCATGTCTTATGTAAAGAGAGATGGGAACTAGAATCCTGAATTAGACGCAGCTCTCCACCACGATCAACCTCAAAACCCCCTGCGGGTGAGCCCGTCATTTTAAGTAATCTATTACATTCAGAATACAGTGAGCATTCAATATCCAAATAATTAAAATTACTATAATTTAATTCCTAAGGATAAATAAAATATAATCTGGGTAAAAATTCAGAGGGAAAAAAAGAAACATTGACAGTCGTGGAAGTCATAGTCGTCCTCCTTCTATTTTAGTCGAGTTAAATCTGAGCTCCAAATTTTCACACGATTCAGTCGTTCTCTGCAGAGTCGTTTTGTTATCCCTGCCCCAAACACTTCTCCTGTCGACCTCAACACAAATGGATCGCTCTATATAATTAGCCCTTCACTTTGCTGCCCTTAATCAGATTTAGAGAAAGATCCTGAGTTTGGAGATATGATTCATATTCTCTCTCCTATTTTTGTTCAAAACCCCTAAAAAGGCAAGCCTATCATTTTACCTTTTAGAGTGTATTTCCCTTTTCTCTGAGACACAAAAAGGTAAGCGTAAACATGCCATGCCCTTCCAGCAGTATGACAGATCATTGAGGGTTCCTTTTGCTGTAAAATACAGTCACGCATCGCATAACGACATTTTGGTCAACGAAGGACCCATGAATGACAGTGGTCCCACAAGATTAGTACCATATAGCCCAGGTGTGTGGTAGGCTATAGCATCCAGGTTGTGTGAGGACTCTCTGTGATGTTCGTACAGCGACAAAATCGCCTAATGACGCATTTCTCAGAACGTATCCCTGTCATTAAGCGACGAAAGACGGTAACTGATTCTGCATGTACCATACTTTATAGCATGTAGCTGAGCTTGCAGGGAGTAAAGGGAACCTCTGGGTGTTGGGGAGGGGAGAAATCCACGAGTTGAACCTGGAGCATTTGAGTAGAAAAAGCTTTGAGGTTTCTCTGAGGGCAAGGCTGAGACGGACTCAAGTTGGGGCTGGAAACAAGGTGGGTGGTAGACCTGAGTCCTACCATTAAGCCAGAAAGCCTGGAAAGGAGCTGCTGTGCTCTCAGCTCAGTAGTACCCCTGGCTCCCTGCAAAAGCAAACCCAAATCCCATGTGGAGTAAAGCATCATCAGGTTAGCCCCCCAGGTTTTCAAGTAATTAAGACTAATTAAATATAAGCTTCCAATCGAAGATCACCAATCACACAAGGAAATGATCCTCTGTAAGTGAGAGCCGGTGGAAACCGTAAACAGCAGCCTTAGATCTTCTCTGACTAAGTAATCAGAACTTGTCAGACACAGATTACAAAATAAACATGTATAAAATGTTTTTAAAAATTAAAGTTAGAATCACTAAAATGTCAACAGTAAGAGACTATCAAAATGACAAGACAGGTTTGACAAGGAACCAAATAATACTTTTATTTTTCTCAAATTTATTGAGGAGTAATTTACAGAGAATACATTGCACTCATTTGAAGTGTACAGATCAATTTTGCTGTTTTGACAGATATATTTATCTGTGAAACCATCACCACCAGCAAGACGTAGACTGTGTCCTCAAGTGTCTCCTTGTGCCCTTCGCAGTAGCTGCCTCCCTGCACCCCTGGCCAGGGCAACCACCGATTTGGTTTGTGTCACCATAACATACTTTGCATTTTGGAGAATTTCCTATAAATGGAATGATACATTATGAACATTTTGGGGTCTGGTTTCTTTGAGTCTGCTTAGAGACTGAGAGTCACTGACTTCATTGTGTATAACGGTAGTTCGTTTCTTTTTATTAGTAAGTAGGATTCCACTGTTTGGATAGCACATTTTGTTCATCCATTCCCCAAGTAATGGACATTTGAGTTGTTTCCAATTTTTGGCTATTGTGAATAAAGATGCAATCAATGAACAACCACACAACAGTCTTTATGTGGACATAGGTTTCCATTAATTTGGGGTAAACACTCAGTAGTGGAATGGCTGGGTCATGTGGTAGATATATGCTTAACTTTGTTTTTTTTTAGTGAGGAAGATTGGCCCTGAGCTAACGTCTGTGCCAATCCTCCTCTACTTTGTTTGTGGGACGCTGCCACAGCATAGCTTGATGAGCGCTATGTAGGTCCATGCCCAGGATCTGAACCTGTGAACCCTGGGCCGCTAAAGGGGAACATGTGAACTTAACCCCTACACCACCAGTCCTGCCCCTTAACTTTCAAAAGACTGCCAAAAAGTTTCAAAAGTGATTGTATTATTTTACGTTCCCACCAGTAGTGGATGAGAGTTCCAGTTGCCCCACATCCTCTTTCAACACTTGATATTGTCGATCTTTTTAATTTTAGCCACTCTGAGTATGTAGTAGTTTCTCATTGTGGTTTTAATTTGCATTTCCCTGAGATGAACCATATGCTATTCACCATTCTCTTATCTTGTTTTGTGAAGTGTTTGTTCAAATTTTTTGCCCATTTAAAACAAATTTTTTCTTTTGGTTTTATTGACTTGTCAGAGTGTCTTATGTATCCTGCATACAAGTCTTTTGTCAGCTTGATCCATCTCTCTATATCTATCTATCTATCTATCTATCTATCTATCTATCTATCTATATCTAGCTAGCTAGCTAGCTAGCTATATCTATCATCTATCTGTCTATCTATCCATCTATCTATTTATAATATTTTCTCCTATTCTGCTACTTGCCTTTTTGTTTATTTAGTGGTGTATTTTGAAGGACAAAAGTATTTAAGTTTGATAAAGTCCAATTTTTCAATTCTCTGTTTTTTAGTTTGTGCCTTTTTATGGCTGTCTAAGAAATATTTGCCTATTCCAAGTCTGCAAAGATTGTATTGTTTTAGAAGTTTTATAGTTTTGCCTTTTACATTTAGGTCTGTGATCCATTTGGGGTTAATTTTAGTGTCTGGTGTAAGATAAGTCTATGTTTGTTTATTTTTCCGCTACAGATTCCAGTTATTCTAGCACCATTTGTTGAAAAAGACTTCTCCTTTCCCTATTGAATTTCTGGCACTTTTATTGAAACACCAATTAACCATAAATGTGTGGGTCTATTTCTGACACTCTGTTCTGTTCTGTTGGTGTGTGTGTATCCTTACATCCATACCACACTGAACTGATTTTTGTAATTTTATAGTAAGTTGAAATAAGATAGTGATATCCTCCCATTTTGTCCTTTAAAAAAAAAAAAAAAAAACCTGCTTTGGCTATTCCAAAGCACTCACATTTTCATAGGCATTTTAAGATGAGCTTGCCAATTTCTATGTGATCGCCTACTGGGCTTCCAGCCGGTATTGTCTTGAGTCTACACGTCACTCTGGGGATAAGCAACATCCTAAGAATGCTAAGTCTTTCCATTCGTGACCCTGGTATGTGTTTCCATTTGTTTAGGACTTTAACAACTTCTCTCAGTAATCTTCAGCAGTTTTTAGCATAGAGGGCTTGCACATCTTTTGATGATTTTATTTGTAAGTATTTTTTCTTTTTGGACTCTGTTGTATATGGAATTGATTTTTAAAATTTCATTTTCCAATTGCTTGTTGCCAGTGTGTATACATATAATTGATTTTGTTATATTAGCCTTGTATCTTATGATCTTACCAAATTTACTTATTAGTTCCAGTAGTTGTGTTTTAAATTCCTTAGGATTTTCTATATAAATAGTTATATCTTCCGCAATAAATAATTTTATTTTTTCCTATCTAATATTTATGAGTTTTATTTGTCTTGCCTTATTGCAATGGCAAGAACCCTCCCCATGGGACAATGTTGAATAGAAGTGGTGAGAGCAAGCCTCTGTACAGTGTCCAGTCTCAGCAGAAAGCATTTAATTCCTCACCATTAAGTATATTAGCTACAGGTTTTCCATGGGTGTCCTTTGTCAGATTGAAGAATCCTCTTTTCCTATTTTGCCGACAGCTTTTTTAAAATCATAAATTGATGTCGAATTGTGTCAAAAGCTTTTTATGACTCTACAGAAATTGTGATATGATTTTTCCCCTTAATTTATTAATATGGTGGTTGTGCTTATATGATTGATTTTATATATTAAAAATTCCTTGTAGTTCTGGGATAAACCCTCCTTGGTGATAATGTATCAACTTTTAAATATATTGTTGTCTATATATATATTTTTTTGGTGAGGAAGATTGGCCCTGAGCTAACATCTGTGCCAGTCTTCCTCTATTTTGTATGTGGGACACTGCCACAGCGTGGCCTGATGAGCAGTGTGTAGATCCGTGCCTGGGGTCTGAACCCACGAGCCCCAGGCTGCGGAAGTGGAACTCGTGAACTTAACCACTACACCACTGGGCCAGCACCTATTGTTGAATATTTTCAACTAATATTTTGTTAAGAATTTCTGCTTTTTGTTTATAAAGGATATTGATCCGTTATTTTCCTTTCTTTTTTTTGATGGTGTCCTTGTCAGCTTTTGGTAGTAGGAATATGATATCTGTCAGCAGTGTGCTTATATACCAGCTCTACACATTTATCATGAACCCCACAAGTGCTCAAATCTGTTGCAAAATATAAGAGATAAGTTTCTTAAAGGAACTGGGTATTAGGAATAAACTGATAAAAGGATGTGTTATTAAGGGCTCTGCTGAAATGTCGAGAGAGAGCTCTTTTCTGACCACACTATCTAATGCAATGTCGTCTGTCCATGGGTCTCAGTTTCTTACCATATTTTAATTTTCTTCATGGCACTCATCACTCCCCAACATCCTATATAGTCACTTGTCTATTTGCTTATCGTCTGTTTCCCCCACTAGTATGTAAACTCCATGAGAAAAGCGTTCTTGCCTTTGTTCCTATCTTGACTCTTGGCTACTTGTATAGGATGGATTCTGGTAGATTTACTCAAATGTGTAAGATTTGAAGAAAGACCTTTGAAGAAAGTTGTTATAAGAATTAAGTAAATTGATACGTGTGAAACGTTAAGAGCCTGACATATAATGAATGGTCTCTAAATGTTTGTAAAGTCAGGGATATGCATGCCTTGGAGGTTGCTGTGCATCCTGACTGGATCACTGAATCAGAAGTGGGGCTGCCCTTCATATCATGCTCTCTTCTGTTGCATGCAAGGCCGATCTCATCTATGGATGATTCTCCCTCTCCTTTCCTCAGCTCTAGAGTTGTAGTCCCTCCTCTAATCGAGATCACAGTTTGAATTATAATTTCGTTTCTGGTAGGATGCCCCATTTAAGCTGTGCCTGAGTGGGTACCATGAAGGTCTACCCTAGTCCACATGTCCTACTGCAATGAAATCTGAGTGAACTTCTTTTACAGACAAACTATTGGAAAATATCCAACTAGCACTACAGGGGAATTTATTTACAGAATTACTCGCAATCAACTTAGATGCACAATGGTCTCATTTCAATACACATTCTCTTCCCTAGAGAGCTGATAGCGGATTTGTAGCCACATACAACTGAGTCCTGCTCCAGTGTTTTTCAGGTTCTCATCTGCTTTGTCCTTCTCTGTCCTGATCTGAGTTGTCCTCTTCTCAGGGGCCATGGGATCCTAGGTGAGCAGTTGACATCTTCTGCCGGAGTCCTGCTGTGGTTGTCTAGAGGTCACAGGGCTTTACCGACTCCCTCTGTGAACTGCTCCATGCCCGGTGATGGTACTGCCCTAATGTGAAAAATCTCTTCTGTTCCTGCTTCTCTTCCTCTGCTCTCACCGTTCCTTTGCCACACATGTTCCATACAATGCCAGGCTCCTTTCTCTTAGCTAATCAACTCCACTAACGCTGGGCAGGAAGCAACTCTTTCTCAATGGAGGAAACCGTTCAAGTCCATTTCAAGTAGAGCTATTCTCTTCTAGAAAGCTAAAGAAAGCCTTACCATGGTTTTTCCATTTTCTACATCAGAGTGACCCCTTGGATGCAACAAAAGAACTAGGATCAAAGATGCCATCCAGCAGTAAAATGCTACCTACTTGCATTAGTGAAAAAAAAACTACAGCCAAAATTTGTTAAAAATTAAGTCACTCAGATTTTATTCCCGCCATATGATATGGGCATCTGGGGCAGATCAGTGGGTTACAATTAGGCTCAACATGCTGCTATCACTCCTCCCTTTCCGGCAGCCGTAGACAGTCCTTTTGACTTTCTTGAACATTTACCACCAACTTCTGGAAAACACCTTGTCACAGAGCCATCCTTGACGATATGGTCCTTAGAAGACCAGTTCAGTTTGGTCTTTCTCAAATTCCTCCCAGTACTGTTTAGATTTCTAAAACCTTAGCAGAGGAACCCAAAGAGACTCACCCATCACCCAGTTATGGATTGGACCCAACCCACAGTGTAGATAGTTCAAAAATCCCTAAATAAGCTGTGAATCTGGGGTGTAGGATGTGCCTTGAAGGTCCCAGAGTAACAAGTAAGTGCTGCTTCTATGAAGACTCATGTTTCATTTAAAAAAATAACCATATTCATGATAAACCTCTAGATATGCTGAAATGCTAGTTCCTATGAAGACCCATAAAAATGTAATCAAATGAGAAAAAAAGATTAGATTTATTCTTCAATAATTCTCAGTCTTACTGCCTTGTTTCTTTAAGTAGTTGTACCAGATGTACCTACTATTGCCTTTCCTGGCGGGGTCCCTGCTCAGAGGCCATAAATTACACGAGCCTGCTCACTGGCTACAGCTGAGGATCAGGGTTACACATCTGACCAAGTCAAATTCTTATCTCGTGAATTTGAATCCAGAGAGGAAAAGAGTAGTGACTAGCACTAGAAGGTCATGTGGACACAGGAGTGGGGACCATGTATTGCCACATGTGAGAGGAATCAACGCTGCCAGTCAGTCAATAAAGAGAAGCAGGCAAACGGAGAAGACGCTGGAGAGAAATACAGGCCAGAGGTCCTGCAGCTCCAAGAGAGACAGAACAGACTTCGTTCCTGAGGCCTCTCTGGGAGCTGAAATACTGCACTCAGCTTTATTTTTCATGCTTGGATTCTATTAGAACTGGATCTTTATAACAAACTGCTCTTTATTGGTACTATCTTGAGCGGGTTTATGTTACCTGCAAACAAAAGGGCTATGAGAACAGCATATCTTTGCATGCAGAGAGCAGGCTTAGACTTTGTAGAGAGACAGCCCAGAACAGCACAGTGCTGGACACAGAGCAGGGGCTCAGCAGCTAAGTTGAAATTCATGACTGTGTCTGACCATTTTTCATTTTCAAACCCTAAATGTTTTCTACCACAGAATTTCATTCATCCTTAGAGTAATCTTATGTTTATTTTCTTTAACAACAGAAAATAAAATTTAGGAGACCCACCAGTCTTAGAAGTGAGAAGAACTAACGAGCACACCCGCAGTGCAATTTCAGGGACAACAGGAAGGCTCTGTGTTCACGCCCCCCCTCTTATTTTGTGGGTCTCTGAAATACCATTAGAATTGTTCCTGAAGTTGTTTTGCTTTTTAAAATTGTTAATTAAAATACAAATATCTTGGTCAATATTTCCAAAAATGTGTTCTGCAGGGGGCCGGCCCGGTGGCCGAGTGGTTAAGTTTGCGCGCTGCGCTTCCACAGCCCAGGGCTTCGCCAGTTCGGATCCTGGGCGCAGGCATGGCACCTCTCATCAGGCCATGCTAAGGTGGTGTCCCACATGCCACAACTACAAGGACCTACAACTAAAAATATGCAACTATGTACTGGGGGGCTTTGGGGAGAAAAAAGAAAAATAAAATCTTTAAAAGAAAAATGTGTTCTGCAGAATTCTGATCTCTCAAGATCCTTCATGAAAAAAGTAACAGAGGGAGACAAATAAATAGGGAGCTAAAGAATACTATACTCTCATCTTGGAGATTCATGGGGTACCACAGCACACTAAAGGCACTGATAAGTCGTGCAGTAAAGAGACCTACTTATGCTGGGTTTGGAGGAGGCAAGTACGGCAGAGCCATTAAGGAAAGTGTTGGGCTTAGCACAATGACTCTGCCACCCACCAGTTGTGTGAGACAGAAAAGTGAGGATAAAGTAGCCCCTACCTCATAGGGTTATCGGGAGAGTTAAATGAAGAAATGAATACAAAGCACCTAGCTCCTGACCAACACATAGTAGCACTCAATAAAAGCTGTTTTTGTTATTAATGTAGGTTTTCTAAACTTACTGATTTGTGCATGTTAAACCCAAATCACCTCTCCGAATATACATTTTGGAGGATATTAGGAGGAAGAAAAGCTGTTTAAGAGAGGAAGGAAATATTGGAAGGGAAACGGTGAAATGAACAAGAGCAGCTTTGCGTATTTTACAGCTCGGTTTAATTAGCCATGGTGAATTTAGGTCTCGTCCTCTCTCGAGTCCTAGTACAGTGCCAGGCTTACAGTAGGCCTTTAATAAAAAGGCCTGCTATTTCATTAACTAAAACTACTGATGGCAAGTTTGTTTTAGATCTCCTGTATATGCTGTCACCTTATATTTAAATCCAATTCAGAGCAAGAGAAAAATCCTGATTTAGAAAAAATGCTGGAGAGTACTGATCATCAGGACGTTTCAAAGCAGCCTTAGAGTTAATTTTCAGGGCTACAAAATACTTGCAGTGTTCTAGGACGGCAAAGCTGGAGGGGAAAACATCTCCCAACTCCCCTCCTTTCTTCAGGCTCTGAACCTCAGGCCAAGCTCGAGCCCCAGGACAGACGCAGAACAAAACAGCAACACGCCGCTGGACGGAAAACAGAGACAAACAAGCAGAGATGGATCCCCGCGTCAGCGCCAGTTTACCTCCCTGTGTCGAGGCTCTAGGCAGGGCGTGACTGCTGCCACCTCAGTCTCACATCAGAAATCAGCATCCATTCTAAAGAAAAATGATAACTGGTCAGGGGAAAAAAAATTGTAAAAGGCCCTTTATAGTATCATTTCAGAAACACCCAAATGAAGACCATATAATTAGGGACAAACAAATCCAGCTCTGGCTGAAGTTTAATAAACATCTCTCAACCTGAAACCAGCCTTTAAACATCACGTCTCACTAAATCCGTCATTACTTTTGTGGTCAGCACATTTCCTTTGTTTTTCACAAGATAGACAGACAGAAAGACAGATGCATAGAGAGGACTCTTACAATGGCCATTCACGTATATTAATTTTTTTTGTTGAGGAAGAGTGGCCCTGAGCTAACATCTGTGCTCGTCTTCCTCTACTTTATATGTGGGACGCCGGCATAGCACAGCAGACAAGTAGTGTAGGTCCGTGCCCAGGATCTGAACCCTCAAACCTGGGCTGCTGAAGCAGAATGTGCTGAACTTAACCACTAGGCCACGGGGCCAGCCCCATCAAGTATATTAATTTTTTAGATCCTCCTGATGTGGGCTACATCATCCCTCCTCACTGGCAGCTATAGGAGGGCAGGCAGACACTTGGGACTTGGTCATGAGTGGGGAGAAGGAAGACTACACAGCTAAAGACAATATGTACAGTGGTTAAGAGATGAGTTTTGGAATCAGAGAGACCTGGGCTGTCAATTATGGCCCCACTACATGGTAACAATGTGATGTTTGGAAAGGCACTTGACCTCCACAGTCTCAATTTACTGCAAGTCCTGATATCTCAATTTCTAGATGTTGCAAGGATTAAATGAGGTCATACATGCAAACATTTAGCCCAGAGCCTGGCACAGAGTCCTGAGAGCTGGCACTTAGTGAGCCTGATGTGCCAGGAGCCATGCCACCTGCTTCCAGTGTACTATTTCACCTAATCTTCCAAAGAATCTTTCAGGACTAGATGCCTTTATCACCTCCTCCTTACAGAGAGGAATTGGAGCTTTAGAGGCATCAGGTAACTGGCCCAAGAAAGTGGCCGAGCCAGGCTTTGAGTCCGTGTCTGGCTGACTCTAGACCCCCCACTCCCGGTTCCCACATAGAATGGAGGCAGATGGTGGTGACTTTGCTCACTGAGGACCGACTATGTGCCTGGAGCTTCACAAATGACTCATGTAATATTTGTTACTCTAAAAAGCCAGTGTTGCCTCTCATTCTACAGCTGAGGAAATTAAGGCGTCAGGAGATGAACTGTGACCCTCAGGCAGGACCAGCTTCACGGGTCTGTAACCTGTGCGCTTACACAGGACTCTGTGCTAGAGGGCCCCGTGCTTGGTTTAACGCTCTGCTGTTGCCATCAGGAAATTCCTAAGCATTTTTGAAGAAGGAGCCCCATATATACTATATATATACTTTTTTTTTTTTTGCAGTAGGTTCTGAAGGTCAAGCAGTCAGTTCTGCCCTCAAACCGCTACACCGCATGGACTGGACTGTGGAATGAAAGCCAGTGAGGGACCATGCCTTTCTCTGAGGGCAGCTTTAGGAGCACAGTACCCTCAAGATCCTAGAGACAGAAGCCCACAGATTAGTGTTTGCCAGTACGGGCCTGATGACAGGAGAGCCTTAGAAAATGAATGGAATGGTAATGCAACCAGAGGAGGAGATAAAAAATGCATTTGAACTGCATTCTCCTAAGTACTCTTTACAGGAAGGGAACCTCGCAGTCTCTGCCTGCGAAGTATTCATGGCAACAATCCCACACATTTACTATCAAAGAGTGAGTGCCCTGAGATACAGCACTCCCAGACAACACTGCCCTGTCCAGTGGAACTCTAAAGAAACAAGGGCAAACAGATCAGAAAATAAAGGTTTACAGTGGCACTATGGCTGAGCTGCTGGCTCTACTTAATGTGCGTTGTAGAGTAAGAACTTGCAATTGGGTTGGTTCAGTATTGGTAGGGGGAAAGCACTTGATCACTCTCAAACCCTGGCCCAAAACACCAAGAACACCTTCAAACGGCAGGGGGAATGTCAGCACTTTCCCTCCATCTTCATCTCTTGGTTTTGGTCCTTAGCCTTCTTTCCTCACATCACGGCAGGTTCTCTTCAAATGGCAGGAAAGATGGCTGCTGTGCAACCCAGGCTTGCATCCCCGTGGCTTGCAAACCAAAAGGAAAAGAGACCCTCCCTCCCCCAGCCTCCCTGTATCGAATCACAGGGAAAAGCTCTGACTGGCCCAACTTGGGACAACAGTCGTGCATTAGACCAGTCAATGAGAACAGGGGTAGTGGGATACTGTGATCAGCCAGTCCTGGGTCACATGCCGACCTATGAAGCCAGAAGTAGGGGACACACCTATTGGCAGAGAGGGTTGCCCCATTTCTTTATCGTTCATGTTTATCTGGAATTGCATTTTAGCTGTGTGTTCTGTGTCTCATCTGGCAACCCTGCCACCAGAACCACAAGGGAGAGGGAAGGAGCGGTTCCCAATAGAAGTAGGGGTTGTGGGCAAGGAAAAACAGTATTTCTTGAAGACAGAGTTCAGCTCAGCCTGATTGGTGTCATACTCGATTCCAAAAGGCTAGATCTCAGTCCCAAATTTCAGCAGAAAATACTGAGTTCCAGGTATAGCCCTATTTTCAGGGCCAAATGCTTCACTTACAAGGTAACATAACCACTGGATGCCCCAAACTGATTTCCTTGTCCAAAAGCTATTGAAATTTTACTTAAAACTTTAAATTCATTTCTCTAGGCAAATGAATATTAATGAATCAACCAGATCACAATATTTATGCCATCTATGCATTTGTGTTTGTTATTTTCAAGTTCCATATAATCTTTGGTTTTAAATTGAATGAAAGGTTAATCATCTTTCTTTTCTTACAAACTAAGATATACTCTTTAAAAATCTTGAACAAAAAATATATTTTGCCAAAGGCCTATACAGTCAAATCCTGTTGCAGAAAATGATCTATTTAATTCAAAAATATTTTAGAGAACTCTAGCCAATGGCCTAGTTATTGCAAATAGTATCAAATAGAATTAAATTACTGTACAGAAGGAAAGTTTGGATGGCACCCTAGAATATGTTGAAATGTAATTTATTCTTCAAAACCAGGCTTGCACATTGTGACCTTGAGGTACATTTAAAAATGAAGATAAAGAATTTTCCTTTCTTGCTCTCTCAATCTTCCAGCAGTCCTTTTGCCCTCCCTTGGATTCCCATCCTCATGTAAAATATGATAAAAATGTAGAAAAACATCTAGAAGAGCACTGTCCAATTGAAATATAATGAGAGCCAACAATGTAATTTAAAATTTTCTAGTAGTCATATTTAAAGTAGTGAAAAGAAACAAGTGAAAGCAATTTTAACAGTATATTTTATTTAACCTAATATATCCAAAATTTTATCATTTCAACATGCAATCACTATAAAAATTATTAAGGAGATATGTTATTCCTTTTATACTTATAGCACATTTCAACTTGGACAGTAATTTAATTGGAAATATTTCATCTGTATTTAGAGTTCACAAAACTTACAGTTGAAAAGTAGATTCACACAACCAAATTGTTCCAAAAATAGTTAATAATTTTCCAGTAACTGAATTGAATTTCCTTTCAGGATACGTATCAGTCAGGGTCCACTCAGGAGACAAAACCACATCAGTATTTGAACAGAGAGAAGTTATTCAAAGAATTGTTAGCTATACAAAATTATTAACTTGGTAACTAAACAGGTAAAAGAAAGAGCACTATACGCTCTCATAGACATAGCTATGCAGGAAGCAGCTACCACTGCTAGAACTGGGAAACTAAAGGAAGAGGCTGGAATTAATAAAACTGAGAGTCTTAAAGGTAGGGCCCTTTGGAGATGAAACTCAGCCCTTAGAGAAAGAGGCACTGCCTGCCCAGTGCAGTCAGGACTTGGAGGGTTTCTAATGAGCCACAGTCAAACTTTCATATACATTTCCAAACATTACACTACCAGAGCTAATACATTCTTACACGTCTGCTGGCATGAGTCTAAACTATTCATAGACATAAAATTAAAAGTATTAAGTTGATGAAGAGATGGATTGCAAAGGGTATCAAAATTTTCATGGTAGGAGGAGACACCAAAAAAACTGTCTTCTTCAATTTTAGACATTGACAAATGATCATGTAAGCCAGAGATCAGCAAACTACCGCCTGTGGGCCAAATCTGGCCTGCTACCTGTTTCTGTGAATAAAGTTTTATTCAAATACTGCTATGTTCATTTGTAGTCGTGAATCTCTTAACAACAGGGATACATTCTGAGAAATGTGTCACTAGGCAATTTTGTCATTGTGCAAACATCATAGAGTGCACTTACACAGACCTAGATGGTATAGCCTACTACACACCTAGGCTATATGGTACTAATTGTACGGGACTGCCATTGTATATACGGCCCATCATGATGGAAATGTTACATGGCACATGACTGTATGTGTCATCTGCGGCTGCTTTTCCACCACAATGACAGAGCTGAGTAGTTGCAACAGAGACCATATGGCCTGAACAGTCTAAAATATTTACTATTTTGCTCTTTATAGAAAAGTTTGCAGAAACCCTGATCTAAATCTTTGCTGAAATAAATGTTTTTGCTCATTTAAACATGATACTGGTAACAAAGCATTTCCTAGTATGCCAGACAATACATATCCTTATAGTGTACGATCCAATCTCAACAATGGGCATGCCAACACCTGTTTTTTTTTTTTTTTAAAGATTGGCACCTGAGCTAACAACATTTGCCAATCTATTTTTTTTTTTTTTGCTTTTTATCCCCAAATGCCCCCAGTAGATAGTTGTATATTTCAGTTGTGGGTCCTTCTGGTTGTGCTATGTGGGATGCCCCCTCAGCACAGCCTGATGAGTGGTGCCATGTCTACACCCAGGATCCAAACCAGCGAAACCCTGGGTTGCTGAAGTGGAGCACAAGAACTTAACCACTCAGCCATGGGGCCAGCCCCAATACCTGTTTATTAATGTGGGCTTACCTTAAGCTTTCCCACAATCTTAGCAGGAATATGAATTATGTCAGCAAGCATATGAATTAAAAATAGCCTGGCTAGGGACCGGCCTGGTGGTGCAGCTGGTAAGTTTGCATGGACTGCTTTGGCAGCCTGGGCTTCGCCAGTTCAGATACTGGGTGCGGACCTATGCACTGCTTGGCAAGCCATGCTGTGGCAGGTATCCCACATATAAAGTAGAGGAAGTTGGGCACAGATGTTAACTCAAGGCCAGTCTTCCTCAGCAAAAAAGAGGAAGATTGGTGGCAGATGTTAGCTCAGGCCTAATCTTCCTCCAAAAAAAACAAAAAAAAGCCTGGCTACTAGCATTCCTCCCTCTAGATTTCTAAATTCTACTGTACATATTATTTTATAGAATATAATCTAAATTTAAGGCTAGAGTATATCCACATATTCCTTTAAATATTAAATTCCCTCAAAATAAAAACATTAGTCAACCAGTACAAGAAATAGAGAAATTAAAAACTCAGCACACATATTGTGAGGTAAAATATATCTTATTCATTGTCAAAGTCAGTTTCAGTGCAAAATCGTATTTAATTTTCTATCTGTTACATTAGACTTGCACAAAGCCTGAGAGATTTTTTCCAAATAATTTTTAATAATATAATTTTTCCAGAAATGGGAAAATGAGTATTTTAAAGTTATTTTAAGGCTCTAAGATTTAAAAAAAAATTCAATACTCTATGTAGGCTGCCATGTAGAAAGTTGATGTGTTTAATTTCAGGTACTTAGGCAAAAGCTGTGACTCAGAGGGAAAACGAAGTCCACACTGCTCTCTTGGACTTTGTAATGACATCCTTCTTATTGCCCTTCATCATGTGAGCAAGCCATCTCTTTATCTATCTAAAGTCACAGCCAGACATACAAATAAACAAGAAGGCAAATAATCACCTATGTTACTCAGAGCATAAACTGGTTCTGAAATTTGGGCACATTCCCTTAAATAAAAAGCGTGCCATTATGAGAATGATAAACTTGATCATAAAGCTTCTTCCTCCTCCTGCCCCTCCTTCTTCCTGTTATTCTTCTCCTTTTTTCTCCTTTCTCTTACCATTCTCCGTCTTCTTGCTCCTCCTTCTCTTTCTTTTAATTTTCTTTTGTGTGAGTAGATGAAGAGCGTTCGTATCCACAGCCTGTGTGGCTGTGACAAAAGAGAAAAGTATATGAGACAAAGAGGAGAAGAAGAGAGAGAAGGGAGAAAGATTCTAAGCTAATCAGTACACGGTTCTTTGATTGTTAGTTGATTAAAAGAAATGGAAGTTTCTATGCAGACACAGAAGCAATGTTCCATGCTGGGAAGGCTGTGTGGGTGAGTGGCATGGGGAGAGGCGGAAGGCTTGAATAATAAGAGAAAAGACCTCACGCTACCAGTTTCTATTAGATCTTATTTTATTGGGTCACGTGCTATGTGCTAGTGCTTTCATTCTAGTGCCTTGGTGAGTGTTCAAGCGGACTTCAGGTGGAGGGTTCACCTAAAGGACATGTAAAGCCAATGAACAGAAGAACTTGCCTTAATACATCCAAAATACTGACAGTTTCTACAAAGTCCATTTCCTGGAGCTGATCCTTAGATAGCTGTCAAACCCATCACTCACTGGGCAAGCATACATGCTCTCTGACACTAAATAGGATTCACAAGAGAAACAAAAAAATCTAGGCCGTAGTTTTAGTTGATTCATTCAAAAGCTGTTGTAAATCAGTCACTTAGTTGGAAATCAAGATGCGACTAATGGAGTCAAGTAAATTCTTGGGCCATTCGAAAGAAACACTGAACAATAGCAACACCTTGATTCCCATTACAGCATCTGACTCTGACAATGAATAAGACATGTTTTGCCCTCTCATTACGTGTGTGAAGATTTTACTTATCTCTTTCTTGTGCTGTTTGACTAGACTTTCATAAAAGATCAAGGATTCAACTCTAGGGTGCTAATGAGGCAAAAGAGTCCCCTCGACTACAAACAGTTGAAACTGACAGTGGAGCTATAAACTTGGATTCTATTAATAATAAGAGCTAACTTTTCTGAGAACTCACAACGTATCAGGCACCGCATTAGGCAATTTACTTGGATTATGTAACGTTAGATTGATGGAAAAACAAACCCAACAATATTTTGTTTATAAGAAAAAGTCTAAAAATAAAGTTTAAAGAAAGAGAAGGAAGGTTCAGAATTGGGGGAGAGAAATGTTGTTTTTAAGCTGTGTGTGCAACGTTCAAGTAGAAATGTCCGGGGGAAATTAGCTGCCTGGGTCCTAAGCTCATAAAAGAGATCTGGATGGAAAGTGCAGATTTCTGCATATTTAGTGGAGTAGGAGATCAGAACAGATAGGAACATGTACATTTAAGGAATGGCAAAGATATGGGAGGAAAACCAGGAGACCATGACATCACAAGCTGATAAGGATAAAAAGCACAGTTTATGAAGAAAATATAATAGTCACAAACCTATAGACATCAAATAATCTTACAAATGAATATATAAAACAACTTTTATAGATGCAAGAACTTGATAAAATTACAGTTGCAATTTTTTTTCAGAGACAAAATATTTTATTACTCACAGCAATAGCAGTTGCCAGAGTATCATCATTTGCATCAATTCCCAGAACCCAGTTTTCACAAGGCATCATGAAGAGGGCTGGGCGATGTCTGCACACACAATGGGCTATGTTACAGAAGAGCCCCGAGCCTAGGGAACCCCATTCTTTTATACTGGGCAGTAAGCCTACCTGACCTTTGCCCCAGTGGGAGATGACATCTTTATTATCTTGGACAAAAACAAACCTGTTCTTTGCTCTGGAAAGAGACATAATCTCTATCCTTCAAGACTGTTGGGCATACCAACACCTTTGAAAAGATTCTTTGGAACAAAGGGCGCCAGTGCCTCTTCTTACAAGATGTACAAAAGCACGAGACACTCAACTCTACTGACCAAGGAACTCTACACCCAACGCTTACCATACTATTCCTTCTTTGATCTTTTCCTTTCCCGACTACTTCAACTAATTGAGTTTTCTATACTCTCTTTTTCCTTTAGTGTTCTGGATGATACACATTCTATCTGTATTATTTTCATGGTTACTCTTAAAGTTTTCAAGATGTATACTTGACAAAAACACTATAATGAATCAGTGATCTCTATCCTTTTTCTTTACAATATAGGACCTGAGAAGTGTTTACTCTCATTATACCTAACAGTCTTACCAATTATTATTGTATATTATTCTCATTCACATTTGTTTCTACCATCTCCCAATTGGTTATTAGTCATTTTTCCCCATGCTGTTATTTCTTCTAAAAAATTTATTTATTTTTAATTATGTAAAATATACATAATATCATATTTACCATCTTAATCATTTTAGTTCACTCATGTTAAGCACATTCACATTGTTGTGCAAACAATCTCCAGAATTCTTTTCATCTCACAAAACTAAGACTCTATACCCATTAAACACTAATTCCCCGTTCTCTCTTCCCCTCAGCTTCCAGCAACCACTATTCTACTTTCTGTCTCTGTCAGTTTGGCTGCTCTGGGACCTCATACAAGCGGAATCACACAGTATTTGTCTTTGTGTGACTTTATTTCAGTCATAATTTTTACTTATTTATTTACTTACTTACTTATTTGTGGCTTAGTTCAGTCAGCATAATGTCTTCAAAGTTCATCCATGTTGTAACATATGTCAGAATTTCCTTCCTTTTAAGGTTGAACATTTCATTGTTACACTTGCAATTTTAAAAATGTTTCTTTTAGAAGTAGAAAGTTTCAGTACACAAAAGAATAAGTAAGGACATAGAGGATTGAATAACATAAGCAATAAAGTAGATTTAATAAAATTATATGTAATTTGCATCCTACCAATAAAGAGTGTGTTTTTTTATGAGTATAAAATATGCAGGTTGATGATCTATTTGACTACAAAAAGAACCTTAAAAAACTTTTAAAAAGGTAGAGTACTCACAGACCACAAGAAAATTAGAAAAAAATAACAAACTAATGACTAAAATCATCTTAACATTTTGGAGATTAAGAAACATTCTCCTAAATAACCTTTGGATTAAAGAAATTTAAAACTGAAATTACATACTGTCTAGAAAGCATGGAAAGGAGAGTACTGCACATTAAATACTTTATATTAAAATAGCTTGCTTTATATTCAGAAAAACGCATAGCCTCAAATTCCTTCATGCTTGAAGAAAATTGAAAATAAAGTAAGTTAGACTCATTGTCATGGGCTGAATTATGGACCCCTGTAATTCACATGTTGAAGACCTGACCTCAGAACTTCCGAATGTGACTATACTTGGAGATGGGGCCTTTAAAGAGGTCATTACGGTAAAATGAGGTCATACCGGTGGGCTTTAAACCAATATGACTGGTGTCCTTATAAGAAGAGGAGATTAAGACGCAGACAACACACAGACCAAGGGACGACCAGGTGAAGACACAGCGAGAAGACCGCCATCTGCATGCCAAGGGGAGGGGCCTCAGAAGAAACCAAACCTGCTGGCACCTTGACCTTGGACTTCCAGCCTCCAGAGCTGTGAGAAAATAAATCTCTGTTGTTGAAGCCAGCCAATCCGTGGTATTTTGCTATGGCAGCCCTAGTAAACTAATAAACTTATTTAAAGAATCAGTAAAAGGAAAATAAAATAAACCAAAGAAAATATGCAATGGGAATTAACAAAAATAAAAGAAAAAATTAGTAAAATAGAAAACTCAAAAATAGGAGAAGCAAAATTTGATAACCTAGAAGAAATGGATGACTTACTAACAAAATAAGTGACAAAAGTGACCCAAAAAGAAATGAAAAACTTAAAAAGACTAGCCACCATGTAATAGAATACCAAGGTGGGTGAAGATTTACCAGTTTTTTAAAAAAACCATCAGATGATTTTATAGCTGAAGCTCTATCATTTAAAGAAAGTATTCAGACAACGTTATAGCTGAGCTCAATCCAAGGTTTAAAATAATATCGTTTACACTATTCCAGATCATAATAAAAGATGACAAACCCCTCAATTTATGTTCTGTCGCTAATGCAACTTTAACCCTAAAGCCGGATAAAGATAGTTAAGAAAAAGGGATGATACCTGGGAGGAGGCATTCATCTAGCTTATGGTATAAATGCATAAATTTTAAATGAAATATAAGCAAACTGAATCAAACACAATGTTAAAAGAATAATATAATTTGTATCAAACGCAAGGATGACTCGATATCAAGAACCTATAAACATATACAATTTAATACATTAATAAATTAAAGGAGAAAAATATTATTATATCAATAGAATGCTAGAAGACCTTTAGTAAAACCTAACAGTCATTTCTAATTTAAAGGACTTCTACATAAAGCAAAATAGATCAAAGCTACCTGAACATAATCATAATTATTTGCTAAAAATTGAATGCAAATATCTTTCTTGATGATAAAACACTAAAAGACAATCCTATTAAAATCAAGAAAAAAGTCAACTACTATCTTTTTTTAATTGCTTTTATTTATTTATTTATTTATTTATTGAGGAAGATTAGTCCTGAGCTAACATCTGCTGCTAATCCTCCTCTTTTTTGCTGAGGAAGACTGGCCCTGAGTTAACATCTGTGCCCATCTTCCTCTACTTTTCATGTGGGATGCCTACCACAGCATGGCATGCCAAGTGGTGCCATGTCTGCACCCAGGATCAGAACCAGCAAACCCCAGGCCGCTGAAGTGGAACGTACAAACTTAACTGCTGCACAGAACGTGCAAATTTAACCACGGCACTACTGGGCTGGCCCCCTATCATTTTCATTCAATATTGTTTTGGAGATTCAAGAACATGCAGTAAGAGAAGAAAATGAAATCAAAATAGAGATGGTAAGAAGTAGTTGAATTAGGGATATGTTTTTGAGGGTAAAGTTGACAGAACTTGCTGATAGACTGGATATGGAGAGTAAGGAAAAGGAAGGGTCCCAAAAGCTCCTAGATTTTCAACTCAAGCAAGTAGTGAAGAACGGTAGACTCATTTGTTGAGGTGGGGGCCGCCTGGGAAGCAGATTTGGTAGAGAAATCAAGAGTTTTGTTTTGTGCATATTGAGTTTGAGAAAGTGGTTAAAGGCACAGATTCTAGCCTAGACGGCCTGAGTCTGAATCCTAGATTCACAACTTACTAGCTGCATGACCTTGAATAAGTCACTCAATCTCTTTGTGTGTGATTTTCTTCATGTGTGAAATGGAAATAACAATGGTACCTACTTCACAGAGTTGTTGTGAGGATCAAACTATTAATTAATGGGCAGGGATCACTGTGTCATTCACTGAGTCATCTCAAGCTCCTAGAACAGACTGAAACAGAGTGGGTGCTCAATAAATATTGCTGAATGAATAAACGTTTATTACACATCTGAGGGGAGATGTTGAATAGACATGTAGCTCCACAAGTCTGGAAATTAGGGCCAGACATCAATGTACAGACTTTAAAGGTAAGAAAGCAGCTATAATGAAAGGGAAGTCTTTCTTCAGATCTTAAAACAAACAACAGTTGGGGCCGGCCCCATGGCGGAGTGGTTGAGTTCGCGGGCTCTGCTCCGGCGGCCCAGGGTTATGCCAGTTCGGATCCTGGGCACGGACATGGCACCGCTCATCAAGCCATGCTGAGGTGGCGTCCCACATGCCACAACTAGAAGGACCCACAACTAAAAATACACAACTATGTAACGGGGGGGTTTGGGAGAAAAAGGAAGGAATAAAATTTTTTTTAAAAAAACCAAAAACCAAAAACAAAAAAACGTATGACAGCAACAACGTTTAAAAGTGTGTTGGTATTGCAAGAATTGTCTGACAGATCACATTAGGGAGAAGAGTCCAGAAACAGAAATCAATGCAGATAAGGGCACATGAGGAAGGGGCAGATTACTCAAACCCACAGTGGAGCTGGGGAGAGGGGTGAAGGACGTGAGCAGACGGGGATGCGCTTAGATCCTTACCTCACGGTATAACCAAAATAAATGCAAGACAGACTGAGGAGCTGAGAGTAAAATAAGAAAACAAGAAAGCAAAAGCTGTTGAAGGAATTATGGGCAAATATGTAAATCTCTTGAGATGGGGAAGAATTAAAGTCATGGAAGAAATCACAAAGGAAAAAATAGATACATTTGACAACATAAAAATGTTAAACTTCTGAACTTTAAAAAATAGAAAAGTACAAGCATGTTAACAGAAGAAATGAACAGAAAACTATGGAAGAAAAATACAAAAAAACCAATAAACCTATGAATAATTTTCAATCTCTTTCTAGTAGTTAATGAAAGAGACATAACATTTTTCCATATCAAATTAGCAAAAATCTAAAAAATTATAATATTAAGAGTTACCTAAGATGCAGGGAAATTAGTACTTATGATACATTGTTAGTAGGAAAATTTTCTCACTGAAGTTTTGGAAATATATATAAAAAGCTTCAATTTTTTAATATCTTTCATTCCAAGGATTTCATTTTTAGGAAGATATTTTAAGAAAATTTAAATACGCTGTTAAAAGTAATGATGTTGACCTGTGTTTTTAATATGAAAAGATCTTGAAAACAGATTAATCAGAACAAAAAGTAAGTAACAAAACAGAATATACTGTTGACCCAATTCTGTTTAAATATGCTGTCTGAAAGAAAGATTGAAAAGAAATACTCCAAAACCATAAATATGATTGATTGTTTCTTGGTTACAGGATTTTTTGTGATTTTTATTTTCAAATGTATACTGCATATTTTCCAAATATTCTGTAATGAATGTATGCTGTAATTACAAAACATTTAAATTAAACATGCAATACAGTACAATTTAGGATATTTCTATTAGAAAAGATTACTAAGGTAGGTTGAGACTCAAAATTAAGGTTGATGAAATTTGACATTATAACTGAAATTCATTCGTGAGAAAATAAGGGATCTATGCAAAGATCATCACAGAATGTTAAAACCATTAGGTGAAAAGTTGATGGAGAACTTTACAATGGATGCATCATTGTGACAAAACCTGGGCCCTCAGATTATCCTTACTGTCACGAAAAGGGGGACAACTAGACATTAAGTGTCTTGTGATGTGATGCAGTGGGATGCACACAGTGCCACCCAGGAATATTCTTAGGAAGGAGGGAAAGGAGGAGGGAAGGGAAAAACCTAAACCCAATCAAGTGATAGATCTACCAGTGACAGAGAATACATGGGGAGCGAGGGATAAGCTGACCCACGCTACGAGGCAGCTAACAGTCAAATCCAGACTGTGGGAACGCCAACCAGTTAAGTAAGACCTAGTCCTTTCAAAAACTAAATGGGAAGAACAAAAGGGGAAGGGATGCCTTATAGATTAAAAGAAATTTGAGAAATATAACAACCAAGTATGACGTATGGTCCATTTTGGGATCCTGATTTGAACAAACAATAAAAAGTCATTTATTAGATCAGTCAGAGGAACTTCATCATGGACCATGTTACATGACACCACAGAATTTTTGTTAATTTTGCTAGCTGTGGTAATGGCATGTTATTCTAAAATATCCTTATCCTGTTAGCCAGAAATACTGAAGTATTTGCAAGTGACATTATATAACGTCTAAAATTTGATTTTAAATACTGCAGAATTTTAAAAAAAGGTGTCTGTGCAGGATAGGGGGAGCTATATTGACGAAAGAACATTAGCAAAATTCTAGGGGCTGGGAGGTGGTGGAATTGGGTGCAGCGGATTAAGAGGTACGAATTTCCAGTTATAAAATAAATAAGCTCACAGGGAGGTAGCGTAGCACAGGGAATACAGACAATAATATTGTGATAACTTTGCGTGGTGACAGAGGGCAGCTAGGCTTACTGTGGTGATTATTTCATAATTTATATAAATGCCAAATCACTATGATGTACCCCTGAAACTAATAGCATATTGTATGTCAACTATACTTCAATTAAAAAAAATAAAATAAAATTGACGAAATTCTTGAAGTTTAGTGATGAGTACATTGGAGTTCAATAGACTAACTTTTCCACTTTTGTATATATTTGAAAATATCCATAATTAAAATTAAAAAAGAAAATGCTAAAATTAGTAGCACAGACTTTCAGCTGAAGACAAAGCGTTTTTGCTCATGGCTTTGTTATGAACGGACATTGTCCAAGTTTGCTAACGTGAACATTTATTATTCTTTACAAATTAAGATCTTATACCTCTGACTGGGACAAACAGATATTTGGGAATTCTTAGTTTAACCTGTAAATATATACAGATTTTCAAAAATGGTAAAGAAAATCATAGTTAAAATAGATTGTGGGAAGACGTTGTGAGAGGAAACACGTCTGAAAAGCCAAAAAAGAAAACATAACAACCTTGTAAGACACAGCACACGCTCTCTGTAAGATGTTGCATAAAAATGACTGAGACCTTCAGATCCCCCAAGAAGAAATAAAGGTTGTCCAACTTCCTGCATGTCCAAAGGGCCCTTAGTGCGAAAGAAGGAATCATGAGAGTTTTAAAGGGCTCTTTATTTCCAGTCTACTAGACGTCTAAATCTTATAAGGAGATGTCCTTCGTATCTCTGAGTGGGAGACTGTCATCTCACCTCGCACTTCTATTAGACATGACTTACTCATCAGTCTTGCCCTGTACCTGTCCTGCCCTCTAGGGTGTAAGTGTTGGGAGGGCAGGGACCACACCTGCAGAGTCACTGCATAACCCCACCCCTCTACCATAGCTGGCACACAATAAGTGCTCCATAAATATTATTTGACTAACTGAGTATCTTTTTTGTTATAAAATTATTTCCAACCTTCTCTATTCTATATGATAAAAGTTTGGTTTTTTGAGAAAGGGCTGTAGACCCCCTGAAGATTAAATACTAAAATTCCCATAACAATTTTTTTGTTCTTATGGGAATGCACGGAATCAAAGGATGTTTATGATGCCTAATAATGCTCTAGGAAGTTAGCCAAGAACTCCACCATCACCTAGGAGCTTGGAAACCTTGAGCACTTTCCCCCTGGTGAGTTAAGACTATTCAAGCTCAGTCTGCACGAGGAATGCGCTGGCTTATGTTGACATTTCTGTCTTCCCACCGCCCCCCTAAGGAACACTGCAGTCTCTTTTCAGGGTCATATGTGATTCCAGCAGCCTTTTTGGTGTGAGGAAGATAGCCCCACATGCTTCCCTCAGCTCTCACGGCTCTAATAAGAGACAATCCCCACAGCACAGTACAGTTTCTCAGCATGATAAAAGCTAGTTTCTATAAGGTAATAGTTGTCTCTTGAGAAAGTATAGTTTGTAACTCCAGCACTATCAAATTTCCAGGTCATCCTTGCTTGCTGGGAAAAAGAATCCTTATGAAGAGAAGTTGCTCCCTGGAGGGAGAAGAAGGCAACGATTGCCCCCCAAAATGACCCTGTGTCCTGGAAGGATGGCTACAATGGGCCACAGGGAGGCTGCCGGGCTGCTGGGCAGTGGAAGCTTCGGTGACTACAGAAGGAAGATCCCTTAAATGGAATGACTTCGTGGCCCTTCTGTAAAGCTCTCGCGAACTGACCAACACAGTCATCAACCATGCTCTGATCATTTTCAAGCTGTTGAAGTGGCTCAGCGGATTAGCAGGATATTGCACTGACTTTCTCAAATGCACATGCACAGAATCATTTAAGACCATTTTCAAGGGCACAAGGAAAGAGATCTGATAGCCCTACAAGTGAACAGAGAATAATAACAACGTAAAATGGAGCCCCTGTCTCCACCACCAAACGGGGAGAACACTGGCGGAAACCATGTGTCCTGGCATTGCCTCTGCCCCGCATGCTCTCCATGTAAACCCTCTGCTGTCCCGTTTCTGCTGCACCAGGTCTCCACCTCAGGAACGGAGGGAGGAGCTGCGCTGGGGAACGGTCACTTTTCCTCTCACACAAAGCTTCTCCCCTCGCAGTACGAACCTGCTCATCTCACCGCGTTTCCAGTCTCACCCCAGGCAAGAGAACGCTTCAAGGCAACTTCTTCGTGACCTTGGGGGTTTACTTTGATTTTTCAAAAACCTAGATGGACCTAATAAAGGAGGAAAAATATCACTTGACGCAGAATTCCGCCCTGGATAGGTGATTCGGGTTGAGGTTTACGACATCATGACTTCGCCATATTTGCTGAATGTCTTACCTGCTCTACTATCTGCGTTTTCAGATGTGGGCTGTTTTTTACTTTTAATTGCTCTTATTTACCAAACGTCTTATTCATTATATTATCTGGTATTTCAGATGTGCCTTCATTTTTATTTCACTGTAAAGAGAGTCTAGCCTAACAAAATTGGTACCTTGCTTAATTATCCAAGAACCGTCAAGCTCCCTGTCCGGGTGGGTTGAGCTGACAGATTCCATGGCAGTGACTGGCATTTCCTGAAGTCTTTACAACCAACGCTTTCGATAAGAGCTAAAGAATTTGCCTTCAATAGGAAGTTTTAAGTACTGACAATTTGTTTGATAAGGATCAAACATTTTGTTATCAAATGGCTTCAAACATTCCAAAGGACTGTTGCAGTGGTCCTCTCATCATCTTCCAAAAACAAACAAGCAAACAAATAAACCTTCGGAATCTTCTGCAATTTAAAGTAATTGTATCACTACTTATATTTCTGAAAATAGCCATGTGGATAAATATATCTTAATATGTCTACGGGAGGAGGTAACAATGGGGAATATTTCCAAAAAGTATAAAGTCAATGACAGATTGAATGAATATAATATACTTTATAATATTTTGGATGTTTACATTTTGCCATTCTCTTTTGTTTTTTCACTCAAATACTAGACAGAAAAATATTTTGGCTTTTCTATTCTCTTCTGAGCAAGTCTAGGCTGCTTCACCTGTGGTCAAGCACAGAATGAGCTAGAAAATTCTATAATAATACAGTTCACTATATCAATTGAGATATGCTATGGGACAAATCATGTCCAACAGAAAAATCATAACCACATAGAGAAAAGCCTTCCACAGAAGGGTGATGCCTGTCCGTTTGGTTTCTTCCCAAACCCTTGACTTTGCTCGTTTGGGCAACTACATTATCATTTCAGTTGTAATCAGTACTTATAAACTATACATATATATAGTTTATATGTTTATAGTAACATATATGTAAAATGAGCTCACCGGTCCTTATAGGCCCTTCAGGCACCTCCCATGAACTCTCGACCATTAGTTCAGTGTGTGTATTCAATTACCAGACAGAGCTTTTAGAGTTCTCTGTCTCAAAGCTGTTTATTAAGCCATGATTATTAAGAAATAACTTCATAAAAGCAATTCAACGAGGTGAAGGGGTGTGTGGTTATATAACAGATGGATCAAACTGTGCCAAGGGTTGTAAAATTTTTCCTTTTAATTTTAAGGAGGAGGCCCCACAGAAAGACCCAAAGTCCATTCACTTTCACATGTTCACATTTAACTCATTTCAACAATTATTCACCTGGACTACGCCCTGCGGTTCAGAGATGAAGAAGACAGGCTTCCTCTTCAAGGGGCCAACAATCTGAGAAGAAATCGGTAAATAGATGCCAACCACGTAACAACATAGTAAGTATAAAACTATCGATATGAATGAAAGGCTCTGGGAATACGTGAGAACAAGTGATCAACTCCCCCTGGAGAAAGTGTGGACAGATCATAGATTCAGTTTATTGCCGCCTCCCAACATTCAGTTTTCCCTCTGGGTGGGATTGTAAGGGATTGTGCCTCACTTGGGTTCCAGGAACGAGTCTTTGTAAGTGTAAGCCCTTTTCAAGTGATTAGCTTAAAAATGGACTCAGTCTGTGATTTTCATTGGCTATATCGACTGGTTCAAGGAAACTTAATTGGTACAGGCAGAGGGAAATCTAGGACTTTTGTTTGAAAAGTCCACCCCTCCTCCCATTTTCTTTCTATCAGGAGTCTTCTTAGTCTCCCTCGCTGGTCCCCTCTCCTCCTGGACCTCTGGGTTTTGAGGGCCCCACGGCTCAGTCTTTGGTCTTCTTCTTTTCTCTACTTACTCTTGCTTCCTTGGTGACTCATCCAGTCTATGGCTTTAAATATTACCTATATGCTGACAATTCTGAAATACATCTCAACAGTCTAGATTTCTCTCCCAAATGCAGACTCATAGATCCCTCTACCCACTCAACATCTCCATCTGGATGGTTGATAGACTTGTAAAATTCCACATATCCAAGACTTGAGCCGGGATCTTCCTCCCCACATCTGCTCTAGCCATGGCCTTCCCCATCTCAGATAATGGCTTAGGTCAAAAATCTTGGAGTCATTCTTGACCCTTCTATCATCTCCCACACCCAATCTGTCAGAAAATCCCATTAGCCTTACATTCAGACTCTTTCCACCATGTCTCATCAGCTCCCCCGCTGCCACCCTGGTCCAGCCACTAGCCTCTCTTGGTTAGATTATTAACAGTCTACTAACTGGTTTCCCAGATTCCACTCCTGCTCCCCTAGGGTCCTCTTTCAACACAGGCCTCGTAAACTTGGGGAGATCATTTTATCTTTGACTGAAAGCCCTGCAGATGAAAAGCCAAAGCCCTGCAATGGGCCCACGTGACCCGGCCCTCTGTTACTCCCACGATCTAATCTCTGACCGTGAACCCTGTACTCACTCCACTCCAGCTCCACTGGCCTCCCTGATGCTGGTCAAACATGCTGGGGGGATTCCTGCTGTTGGTTCTTCCAGCTGGAACCCTCTTCCTCAAGCTATGCACATGTCTCACTCTCTCATATCCTTGTGTCTTTGCTCAGGTGCCATTTTCTTGATGAAGTCTTCCCTGACCACCTTATACAAACTACAAACCACCTCCTCCCACACTCCCAATCCTCCTGCCTCTGCACTACGTTTTTCTTTTTCTATAGACTTCGTCACATTTAACATGCTATATGATTTACATATGTCTGTATAAAAATGTGTGTGTGTGTGTGTGTATGTATTTTTAATGTGTATCTTCCCCCAGTTGAATGTATGTTCCACAAGGGGAGGGATCTTTAATCAGTTTTATTTATTGATGTATCCCAAGGGCCTAAAAAGTGCATGGCATGCAGTGGATACCCAATAAATATTTGTTAAATAAATAAATGAAATAAGGCAGTCAGTCAGATGGCAAATCCAACACACAAAAGAAAGAAATGAAAGAACTGGATCCAAAGCCCTGATCAAATCATGCCTGAAGTCCATGCTGGACTTTTTCAGTACCCTAAAGCCACTACTGTATTTTATTTTTAAGCCAGTTTGAGTTCAGTTTTCTGTTACTTCCAGCAAAAGGGCATCCTAAGAGACAGAGAAAGTAAGGGAACCTTCAGAGACCTCACATGAGGAGAGCCTTAAAGGGTAACTAGGATCTCATACTCCTTCATAGCCATGGGACTTAAAAGAGTGGTCTGCACACCTTGTGTGCATTCCTCATCACCCTAAAGAGGCTTCCACACCTAGGACCACCCTGAAGCTGCAGTCACTCATGTCACAGGGATCCTCCGATCAGACAGTGTTCAACTCTTATCTTGCTTGTCCTCTCTGTAGAATTCTCTCAAAAGAATTTGCCTCTTCTCTGCAGAGCTGGCCCCCTTCCCCTCCCCTCCCATGCCTTCTTTATACCGCTTTCTCCTGGATTTCCACTCCCTTTCTGGAAACTCCTCTCCGCCTCCATGATGGAGGCGGGATGTCCCTAGAGGTTAGTGCTCCCCAGGGCTGTTTCTGTGGACCACAGCACATCTTACTCCACAGTGTCCCCACGAGGGAGCGCATCCAGTCCCATGACTTCCATCAAGTAGAGATGATGTTCTGCTCAGTCCCAATTACGATGTCCACCTCAGCCCTTGGAATACCACACCCAGAGATTCCACAACCAGCAGACAGTGCCTCTTAGATCTGCCTCAAAAAACTCAAACTCAGTCACGGAATTCATTTATTCCACAGGACATGCCTGCTCCCGTGTGCCCTGTCTACTTGAATGGTCCCACTTGACTCCTCCTTCCCTTGCCCCCACTTCCAGTTGGTTCCCCAGATGACACAGTCGCTTCCCGCGTGGGCTCCTAACCTCATGTGCTGTCCTTGCCTCTCTGCCCCTACTGCCAACCCTTTCTCTTGTGTTTATCACGGGGTACAGCTCCCCGCCTGGGGGCACTTTGGAAATGTGGGTGGAGTACTTTGGGTTGTCACAGAGACTGTGGGGCAGCACAGCACTTAACTGTAAGGGTCCAGGGATGCCAGTCACCCTGCAACACCCAGGGCAGCCACGTGATCCACATGGCTCTCAAACGTCTGCCACAGTCACCTGCGTGGTGCCGCCAAAGCGACTGCCTACTGAAATAATTGCCTTTTTATTTCTTCATCTTATAATTAGGGACTATGTTGATTTTTTAAAAAAATATTACGTGTCAATAGGCTGCATCATCTATGAATTTTATTCAGAATAATAAAGCTTATGACAGGAACTCATTGCTACTCAGACACAGCCTAGAACACGCGGCCTGAACCTCTGGTTGCCAGCTGGTAGCTCCCCTGCTTAAGAGGTCTGCGTGCGTCTTTTGTTTCACACCCAGTTAAGTTTGATTTTAGACAAACAACAAATCATACTTTAATAAGTCTTATGCAAATATCTGAGATGTACTTTTTCTAAAAATTATCCATTTATATGAAATTCAGATTTAACAGGGTGTCCTGTACTTTTATTTGTTAAATCTGGCACTCCTATTTGACCCACATGCTTTTTTTGGCCAATATTGAATTTTCCCATGTTTTCTTTTTTTTTTTAACAGTATATTGCTTAATTTCCAGACAGTTTGGGTTTTCTACTTATTATTTTATTGATTTTTTTTTTAAGATTGGCACCTGGGCTAACAACTGTTGCCAATTTTTTTTTTTTTTCTGCTTTATCTCTCCAAACCTCCCCTGTACACAGTTGTATATCTTAGTTGCAGGTCCTTGTAGTTGTGGGATGTGAGACGCTGCCTCAATGTGCTCTGACGAGCGGTGCCATGCCCGCGCCCAGGATCTGAACCCTGGGCCGCTGCAGCGCAGCGCGCGAACTTAACCACTCGGCCACGGAATCGGCCCCTTCCCATGTTTTCTTACCTTTGACCAGCTTTCCTCAAAGTTTTGGAAATCTTTAAGTTTCTGCCATCTTCCCTAAACTATTTTCAAATTGATTTAACCAGCTACAAATATGATCCTCATTTTCCCATTTAGGTAGAGAAATCCTTCAGTAGCTCTCCATTTTCTCAAGTTAAAAGTCCCGAAGCCTTTACACGACTCCAAGGCCCCTCCCAGCCTCGTCTATCACTCCTCCCGCTTGCTCTCACTTAATCCACTTTTCAAAGTTGTAAGTTAGTTTGATGTATTCACCTCTTGCATGTGTAGGAAAACCTCTTCCCCGGATTCTCAAAGTCTTAACTCAGGCATCACCTCCTTGGAGAAGTGTCTTGACACGAATCACTCCTTGCACCTCCCTCCTGCACCCCAAAATCTGGGTTAGATCTTCACTGCTATCACCGTTTCCCCGTCTAGAGATGTTAGGGTGAAGGAGGGCTGACAGCCCGCACCCCCCGGAGAGGCTCGCTAACGCTTAACTAAAATCACATGTGCCAGTTGCCACGCATGGGGCTTGTCCAAAGTAAGTGTGAAAACGTGAGCTGTTGCGGGGCTCCCCGCCCCTCGCCACCTCGGCAGGCCGTCCCCGGAGCAAAGCAAAGCAGAGGGGACGCGGCCGGGGAGCGGAGGCAACTGTCCCCGCTCAGAAGAGAACAACGTTGGTATTTACTGATGCCCCCCTGCTCCCTGCCACGAGTTCGGCTACATGCCCTTTGCTTTCCTCCTGCCTCATCAGAGTTCCGTTTAGGGACCTGAATAACTGGGCGCGGCTCTTGGGGAGGGCAGGGCTGACTCCCGGAAAAACTGTGGGGCGTGGGCATCAGGAGGGCCTCCTAGCTAGCTCCCGTCCTTGAGGCCTTCCCGACAGGTCCTGAGCAGAGGCGGCTCTGGGGGAAGCTGTTCTTAGCCCGCCCCGACCCCGCCTCCGAGGAGCAGCTTGGGGGCAGTGGTTTCTCCCAGTCTGATCTTTTTTGACAACACACTGTTCCCTGAGTTCTACAGAGATGGCCGAAGGCAAGCTGACCAATTAATTCCCAGCAACGGGGACAATGGATTAGCGTGCGAGCCCTAGCATATCCTGCCAAAGGCTTCCAGGTCTCCTCATGGAAAGAGGAGTCGCCCGGGCTTTCAGGCACCAGAAGCCGATGTGAAGGAAACGGAGTGACGCAGCTTTCAGTGCAGTGGGCAACGGGGTCAAGTCAGAAGGAACATGGGCTCGCCCCTCGGGGCCTCAGAGCAGCTCTGCTGGCATCTGCACGATTTCCCTTGGTTCTAAAGATGACGAGGAAAAGCTTGAAAACCACCAGCCTAATTCAGATCCCACATTTTACACAAAAGGCAACTGAAGACCAGAGAGGTTAAGTGGGTTGAATAAGGTTACTCAGCAGCGCATCAGGACCAGACCCAGGTCTTGCCAACTTCCAGCCCAAGGCTCTTTCTGCCCGGCACCCAGTTCTAGGAGGCCCTCGGGTTTCACCAAGAAACGACTGTCCTGGGAGGGGCCCCGAGGCTGGGACCTGGGGCGAGACCCCGGAGCAGGTTCTGAAGTTGGAGCCTCGCCTGACTAGTTGTGACCCACCAGCTGGTCCGGAATGCAACTTTGACCTGCGGCCGAGAGCCCAGGGATACTTTGACAGTTCCGAGGCCCGCGCCTGCCCGCCAGGCCCTTCGCATTTTCCCGTGCCGTGCACTTCAGAGTTCATTTGGGAAACTCCGCCTCTGAAAATGATTTTCCGAATAGAAGTGAGAGGTACGTTTCTTTCCGAAAGAGCGCAGAGAGGGAGTCCCTGTGATCCCTGAGCGCCCGGGCCGCACCTCTGCCTCCAACGTGTGCTCTCAGCGTTCGCATCCCGCGTGATCCTTGCGCGCTGCGGCCAACCTCCTGAGGAGCCAGGGCGGACCCTCACTTCTCACTGAGGACACAGGATCCCGGCGTCCAAGTGACTTGCCTGGGCTCGCCCCGGACGTGGAGTTTGCCCTAGCCCCCTGACCGCAGTTGAGCGCCCCATTACCCGCAGCTGTCACCCTGTGTGGCATTTTGACTGACGGACAAGGTCACTCATAGACTCTTCTCTTTCCTGCTGATTATTTGATGTGAACACATGACTTACTGATAGACAAGGTCTTTTCAGACAACACCGTTCCTCAGAGCATCCAGTCATGGAGGGGCTTCTTCCCTGTAGAGTTAGGGACACTCTTCCCTCAATGGGGGGCCCAGATGCATTACGTTTCTTTTTGATCTCACCCTTTCCTTAAGTTGCCTGGGGCGTTCGTAGGCGCCCTCACACGCGGTTGGTCCGGTTGCCCTGGAGGTCACTGTGGAGCCCGACTTGGGTGCTGATTTCCTGGAGTAACTCCCTGCTTCACCAGCAGAGAGTGAATTGGGTGCTCTCTCTCAACACACACACACACACACACTACATATATACATTTGTGTACACACGCATACGTGTGTATGTATATAAAACATTTTGTGGTATTCATTAGTGCTCTTTGCCATATTCTCAGCTCTCTGCCTTCTGAGCACAAGCCTTCCTGGCCCTTTTGTGAGTAGGTGGAGTCATAGACTGGTTCTGTCCAATGAGGTTGATGAGAAATAACGTGTGTTACTTCTAGGTTGAGTCTTCAATAGCTGGCATGAAACCCCTAGAGCTCTTTTCTCCTCTGCAAGTGACCAACAAGGTCGGAGATGCTGGCTGCTCCCTTACCTGAATCCCTGAACAACCATCATGGGCAGACCCCCGCCTCACTGAGCTCCAGTGGACAGGTAGCAGAAATAAAATATACTTTGTTGTTTTCAGGCTGCAAGAATATGGAGCTGTTTGTTATGCAGTACAAGCAGCCTGGCCTGACTGATACACTTTACAGAGTCAGGCACTTTTTATGCATACTCGATTTCATCCTCCAAATAAATCTAGAAGGCAGGTAGTATTTTCATGCCCATTTTATGGATGTAAAAGCCTAGGCTGAGAGAAGTTAATTAACTTGTCTAAGACCACTACAAACAGCTAAGACGGTCCTCTGTTCCACATCTCTGTGCTCCAAATCCTGGCTCTTAATCACACTCCATCTCTGTTCTCTCGGCTTAGCTGCTGTCTGAGCCAGGAGGAAAATAATGCTTGTTACACATTCTCCCAAAACACATATTTGCTTCATCATGTCACTTAACGCACAACCTCAAATTTCCTATTGTACTCAAAATCCACATGTTGCAAAAGGAAAATTTGGTTTTTGACAAACTATTATGGCATCATAAATTATTTGTTTAGTGTTTGGCATTCTACCACTTTCTAGAAAATATGACCTGACAAATGTTAATCCTTCTCACAGCAAGCAGCCCGCAGCTAAGAAAATTAGTTTTATTAACCGAAAAATCATTCTTAGAATTGATGGCTGTGTGGACGACCTTTGGCCTACTGTAATATAGCAATGTGTCTACCACAGTAAAGACGCCGGAGTGAGACAGGCCCGCAGAAGGCAACAAAGGAGCGGCATTCCAAAGACAAGTCACTGAGACCCATGCGACAGCCATGGAAGGGGGAGGAATCAGTTACCAGAAGTGACAGTGTTTTGGCAGCTCCGTTACTTTAACTGACAAGACAAATAAAACTTATGTAAATTATTTTTTTAAGGAGCAAGTCAGAAGAGTTACAGCAATAAATTAAAGTTTGTCTTGGACTGTGATGTTAGTCCACTGGGGGGGTCCCCTCCGTCTGCAATGCACTGAGGTCAGCATTTCCCTGTTACAAACATTAAAACCTTTCTTGTTCTTCTACTAATTTTTCTTTGGTTATTTGATTTAATCTGGGTTTTATTCTGCTGTTAATCCTCTCAGACTTACTTTGCCCTTCCGATATTCTCTTTGAGGCATATCCTCAACTGAGTGTGCTTATGGGTAAGTGCAAATCCCCCATGAAGTTTGGGGGAATAGAGAGGGCAGTCCATTAAAATAGCCATTGTTGTTTCAAATGCAACGTGTTCTAAAGAGATTGTGAGATAGTCTAAATTTTGGACTTTCTAAATTTGGACTCTCAAATACTAACGTGACTTACATTTAAAATGCCTATAGGTACTTTCAGGGAGGCAGAAATGAAAGTCTTTCTTAAGCTATGGTCACATTGATTCTGTGAGTAGAAATAAGAAACTAAAAAAATAAACAAACAAAATAAATACCCTCCTCCTGATAATTATTCTTTACCTAGCATATCACTATGCAAATTGGGATGAGCAGTTTCCACTTTATTTACTGGTCAAAGACAAGGGTATTGGGATCTTGCTGAGGAACAGGACATAAATCCAGGGGCTTTTGAAGTCTTTAGTGGCTTACGGTTCAAAACTTTGCTTCCTCCAGATGAAGGTTCAAACACAATTTAGGTCAAAGGTTAAAGAAGTCCGCCACTTCAGGGGACAGATAAGGGTTTTGAAGGTTGCGCCTGAGGCCTGGTGGCTGAGCCAGGCGGGGAAGATAGAGGATAAAGGGGGCCTGGCTCCACCCTCAGTTATCCGCCTCTGGTTTCCATAAGAACTAATGTTCATTAAATTTCTCTCCCTTAATAAAGAAGAAAGATTCACAACTAAAAATATAAATCCTACCTTTGTCCTGACAGACTAGGGCAGCGTCCTCTGCGCCTGCTCTGTTTTCTGCAGCGTGGGCTTCACGATGAGTCACAGGTATTTATGAAACTGTGCTTGATTCAACTTTTCCTTTCTCCCCAAGTGCCCGAGTGCTCCAGTGTCTCTCAGTCAGAGAAAGATGGCGTGGGTGGGTGTTTCTCCCGGAAGAGCTCTCGGTGGAGAGAGCGGACCCAAGGGCTCCCTTGGCGCCAGCTGATGGGGACCGAGGCGTCAGGGGCGTGTGCCGCGCACAGATGTCGCTGCCCTGTAAAGGCGGCTTAGCAGCGTAGAAACTTTATTTTTTTACAACCCGTTCTGATGGGATTGGACTCAGTGCTATATATTTCATTAAATCTGCCCCCCCCAAAAAAAGAAATTCATTCACGTTTTCCTCAGACTTCTGGTTCTCTCCCCAGACTCATCAATATTGCCATTTAGCACTTCTGTGTTAATTGTGAAGCCAAGATAAGGATTTTCCTACATAAGCAGTAAGACAATAGCAGCCTTTGGATATAGTTCTGTGGCATCAAAGAAGAGTAACACAGTGCAAACAGAGAAAGTAAATCTCCCACACACAAGCAGACGAGGTGGCTTTCATTATTTCCTCCGCGTGCGTGGCCTCAGAAATGGAGACAAGGCTTCCCAGGGCAAGATTTTTGTAAAGGAGGACTCAACAATCAGTACAAAAGATGATTTCACGTGTGTGGTCCCCATGCTAGAGCCAGGGAATGATGGCTGAGAGGGCTGGGGTCTTGGGATGACATCTATTGCCAACTCTGCGCTAGGACCTTACTTGTTCTCCACCTCTGTTTTTCATGCCTACAGCTGAGGACAACTCAGCCATCAGGCTGTGCCATCAACCTGCGGGAGGGGCTGTGTTTTCCCTCCACATTAGCTGCATCTCAGAAATACCTCTGTTTATACCTTTCCTGCTCGCATAGGTAGAAACCAGTGCAGGGCATGGCCAGGCATGGAGTTGGCACCCCAGAGTGGGCAAATGTTCTCAAGGTCACAGAGCTGTGACCCCAGCTCCCCACTTCTCTCCTCACGTATCCCCAAAGCTTTCTCGAGCAGTGTTAGAAAGAAACACTGCCACTGGTTAGAAGTGCTTCTGTTATAAAAGGAAGATTCTCATCTCAAACCACAGATGAGTTCATTCGAGAGGAAACTGAAGAACAGGGACACGAAGGCAAGCCCTGTGTTGATTATCTGCACTTACACAAACTCTCAGCAGCTGGCTTAGAGCAGGGCTTGGTGAGCACACGGAGCATCTGGACGTGGTGTTACATGCAGACTTGATTCACTGGGCATGGGGTGGCCCTGAGGTTCAGCATTTCTAGCAAGGTCCCAGGTAATGTGATATTGTCAGTCTCTGGACCGCACTTTGAGTAGCAGAGCAAAGAAGCAGTATAATATTCTTGGCTCAAATTCCTGTACCAACAATTGTCATACAAGCAACTGTTACTTAAGCTAAGCTTCAATTTTTTCTTCTGTAAAATGGGGCTGTTATGAGTATTAACTAAGAAGGTGTCTTGGAAATCCAGATGGAAATGATGAGAGCCCGAAAGAAGGCAATAGTCTAGGGGTGGGCATAGGAGTATATGCTCCTGAGACATGAAGGAGTTCCAATCAACAGGATTGGCTGAGCGTGGAAAGTGAGGTAGAAGAGAGTCAAGGGTGATCCCCAGATTGCGGCAGTGGCTGGCCAGGTGGATGTGGTTGCATTCACTGAATACAGAAGGCGCATGTGGAAGGAGGAGAGGGCCATCCTGGGGAGAAATGATGAGTATGATTTGGACACCTTGAGTTGGGGATCTGGGCCAGAGCTACATATTTGAGAGAGCTCACTGGGGGAGACCATGTAGGTGACAAGAGAGGAGGAGTCAGGACAGAACCCTGGCAAACACTCACGTTCAGAAGAATCTACAAGAGAGGCTGAGAAAGTAGTCAGAAAATGGGAAGACAACCAGGAAAGCATGGCACCTGCTCTGGGAGGTTGGGAATGGCAGCACTGACAAAGACGGGGTGAGTAGGGAAGGAAGCACTTTTGGGAGAGAAGATAGTAAATTCCACATCAGACACACTGATTTTGAGTCACGGAAGCAAGAAGCCCGGGTTTGGAAAGACAAGGCAGTTGCACCAGCAGAACTAGGCAGACCTTCAAGAGCCTGCAGCATTTGGATGTGGCTGTGAATGACCAAAAGGCTGAGGGGGCAGCTACTAGGCAGTGTCTGGGGAAGAGGAACCAGGAAGTATACACTGGGAGGCTCAGAGATGGCAGGGCAGTGAGAACACAGGGATGCACAAAGGCTGAGGGAGGCCAGTTTCATAGTCAATTGTCATTTATTTTTTAAAATATGGCAATTAGAAAAGCTAAAAGAAAAATTCCTCCATGAAATAATTTTAAAATCTTAAAAATCTTTTAATTCGATATCATAAATATTAGAGATTGAAAACATCAGTGGAAATTTGGAGGGGACTTTTAAATCTGCATTGATAATGACAACCCCGCTAATTAAAAAGTTCAATAGAGCAACTTGTTTGTAAGCAAAATAGCAAATAACTGATCTGTATACATTTTCACAGGATAGGCCACACTGCTGGGTGATTTTAGGTCCATGTGTGCCTAAGCTATCCTCCTTTCGCTACAGAGTTTTTAGGTTTCCGTTCCACATTAGCTCTGATGATACACCTTAGATGCCAGGCTCTGTTCCTCTTTTAATTTTCCCTGCTCTTGCAGTGACAAGAAGTCCACATCAGTCCTTAGATCTAGAAATGGTCAAGTAAAAATTCTAATATGATGCAGACCACAGTACCAGAGTCAAATGAACAGTAAGACTTGGGAATACAACCTTACCTCCTTCATCCTGACATCCCAGCCTTTAGCTGACCCGGGGCCCAGCCCACAGAGGCCCTTCACAAATGTTTGTTGAGTGAAAGCCAACATAAAATATTGCATTTAACAGGCTCTGCTGAAATCCCACTACTTCAGAGGGCTTTTCCTGACGAAGCCCACTCTCAGAAGGCACTTTGTACTCATGGATTTCTATATAAGCTTTTAATCTCGCCATCTTGCAATTATTATTATTCACGTGTTGTGTTTAATTATTCTCTTATTAATTTGTGTGTGTGTGCAAGTGTGCACATGCACGTGTGCTTTACGTCTTCAGTTGACTACAGGTCCCTTGAGTAGGTCCTTTAGTTTCCTCTGTTTTGAATTCCCGAAGGGCCTTATACAGGTCCGGGCACAGTGGACGCTTAAAGAGGCATGTTGATGAAATCTCTCTCCTCTGCCTGGGCTGCACTCTCAAACATTTTAATCGCTGCCAATAATTCTTTTGCCCCTAGTACGTACGCTTTTTACTTTACAGAAAAATGAAAAATTAAAAATATTTGAATGCTAAGGTTTTGTACTAGAATGAATTTCTAAAAGAATTAAGTCAATTCTTCTCTAGAAGTTTAGTAGAGACTGGATTCTTTGCCAGGAAACTTCCACATACACCTAAAGGCTGATGTCAGATACATTGTACATCTCACCCACGCTGGAGCTCTTACACATCAGACACATACTGCACTTGTGTTCTGTAGATCACGGGGAAAACCATGCTCCGTGTTCACATGCAAACAAATATATTATGGGAAAGACACAAAGTAACAATCATGCGAACTAAATGGATTCCTTACGATTTACTAAAAAGCGGACATTTCACTGATGAGTATTCATTTCAGTAAGATCCTTTTTGGAAACAGAAAGTTTTCCAAGGCAGAGAGGAATCAGTTCTGCTACTAGATACAACGATATAGGGCTCAGTGCTCCCAGTTCATATTTAGGGAAATACATACATCAAAAGGAATGTCAGTTTTCACTGTGATAACCATAATTACAGTGTTCATGTAATTCTATAACTAAAATGTGTCTCTTATCGGCTTAGCGTAAAATTCACTCATGCATTCAAAAAATATTAATTGGCACCTACTATAAGTCAGGCAATAATCTAGGTACTGAGGATACATAAGAAGAGGACACCAAGTCCCTGTCTGGCGACCACACTCTAATTTAATAAAATAACACTAGCACAATGGCATTATATTGTTAAACTAAAAGAAATTGCTAAGGGGTTAATTTTTTTTTCTGGAGGATTGCTGAATATTTAAAACTAAGAAGAACACTATGGAAAATTGAGGATGTAATTGCTATTTTACATAAAAATTTTAAAATATTTCCTGATGCAGTATTTTAAGCCCATCAAATAGTAAACACATAAAAGCACCACCACTTATTCTTAAATAAGGGGCCTACTGAGCCTCTTAGCAAATGCATGTTTTTCTCATTTTTAGGCTTTTACCTGGGGTCTTCTATAGAATACAGCCTGATTACAAAACAGCTTAATTAAAATAGAATTTTTTCTAAGATTAATAGCAAAGAATTTTCTTCAAAACTTCTATGACCTATCAAAAATGAGTTTCCATCCAGGCCTGCTAGTTTGATTCTTGCCTGTGAAGCTACCAGGATGAGCAGAGTCTTCCAGCACCGGGCCCTTCACTCCAGCCCTACACAGGTAGCTGAGTTTTGCAAAGAAGACCATCGAGTGAGGGATTCTTTTGGCCTATGTGTCGACCTTATTGCTGTTTCCCAGGTTGTTCCTCTTGTGGTTATTGTAATCAAGCTCAGCTATTGAAAACCTGAAGCCTCGCATCCTAGCACGCGCTTATTGGATGCCATGTTCATTATTTTTCTTTCTGTTGGTTTTATGGGACGTTCTCATGGTGGCACATGTGTAACTATATATATCTGTTTTTGAGGCGTGTGAGTTGGCTCAAAGATAGACAACAGTTCCTAGAACCGTAAAGGAGAGAAGGGGGCCCTCGTACCTTTGAGCAAGAGGGCCCGATTTTCCAGGCCAAAGATTTTAATTCAGAGCTCTTATTAATATGACTTTTAATTGGTTTGTCTCCTTCCTCTGTTACAACAAGAACAAAAGAGTTAAGTTATGGGAATGCCAATGTTGCAAACTTAATCTCTTCTCATTCTCTTGTAATTCACCCTTTTTTGAAAGACTACATTCTTTAAAGACATCATTTATTCTGCTGTAAGAATATCCAACTTGTTGATTCCTATGAGAAGAAAAAACTCAACTCTATTGTTTGTTGATATTACTTAATATAGAGCAGTTATCCCAGAAAAAAATACTTATTTTTAACATTTCCTTAAAAATACATTTTAGAAACAGTTTGCCTCTCTTTAAAGCATCAAATATTAGAAAATCTACTTGGTTAATATTTTGGGGTCTGCTACTTTGTCATTTTTTTTTCCATTAGAGACTTTGTCTTTCTTGTTGGTTCTTCATTAAAATTCCGTTTGATTGCCTCAAAGTACAGTCCCTTAGACAAATTTAGTTACCTTTGAAAAACGCCAGCAATGGAAAGTCCAGTAGGAGAACAAGCATTATTCTAGGGAGCAGCGACCCTGGAAAGACAGTTTTGTTAGTGGAAACACATTAGTCTTTCACAAACTAAGCAACGATGATATTTACAGAGCAGTTTATAAAAGGTCAGACGCAGGTCTTCTGCAAAGGATCTGAGCAAAAGGAGAAGCAGGCTTTCCAAACGGGGGATCCATGAACATGTTTTCAAGATTCCAAGACTCTTAGGTATTTCAAATATTTTTAATTGCTTAGTTTCGATAACAAAATAAAGATTTAAACATTCAGTCTTTTAGCATTTATAAAGACAGACCCTTCCTTTCAAGTTACAATTCTCCTTTGAAAGACATTAAATTAGAATAAGATCCTAATTTTTAAGTCAGTGTTTCCCAAAGTGGACTCCACTGATGTATTGCGAGGTGTGTGAAGATTATTCTACCCTTTTACAAGGGGTCGGGCATGATTCAAGTTTGAGAACCAGCGCTCTGTCGCGGGCACTGCTCCGTGCTGCAGAAGGGGCCCGCGAAGGCAGAGGGCGCCACCGTGAGGCTCCCATTTCAACGCTTGTCATTTCAATTGCGGTGGGTCAGAGATCACAGGGAGCGGTGCTATCTGCCGAAGAGACATCAGACAGTGTAGTAGAAAGGGTAATCCATTTATTTTTAGAGAAGTTTTCCACCCAGAGATCATACACGCTGCAGATCACAGAAACACATGCAAGCATGAAATTTAATTTTTAGGAACTCTTTCCTGGGGCTTCCATAGAAAGCAACAGTGAAAGGAAAATGATAATCATGACAAGGCAATTACAGAGAGGTTTGGGGGAAATGAGAAACTTCGAACACACGTAGTTAAAAGAATTTTTGTTAATTAAAAAAATCATGCTAGCTGTATTATTTTAGCTCAAAAGAGCTAAATTAACATGGCAGAGGCAATACTTTTTAAACTTCGAAACAGTCAAGAAAGAAAGATATGTGAGTTTTGCCCCCGATGTGATTTTTTTCCCTTAGTGATTCAGAATCTATAAATGTGATAAATATTGACTTACTAGGCTTCCAACAGATGGAATGAAATGTGTAGTAAAGTAAAGCAATACATTTGTGCTTTCGGCATGAAATGAATGAGAGGGTAAGCTGAGGCTAGGGATCCCTAGGCTATTAAGAGGAAACAAAGTGGATAATATTAGTGTTTATGCACAACTGCATGCCACTTTCAGCAAATAAATATGGCAAATTAAAAAAAAGAAACAACTCATTTGTTTCCGGGCTGATAATCCTCTTTCCTTTAATTTTCCATTTTTAAAAAATATTCCTGAAAAACAATGATGAAAAAGTTTATATTCTCTTTCAGTTTCCTGACACCCCTTTCAAGTGCATGTTTTCAAACAAACACTCAGTGAACATTTGTCTCAAAAGAGAATTAAGATTTGGCATGTCGAACAGTGCTAAGAAAGAATGCCGGTCCAGTAGAACTCGGACTCCTTCAAGTTCCCCAGTTTATGTAAATACCTCCAACAGGGGACAGACTTTTTGAAACTTACACTCAAAGCTTCCGTTGTGGCAAAAGGCACAATGCAATGGAAATTCAATTTGTAGAAGAGCTATTGAATAACTACGACATGATCTTGTCACACTGACACATGGGTGACTGTTCCTCAATTAAAAAAATCTTTGGAAAGAAGTTTTAGCTGAAGTAAAAGCCAAAATGGCAATTTTTCCCTAAAAGTGTTAGATGAAATAATATACGAAGAAAATGTGAAAGTCCATTTAGCAATGTTTCAGTTTTGAATATACATGTATAATACACTCTATATAATATATATATTTTTTAAACAAAGACTGCTGCCTTTGTTGCATTGATATGATACTCTTTAGGTCCAGTAGAAAGAAGAGAGGCTCAAGGAACTAAATTCTTACGTGTCAGATTTCCCGAACCATCATGACTGCAGCAAAAAAATTTGTCAAATTGTCAAAATTTACAGTCATCGCCGACACGGGCCCATGTTGACTGAGTCTGTGCCTTCTCATGGTGCTGGTGCTCGTCTCCCTCCCAGAGCCTGCCCGGCCGGCCCGCAGTGACAGCCTGGCTACAAACCCGTCTGGCAGCTTCCTTAGACAGCTCTCGCCTGACTGATTAAACTGTGTTTAAGACCCACTTTTATTTTTTCAAGCCTTTTGTTTAAATTAAAAGGTCATGTTTTCAAGCAAACGATCTGCTGCTCCTCCAGTCCAGCACCATAACACAGTTACATTATTACTGGTGAGCAGCGAGTCAGCTGCCCAAGAGCATAGGCTAGGGCCCCCCCGGGGAATAGCCGGCTCATGGGGAGAGGGCCTGGTTATTTATTTGCGCTAGAACCTGGTGAGAGGGCCTGGCTTGGGAACATTCAAGTTGTTGTTTACTAACACAATCCTACTGGACTCATCATGGAGGAAAATTGGGTTCAATAGGTAGGGCGCACTTGCAATTTGGACATCTTTCCTTTAAAACTTTAGTAGTGCCTTTTTTCTTTAAGTGGACACCATTTCATAAACCTCCATATTTTATCACTGTCCATTTTTAGAAAACAAGCCAAAAAATCACCTTTCTCAGAGTATGGGATATTGCATCAAGAAAATATACTGGAAACACGTGCCACACTTTAAACAGTGCTTGCTAACTTTTTACTGTGATGCGTCAGAGGCTTATATTATACATAACAAGAGCAGGCCCACACTCAGGAGGCCCTGCCTCGGACGTTCAAGTCAGACATGGAGATGGAGGAAGTCGGCTTCCTCTGGCCTGTGGTTTTCTGTTGGTGCACACCACAGATACAGAAGGACCATCTGAGAGAGAAACCTTTGCCGAGGTCTTAACTTCACAGGGGCCCACTGACAGTGCTCCCCACATCCTTCACAGCAGGCCCGAGAGGAGAGTTCTGAAAACGAGAGGCTGCGGCTGCAGGGAAATCTCTGCTTCAACACGAGAGAGGAAGGGGCTGTGTCTATTTGCTGCCCTGTGTTTGCCTTTGTTTCACACGGTTTGTGTTGTTTATAATGCCTGCCTTTACTTCATAACGTATTTACCATGTCTCAGGGTGAGGGCAAGTCCCGTGTCACGAAGGTGATGAAAGAAGCCGGGTCGGGAAGCACCTACACAGGTGTGGATGACGCTGGGAACGAAAGTCTCATTTCCTAGTGCTGATATTTTTCACTTGTTAGTTATAGAATTTTGAGCTTTTATCTGTTATTAAATTCTATGCCAAATTGATTTTTGGATTAGATTTCTTTTTTTTTTACATTTTCAATTATAATTAAATCCTCCATAATCATCAAGGGTTGAGCAGAACTGGTGTTGGCAAACTCCTACTGAGCCAGGAACTCAGTGTGAACAGAATTAGTGAACCATAGGAAAGAGATTCAATTTATAATAAATAACTTTGCATATTGATACTGCAAATAAAATCCAAAAATTAAAAAAAAAAACCCACACCCGTTTTCACGTACTTGGAGTGTAAACAACTTCCAATTCTACAAGAATGTTGCTAGTCATCTCTGTGAGCCACGCAGCCTAAGTGCTCGAAAGACACGCGTGTGAGCCGGTTCATGGGAGCCTTCGATGCCACTGGTGTTTGGGGAGTTTACACATGGGCCCTGGAGAGAAAAGACAATCGAGATTTTAAAACTTAAATTAGTGACTTTTTCAATTTTTATTTCTCTAAATTTCTGCTGCTGAAAATTAAAATAAAAGAAGAAACCTGGTTATAGAAAATAAAATTTAGGTAATGTTATCAAACCATTACTTAATCTGAATAATATAAGTTTAAATACAACTAGCTTTAAGTGATTCTGGCACCTAGAATTTAGATTAATAATGAAAATATCTTTTGAAAGGTATAGAATTCCAAATATATTTATTTGCTTGCAAATTTCATTAATTAAAAAATTAGCGTTTACCATTAAGCTCTTTTTTTTAAATTGCCGTAAAAGGTATGTTAACATACACTCTAACTCAGGATCGCCTGAGATGTTCCGTGAGTACGTCCCTATGAGTTTTATTTAGCACAAACTTCAAAGTCATTTTAAACGTTAAAATTGAGTTAAATCACTTAAGAAAATGTATATGTGAAGTGCTTTGTGCCTAGTAAGTGTCTAGCAAACGTTGGTGGTTGTTGTTTAGTTATTAGAGTAGTTTCTAGATATATGTCTGACTACTAACTGATATTCTAAAACTTCTATTCCTGATCCTATAGTTCAATAAAATAAGCCAATCATCGCTTATGGAAAACAAATAAATAACTAAAACTCAATAATTTCAAAATGTTTTCAGATATCAATACTTTTTTAAATGTAAGTTAATTGATACTGCAAAATTTTAGGTGCAAAATTTCCCCAGAATGATAGTAGCAGATTGGCACGGAGAAGGGGAGATCTTTTTCCAGTCTTTCCTATGATGTTTTTACTCTGAAAACAAGAATATTACCATTTGAAAATCTCTACCAAGTGGGTCTGAATCCAAATAACTTACAATCTGTTCCATTCATTAATCATGTAAGCTCTAAATATGTTCTTGAAAAAAGTATATTAATATTGACAGACATATTTGGCAAAGCAATCTCAGCTATATACAAAAGCCATTTTAAATAGTCTCTTTAATAAGGTAGGAGATGAAAAATACCAGCACACAAGAGCATGTGTTTAATTAGGAGGTATACTGTACTTAAGAATGTTCTAATGAATAATAAATGATGTTTTATTTCCTGTGTCTGAGACACAAAGCCAAATAATAAAGAATCAAAGCAACTCAAAGTATTAGGTAACAATCAGTAAATTTGGGCAAGATCCTTTTTCCCTCTCAAGTTTAATTGGCTCATTGTTCCCAGGAACTATAAACCATGGGGTTGGTGGCAGTGCAGAAGTTTACTTCCATAAAGGAAGATTAACATATTCTGGAACTTTACACTAATCCTTGTTTTGAGTTAACTCGAGCAGATTGGATTAGTAATTCTTACCTACCACCCACTAGAAGGGACCCCAGCTTCTTTTCTTTGACAACCAGTCGTATTGTACACCTTCTGTGCATTATCTTCCACTGAAAACATTCTCAGGAAAGAAATGACGTTAAGGGAAAAAGAGACTGTTTACATGAGGGGGCCAAGAACCAAGGCCTCTCACGGCCGAACCCGGTGGTTTCTCTATTATCAGCTCTGTGCACGTTTGGTTAATTCAGGCAGCAGTGGGGTATTCTGAGAAGTTCATTAAACGTTTCCTCGTCACTGAATTGGCTTTTCTCTGCTCTCCATCTGGGAGGGCTGCTGCACGAGGGCAGCAGGAAGGCCTGCCCCTCACGACCCTGCTCGAACTATTTCCATATCCTTTCTTTCCTTGTATTCCCTCAACCCTCAGATATGAACCCAAAAAAGTAGCTCAACAATTCTCTAGGGGAGCGATTATTCACCCTGCTCTTCTTACTACAATGGATTTATATACCTATTGAAGTGCAGTCTTTGCAGAAAGAATACCAACAAAATCAAGTTCTGCCAAACCCTACAGAAAGATGCCCCTGGCCTACAGGTTCAGATCTCATAGGCCTGTGTTTGCTACCACGTGCCTGAAGAATTTCCGTTTATGAATAAATACCTTAAAATCTCTTTTTTCCCAGTTTTATGGAGATATAATTGACACACACTGCTGCAAGTTTAAGGCGTGCGGCATAATGACTTGCCTTACACACACTGTGAAATGGTTACCACGATAGGTTTAGCTAACATCCGTCATCTCACATAGATACGAAAAGAGAAAAGGAGAAAAAGGTTTTTCTCTTTGTGATGAGAGCTGTTAGGATCTGCTCTCTCAACAACTTTCCCATTTACTATAGCTCAGTGTTAACTAGTCATCATGCTGGGCATCACATCCCCAGTACTAATTTATCCCATAACTGGAAGTTTGTACCTTTCAGCAACCTTCATCCATTTCTCTTTGTATTCCTTTTTTAAATTTTCTGAAAGTCTTAAACTGTGGGCCACTACTATGCATGGTCTACTTCCCTCCTATAAAGAACAGTGTCATAGAAATCCGCAGCTGTCCTCGTTTTCTTGGTCATTACAGAGCAGCCAGATGGCCCTTTTGTAATGATGGGACATAATTACTGTTTTTACTATTAAAAATTACTAGAAACAGATAAAGTAGTCCATTTTTCATTCTATAAGTGAAAGTCTGAATATTAACTATCGCTTTACTCCAAATAATCAAAATAATGTATTTGCGCAGAATTGCCAATAAGTTAATTTTAACGAATAATCTCTTGTTTAAGATTACTTGACCTCATTCCTGTAAGTGGACTCTAGCCAAATGAAAACAACTATTTACTAATCATTAAATGGGGAATACTTATCTATGATTTTGAGGAATTTGAAAGTAGCAAAAGGTGGGATAATTACCCAGCATCTACTCGGCACCAGGCACTAGACTAAGCAATTGATATACAATCCCGAGTGAACAGACGTTAGTGTCCCAGTTGCACAGATGCAGAGTCTGCAAAGTTTGATAATGTGCTCAGGGCCATACGGCAAGTGTGGGGTTTGAATCCAGATCCACTGGACTCCAATATTCATATTGTTTTCAGTAACAAGTGTCTTTGTGTTTCAGGGAAAATCATTTTCTTTTTTATTGAGGTTATGATAGTTTACAGCATTGTGAAATTTCAGTTGTACATTATTATTTGTCAGTCATCTTATAGGTGTGCCCCTTCACCCTTTGTGCCCACCCCCATCCCCCCTTTCCCCTGGTAACCACTAATCTGTTCTCTTGGTCCATGTGTTTTTTTGTCTTCCACACATGAGTGGAATCGTACAGAGTTTGTCTTTCTCTATCTGGATTTTTTTGCTTAACATAATACTCTCAAGGTCCATTCCATGTTGTTGTGAATGGGAGGATTTTATCCTTTTTTATGGCTGAGTAGTATTCCATTATACATACATATATCATATCTTCTTTATCCATTCATTAGTTGATGGGCACTTAAGTTGCTTCCACGTCTTGGCTATTGTGAACAATGCTGCAATGAACAGAGCGGTGCATAAGTCTCTTTGAATTGCTGATTTCATGTTCTTTGGATAAATACCCAGTAGTGGGATGGCTGGGTCATATGGTATTTCTATTTTTAATTTTTTGGGACATCTCCATACTGTTTTCCATGGTGGCTGCACCAGTTTGCGTTCCCACCAGCAGTGGATGAGGGTTCCTTTTTCTGCACAACCTCTCCAACATTTGTTATTTTTTGTCTTGGTTATTATAGCAATTCTAACGGGTATAAGGTGATATCTTAGTGTAATTTGGATTTGCATTTCCCTGATGATCAGTGACAATGAGCATCTTTTCATGTGCCTATTGGCCACCCGTATATCTTCCTTGGAGAAATGTCTGTTCATATCCCTTGCCCTTTTTTTCGGTTGGGTGGTTTGATTCTGTTGTTGTTGAGTCATGTGAGTTCTTTATATATTATGGAGATTAACCCTTTGTCCAATATATGACTTGCAAATATTTTTTCCCAGTTGGTGGATTGTCTTTTCTTTTCAGTCCTGTTTTCTCTTGCCTTGTAGAAGCTCTTTAGTCTGGTGAAGTCCCACTTGTTTATTCTTTCTATTGTTTCCCTTGTCCGAGAAGACATGGTGTCTGAAAAGATCCTTTTAAGATGAATGTCAAAGAGTGTACTGCCTATATTTTCTGCTAGAAGTCTTCTAGTTTCAGGTCTTACTTTGAAATCTTTGATCCATTTTGAGTTTTTTTGTGAACGGCATAAGAGAATGGTCTACTTTCACTCTTTTACATGTGGCTGTTCAGTTTTCCCAAAATCATTTGTTGAAGAGACTTTCTTTTATCCGTTGTGTGTTCTCAGCTCCTTTCAGGAAATATCATTTTGAGAGTTATATGTTAATAAGTTAAAAACACTAACAGTAAACGGATTAACTTGAATACACTTTTGCCATCCAGCAGATGTTAACTGGAGGAATGGGAGCAATGAGAGATGAGCTTTGAGCAAGAACAGCAGGCCTAGGTAGGACTCAGAAGTATTCTCAGCAGCCAGAGTTGCTTACGGTAGTGAATACCTAGAAACTGTAAAGAGATCTCCAAAGGTGGAGGTGAGGGCTTCAAGAAAGATCACCTGCTTCTAAATTGTGCTTCCTCCTCCCTCCCTACCCCCAAGCTTCCCAACACTGTCTGCTCAACACTGCCTGGAAACCAGCCAAGCCATGCCCCAGGGACATAGAGGAAAATCACAAAGCAGTCAGGGTCCAAGACCTAGACTCTCTCCCCGCAACTCTGCCTCTTCCTAGTGCCTCAATCCCATTTTCACGGGCTCCAAAATCTTGGCCCCATGACAGCCATGTCCATCCCTCCCTCTCTCCAGTCCCCTGGGGTCCTCTACCCACAATGGCTTAGCTCACCCCTTCAATTCTGGGGTCTCCCATTAGCCCCTGATAGCAAGTCTCCCATTTATCCCCCTGCCTGGCCTTCTCAAGCACACTCTCTGGTCCAGTCAGGTCACCTTCATGCTCTCTCCTCCTGTGTTGGAGGTCTCCTCCCCTACCACATTCCAGCTCAGGGAAACCCACCAAGAATCAGGTACCAGCAACCTTTAGCATGAATGCCAGTTGATTCTTCCTGTTGTCCCCACCCCAGCTATCTCTCAAATGGGTTGGGTCAAAACTTCCACCACTCTTGCTCCTTTTTACTTCACCTTTTCACCTCCTTAGGAAAGGAAAGTAAAGAAAAAAGGACAAAAGAAGAGAGAATATAAATTAATCTTGCTGGAATACAAAGTAACTCAGAGGCCCAGGGACTAAGGTGAGAACTCTGAGGAGAAGAGGAGAAGGGAGGGGAGGGGAGGAGAGAGAGGACAGAGGAAACTCCAGGGCCCAGGGCCCTCCCTGCCAGGGACAATGACAGGAATGGGTCAGCAGCTCTTCTCCTGTCCTCTTTCCCCCACTCCCGTCTGCCTTGCGTGCGTGACTCTGAGGCCCGGGGCATTCCTGATTCTGAGGTTCTGGTTTCTTTCCATGAAGAAAGGCACCTCCCAGGGAAGGGGACGAGAGGGAGGCAGCCCTGCTTTAAGCCAGTATTGTCTGAACACCTAGGCTCCCCGCTGTCCCTGCCGGTAACACGGGAGGGGTCAGGCACTCACCCCTCGCAGAAGGGAGACCCTCTCCCCCGACACACACCGCCATCTGGGTATAGGTGCCTGCAGAAGACTCAGAACAACTTCCTGCTTGCTTTCACTTCCCTTTGCGCGATGCAACCAAGTGTCAGTCACATGAACCTTTCACATCTATGTCCAGTGACCAGGCAGGACAGTTACGACTACACGTGTGTGTAAATCTGTCGGGTGGACTTATTAATATATTACTACTCTAAACTGCCTACCTGCCCAATCTTCTGATGTTCTGCTTATGAACCATGGGTGGCCACTCACCCCATGAAAAAATGAAAAAGCATGCCGTTTTCATGCATGCTCAGTACTATTGTCTCCTTGCTCGGTGAATCCTCAGAATTCACTGAGCACACTCATGCCTCAACTGCATTAGGAACATGAAGAAGAGCTCAATCTTGCCTCACAGGGCTCACAGTTTATAGACAATGGAAGTTTGGCTAATGAGGAAATTAAGTTGAATGACGAAGCGTTATCGAAGTTAGTGCTATTGATGGGCGTCCGTATACTTGTTGTTCCTGAGTAGTTATTACTAGGGTCCTGTTTTGGTCTCAAAAATATCCGAGTTTAGAGGATTAATTACATAGGTACCCTAACTGTTAGGTGAGTATACACACACATACACACATTACTATATCAAACTCCTGAAGTTCCCTTAAAGATATGCCTCCCAAGCAACTGTGGGTAGGGTGTGTAATATGTTTCTGTGAAAGGAAAGGAGGAGCTGGATTCTACTCCTCCCTCTGAAATCACGTGCAGTGACTGGAGTGGGAGAAAGACAGCAAGCCAGCACCTGTTAGTTACTTCCCGTGTGTTAGTCAGGGATGGCAAATCGGTTGCAGTGGTGTGTCCTCCCCAGCAAGTGGCAGTATCTGTGGGGCTTCCCGGGAGGGTTGTGAGTCTGGCCGTGCTCAGTTGCGCAGAGTATCACAACCGACCACAGTGTCGGCAGCACCTGCAGAGGACGGAGGTCCCCCAGCAGACACACTTGTAGTTTCTGAGTGTACTTTCCAGACTAAATTTCAAATTTTCAGCTTTGTTTAGTAAACTTTATATCATTTGTCTTGGTTCTTTCTTTTTCTGTTTTCCCAATATTTTTTTGGCCCATGTTCATGCAGACAATTACCTGACATTGCAGCCAGATTTAATTTTTCTTTTTACTGTCCTGTGAATGTTTAAACCTATAGAATATTCCTTGAATAGGCACTGAGTTGCCACATGCATTAGTCAAGACTTTTTGGGGTGCTAGTGAAAGGGAGCCAGGTTAAGCCAGCATAAGCCTCAAATGGTTTTGATCGGCTCACTAAAATGGGGAAGTGCAAGAGTAGCTTTAGGTATGGCTGAATCCATAAGCAAATGTTATTGAAACTTTCTCTGTCTCTCAGATTTACCTTCCACTATTTGTGGGCCTCATTAATTCTCATGTTTTGCGAATGTCCTTCCTCTAAGGGCCTGGGGAGGATGGCTGCCAGCAGTTCCCAAACACACACACACACACATCCATACACTGAATGGAGAAGGAGAGCTAGGAATGCCTAAGGACATGCCACATTTCATCCATTCTAAGACTCCTTCCGTCCTTTCTTCCTTCCTTCTCTCTCCTTTTTTCCTTTCTTCTTTTTAAAATTTTTTCAGCATTTTAACACCTCTGATATCAGAATGTATCTTAAACTTGATGTCACCAGGTGGCAGTTGAGACACAGTTGTCTTTACCTGGACATGTGCATTAAAATTCACAGAATGGAAGCCAGCCCAGTGGTGTAGTGGTTAAGTTCACGCACTCCACTTCAGCAACCCAGGGTTCACGGGTTCAGATCCTGAGCACAGATGTACACACGACTCATCAAGCCATGATGTGGAGGCATCCCACATATAAAATAGAGGAAGATTGGCACAGATGTTAGCTCAGCGACAATCTTCCTCAAGCAAAAAGAGGGAAATTGGCAACAGATGTTAGCTCAGAGCCAATCTTCCTCACCAAAAAAAAAATAATCATAATAAAATAAAAAATAAAACTCACAGAATGAATATCCGTGGCTTGGGAAAAAAATCCCAAGACAATAATAGAGCACTCTTTCGGAAACACTGCATCACTGATATTCTTGATGCCACAGAGAATACCGGGTGGAAAAACATGTATAGCAATAATTCAAGTCTAAAAATGAGTCAGGAGAATTGAATACTGCATATAAAGTTTTAGAAATACCATTAGTTTTGCTTATGTCTTCTTTTTATTTGTACACAAGAGTAAGATGTTCTAGAAATCAGTGTCTAAATAAGTCTAAAAGAGTTCTTTCAGTAAGTATAAAATAAAATTTTCTAATACCGCAACTTACAATCAAGGGCACCTTCATGCGAATAAAATAGGTGATATCTCAAAGTCCACATGCATTTTCTGTTCACGAGAACAGGATTATAGGCCAAGCCTGAGCTGATGGAAGGATTGTTCTGTGGCATTACAATACTATTTCTGACCTTGCATGGGATGGTAGAGTGGGAAGAGCCCTGGCCTATTGGAGAGGAGCTGGAGGTTCTGACTCAAGGCTCACTCTTTCCAGCAACCTTAAGGACTCGCCTCACCTCTCTGGGCCTCAGTTTCCTCATCTGTAAGAGAGATTGCAGAATCACCAAGATCTCTTCTGGTTATAAAACGCTTAAAGCCAGCAACGGCATATGCTGTATGAATCTTGTGTTCTAATCGTAGAACTACATTATTTTAGAATTTGTCAAGCATGACAACTGTCATGAAAATTTAATAGTTCATATTACCTGTAAGATGTTAAAAAAGAAGAGTGTGCTCGAGCAGCAACACTCACAGTTTTTCTTAAATCCATCAAAATAGTGTAAAATATCACGTTAAAAATCTTTAAAAAATTTTCTTTTGGGACCAGCCCTGTGGCCAAGTGGTTGAGTTTGAGAGCTCAGCTTCAGTGGCCCGGGGTTCGCCAGTTTGGATCCTGGGCATGGACCTACACACCACTCATCCAGCCATACTGAGGTGGCATCCCACACAGAAGAACTAGAATGACCTACAGCTGGAATATAAACTATGTACTGGGGCTTTGGAGAATTAAAAAAAAGAGGAGGATTGGCAATAGATGTTAGCTCAGGGCCAATCTTCCTCAAAAAAAAAAAAATTTCTTTTAACCTGCCCACGCTAAACACCCCAAGATATCAAGCATAAGTGCTAATGAGTTTAGCATTATTAGGCGACATCAGGAAACGCTAATTCCTGACTCTAAGTTATTTGTTTTGCAGGTTGAATGTCTGTGTGAAAAAGGTGTCAGCCAATTTCTTAATTTCTTCCCAAAGAAGCAAGAGAAGGAAGTGGTCACCAGGTAAGCAGGCCAGAGAATCAGAAAAAACAACATGGTGTTTAGAATACATGAAAACAGAGCCTGAAGTTTCTATTAGAGCACAAGGCAGACTTGATATTCTGTTTCCAGAAAAGTCTACCAACCCAAGAAAAGAAGATAACATGTGATAGACCGTGGTACCCTAATGACAATGACAGCAGTTCTAATGAGGCTGATGTCAACTTCTACATGGAACATCAAGGCTGCTGTTCTTTACTTTGTCCTAATCGTCGTCTTACTCATTTCTTTTCAGCACATCTGCATAGAAACCCCAGGATGCTGGTGCCTCCGATTTCTCCAAAACATGTAAATAGTAAGAAGCAGGGAAAGGAAGAAAAAAATTCACTACGCTTTAGAAGTCTCATATTTGCTGAATGTACAGCAGAGTCTCTTTGGCAGTTTCTTTTTTGGTGAGGAAATGGAGGCAATTAAAGAGCGAGCTATCCAGGGTCACAAAAGGAATCAGTGCCCAGGATTAGAGTAAATCTGATTCCTGAGCCATTGATTAAATGCAAAATTGAGCTCTTGTTTCAACAATGACTGCATCGGGACTTTCACTAAAGCAAGATAATTTTGGGAGAGACAAAAGGAAAATTTTCCTAATATGAATTTGTAAGGTAGTAGCATATGCCAAGGAAGGAGAGTAGGCAGCCTCTGCCCTTTCAAAAAGGAAGGTGCCAGAAAATTCCCGCCTTGCGCCTTTTTAGACCTGGAAATGTTTTATTCCCATCTCTCTCTCAGGCTGCTTCATTCCAGTTTCCTTCAAGAACTCACACTTCTTTTTATTGCTCTGTCGTTCTCCTGTGTCTCAAACTACTTTATCAGTAGTATTTTTAAATGCTGTCCCCCAAACTGAATGTCACACTCAAGAGTAGCCTGACCCATAGAGGGTAGAATGGGCCAGTTAACTAAGTCCTTTTTTGTATGCACTAAAGTATTCATGCAACCTGTGGTCCCTGTGGCCTTTTAATTTTTTGTAAACTTTTGCCTTGTTTTCATGTCACTCGGAATACCTGAAGCACTCATGTGCTATTATATCACAATTTCCCCATCCCATACTTGATTTTTGGACCCAAGTGCAGGATTTTACACTTTTTTTTCTCATTGCATTGCTTTTTGTTAGATTTCGCTCATGGAGATATTTTTAGATTCTAATTCTGCCATCTAGCAAATAGCTTTTCCAACCAGCTCCAGGCCATTTGCAAATGTGATTAGCATACCCACTACATCTTCATCCAAGTTATTGATAAGAGCGGTGAGAGCAGAGAAGAGAGCCTGGCAACACCGGAGTCTAAACCTCCCTCTAGGGTGACATTCACAAATTAGCCCTTGTTTCAGTCAGGGTCCAATCAGGAAAACTGCAACCACCCTGAGTATATAAGACAGAGAGAATTTAATATAGGAGAGTTGTTTCACAGACAATGAAAGATCTGAGAAGTCAACCAGGGACCAATTTGTCAACAGCAGGGAGCCACTGTCAATTATAGGCTGGGGTACCCTAGGGGGTGCGGTCAGTAGAACTTATGTAGCAGTGAAAAGTGGAGCTAGGGGGAGATGCAGCCACTGCCAGAGCTGCCACCCAAGGCACAGAGTGAAGGGAGGAATGCACCACTTCTCCCTTCTTGCCGTCGGCCTAACCTAGCTGGAAGCCAGCTGACGCAGGAGCTGGGAAAGACAGCCGGCTTAGGTCAGCCTTTGTGATATAGAGCAGAGGAGCATTCTTGAATTCAAGACCATTTTTCCATCTTGCTCACAACAAAGTAAGAAAAGAATTTGTCAGGTATCCTGGTGAAGTCCAGACTCATAATCCTGACCCCATTTGATTTATCCTAATAGACTGATAGTCCCATTAAACGAAGAAATGACTACTCTGCCATAACATTCTTAGTGATGCTTAGCAATGCTTAGTTCTTTGCTTTGTCATCTAAGTTCTCACAAATCATTGGTCATATGTGTGGATTGGCAACTACAGCCTACAGGCCAAATCCTGCCCATGGTCTGTTATTGTAAATAAAGTTTTATTGAACACAGTCATATTCATTCATTTATGTGTTGTCTGTGGCTGCTTTCATGCAATAAAGACAGAGTTGAGTTGTTGTGACAAAGACCAGATGGCCTCCAAAGGCTAAAATATCTACTATCTGATTCTTTAAAAGCCAATCCCTGGTCCATAATTTGCAGAATTCAACTATTTCGATCCTCTAAATATCAGATATTTCCCACCTCTAGCCCGTTTACTCCTCTTCCATTTTCTATTTTATTTCTCAGATAGTCAATATTGGTTGATCAATCTCATTTGCTCTTTCTCTCATGGGGACCTTAAAATGTCCCCACAATAGCCTGTAAAACCCTATGCAAACGGGCCCCTCTCTTACCTCTCTAACCTCAGCTACCACCCCTCTGCCCTTGTTCACTCCTGTTAAATTTCTCTTGTTTGGGTTGGTCCACTGAGACATTTTTACATTCCGATTCTCCTTCTTGCTAACTCCTAGGACACACTGGGCACCCCCACTGCAGGGCCTGCATTTTTGTTCCTTCTGCCCAGGCAGTTCTTGCCCCAGATGTCTCCATGGTTGCTTCCCATACTCCTTTGCCAAAGATTCGCTTCTCGGTGAGCCTTTCCTGACCTCCCTCTTCAAAACCGCGATGAGCATCTCTCTCCCTGTAGCGTGCCCTCCCCCCTTCTCCAAATTACTCTTCTCCATAGCACTTGTCACCTTCTGACATAATTATTTGCTTATTGTCTGTACCTCTCCCAACTCCCACTAGAAAGTAAACTTCAAGAGGGCTGGATTCTTGTCTGTTTTGTTCACTGGTGTATCTCCAGCACCTAGCACAGTGCCAGGCAAATAACAGGGGTGCAATAAATAGTTTTTGAATAAGTGAATGAAGGTCAAGACACTAAGTAACTCATTTAGAGCAACTGGCTACTCTCTCATCATCTCTTCAGCCATCTCATGTTCTCTTCAGCGTCATCTTCTGCCAGCAGAGAGAGCAGGTAAAGAATCATCCCTGAAGCCGGAGCAGCAAAGAGAGATCTTCAATATGGCGAGAAGATCACCATTTTGAAAAAAGGTTGACCATGAAGGATCTATTAGAGTTTGCATACAAGTTAATCACAAACGGGTTTGTAGTCAACATTTTAAAACCTAAGATTAAAGAACCTTGAAAGAACCATGTCTAGGCAGCAGCTCTGGTTTTTAATTGTTGTTCCAAGGACTTGTCCCTTCCCTTCACGCACCCATGACTCTCTTTTAATAAAGTTGCTATGACTTAACCCTACCGGGGGGTAGCTACCACATCCTAAGAGCTCTGAGAATTTTGTTGTGACTCATTGAGCTACAGGAAGCCCTTCCAGCACCTAAGACGGAAACAGCATTTGTCTGCACCTTGTCCTTTCCCGTTTCTCAATCCTTGAAGAGACCGTCAGGGGATAAACCTGTAAAACCCTGAACTCTTCACACACGAAGAGTCTTGTTGTGGGTCTGATGAAAGGTGGCTGGTCTAAAGTTTGATTGGGCAAACTTTTTATTTCACCGTCAGCCAATAATTATTGGCTTTAAGGCTGTTTTTATTGATCAAGTTGACTTTTTAAGATTTTGAAATATATGTAACTATACCGTACTGCATTTTTTTCAATGTGAAGTTCTCTACTGAATATTTTAAATACAAGCCTTTGGCACAATTGAAATTTTTGCAGTTCTTAAAGTTAGCATTATTCCCCCCAAATAAACTCTATTTTCAGAATATCATTTCCTTATTCAAATACTTCTCTTTCCTCACTGTTGTTAAGTATGTGGCTCTTTCTCATTTTTGGATTTAAAAATTGTCTCTCTTTTTGTTTTACCTTATGGAAACAGTTTACAGGTGCTCCGATCATTAAAGCAGTGGTTATGATCTACACGATAAATTCGCTGTTATTTTAAGATTCAACATGCAGCGCTTCTGCCTCGGAGCCTTTGTTCTGGGTCTGGGAGCTCACACGTGAACTATGAACTCATCTAAGCTCTTTCCAACCATTCCTTAGGTTCTAACTACGTGCTTACGATTTATTTCTAAATATTTTATAGTTAATAAAAATATGATTAGAAGAAAGATTTAATTGCACCTCCAGCACTAACCTAAGACTGTTTCAAACAACCTCCATTTTATTCCTTCACAGCAGCCTTTCGTTCCGGTTTTTCCACTTGTTTGCTAAGCACTTTTCAATGGAAGTCTCAATTAGAAGAAAAAAAGGGAGCGGGGACAATCATGGAATTCAAAAATTAATTTGGAGATCAGGCAACTGACTTAGGCTCATGCCAGCAACTTAAGGCTTTCAGCCTTGGCCACATGATCCGCAGGAACTGAGCAACAACTGTCTGGCTGCTCTAATCCTCCTTAATTCGAGAGCAAAGAAACTCACATGTGTTTCTAAGAACATTTCAGAGTACAAGAAGTCCATTTCTGGGGGACACCATCTAATGCCCTCGTTTCGCTGATCTCATGTATTCTAAATTAATTTTGAAACCTCACATAAGCAGACGGTGGGGGGCTGGGAGGTGGAATAGCTAACAGCAAGGCAGCTGCCCCGTGTTGTTAAAACAACTACTGAAGGAGGCTTCGAAGACTTCCTTCATACCATGACGTGAGTTTCCTTGATGTTGTGATCAAGCTGGGCCCCGCCCCAAAGAAAACAGAATTGGGCCGCTCACCCTGACTTCTCTCCGAGAAGCTGGTGAAGTGCGTGCTGGGAGAGCGCCACCCGGCGGCTGCTTCTGCCCCTTAGTTTGGAGCCCTCTAGGTTCACAGGTCTTTAGAACTTAATTAACATCCATGGACAGTTTTCCAGGAAGCAGTTTAGGCCCTTATGGTAAAGGCGTTCTGCTTGGGGGTTTTATTCCTCCCTGGACTTGTTTTACTTGAGAGGGAAAAAGCTTAAAGACTAAAAACCTGGTGGGTCTCCTATGCATTTTAAGTCTGATGAGTTGATAGGCAACTGAGTTCTTGAAACTTCTTATCAGAGGTTCACTCATCAACAGGGAAACTCAGGAAACCAGGCAGGGCTGGACTTCTTTGGGCAACATTGCGAAGTAGGTGTTTGTTTCTGATTTCTCTGTTTCTGATTTCTCTTACTTCTTCCCCCGTGGTTCCCATCTCCAGCCCTTCAAAGCAAAACCCTCCCCGATGCAAAAATCCTTCCTTGCTGTTGCCCACACACAGCCAAAGTGACTCTCAAGAAAGAGTCCGATCAAATCCTTCAAAGCAAAGAATAGTAAGAGCTTGGATTTCCTGATCTCTTACTTTCTGCCAGGCACTGATCTAAGCATTTTACATGCATTGTCATTGAACTGTCACAGCAACCCTATAAAACAGGCATTATTCTTATCCCCATTTTACAGATTAGGCTAGGAATTTGCCAAAATTCACCCAGGGATTCCAGCCTAGGAAATCTCATCACAAGGCCTGGTCTCTTAATCACACCACTCTGCTGTCATGAGGTCTCAGCATATCGGGACAAGGTCAACTAACCCTTAGGGCACTGCTTCTCCCCATGGGCTGCATTTGGCCAGGGGACATAGCCTTAAGCAAAAGAGTGTGGCAGTAATTCTGTCTATTTCTCATCAGTGGAGGCTTCCCAAGGCCCCTGAAACCCAATCCCAGAAACAGCTGCCTATTCTGGCCTTGCCATTGGCCTCCATGTGCACTGATGAGCCAAGTGGAGATGGAGTTAAATAATATTCACAAACCTATAACATGAAGTTGGTAAGAAGAGTAAAGATACTCAGGGAATCACAACCCTTTGGGTTATCGTGAATCTTCAAAGTCATCTGATCCAACTTTCCATCCAAACCAGGAACCCCTTTTCTGAATCCTTGAAAGATGATCTTTAAGCCTCTTACGCCCAAAGCCAGAGAGTTCCCTGTACACTCTGCTGAGTGATCTTCAATAATTGTGAAAAGGTTCTTACTCATATTGAGTGTAAGCCTGCCTCCCCGTGAGTCCAATTTGCCTCTGGGGAAGTACAGAAGTGATGCCTTCTCTCTCCTCGGACCTTTCCAAATGAAATGATATTCCCACAGGCTCTGTTGTGGACCAGAGGGGACACATATGGGCCCAGGATTTGAGACCAGACCCCCCCTCACAGCAGCTCTGAGGATGAAACAGCTAAGTTCTACCATTTCTACCATTTTCCACAGCGGTGACATAGCTGGGCACCCAACTCTGGGAGCCTTCAATTTCCCCAAACCACATCCAATCTGCCCTTCATCCCCCAATCCACACTCTAAATTTCCCTGGCCTTGACAGCATATCCCCCTGACCTCATGCCACCCAGCCCTGGCTTCTAACAATGACTCAGAAAACAAAGAAAAGTGGGGTGTACGCCTTTAGTGCATGGGCTGTGTGCTTCGTTTTAATGGCGTCCTGATTTCACAGACCCAAACTACTTGAGGTTTTGAATGTGTGATTTTTTTCAGGACTCATGGCTGCATTTCTGAAAATAATAGCCATTGTGATCAAAACAAGCAGCAAATCAATAAGTAACTCTCTTTAAGATTTGAATAAAGAAAAGGAACAATGAGATATCGGCCTGAAAAAGCAAGTCTAGTTTGCTTCAGGTTTGATGGGCTGATTTCTGGAAGCTAAGCATCTTTACAAAAGGAGAAAGGTCTGTGTTCTTTCTGCAACTGTCGTCATGAAAGCCTGAGAGAACAACAAGAGAGACTCACCTCCTGGCCTCCAGACCCAGACTCAGAGTCCCCTAGCCCAGGAGGCAGGTCCGCGCTGGGCCAGGCATTCAACCTTGATGTACAAACTCAGCTGATGAGGAAGTGCCACCAAAGTGACTAAAACATGGTAGGAGAAGAGACAGAAAGGTCTGAAATCTCTCCAGTGTTGATGACAACCAAGCTCCGGGCTGTTCCCTGGAATACCAAGGAATTCCTGTTTCCTGTTTCATCCCAAGGAAACAGCAGCAAAAAGTTCCAACATCTTGTGAATATGTTTTGGGCATGCTGAAATCGGAAGGTTTCATACAAGTTTTATTATTATTATTATTATTAAAAATTTTGAATCTTCTTAATATTTCGTTCATTTCTTTATGATTGGAAGCAGAAGTAATCAGAGCATAGACTCTCAATTATTCAGATTGAGGATCATAGTGCATTGGAAAAAGCGAAGACTAGGAGTCAGAAGCCAGTTTTCTAGGCTCAACTTTAAAACAGTGAGCTGTGACCTTGAGCTGTCACTTAAACCTGTGAACGCCTGCGAGTGGAGGACTACAGGGCCTCTTAAATTTCTTCCAGTTTAATGTTTCTGTGCCACGTAACAGCTCACACCAAAAGATATGTCTCTCTCTATCTATTCATATATCATATTTATATTTGTCTGTTCATATATCCATATCCATATCTGTCTCTCCACAAAGTGGTCCAATGCAGTCCCATTTCACTGTGTTTCCAAGTTCAGCCCTTAAGGGCTTTAAGAATAAGGTAGCGAAGTTGGAGAGAAGGCAGAAGTGTATGGTAACTGAATGGTAGATCTTAAAACAACTGAAGAGGCAGGAAAAAGGAATTAAATGGTGGCGTTGAGAAAAACTTAAGTAGGGGAGGGGCTACATTTAATTAGGCAGTGCCCAGCACAGTACTGGTTGTCCGATAGGTGCCCGATTAACATTCCTGAATGAGTGAGACACTTATAAAGGCAGCCTGTCAGGTAATGGCTAGAACATACTCCAGTGTAGGCTTAAGTTGTGAGGGCGGCACTAACAGAGTTCAAATCCTATCCAACAACTCTCTAAATACACGGTCAGACGTCTACAAGGGACATTTTTATATTCATACTGTGGGGTCTGGAAGTGTTCTGACCTGACTTATTTAAATCAGAAAAGCTGGGAAAAGCAAGAGTGCAGACAGATAATTCCAAAACCAGTTCCAGGTCTGCTTTCTAGAGAGCTCCTGCACAGGGTAGCGTGGCCAGAATGAAAGGTGGTGCAGCTGCAGAGGTGAGCTCTGGAAGAGGCAGCCATCGCTCGTGCTCATTTCCTAGCCCACATTCCCTGGTGACGGAGGGCAAGCGCTCTGTAGATGTCACCAGCAGGACCCAACCTGGGCACAACAAAACAGTCAAAGTTTGCTTTCTGCAGCCTACTGTCCTCTTTCTGCCATTTCCCCTGAATTAGACTTGTTGCTGGCAACTCTTTGATTCAGAATTCTGGCAGCAGGAGCTCTGGGAGGAATTCTTTAGAGCTATTTTAAAAGAAGGTCATTAGGACAACAATACATTCAACTACTCATGCTTGACCAAATATATCATGCTGTTGGATGCGTAGTTATCCCTCCACGTACCCACAGTGGTCAAAATATATTGAGAACCAGTGGTTTGGCTTCCAATTCTCTATGCCTCTGATACTGTAAAATGGGAGGACTTCCATAGCCCTTTTGGCACGAAATGTGATTAATTCCATTTGTGGATAGAGACACCAAATCTGCTCCAAAATTTGGTTCAATTATCACCTGGGTTACCAGTTGCTTGCCTGTATGCTTCTCCATTTGAACAGTATTTTTCTACCCTGTAACCAAGCTTCTGAAGCCAGTTACTGGCCATTGTGCAAGGCAACTGCAGGACAGCAAAGAGTTAAGGTGCTATTATCCAAATGCATTCCAACGACTCAAGAGCATCATCTCCTCCTGATTACTGAGAAGCAAAGGCAAAATTTCCCCAATTATTTGAATCTCCCAAATAAAAGAGCAAGATTGAGGAGGAGGACCAGACTGGAAAACAAAAGAGAGGAGGAACCTCCAGGGGGAGGTGGCAGATGGTCCACCAGGTGGACCTTGACAGTCCACAGAACTGGCCAAACCGACTGGTGGACCAGGCAATTTTTAGCAACGATTGCAGTGTGAGCCAGAGTGCACCAGCCATATGGCACCTTGCCAATCATCTCTCCTAGTGACATTCCAACTAGATAAGCAATACGTTCATTGCTGCAAGGGGGTTGAGGGGCACCAGGGAAGAAGTTAAGGAGAACAGGCAAGAAAGCAGGTTGGAATAGAACACGCTCCCAACCCACATCTAACAGGTTCCAACAAGTCTGAACAGGTAGCTAGTAAGGTGGCTTAACCTTTGGTCTCTGCGCACCCGGGAACATTGCCCTCTTAGAAAGATCTGATTTACTCAAAGAAGTAATTAAATCTGGTGGCATAGCGCTAATCAGGATAGCATTCATCAGCACTCAGAGCTGGAAAATTCTTTCTCTCCCCTTTGTAAATGCCCAAACCCTGGGCACCTTATTATTCAAGTTTTTAATTAAAAAGGAGCAGGAACAGTTCAATAACCTGGAGCAATCCATCATGTTCACAGCCTAATAAAAGAATGCGGGGTCGCGAAGACACTCTGTCCGCTACCGGGTGCTCTCAGGCTCCACGGTGAGAAAGCAAGGAGTTGCTTAGTTCTTTACCTCTCTGCCGACTTAATTGTCATATTGCATAGTTGCTGCTAAACTGCACGAAAGGTATTTCTAATCTCCTGACGGTGACTGGAAGGGGTTGAAGGACACAAATTAAGTCTCCGAGCGGGACAGCTGAGTAAGAATGGAAGGTCAGTCAGTTGACTCTTCCCACAATTCCCTGAACAAGGCAATTATTCATGAAGGAAATTTCAAATTATTTTCATTAGACTTGTGTTTTACCAATCTAACCAAAGTGATTAATTAGGGATTAAAATATTTACTCTGCACATGCTGCCTTGGCTCAGCGCTAGCATATTTAAGCATTGTGCTAAAAGGGTCAGCTGTTCCCAGCATTGTTTGGAATTCATTTCCTATTTTCTGTGTAAAAGGGCACTGACATGCATGTCTCTACCATACTTGGGTCTCTCCAGGCACTAAACTGGAGAAGGAGAAAGAGGCTCCAGAGTTCCTACCCTTTACCCCCAAATTTCTTCCTTGTTAGAACAACTTTGTGTCAATGGCCATAGTTTTGCCATATCCACTTCTTCGTAACAAGGTATTCAGAATGCCTGGGGGCCAACACAACTCCCTAGTCAATGACACACAATAGAGCAGTGACAATTGTGCAGTGAGATACACCATGGCACATTCGTGTGAAGGAGACGACAAGAATATGAGGATTTTCCGAGATTTTAGAGAAGTTTTCAGCACTATATAATGCACAGAGCAAGTTATAGTAACTGTTTCCTGTGTTTTGAGATAGTGACAGCAGAAGTGGTTATTCAAGTAGGATGCCCAGGCCTCACTTGTTCCAGGGGTAGCCAGCAAAGCTGGAGCATTTATATGAGTTTGAATTTACAGATGCCTCGATAAAACTACAGATGGGACACCAATGCTGGTGATATGCCTTGTTTATTTATAAGGTTTTAACCTTTTAAAAGATTGCTAAGGCATCACACGGGAAGGAGATAGTGGGAGAACTGCTCCCTTGTATTGCAACTGGATGCCTCCACCGAGGGGAGGAGACCAGGACACTGCCGCTGAAGGTTTGCAAAGTGCAGTTAAAGAGATGCGGCTGAGGCTTAGGCATTTTTCCCTTTTGCTTCCTGCCAACAGTGTTAATCACATTCCTTCAACTGTTCTCATCAAGCCTTCAGAGATACAGAAAATAATTTTATATATATATATATATGTACATGATATGGGAATAAACCAATTAATCGATCTAGAAGCGGAGACAGTGAATACAAGATGGTAAATATGGAGGGGTAAATAAAACCATGACCCTTGTAGGGTACAAGTGAAGAGGGGAATAGTAAGTCCAAGGCTTTGTCTACAGGGGTGGGCAGAGCTCAGAAGGGTGAGATGGGGGAAGCGGTGCCATTAGAAGAGGAGGGAGCCATGTATGAGAAAAACCACCAGAGCGGGGTGCCCTGATGCCAAGACTGGAAAGCATCCAGTAGAGAGAGATGAGTCCATAGTACCCCAAGCAGGAGAGAGGTCCTGGATTGGTCAGAAGGAGGTATTTATTGACAGAGAGAGCAGTAGTTTTGGTGGAGTGTTGAGGCTATGAGCCAGGTTGGCTGGAGCCTACGGAGACAGCTGGCGTGAAGACATGGCTATGGCAGCAGGCACAGCAGCACAGCCCTGGAGTTTATCTAGGAATCATAACAGCAACAATGAAAATAACTTATGGAGTGCGTTCTATGTGCCAGGTACTACATAGGCAATATCTCACTTTCTTTAATCCTCACAACAAATCTTTGATCATTTTATGCACAGCTATTAAGAGCTAGAAACAGGATTCAAACCCTGGACTGTCAGGGAGCAAACCTGATGCTCTCAGTGAGCACAAGATACAGTCTTAATAGAAGAGAAATGGGACGAGGACTAACGGAGCTGATGGGAGCACAGCTGGGGAGCATTAGTGGTGGTTATGATGCCTTAAGGGATAAGACATGGAGAAGTTGAGGGCCACCTCTCACCTCACGGCAATGATGTGGTTTAGAAGACTCTAGGGAACATGCTGGAGCTGGAAACCAGCAGATCTGGATTCCAATTTTGACTTAGGTCCCCCAAATCTCATGACTTTAGGAAAGCCACTCAACCTTTGTGCCTTAGATTGGAAGGTATCCATTAAACAAAAATAATACTGCTTACCTTATCCACTTTATGAGGTTATTGTAAGGATAAAATATAGTAAACTAGTTAATTAAAATGGCTTACAACTATTTGGCAAATGCTCTAGGCCAGCACTCTGCTAAACACTTCACATGCATTCTTTCATCTATCTCTCATGCTAGCCCTGTGCATAGGGACTATTATTCCCATGAGATAAAAGAGAAAAAAGAAGCATTTGATAAAGTTCAGAGAACCACAAGCACATAAGGTTTTATGATTATAATTTCATCGGAAGTGGTATTATCTAGCTTAAAGAGGAGATGGTAAAAAAAAATCTCCAAACCTTCTAGAAAGGAAAAAGGATGGAGCCTGAGGTAAGGCATGCGTAGATATGTAATTAGGAATCATGTCCTATAACTGGGGGCTCAGCTACAAGGGACATTTTATAGAGAAGCAGTGTTGGTTACCTGAAATTCTGAATAACTGAATTTGGGATAATCTGGGTTCTATTTCTGAGAGAAAACGTATCAGATATAAAACAAATTGATCTTGGCCAGCAGCTTTGAAACATTATCTGCCCCAGAAGTTGGCCATGTTTCAGGGTATTTGAAGTCTCAAGGGAAGTTATACTTTCCTTTACCTTATATCTAACTTTTATGGGCATTGCAACCTCACCAAGATGAAAAAGATGCATAACAGGATTTGCATTCCTTCTCAGAATATGACTGCTGCAAGCAAACAGTTCAGAACTTACTTGTTGGCAATATTATTAGAAGTCGCAATCATTTTCTCACAGGGCAAAATGCCCCGAGGGGAAAGAAGTCACCTGCCACTTTCTAATGTTATTTAATCTTTTTAGTCTGTCTGAGCTGTAAACTGTCAGTCACATTTAGTGTTTAGTCACCTTGAATGCTGTTTAATCAGTCGAACGCTTTGTATATCTGTGAATACCTGATGACACAGGAACTAAGTCTTCACAATAATTACCCCACTGCATCATTTGACATCGTTACTCCCAGGCAAGGCCAAAACCATTTTTAATCTCTCCTGGTTTTTCACTAAGAAATATTTCATTATTGCTACATAAATGCAATTGTTATTTCACATTGAAAAAATGGGTAACTGAAATCTGCACATTGGGCTGTTTATAATTTCTGAACGGCCCTGTCTGTCATTAAATGCTGCTGATGACGGGATCATTTGATCGCATGAACTGATTGCCAAGTGTGTGCAGCAAGAAACAGGAGCAGCTCTGGTTCAGCGTTTGATAAGGGATTCATGTTATGGGCAGTGAGGTTCATGCTAACATATTCAGCTCACTAAGGTCATTGAAAGATGACATTTTTTTAACATAAAGAAAAAGGATTGTAGGCTGCGCCCCAATATATCCGTTGTGTTTGTCTTTGTGACTATGGATGTTCCTTCCTTTCTCACCTTTTTCCTTTCTCTTTCACTCTTTTTTCCTTTATCCTTCTCCAAATTATGTGTACTGAGTATATATTATTTTTACAAAGAGAAATATAAATATATTTTAAAATGTGTCAAACTTATAACCATTTGGTAATATTACATAAAATGAAGACATACTTGGTGTAACACGCTGTTATTTTAAGTCTAACATGAGCCCGAGCTTCCACGGGCTCTTGGAATGCTGGTCATAGGACCCCAATCTCCTACTAATGGCTCTGTCAATGTGGTTATTGGGATGGATTTAATTCCGAGGGCCGTGAAAATGCTGGTTGGTAATGGTGCCTCGTATTCTCTGTTGGAGTGGAAGCCATCACTGTCTCCTTTTCCTTCCTTCCTTTCTTTCTTTCTTTCTTTCACATGTGGTCTGTTTTTTAAGAAGCACTTTAAAACTTGGATTTTCCTTCTGGTTTAAAAGGAGTGAAGAAAACTCATTCACTCATTCATTCATTCATTCCGCAAATATTTCTTGAGCCCTACTATGTGTACCAAACCTGTTCTAGGTGCTGAAATACAGCAGAGAACAAAACAAACAAAAACCCCTACCTGCATTGAGCTAAATCCTGGGGAGGGAAGATCAAGACAATTTAATTAGATAAATGGTCTGCATGATGGTGATAGCCGCTGTGGAGAAAGCCTGAAAAGGGAATGAGAGAAGTGAGTGTGTACTGAGGGGTTGCGATTTGAATGGGTAGTCATGGAAACCTCACTGACAAGGTGCTATTTGAGTCAAGGACGTGACAGGTGGAGGCCCTGGGACCATCCAGGAGAAGAAACATGAAGAAAAGAGGCTCTGAGGTAGGAACGCGCAAGGAGGAGCAAGGAGGAGTGTTGAGATGGAGAGCTGCAGGAAATGAGGTCAGAGAGGCAACAGCTGCTCCTGCAGGATCTTGTAAGGACTCCTGTGTTTCCACAGCGTGCGATGCAAAGCTCTAAAGGTTTTGAGCAGAAGAATGACATGATCTGACTTTCATGCTAACTGAGACATTTTGGTGACCAAGTCAAGGACAGATGGAAGGGTAAGGACAGAAGCAGGGAGGCCAGTAAGAGGTTCTCATGGTATTCTAGGTGCAGCCTTTAAACCAGCGTGATCTCTGTGGAGATGGTGAGAAGGGGACAGATGCCAGATATATTTTGGAGGCAGAGCCAACAGCATTTATTGACTGATCAGATATGAGGCTCAAGAATGATTTTTTGTCTGAGCAACCAAAAGGACGAAGCTGACAAAAATATAGATGATATCTGAAGTCATGAGACAAGGGAAAGAGATCAAAGGACTGAGCCCTGGGCGCTCACTGTTGAGGGGGTGGGGAGTCAAGGAGTGGATTAGTCAAGTAATACCACCTGCTGTAACAAACAAAAGCAGAAATGAATAATGGTTCAAACTCAATAGAAGTATATTCCTCACTCACATAAAGTCTAAAATGGGTGTTCCAATTGGTGGTGACTCTTCTTCCATTTGGGGCTCCTCCATCTTCAACACATGGTTTCCAAGGTCATCATGAACATCCGCATCCTGTGAGGAGAAAGGAAAGGAAAATGGAGAACGGTGCATAGGAAGATTTTAGGAATCATGCCTAGCAGTGCTACCTGTGGCTCCTCCAAACTGCGAGAGAGATTCAGAAACGCAGTCTGACTAAGTGTTTGTGAAAAATAGAAAGCAGGTTTGGTAAGCAGCTGTCCAGGCTCTGTCACAAGGAGGAACCAGCAAAGGAGACAGAGAGACTAGCTAATGAAGTATTAGAAGAGCCAGAAGAGCATGCTATCCAGAAAGCCAAGTGAAGAAAAGATTTCAAGGAGCAGGGAATGGTCAGTTGTGTCCAACACTGATAAAAGATCAAGTAAGATGAAGGCTGAGAATTGATCATTGTATCATTTTACTATTAATGTCATCAGTGACTTTGACAAGGGCAGAGTTGGCAGAGTGATGGGGCAATGACTTGTTGGAATGAGTTCGAGAGATAAAGAAAGAAAGGAAATTATACAGAGTGGGCACAGATAACTCTTTCTGGAACCTGCTGAATATAGATCAACACAGAGGCTCGTCAGCTACCTTCCCTGTCATTGTTGTGGCAGGAAACAGACTTTACCCTAGGTGGTTCAAATGAAGAAACTTTTAAAAAAAAGTATTACTTAAGGAGGTGCAGGCTGGGTTGAGGAAATAAACAACAGATAGTGGGGTACCCAGCCACTAGCGATAGTGGGAAGCTGGTACCACCTCTAAAATGAAAGGACAAGAAGAAGAAATCAGGTTACTAGAAAACAATGAGAGATGAAAGAGCAGGGAGGAGTCACTCCGTGGGAGCCGTGTCAGAGAGAACCAGCTGCACCTGAGATAGCCCATGGCAGGAAGGAGGGAGCCTGCGGGAACTACACCAAACGTTTATGCTATCCTCTGATCTTCCAAGATTGGCCGAATATAATTATAAGTCCACCAGCAAGGGAGCTCAGAAGATGTGATCCATCTTCCCATGGCACAAAGCAAGGCTGAGAAGAGTGGAGGATGGATCAGCAGGTGGGGAGGGGAAGGACAGAAAATAACAAGTTCAGAGGGGTTGCTTGATGTGGATTTCAGAAGTGGAAGGAAGTTGGCTGCATGTCACAAAGGATATGCCTTTTGCTTGATTGAGTGCTCATGGGATAGTCACCATATCTTTCTTGTTGACTATCACATGACATGAAGAAAATATGATTGCTCCAAATAACACTAAACGGGTTCTATACAGGACGCCATACTTGTGGAGATTAGCACAGTATTGTTTACTTAAAATGAGAAACAGATATTTGACTAACTCTCCAAAAACTGATGCAATGATAGCACCCATTCCACAAGAAGGGATATATAAGTCCACAGTGTTCTAAGGCAGCAAATTGTGTGCACGGCTAAAAAAAAAAGGGCTTACTTAATACCCAAGGTCATTTGCATTTAACTGAGAAGGAAGTAAATTTGTACTGGTAATCCACATGCAAAGTATGGTTTGATTATGATTATGGTTTTGATTATGAAACCAGGTGACAATGCTGTGGAACTAGGCCACGTGTATGCATGTGCACATGCACCATTCACAGAAGAGAATTAAAGAGAGATTCCAGAGGATACCAAAACCAGCATAACCGCTATGCCCTCACCCCTGTCCCCAGCTCCTCATCTTCTGATTTTGTGTAATACAAGCACATGCAGGAATCATCTCTCTTTTGTGGAAGGCATAACGGCTTTACACAATATTCCTGTTTTCAATAATATCCTATGCAGAGCACACTTGAGGTTTCTTTTGTAACTCTGCTAATCATCTTCCACCCAATACAATTAGCATTATCTAAATTACTTATCAGTTTACCAAATTGTCTCCTCCTTTTAAAAAAGTCATATTGCAAAATTATAGGTATAGCCATAGACGGAACCAGTATTCCATGCTTGCAGACATTTGGAGAGAGATAATTTTCTTAATCCTAATTAGAATTCTCTCCCTTTCCTATATGAACTTCTCAGAATCAGGGGTGACCTTATTTTCATTTGGATAGAGGCATGGTAAATCAACCGATTTTCATTTGTCTGGCAACGCATCACCTCCTATTCAAATGTGTTTATTTAAGCTCCAGGCCTTTTACTATCTTTCTGCATTACTGCTTCTCCCCAAAAATATCCATTTGGAATAGACTGAATTCTACTTCCCTTATTCTGCACTATGATCTTCAGTATAATTTAACCATTGTTTGGGCCCTGAATCCTGTCTTTTGAAGCTAGTGTTTCCAAGCTCAGCCTTATAATGTTTCTATCGGAGCGTCCCACAAAGACCAGAAAACTCCTGGTTGTCCACCAAAATCTATCCTCTCCTCCTTCCATAGCACAAAGTTTAAACCAGGCATGCAGATGCCCAGCTAGAGACGACATTTTCAGCCTCCCTTGCTTCCGAGTGTGGCTACTTGACTAAGTTCAGGCAAATGGGATATGTGTAACTTCTGGGACCTCCAACTTTAAAGACAAGTCATTTGTCCCAGTTCACCTTTCTTTTCCATTCCCATAAGCTGGGACATTGATGTCACCACAAGCTAGCCTTGACAATGCCTTAAGAACGATAAGAACAGATAGCAGAACAAGATGGGTCCCTGAATGACCACGTGGAGAACTTTCCCATCACCTTGAAATATTCTTCCTAGAACTACCTTCTCTAAGCCACTGTGTTTAAGCAACTTAACCTCTACCCTCACCAATATGGTTGGCAAATGGGCTAAACTTCTCAAACATACCAGAAAAGATGACTTAGATCAAAGTGTAACTACTTTCAAGCTGGAATATCACTTTTCCTTAATTGTTCTGTTTGAGTAAGCAAAACACGGACTTATCCAGAATATTTTCCTTCCTAACCTTGATGATGAAGTCTAAATTCTTACTGTCAACTGTCCAACATCTGGTCTTTTTTCAGAGACTGTTCATTCAAACTAGAATCTGAATAAAGTAATTATTTCTAAATAACATGTAACTATTGACTAAATTAAAATAGGACCAATTATCCAGGACAGTAATTTGTTTTTTAAAGTGCACTTTTTTATTGAGGATTCCCAAATTCAGGTTCAAACGACTTTAGAGTCATCAACAAGAGCAAATAGTAATAATAATAAAATAAATAAATAAACAAACTTAAACAAACAAACAAACAAAAACCCCAAAATGCAGAGAAATTTGCATCTTGGTCTTTTTGATTTTCTAGTGGGTGTATCTGGGTATCCATCTGTTTGGTTGCTAAAGTGGAACAGTCGTGTTTGTTGGTGTAATTATGAGTTGTCATTCAAAACAAGAAGACATCTTCTCCAAAGAGAGTTGAATCCTGGAGACATTGTGATATATAGAAATGCATGAGTTCTCTGTATTTCTTCAAAAAAGTGTTCTGTTATCTTGCTAATACTAGAAAGAGCTTATGATGTGGCATTTGCTACAATAATGAGGCATTTTTTTAAAGTAGCAGAACAAATCAGCATGAGAAGTTTCTCATGCCCTGAGGTTGCAGCCATAGATCCATGTTTATCTTTCCGAATATTCAAGTGATTTGTATAAATATCCTTTAGATTGTCTCTCTTCCTTTCCAGTTTTGGGGTCTGGGTATTGCACAGGTGAAAACCACACACAATGGATGCCCAGAATAGAAATACACACACGCTCACAGGACTGGGGCAGGCTGCTGACCTGTGTCCCCCGTGAGATCTAGCTTCACTCTTTCATGACTGGACAGTTTAAAAAGCAGAAATGACACAATTGTGGCAACAAAACCAAGAAGCTAAACTCCAGACATGTGGCCTCTGCCTTGAAGTTTAATACTTAAGTTTTCGCCATGCGCCTAGATTCCAGGGGAAGCAAGAGAACAAGGCTGGAGATCCACCAAGGACGCAGCCAGGAACACAGGTGATCTGGGGCGAGGCCTCCCTGGTTGCTGTGGCGCTGCTCGGTCCTAACCAGCTTTTCAGAATCAGACCGTTTTCTATACATCCTCCCATCTACCCCAGTCTTAAATGTTGGCGTTTCTAAGTCCTCTGACTTTTAATCTTTTATTAATGTATATACTCACCCTGGGGAATTCTATTCATGCTTATAACTCATATAGAACTGTCAATTGTTTACTTCCAGATATACCTCCCACGGAAATCTCAAACTCAAAATAACCAAATCTCAGCTTCAAAATTCCCTTTGAAAGTGCTCCTCCCTTCTATTTCTTATTTTGTGAATAGTACCATTATTTATTCATGCCAGAAGCCTAGGGGGTGGCATTCACACCTCCTTTCCATCAGCCCCTCGCTCTAAATCTCCTCTTTAGCTAAATCTTGCTGATTCCACCTTTTAAGCGTCCACTCCATCCCTTCCTCCTTATTATTGCACTCATCTCCACACATCAAGTCATTTGTAAGTTTCCCAATTGGACTCCAGGGATCCTGGCTCGTCAGCTTCTCACCTTTACTTCTCTCTCATATTGCCACCAGGGTAATCTTTCTAATATGAAAATTTCTCTCCTGATGGCCTCCACTTAAGAAAACCTAGGTGCTCCCTACAGAGCCAAGCCCAAGGCCCTCAGCGAGGCACGTGAGCCCTCAGACTGCTCACCTCCCGTCATTGCCCTGGAAGCGGTTCCTGCTTCCAGCCTTGCTCCAGATAAAGTGAGCTGCATGTCCTGGTGTCTCAAGCACAAGTGACTTTGCCCATGTTATTGTCATCACCAGGAATGCCCACTGCACTTTGTTTACCATGAACTAGCTCACGCTCTCCTCCTCCTGGCCGTCCTGCCTGAGTCTCTCCACACAGCACTGATCACCCCCTTCCTCGCACCACCTTAGAGCTTTGCACATCTGCCTCTACGGTGGTTATCTCACTGTAGAGCAATTATTTTTTACATAGTTTTCTGCTTCCCCTAACTAACCGCAAATTCCTCGGACTTGGGGTTATTTTTCAATCATCTTGGCATCTCAGGTCTACTCCAGAACTTGAAACATATCAGGCTCGATGCATCTTTATTGAATGAATGAATGAACATGCTTGCTAGAGATGCGGTTACTCAATGTGGCTATATTAGTCCAGGTTCTCCAGAGAAACAGAACCAATAGAATATGTATATATACACACATATACATATATACACACACATAAATATATATACATCTTTATATGTATATAAATATACATACATATACACACCCATATGTGCCATCTGCAAGCCGGAGACCCAGGAAGCTGGTGGTGCAATTCTAGTCCAATCTGAAAGTCCTGAGAACCAGGAGAGCTGATGGTATTCTTTCAAGGTTATGCAATGTTACTAAAAGAGCCACAAATGAATCAGTTGCGTCATTTCAGCAGCCACGTTTATAAAACAAGTTTATAGTCTAAACCGTAAAGGTATAAATGCTGTTTATAAAAAGTCCCATTTGTTTAAAGAATGTCCCATTTGGAATCTTCCATGAACCCTTTTCACCATTAGCTTTTTGGATTTCTTTTAGAAATAAAAAGCTGCTGTGTCATAAATCCACGTGGAGCAGAATCAGTCTTACTCTTCTTTTTACCCACCATAAGCCCACGACAAGTGATCAGGATAAGAATTGAGATAATTTACTCTTAGCTTTCGGGGAAACTCTTCATTTACCCTAGTAATTGATTGTCTTAGGTAATGAATGTATAGTCCACAAGTTTTAATCATCAGAATATTTTTTAAGGCTAGGATAAATACACATAAAAAAAGCTTATGTCTATCTTTGAAATTATAGTTTTCTTGAGATATTTGGGGTGCATATGAGTGTAATGGCTAAAATTTCTCATTTTGGACTCAGAACTATGTTTGATCCTCTACTCTGTCACTTGGTCTCTGTGGCCTCGGCTTTACTTAACCTCTCTCTGTCTTAGGCTCAACCTTAAAACGGAAACAATGGTAGTATCCACTAAATAACCCCACTGAGGGAATTAGTACCAGGAACACAGTGAATGCACAATAAATGGAAGCTAGTGCTAGCCATTTATTTATTTACTCATTATTCATTTATTCGTTACATTATTCAATAATTTATTAAGTGCCTGCTATATGCTAGACATTTTCCTGAGTACAGGGGATTAACCAGTGAACAAAACAGACCAAAAAAAGCCCTCCTTGCTCTCAAGGAGCTTAAATTCTGGTTGAAAAGACAGATAGTAAGCAACTGCAATAAATAAAAAATACATCAAATTTTGGTAAGTGCTACATAAAAACAATAAGCGGAAAGAATAGGAAGTGTGTGTGTGTGTGTGTGTGTGTGTGTGTGTGTGTGTGTGTGTGTTTAGGGGATGTTGATATTTTATGTAGTGTGGCCAGGAAGGCCTCACTGAAAAGATGACATTGAGTAGAGACGTAAAGGAGGTGAAGGAGCAAGCTCAGTGAACAGCTAAGAAGAACACTCTAGAAAGATGTAACAGCAAGTCCAAAGCCCTTGAGGATGATAAGTGCTTGGTGTTTTCAAGAAACAATGAGAATTCCAGCGTGGCTGGGGCAGAAGGGGGTCGAGACATAGGGGATGAGATCAGAGAGTTAACAAGGGTCAGATCATATAGGGGTTTGGGTAATTGTAGGAATTTTGGCCATTATTCTGAGTGAGTGGGGAGGCCCATGGAAAGTTTTGAGTAGAGGGATGACATGATCTGACTTTATTAACAGGATCACTCAGTCTGAAGCAGAGCCAGAGTGGAAGCAGAGACCTGTTATTGCTACTACAGTAATCCAGGCAAGGGCTCACGGCAGCTTGCACTTGGGTGGCCTCAGTAGAGATGTTAAGAAGCCATAGAATCCTTATAGATTTTTAGGGTAGAGCTACAGTGTTTGCTGACAGATCAAATGTGGGGTGTAAGAGAAAGAAAGGAGTCAAGGAAGTCCTGGGCATCCAGAAGGGTGTGGTCGTCATTAACAGAGGTGGGAAGACTAGAGAAATGAGTTTGGAGGTGACCAAGATGACTTCCATTTTAATCACATGAAGTGTGAAGGGTCTATTTGGTGCACAAATAGAGACATTGTAGGCAATTGAAAGACAATAAGGAAATGGCAGAGGAGGCTAAGAAGAGGGGTCGGAGAGATCCTGAAAAACCGGGAGAGCCCTGGGAGTCAAGTGAAGAACGTGCTTCAAAGAGGAAGGTGGGTCATAGCATATAATGCTGCTGATGGCCCGAGCAAGGCAAAGCTTGGTAATTCCCCACTGGATCTAGCAATGGAGACATCACTGGTGAGCTGGACAGAAGTGGTTCTAGTGAAGAGGTGGGAGCAAAATGCCTAATGGGAGCAGGTTCAGAGAGAATGGAAAGAGAGAAATTGATAATGGTGAGTATAGATAACTCTTTTAAGAAGTTTTGCTATAAAGAGGAGAAAAAAGTGGGAACAAGAGAAATTCTTTTTAGATGGACAAAATGTTTGTATGTTGAAGGAAGTGAATGATCCATGGGAGATCAAAAATGGTGACCAGGAGAGAAAAGAAGGAATTGAGACCTTAAGTAGCTAAGTAGAGGTGTGACCTAGCATAATCATCTGGATTATTTCATGATTGTACCGTGTACACTAATGGCAGACTGGCCATTTCTTTAGAAATTAAAAGTTTCGTTAACTAGACATATTGTGGTGATCATTTCACACTATATACAAATACTGAATCATTATGTTGTATACCTGAAACTAATATAATGTCATATGCCAATTACACCTCAAAAAAACTTTGAATGTATTGGAGCAATTTGAGCACAGTTATTCACATCTGATGCATTTTAAAACATTATATCCCTTTTGTAAGGTCAGAAAGGGTGAAGTAAAGAAAGGTTTTGGTAATTGCTCTTAATGAGAACCTTGAAGATAAAGTAGAGCGGAGAGAGCCCTGCCTGGAAGAACTCAACTTGGGTTCTAGACCTGGTCCTACCAACTGGCTGGGTGACTCAGGCCTCTCTCAGCGCTCAGTTCTTCACTGTTGAGTAAGGGAAGATGTCTCAAGCGTTTCCTTTTCAAACACCTTCTGGTGCTGGAAGCCCAGTTTGATTTTCACAGTGTGCACAGTAGCAGTGCCCGGGGTGCCAGCCCAAGAAGCACATGTGCCCCTTCTGGAATTTCTGGTCCGCTGGAAATTGCTTGCTCCAGAAATTACAAGGGAAATGAGCTGTGAAAACACGCACATTGTTTGAGCTACTGTCCACAACAGAATCCCAACAACTGAGTTGCAGCAGAATCATCCGGGTACTATTAGAATTACAAAATTCTGTCCTGACTATCAGATATTCAGTAATTGGAGTGAGACCATGGAATCTGTATTTTTATAAGTTCCCTCATGTGATCCAGATAATTGGCCCAGTTTGAAACCACTGGTTTAAAGGGCTGAACCCTTCCTACACATTAAATTTGCTAGATTATATTGTTTTTATTGGCAGTCTTACTTGTCATTACACTTCAAATGTTCTATTCATCAGCTAAGTCAGTTGAGAATAGCTCAGTCTGCATAATCTTTCTCCTAAATATTAAATGAATAGAAAATAAAATGTACCCCAGAGTAGTGAAAGCTACCCATATAGTTTTCCCCAACATTTTACTATGAAAATTTTCAAACATACAGAAAAGTTGAAAGGATTATACAGGGAGTAGTTATATCCCCACCATCTAGATTCCACTACTAACATGGTACTGTTCTTGCTTTATCACATATCTATCCATTCATTGATCCATCTTATTTTTTGGATACATTTCAAAGTAAGTTGCAGACATCATTATATTTCACTCCTAAACAATTCAGCACGCATATTACTAAGTAGAGTTAAATATTTGTTCATGAATTTTTACGTTTGAGGTAAAATTTTCATACAATTAGTGTACCATTCAATTATTTCTGATAAATGCACATACCTATATAGCCCAAGCCCATATCTAGATATAGAACATTATGAACACTCGTCCACCCCAGAAGCACCATAGATTAATTTTGCGTGTTCTAGAACTTCTTGTATACGGAATCATACAGTATATACTCTTTTTTGTCCGGTTTCTTTCACTCAGCATAATGCTTTTGAAATGTATACATATTGTATGTTTCAGGAGTTTGTTCCTTTCTATTACTGAGTAGCAAACCATTGGATAAATTTACCACAGTTTATCTATTCTCCTGTTGATGGATACCAGGGCTGTTTCCAGTTTTGGGCTGTTATGAATAAAATTGCTATGATTATTCTTATAAAAGTTTTTTGGAAAGTATGTTTTCATTTCTCTTGAGCAAATATCCAGGAGTGGAATCGTTGGAGCATAAAGTAAGTGTATGTTTAGGTTTTAAAAAATTACCAGGCTGTTTTCCAAAGTGCTTTTACCATTTTACACTCCCATCAACAATGTACAAGAGTTCCAGTCATTCCACATCCTCACCAATATTTGGTGATATCAGTATTTTAAATTTAACCATTCTGGTAGGTGTGTATGGTATTTTGTTGTGGTTTAATTTTGCATTTCCTTTATGAATAATGACGTTAAGCACCTCTTTTGTGTGCTGACGAGCCATTTGTATATCTCCCTTTGTCAAGTTACTGTTCAAATCATTTTCCAATTTTTAAATTAGGTTGTTTATATTTTGAGTTATATAAGTTCTTTACATTCTGGATGCAAATTCTTTGCCTGATATATATTTTTTAAATATTTTCTCCTCATCTGTGACTTTCCTGTTCCTTTCATTCATTATGTCTTTTGATGAACAGAGTTTTTAATTAGGTGAAATCTCATTTGCAGATTTTCATCTTTTCTTGTTTATGCTTTCTGTGTCCTGTCTAAGAAGCATTTGTCTACCCTCAGGTTGCAAAAATATGATCCCATACTTCAAAAATCTTTAGAGTTCTAGCTTGCACATTTAAATCTAGGATCCATCTTGAATTGATGTTTGTGTATGGTGTGATGTAAGATAGAGATTCTTCTTTTATTTTCCTACATGGATATTCAGTCGTTCCAGCAGTATTTGTTGAAAAGACGTTCTTTCCCCACCGGACTACTTTGGTGCCTTTATCAAAACTCAAAAAGCCATAGTATGGGGCTCTCTATTCTGTTCCATTGCCTATCCATCCATCCATATGCCAATACTGCACTATCTTGATTACTGTAGCTTTATCATAAGTCATAAAATCGGACAGTCAAGTCCTCCAAACATGTTCTTCTTTTTCAAGGTCCTATTAGATATTCTAGTTTCTGTGCACTTCCATACAAATTTTTGAATCAAAAGCCATTCATATATTCTTAAAAACTGAAGTTTAAAAGGTTTAATATAGCTATGCACCCAAATAAAGTTCCATGCACCCAAATAGAGTTCCAAGCACCCAAATGGAGTTTCACGCATTCATGTCCCTGTGTAGTTTGAGATGCTAACATCTTGAGATCACATACTTCATTGTGGGAATCAATTTTTCTTCTCGTTTGTACATTAACTACTCCCAAATCATGCAGCGTATTGCCTCTACCAGTGGCCAGTCGTCCTGGGCTGGCAGCTCCGCGTTTTAGGGCTAAGTTAACTAACCAGGTCCTATCACATCATAAACACAACCAGCCACAATAACAAAGTAGCTCATCACTTTGACTAAAACTGACTGAATTCAAATACTAAATTTTTAACTGATACGTAAAAAAGATTGTGGTTGTACCAGCCCTGATGGCCTAGTGGTTAAAGTTTGGGGCACTCTGCTTCAACGGCCCGAGTTCAGTTCCCAGTTGTGGAACCACACCACTCGTCTGTCAGTAGCCAGCCTGTGGTGGTGGCTCACAAAGAAGAACTAGAAGGACTTACAATTAGAATATACAACTATGTGCTGGGGCATTGGGGAGGGAAAAAAAATAGAGAGAGAGGAAGGTTCGCAATAGATGTTAGCTCAGGGCAAATCTTTCCCAGGGGAAAAAAAAAAAGATTGTGGCTTGTTTGTTTCAAATAAATCCTATTGAATCAAACAGAATTTGTAATTTCTAAAACATTCAGGAATGTCATTGAAACTATTCTCCACACTAAACTTGAAGACAAAATTTCATTCAGATTGCTGAACTAAGTTTTAAATAAAGATTCCTACGAGGAACAGCTTACCATGACTTAAATATTCTTTCTGCAGGGTATCATAGAGCGATATTTTCCAAAGCCAAGTTATTTTATCCATCATATGGTAATTAATATCAACGGGGTAGCAGGGTTTCTTTTTTTAAATTCTAGTCAATTCCACCCTTTCCCAAAGACTTTTTCTGTCTTGAGAAAATGGTTTCAAAAAGGGAATAACTAGTGGAAGGGGAAAGGGAAAAAGAAGTCTTTCTTATAAAATTAAATCTCCTTCAGCAGACATTCACATGTACTTAACATATTCACAGAAGTATCCCCTCCAGTCATGTTGCAAAAGCCATGCAAATAATAATTGTGGCTAAGTGCACCGCATTGACAGTCAATATTGTATTTTCCAAGCTTGTACTCATTATTCTTTATAGTATTCATGCATTTTATGAAAGATCAAAAGATTTACATATCATATGGAGTGCTGTAGGGAATAACTTGCTGAGTACTTTAAATGCACAATGTTCCACAGCCTTTTAAATACGGATTTCACTGCTCTCTTCCTTGTGATAAAGAAATAACAAGATAGAGCTAGATGTTTTTCTTAATATAATAAAATGTCTACTTTTAAATATGAGATAAAAGTTTGATATTTTTATCTGTTATTTTGTGATCCCAAATAATAAATTGTAGTTTTCCTTCAATGTGTTTTGAAAAAACATCCATACCACGCAACTCCAAAAAGATTCTCAAGCAATCTCTTATGCAGTCATGCCGCAGCTTTTACTGAACTTACTGAAGGGTAGAACTAATTCATCCGCCTGAAGACACTGAGTGCAGCCTCTCTGGAAACTGAGAACACACTGCACGGCCTTTTCCCACAAATCTTTAAAAGAAAATACAGTGGGAGGAGCTAGCACCAGTCATTTTTCAGTGGGCGTAGATATAAAAACATAAGGGAGAAAGTTCTTAGGAGAAAAGGAATCCAGTTTATTGGCTGCAAATTTCCCTTATGCAAGATGGACCAAATGGGTATTTGGATGGTTCACCATTCCAAGATTCTCCATAAGCTCATTGCATTTCTTCCACCCACAAGGTCGATCCCAACGTTAGCATCAACAGACGGCTATTGAGATGAGCAACAGCAGCTGAGACATTGCTCCTCAAACAACTGCTTTTAAGAGAAAACATGAAACTTTCCTCAAATCACCCATGCCAATGTGAACCACGCCAGAAAGACAAGTCCCCCGATACCCTCAAAAATATTAGTGATTAGAAATTTTAGGAACATCTTTTTCCAGGTTTTTGAGTGACAGATCACACCAGTGGTACCAACACTACTTATCCAGATGAATAATTTCAATACCTAGCCTTATTTTTACAGTCGTTCTCTCTATCCTAGTGCTCTCTGTAGCATGGACATTCAACCACGGGGAAAGGAGGGGACAAGGGAAGCAGAAGAGGGAAGGAAAGACCCTGTGATGTACTAGGGTAGGGGTCTGTAGGATACTGAACAGATGACGCGTTCAGCTTTCCAATACAGCCAAATCTCTGAGAGCGTCTGCAGCGCAGGACAGCATGCAGGAGGAGGCTGCACGTGGGGTGGGCCGATTCAAAGGACGTGCCTCAGCAACCGGTGGAAGGCCGGCGTTCACGTTAACTACCTTGCACCAAGGTGCACGCAAACACCCTTTATTTTATCCATTTCAGTCACAATGCTTTCCCACCACAGACCAAATTCTGGGAGAAGGGCATGAGTAAGAGAGGAGGCTCATCACCACAAAGCCTTTCTTCCTGAGAAGCCCTTGTCTTCCTACTGTGGAAAAAAAATGCTGTGGAAAACTGGAGTGTATTGATGTGGAGCATTTCACTTTACTCCAGAACAAACAGAATGAAAACTGTTCTTTAATGAAGCATAACAGTGTAGAGAATTCTGCTTCAATATTTGCTCAGATAATATTTTCTTAGTCTGAAGCTATGAATCTGGCAACAGAGACAGATTAATAATAGCAATGAGCTCTGTGGCTGTTTGAAGAGAGACTCCGTGTATCCAGAGGTAGCAGTGCAATGAGCTCTGATCACTTCCCCACAGAGCCTTCCACACACGGCTGGGCAGCTGTCCTCCGTGAGCCTGAGGTTCAGAGCTGTAAGACTGGCCCCTCTGCACCCTGGAGTGTTGCAGTAGCGAATGCTACAGAAATTACAGAGTCAAAGGCACGTGAAACGGGCCATCTGATTCAGCGCCAGCTTTAGAAATCATATTTCAAAACACTTGAAGAATAAGGGCAGTTTTTACCCCCATATCTACATTAACATCACGATAAGGAACATGTCCAGATAGTCCTGCACTAAAGAAGCCAAAAAGGTAAAGTAAGTGAGAAATAAAATAAGGTGAAAATAAAGTGATCTTTAGGAAAAAGAAAAAATATACACAACTAAAGAAATAGAGTTTTGTGGGTTTTTTCTTTTTTAAAGAGAAGAAGGAGGAGAGAAAAAAAAAACAGCAAAACAAAGTGAGATTCTGGTTTTCCCCAACAGGTTATCAGACCATTTACACCCAGTGTTGGTGACATGCAAAATAACGGGCACTCACGTAGCTGCTGGTGACTTCGGAAATTGATACAATTGCCTTCTTTGTAGAAGGCAATCTGGCAGTACATATCAAAAATCTTCAAACTGAACTTAGAAATTTCTCCGCTTCAAATTTACACTGAGGAAATAAATAAAAAGAAATGAAAGATGTTCATTTTGGCTTTGCTAAAAATTTAAAACAACCTGAATATTCAAAACAGGGCACGAGTTATATGGAATATATGGAAGGTATATACAACGTCTACTAAGAATTTAATAACTGATGCAGATTTGATACAAAAATATGTTCACAAGATATCAGGTGAAAAGCATATTACAGAACAATATTTTTGTCATGCTCTTGATTTTATAAAACATGTGTGTTATATATGTCCAAGCACAGAAAAGAATGGAGATTACCTCAGGTAAAAGGGTCTGTAGACAAACTTTTGCTTTTTTTCTTATTCTTTTTTTTTTAAAGATTTTTAAATTTTTTTCCTTTTTCTCCCCAAAGCCCCCCGGTACATAGTTGTATATTCTTCGTTGTGGGTCCTTCTAGTTGTGGCATGTGGGACGCTGCCTCAGCGTGGTTTGATGAGCAGTGCCATGTGTGCGCCCAGGATTCAAACCAACGAAACACTGGTCCGCCTGCAGCGGAGTGCACAAACTTAACCACTCGGCCACGGGGCCAGCCCCCTGCTTTTTTTTTTTTTCTTATTCTTTTTACTATTATCTAACACTTATTATGAGCACAAGTTCATTTTATAATCAGAACTAAAGCTATAAAACTATTTCCATTTTGAACAAAGAAAAAAGGAACACATTTTATTTTAAAATAAAAACTCTTGGTGCCAGCCCCGTGGCCTAGTGGTTAAGTTCGTGTGCTCTGCCTCAGCAGCCCGGGGTTCACGGGTTCAGATCCTGGGCATGGACCTACACACCACTCATCAAGCCATGCTGTGGCCATGTCCCACATACAAAACAGACGAAGATTGGCACAGATGTTAGTTCAGGGCTAATCTTCTTCAGCAAGAAATAAACAAATAAATATAAAAAAATAAAAACTTTTTGGATACTTAGCACCAAATTCTACTTTTAATGAATAAATTCATACTTAAGTGATTATTATATTTAAAAAAAAAATCAAATCTGGAAACTTTGACCAAAGGTGGCACTTACTAGTCAGGGTTCAGTTACAGAGACTAGAATCCACTCTGGCTCATTGAGACAGAAGTGGATTTATTGCACTGTACAGCATGGCCTATGGAATGGGTGGGATGGCCAAAGAAACAGATTCCAGAGTTTCTAGAAAGAGCCCAAAGTAGCAGCTCTGTTAATTCTTCTCAACTCTGTTCTGTATTCGTGTCTGTGGCAAACATAGCTGATTGGTGAAACCAAGTCACATTTGAATCCCTAGCTGCAAAGGAGTCTAAGAAATGTAGTTTTCACTTTTCTAGCTTCTGCAGTACAGGAAAGCACACAAAAAGGAGTTGAAGTGTTGAGTGGGTCAATGCAAAGTATATGCCCCTTGGAGTAGCATTGAATTGAAGTAGAAGAAAGTCGGTTAACGTGCTGAGAGATTCCTATCACTGTTTTGCCAAGTGATTATTGTGACCCCTCTCTGCAGACTTGCTGTTCACCCAGCAAGGCTGATGGAACACAAGAAGCATCGTGGACTGAATATGTCCAAACAGGTGAGATAGAAGAGTCGGTAAATTCATTAATTATCCTTCTCTTTATATTTCAGCTTGTTCAATTACATCTTTAAGTTTTAATGAGATATCTTTTTTATAATTTGAGCTTCTTAATATAATATGTATGTGTCATGAAATTTGAACACATTTTTCGAATCCAAACATGATTTCATTTGTTAATAGCCTTTAATCAAAGCAGGGAATCTTAGCCAGATAATTATCTTTCTAAACTGAGTAGCAGTGAATGCTTAGTTCAGGGTTTTTTTCTGAGTTCTCACTTGCAGGGGTATTTTCAGATAATAGGACACAACCTTCATATTGTTTTCTATAGGTCTTTCAACATATGGGTGTATATGTCTGTTCTTGATCTTTCACCAGCAATGAAGGTGATTTGCTGCCCTCTCCACTTTCTAAGCTAGAAAAATATTACCCAGCCTTCAAGAGTCAACCCAAATAGCTCCTCCTCTGGGAAGCCTTTCCAAATTCCTTGTACAAATTGAATTAATTTCACCCTCTTTCTGTATACTGTCACTACTAGGAGAGTTAACACAATGTATTGTAGAGAGTGTAACACCTATCTCCAAGCCCGCCCCTCTCCCTCACGTGGAGCACAACCTGAGAGCAGGTTCTGGTCGTGTGCCCAGGCCAGGAGGTTGGAGTTGGGTATGGTGGTGAGTGGACCAAGAATGAAGGAAGAGCACTTCTCCAAAGGAAAACCAGCATGCTCTTACTGGAAGAAGGAGGAGGAAAACCAATGAATGGCCACTGCACAATAAAGAAAACATCCTAACTGGATCTCAAAGGCATTATACTGAGCAAAAGAAAGTCAATCTCAAAGCTCACATACTGTATGATTTCATTTACATGTCACTTTCAACATGGCAAAATTATAGAGACGGAAACAGATTAGTGGTTGTCAGGGGTTAGAGGTGTGGTAGAGAGGGGAAGTGGGTGTGACTATAAAGGGATAGCACGAAGGACATCTTTATAATGATGGAATAGTTCTCTGTATTGATGGCGGTTGGTGATTACACAAATCTACACGTGCAGATTAGAGCTCTGAAGAAAAGAAAATGCGATCCAAGACTCCTATCTGACAAGGCAAATGTTGTTCTTGTATGAAAGCCACAGGTAGATATTCTCAAACTAGGGAAAAAACCCTCAGAAACAGAGCATCCATATACTCTTCTTGAAAAACTACTTGAAAACTAACTTCATTTTATTCTGAGATTATTCAAAACTCATAACTTAGAATGGAAGCTGTCATAAAAGGACTGACAACGAGCATCATATTCATTTAAATGTCTTCAATGAATTAATTATAACACATTTTTAAAGATCAGAATCTCAACATTATAAACATGGGCCTTGAACAAATAAGAACATAACAATTGGGAAGTGAGGACACAGGAGATGGGGTAGCGTGTAAGGGTACTAATATCCCTTTATTTCACAGAAAAGCTTAACTGATGATATCTAATATTAAAACACATAACTCTAATTCAAAGTTTGTTATAATCTCTTTCCTTAAACTTAGATATATCATTTGGAAAATATTAATTCTTACCATGGAAAGACATTTACTTAAATTTCCATAATTCCTGAAGTCTCTTTTTTTCTCTCATTAAATTAAAGGAAAATTACGTGTTTTTGTTTTGTTTTATTAAAAATAATTTTTAGTCTGTGGTACCCATTTTATAAAAGCATTTTTATCTTTCCCTCCCATATGTGTATGTGTATACACAAAAAGACATCTGAAAATATTTTCATCTAATGTAATGTTAACAATATTACTTCTGGGTGATTGAATTTGAGGTGATTTTTAAGTACTGAGCATTATTCTTCAATGTCTCATTCTTTTCTATGTATGGTTTATTTTTATTAAAATAGTGGGATTTTTTTCTTATTGAAAAATATGAATAGAAAATACGCCACTTAGTCAACATTTGTTATTTCTCAGTGGTGGATTTATAAAAAAAATTCTTCTTTGTACTTTAATATTCTTTTAATTTTCAGAAATAAAATAAATAATATTTTAATTTTTAAAAGGAAGATGAGAGGCAACCTGAGCAGCAAAGACAGACTTTTTTAATATCTGAAAATGAGTCTTGAAATTAGGGCCAGATAAAGAACAACAGCTCAGAAGGACAGGAGGATCAAGAAACACTGGACTCCAATTTTAGGTTCTTTGCGCTGCTCTAAATCACTTAACATTTTTTATTTCTTCACAGTCAGGTCTGCACGCTGACGGATTGACAGTGGGACCAGTAGCTAACGATCCGGGTTTTCATCAAGAGATGTGGTGCTGGAGTTTCTCACCCCTGTGCACTTGAAGGGAGATCTGCAAGGGCTTCAGCTCACGTGGTTTTGTTTGATGCCCTGGGAAAGGGCTGGACAGATCTCCCACCCGTATGGAAACCTTTCTAACGTTGGGAGATGAGCAAGAAAGTGTGGAGCAAACTGAAAATATCATGGAGATCTTAGGAGAGAAATCTGAGTAGACAGCAGGATTCAGATCAAGAAAACTGACTTCAGACACCAGCTAAGAGGAGTGGGCATCAAAGACCCTCGGTGTAAACTGCTCTGACTTCCAGGAAGGCCCAGTGGCTTGGCCCACACATCACATGACGAGGAGCTTCCCATTCAATGCTGTTGCAACTCAGATACAACCCACTGTAAGATTTCCTCTTTACAAGTACTTCCACAGATCCTATCTTGACACTGGCTCACATTCATTGGCAGATTTGTGTGGGTTCTCCCACCTAAATGAAGGTAGAGAGAATCGGAGACTGGACCAAATACAGCCAATATTACTGTGCAGCACACCTTCCGTGCCCTGTGTCCAGAGAAGTGGCCTGGAGGTGGAAAGAAGAGCCGTCCTTTCTGGGAATCAAACTACAGTTTAGAGGAGCATCTGCTAATCAGAACAGCTAACATTTATCAAGTACATAATGCAGACCTGCAACTGTACTAAGTATTTGACATTCCTCATCTTGTTTAATCCTTATGATCTCTATTATCTTCATTTTAGAGATGAGGAAATTGAGGATTAGAGAAGTTAAGAAACTTGCCTAAGGTTACGCAGTACCTAGCTGGGTAGCTCGGGATCTGACTGTGCTGCACCTTGCACGCCCTTGCTGATGTCTGCTCCTGAGAGGAAGCTTGAGTAAGACTGGTGGTAGCCACGAGACCCGACAAACTTCAACAGAGGAACGCAGAACCCCTCTTCTTGGTTTTAAACCCCAGGACAACTTCCTGTAGATATTACTGCCAAATGTAGCATAAATAAAATATCAAAAACATAAATTGCAACAGCAAAACCAGACAATGCCTATTCTCAAACCATACCAAGTCACTTTAAAACTCTCTGGATTTACCAGAATACAAAGAAAAGAATGATTAGTGCACTTTTAAAAAATGTGTAAAGGTATACCAAACATTGCTAAAGTCACGGGTGTTTGGAATATCTTTAGAAATATTGCTTCTTCATAATGAATGTAATTTAACCAGGTGATAATGGTTTCTGTTTAAAGACCACAGATAGTGCACAATGCAAAAACCATCGATGTTTTGCTTTGATGTGCAATTTATATTATTTGTACAGCAACAGATTTGCCTTCCTATTGAATGTTGCTTATTCAAACCAGTAAATCAGTTTGTTTTCCTGAGCGTAAAACAACTAAGTTGTGGAGTGTTCACATGTTAAGGAGAAGTAAGAGCGCGCCAAGTGGCAGTGAGCTCACATTTCCTCATAGGTCTTCTGGTCCAGAAGCCTGGACTTGGGAATTCTTGGAGGACACTGAAGAAGTCCCTGCCCCCATGGAATTTATGACCTAGTTATAGAGACAAAATGTGCACATATATGACACCCTAAATTTTTAAAGCAACACATTAACAAAAGCAAACAAGATAAGATGTGAAAAATAATGAAATGCAAAAGCTTTAAAAATATGCAAAGATAGAATTAGAACAAAGATATAACTAGTAAGCGAAGATTTTTTAACTGAGCTTTATATGAAGCCTTCTCAGGATGAAAAGCTTATAAAAGATAATCCCAATAACTACTCTAAGTTAAATAAAGTTCGTTGCTCGATCGGGTTTTTTTTCATGTTAAACATGCCAAGAGACATACATGGTTTTCTATCAGTAGAGTTATGAAGTGAGCTCTGCTTTTCCTTTAACAAACAAGAAAGACTTTCCATAGTTCTCTTGGTTTCTCTTTGTGCAATAAGTATTTCAATGCTTTGCCTTGACACTGGAGGCTAATAATGCCATATGTAAATTGTCTTTCACTCCACACACGTTTGAATTTATTTGAGCAGAGGAGAACGGCCATAAAAATCTTAATTTAACATACATTTTAGGACAGATAGCTATTAGCTCTATTATATTATGCCAAGGTCAGGAGTTGGATGACTCATGGCCAATAAGGAAAATGACTCTATAGAATCACAAACAGATAGAAGTTGAAATATGCAATAAAAAGTAGATTATTTTAACTACAGAAGAAACTGAACGTATCATGGTGTCTTTCAATATAGAGTGACTTTCACTTCACCTTTGTACACAGAAGTTCGGAAATTAACTACTTTACCAAACAATCTGCTTTTTCTCTGTGAGCATGTCTTTCAACCCACCACTGCAAGTCCTCTCATTATAGTATCTATTATAAATACGATCAGATCCCAAATTCCGTAATCCTGGCATGATTCATAATGACAAGATAGCCATAAAAGAAATCTCAGGGGGACCGTTTCTGTCCCCTGAACTTCCACTCAGCTCTTTTCATATCAGTGCAAGATACAGAGGTGAACATGGATCTACCTCATGTTATGGTTCAGCCTCGGCGTTAGGATCCCACATCGCGAGAATACACATTAGGTTTCACTGACTGCTAATGGAAACTGTCACTAGAGAGCATTGGAGAAGGAGCAGCTCAGTAAGATGAACTCATACCCTTAATGCACACGCACACACACGCACACACTGTCTCTCACTCATTCCTGCTCCACTTTTGTCCTTTTTTTCAACATACTGAATATCTGTCTATTATTTCCTTTGAGCAAAATAAAATATTCTTCCACTTTAAAAACATGTATTTTTAAAACCATTGTTCTCAAAGGTGAGTTCTGAAAGAACGCCTTATAAGTTGTATTCTAACTTAAAACCACTACGTTTAAAGTCAAATTCTCAATCGAAAATACTGTATATCGATGAGGAGAAATAAATAGAAAGAATCAGTTTATCAAATAAAATGCATTCAAAACAAGTGAAATTAAAGGGTTGTATTTAGTAGGTCAAATTCTTGATCTCTTACTTCTGAGAAACAAGAAACACGATCAAGGGGCCCACTTATATCTTACTTGAAGTGTCTAAATCAAAATTGTTTGCATGAATTTAAGATTACGTAAGTGTAAAATAGTTATCTCATAAGACATATTTGCACTTTCCAGGATTCTGCTCTATGAGCACACAATCCCTCATGAATGGGCGCAATCCCTTTGTCTGAGATCGATCTGCTTTAAGCGTGTGCCTTGTGCTCATTGCAGGATCTCTCTGATTGGAGGCTGCCACAGTACCCGTCCTCTTAGAGGAAGCTGCCCTTGTCAATGGCAGACACACAAATCAACTCGAAAATACTGACATCTTTCATTTTAACCATTGTACGGAAGGCAGATTCAGCAAAGAACTTCGAAACAAAATCTACTTTATTCTTACCCCAAATGAGTGTGATGTCCAATAAAAATAACAAGTAGAGTATTACAGTTCAAAAGTGTCCTTCCATTACCCATTAGCTCATTAAGTCCTCTGAATAGTCCCCAAAGATGGGAATGTACAAGAGCCTAGGGGAGGCAGGAGGCTAATTTGACAGAAACTCAGATTTTCTGACTCCAAACCCCCAGAGGGAACAAGATCACCTTTGATATAAGTTCAAAATTCTTTGACTCAAGGGCAGTATCAGAATTTTGATATCTTATGAACTCTAGAGGCAAAAATGCCCTCTATCTCAATGTATTTCTTTGACATGTGGCCGTGGAAGAGAGAGAGGAAAGAGCACTTTCATGCAAAGGTAGACAAACATTTCAAGCATATTCTTGGGGCCATGAAAAGTTTCACCAGTCCCTCCCATTATTTATTATAAATGGAGCCCCGTGAATACATATATACAAGAAGAACTGCAGGCTGAAAGCATCAAAATGCTTTCAAAATGCAGTACGAGGGGTTGGGGGCCCCAGCGCTACTGCAGAATTATGGCAATTACGTCCTTGAAAGCAATCTTATTTCATTCATGGCGAGCAACAATTAATCTAAGCTGATTTATATGGCTGAGGAAGAAAAGGAACTTCATCTCAAATTTATACCCATAATGGATCTTTTGACAACATTGACTCATATTTTCTAATTAGTTACTAGACAGTCAAATTCAATTAATCAAGGTACTAGTCTGTAATAGTGGCAAACAAGTTGTGTGTGACGTCACACTCATGGCTTAAAACAAAAAGAACTTCAAAATTAAATTTCTAGTACTCAAGTTGAGAGCTTGTGAGACATAAATTTATTTTCCTAATATGTTTTTTTACACTTTTGAAAGTGTGGCACATGTACACAGTAATAGAAAAATTCAAACAGTACAAAGCAACGTACAGTGAAATCTATATATGAGATCACTTGGCTCCCATTCCCAGAGTTAGCCACTGTTAAGTGCTTCTTATTTATCCCTCCAGACATAGTCCATGTACAGACATGCATCTGGCCATATTTCTCTCCTTTTTTTACACAAATGATAGCGTGCTACACACGTTATTCTATAGCTTGCTTTTTGCCCTCGATCTGTCATGGATGTTAGCACATGTCTACATGCATGGAGCTAATTCAGTCTTCTGAACAGTTGCATGGTGTTGTTTTCATGGAAACACTATCAATGGGCTATGCCCTATGTTTGGGCCTGTAGAGTTTTCCCGGTCTTTTGCTATTATTTGAGAAAAAATGCTGTATTGAATATCATTGTACATTTGCCTTTATGTGCTTATGTATCTGGGAAATAAATTCCTAAAATAGACTTTTGACTGAAAACATGTTGTTAAACTGGAAATTTCTGACATTTCTTAATTATTTCAACTGAGCTACTCAAGAAAGATTTATCATCATTAAGAGACAGGAATCAAGGGTACGTGTTACTGATCTTCCATCACAAACACTACACTGAAATGAACGGAAAGCCTTTAACAAGAAGTGTAGTGTGTGTGTGTGTGTGTGTGTGTGCCTGCATGCACACACACACAATGTTAGAAAGTCAGAAAAGAAGAAAGGGGTAATTTCTACCATTTGAGGTCTAGTTACTCATTAAGACCTCTGGGAGAAAGGCTATCAAAAAGAGTAATCCACAAAGCTTCTCTCTCCTTATGGCTTTATCTCCCTCACCACCTCTCCTGCATGCTGGCATGAAGTGGCTGAAATGATACATGCCATAATATAGAGAGAGATCTCTTTTCTAAATCACAAACAGTGGCCTGTGCAGAGAAAAACTCTCATTCGGATCTGAGACTTCTGATTCCTCAAGGGTATCCCTGGAGTCTTGAGAAAAGATAAGAAGAAAATAGGCATATCTGACACTTCTCCATCTTAGGAAGCAATTTTGAGGCAGAACCAAACTTTCCTCTAACATCCCACTGCAATTGTGAAACTCGCCCAGCTTAGCTGAGAATCCCCTGAATTTCAAGGTGCTCGAATAAAGGAAGGGTCTGGGTGAGCATAATGTTTGCATGAGATAAAATGTAAAACCCCATCTATTCTTTCTTTTCATACACACACAAAAAAATTAAAATTACCTAGCATATTTTTCTAGTCAACTGCCAAAAACCCGAAATGGAGTTTTTTGTCTTGCTCTCTTGCTGATGCTGGCTTCCTTCGAGGCAATTCAGGACAGCATCTGGCTTACCTCATGTCCCACTGAAATGCAGGTTCTGAAAAGCAGCCTGAAGATGACATTCTGGGAAGAGGAACTATGTTCCATGTGGCGGGGGGCTGGGGGGGGGGGTGGGGACAGGGGAGGCAGGAGCATGGGGAGGTGGCCCAGCTGTGTTAATGCAAATGTATTCCCTGGGCTTATTCGCTGGCAAACCGGCTAGACACCCAGCCATTTGAATCTGGGCCAGCGAGTTTGGCACATCTTCTGCTGGCAGAGCACGAGCCCTGCACAGCATCCTGCTGCTGTTGGCATGTATACAGCTGTCTTTCTTCATCTGCCTCTCCACCACTGCGGCAGACTCAACAGGTGTTGCCAGGGACACAGTGTGTTTGGCAGCTGTCAACTTTCAATAATCATCTCTGTAGCATATCCCTTTCCACTCTCCCACCCCAGCTTTTTCCCCTCCCCGCCTTAAAACCCCCAGCACCACTTGGGCCTCTGCAAAGGGCAGACAGAGTTAGGTAAAGATGCTGACCAAGGCCCACGGTCATCTGGAGGGAGAAATCCTGCCTGGGCCTCAGCCGAAGTGTGATAGGATTTTTACAAGATACAGGCCTTTGGGCTCCATCCAATTATCTTTTTTTATTCCCCTTCTGAGGTAAACTGTTAACCCATCTTTTCCCGACTTTTACCCTTCCATTTTTTCTTTGTTTTTTTGAATGCCAGCTCCTCCCTTTACAGCCCGGGTTCTCTAACTATTCAAGACTCAGCTTCCTCATCTGGAAAATGGAGATAATAACACTTGCCATCTTATCCCAATGAGATAAAATAGATAAACACTTACCACTAAGTGCCAGTGTATGTTAGTGACTCCCCTCCTCTCCCGACTCCTCTTGAATTCCATCCTTAAAAGCCCCAGGTTTAACGACTGCCTTGGAATTCCGAGGATGTGAGGCCCTGCTCCAGCCAGGGCCCTCCTTCCACTCTTACTGAAGACAGAGCCAGAAAATATGCTGGCCCCTAAAGGTCTGGGGGAGATGCCAAACAGATGTTTTTTAAAGGTGGGAATATACAGTTATTTCTTACAGCCTTGTTTATAGTTCTAAATATTGGAACTCCCTAAATGTCCATCACTGAGGAATCGATAAATAAATGGATGAAGAAATGATGGCACTCTATGCAGCAGGCAAAATTAATTAGATTAATTAATTACATTAGTTGATAAATAAATTGACTAGATTATTTGTGTAAGAACATATAGCATATACTGTATGCCAGATGCTTTATATATATTAATGCGTATCAACCTCCTAACAACCCAGTGTGGTGGATACAGTTATTACCTTTGTATTTTTTGATGCAGAAACAGAGGCACGAAGACGTGGAGCCCCTTTTATATGTATCAACGTGGGCAGATCTCCCCAACAAAGTCGAGTGTAAAAAGCATAATACACACATCAAGGAACTGATGTCAAGTTCAAAAACACACAAGGAAAAGTGTTATTCCTGGAAATACACAGATAGAAAAATACACGGACAGGAAGAACAGGGCAGGAGGGATAGACAGCAAGTTTGTACTGTAGCTGCTTCAAACGGGCGAGAAGGAGGTGAGACTGGGAAGTGCACAGGGGACACTCCACTTCCATACGTAGGGTTCCATTTATTTTATTTTTAAAAGGACAATATGTTAAAATAAGATTGTTCCGGGTAACACGTATACTGTTTTTAAGTATATGTTCCCTCTATATTTTGTATTTTTGTAAATCAATGTGCATACAGAAGAGGGAATAAAATACATCTGTAGGGTTTCACAATTACTAAGCAAACGCCCTGTGACCACCATCCAGGTCAAGACAGGGAACATTAGGAGCACGTTAGCAGCCCGAGGGCCCTTCCCAGTCACAACCCCGCGCTGCACGCCTCCCAGAGGTGATCTCCATCCTGAGCTCTGTGATGCTCGTCACCTGGTTTCTCCCCCACAGTTCCACCACCACTTATGTCTGCATCCTGAACAATACAGCCCAGCTGTCCTGGTTGCTGAGCTGTACACGTGGAATCACGCAGTATGTATTTCGTGGGTCTCTTTCGCTCAGTATTATATTGTTCGTCAACATCATAAAGTTTCTCCTTGTTCGTCATCATTGCTGAATAGCCTTCCACAGTTAGTTATCCTTTTCACTCTTGACCGACATTTGGGTTTTCTTCTCTGTAGTTTTCAAGCTCAAAAGAAAGGGCAGCTGCTTCATCCAGCAGATACCCCAGAATGAATACTCTCTTCAGATTGTTCCTCAGCTCATCCTTCAGATGAGAGCAGCCGTAATTGTTTCATCAAGAAAGGCATTTTCCTTTGGCGCTATTATTGATTCATTTCTTTCCTTTCTTGTTCACCTCCCTGAGTCAACAGGTTGCTTTTCTTTGCTGCCTCATTGGCCTTTACATCGTGAAGCGTTGTAGCCCAGAATGGATCCCCGAGGCCATAATCTAACCCAGACCCTTTGTTTTACAGGAGGAGACATGGGTTGTGTCCTGCAGCTCATTCTTAAATACACTTAGTAGCTCTGAGACCTGTGAATGGTAACTTTGGTCATTGGAACAGGAGTTTTAAATGTTCTATTGTCTCTGGCAGCTGGTTAATCGTACGTTTAAGAGCAAAGCGTTGCCAGCGTTTCTCTGCAGGGCAAATCTACTCTATATGAAACCCATACTGAGTGCCACAAAGATGTTGTCAAACGTCTAAATGAAATTTTCCCTTCCTCATTATTAATCGCTACACAGCATTACTTTTAAAAAAACACCCCAGGTCCCAGAAGTGGGGAGGGAAGAGCCCACAAAACAGCATTCATCTCCCAGCACATACCAGTAATCGGGCCAAGCAGCAAAGGCATTTCTTTATTATGAGGACCTCGGTGATGGCGTGAAAGGCATCTTCCTGCTCTCCAATATTGCCATTAATATGTAAAAGCTTAAGCTTGCTAAAGGGATTATTGCACATCCTATCTGATGGTAAACTGGCATTGCAATGATTACATGTATCTTTTTGTCATTTTCTAGTAAAACATCTTACTCTTGAGCAGTATAATTGGCCTCTTACTAACGTTAATGATTAAATCAGTGTAAATGTAACACACTGCTTTAAGTGGAAGGCGTGTTTGCAATCTCCAGGGTCTTGAATGTATGCTTTATAGCATGCCCATTATATTCATTATATATGTGTGTGTGTGCGTGCATGAGTACAAACACACATATGTACATATATATTATATACAATATATACATATTATGGTAACAGGACGCACAAATTTCACAAGTGGGGCTGAGTGTGATAGTCAGTAGAGGTGCCCTTACTTTTGACTTTGTTTCAAAGACCCATATATTCTAGGTACGGGAGATAAAGTATCATAGATCAGCCAATGGTTCCACGCATATACCACTTCCCTGAAGACAGTGCCCCAACCATGCAAGATGTTGCCCCCCAACCAACCAAACCTTAGCTGAGCCTTCAAAAGGCTGTTCTACCATTTAATGTGGCAGGCTACTGTTGGGTGACAAAGTCCTTGGTAATCCTTCGGTCATGAACCTGTTTTTACAGCTCTTTTTTTGGCCATGAAAATGGGTCCCCTGGCCTGAGGTGATTTGTGGGATATACAATGTTGATGGGTCAGATGGTAAAGCTAGCAGAGGCATTGCAAGAAGGCAAAGCAAAATCATATCCAAAGTATGTACTGTCTCCAATAAGGATGAGCTGCTACTCCTTCACAGATGAAAGGGATCAGATGGAGTTGAGCTAACGCCACATAGCTGGCTTGCTTCCCTGAGGAATAGTGGCAAGTTGAGGGCTCAATGTCCATCTCTGCTTCTGGCAGGTTGAGCTCAGCAGTGGCAGGAGCTAGCTCAGACTTAATGAGAGGGACCCAAGGTATTGTGCCCATGTATACCCTCAATCCTTTCTACTATGGTCACTATATTCATGGGTCATTAAACAAGCATCAGAATGGCTAAGAGGAAAGGTTGGCTGACATCCACAGAATGGGTCAAACTCTTCACCTGTTTGTTAAGAGCCTCTTCTGTGGAGGTCATCCATATGAGACTCAAAGGTACATACGCTTTGTGCCACTCCCACAGGGTTTTGACATACCTCTTCCCCAGACTCCCTTGTCACCAGTCTTCCAGTTCTGTTCCTTCTAGATTTCCTCACTATCCAGCCAAACTACTTGCCATTGCCCAGGAACCCATGTACATACCATGTATATATGTCAAGCCACTTCTCCCTCCACACAGAGTGGACAATTCTTGTGTAATTAGGAGACCATAACTAATACTCGTCATCCTCCACCTCCACCACCCATTTTCAATTTCTGCTGGCTTGCCTGGTGGGGTAATCCAGACTCTCATCTCTAAGGGACTTGAATCCTTGGTTACCATGACCTTCTCAAGCCACGGATGCTGTACTTGTCCATTTATTGTTAAAATTGGGCATGGAAGCACCAGGAGACACACCAATGGGTATACTGAGCACCAACCATATTCTTTCTTGCTCCCGTTGTGTAGCAGCAGCCCTACCTACTCCTGGTAATTAACCATCTCATAGCTCCCTGCAAGTCAGACCTCCCCTGGTACCACTCTGACCTTGCTGCTAATTGCGGTAATTGCACCTACCTTGCCTCCAATGTTTAAAGACTGCTAACTATAATCTCCTTTGTTCTCAGAGAGCCCGGTTCTAGAACAGCATCTCCACCGTCATCCCTGACCTAAGCTGGGGAAGAGGACAGCCACCACTGAGTTTCTCAATGATGCAGGTGCCCTTTAACTTCCTGCAGAAGCTAGAACATATTTGGTTAGCAGGAGTTTTTAGACTTATGTAGCATCCATTTTAGCACGCCCACGTATTTGTGCCTTTTGACCTTTCCCTCTACTACCTGCCATGGCTGTTCTGGTACTTCTTCACTTTTTCCAAGCTTCCAGGAGCTTTCCTAGCAACATCTTAGCACAGTCTCTGGGGTCCTTGACAGTCTATTAAAGCCTGTTTCACAAGAGATTACTCTCATTTTAACAGACTCTCCCTTATTCGATTTTATGTTCCACCCTCTTGATTCAGCACCTCCAGGAACCAGTCCCAAGCACACTCCCTTGGCCATGGCTCCTCCTGTATTTAGTCTCTCATCCTTACCCAGCCTAGCACGTCCACAGTCAGGTTCTGCTGAGATTTGATCTTTGTTATTGGTCTGGTTATTAAGGGGGAAATGGAGAGTAAGCAGGGAGCTAAGAGGGAGATAGTGTGGTCTTTTAAGGCACTTGCATCATTTGAGTCTTCTGCATGTTCTTCAATCAAGTGGTTCCACTATATTCTGACAAGGAGGAAGACACCCTTCCACAGGCCCAGTGGCTTCAGGGAATTTGGAAGTTCCAAATTTTCAAACACATATTATTAGATAGCCCCATCCCAAATCACAGTGTGCAGCCTGATCTTGGCGTGAAGCGCCACTGCTTTCATGATTAAGTCCTCAGCCCGGTTCTCCATCTGTCTGCACTTCGGCTGCAAGACATTAGGGTCCAGCTAAATTCTACCAAATAGGCCCTCTATCTTCCACCTCTCATTTTGAATTGGTCAGTAATAAATGGAGGCCGACTTTTTCTCTCTTCAACTAATCAATGGCACTGAAGACAATTCCATTGTCTTCAGAGAAGCATTTCTCTCATACCTCTTACGTAATAGAGATCCAGCACCAGGCAGTGCATCCCCTCCCACTAGTCTCCCATCTCAATTTACTGCTGGTGAAAGTTTTAACAATTGCATTGTGACAGCATACCAGGGGTTAACCATAGTCCATGTACTCTCAGTGATAGGGTTCTCATTGCTAGTTGGCTGGTCAGCAATCCAACTCCAAAATCTATTTTTAGAGTCTGGTTCCTAGGACACTTGTGGTACCAACTGCCTTAGATTGGGTTCCCTGGAAACACACTCTGAGTGAAAAGTTGTGTGCAGAGAGTTCACTAGGGCAGTGTTTTTAGGAGATCCATCTGAGGGAAATGAAGAGAGAAGGGTTGGGCAGAGGATGAAGCTGACCCACAATGCAGTTGTCACTGAGGTCTCCGTTGATTCAACAGAGAGCTCTAGAATCAAGATAGCCCTTCAGAGTTGTCCAAAATTAAGGCAAGGGGGCCAGACCTTTGTACCTCCACATCTTTGGTTATTAGCCAGAGGCTGCCAGAGAAGGGGCATAACCTTGGGTGAGGCATTTCCCAGCGATAGACACATCTGTGAGCTGTTAGCTGCCAATATTCCCAGCAATAGGGTCACTGGTCCTGGACAAGGGATCTGGGCAGAGTACCACAGTATGCACTACAGAGAGTTAAGAGTTTCCACCTGATCTCTGCTATTCCCCAATCCCAATATCCCCATGTGATAGTAGGGAGCCCAGTTCCAAGGTAGTATCCTTCTCTTTGAACCTCAACATGGCTATATCACACAGCCACTACCAAGTGCCTCCCTCGCCAGTGAATTTCTTATCATTAAAATGAAGGCAGTGTCCTTTAGACTCTCCTAGGGAATATAGCAGAGCCCCATCTCCCAGCTGATGAGTTGTAAGTTCATACATCATAAATCTATTCTAAAATGCTCACATCCTTGAGCCTTCTGACCTTTTCCTTTATGCCAAGGAAGTTCTGACATCACCTTATCTCAGAAGCCATCTTCAAATCCAGGTGTTAAGGAACTATCCCTGCAAACTCTTAGATTAGCTGCACAGCACTTGACATAATAGTGAGTCCTGAGTCACAGCTGAAGATCCCCATGGCAATGAATTTAGCCTTACAATCCACCCCCTGTTCTAAAACCCTCAAGATCTTTTCCACTTGTGTTCTCCCCTTTCCTGCCAATAAATAATAGCCAGATCTTACTATTCCTTTGCAGATCTGATAGTAACTGAGCTACCGGTAAGTTTATCAAAACTAGGAACCAGTCATGGGAAACAGAGGCAAGAGCATTGAGAACAAAGTGGAAATTTGATCACAAGAAAAAGGTATAAGCAGAAGCTGGGTGTGGCTGGATTTTACCATTCGGGGGAGGGAACATCTAAAATATGTCAACACTCTGAGTGAACCTTCTTTCAGTGCTTGCAAAGGCTCACTTTTAGGATTGTTCTCATTAGCGCTAGTCGCCCTGATGTCTTCTCAGCTACATCACTGAGCAGAATTCCATTTATTGTGAATCAAGTACAAGATCAGAGCGATATAGCAGAAAGAGTGACTTCAGATGCTGGACTAGAGTTCCTTCATTTTCTTCAACTCAGAACTGGATTAGTTCCAGAGCCGAAGAATGGACTGAGCCTAGAGGTGGGTGGCTCAGGGAATTAGGGGCATTACATAGAACGGTTAAAAACATGGAATAGGAAGCACAGAGCCTCCATCCAATTCTCAGCTACTTTATTTAGCACCTGAATGTCCTTGAGGAAGTTACTGAGCTTGCTAAGTATCAATTAACTACTCATTTGTAAATTGGGCATGATAACACACATGTCAGTGGCTTGCAGTGAGGACTAAATGAAATGTTCGTGTAGGGTACTCAGAATCACGCCCAGCGCATAACTCATGCTCAATAAGTGGCAGCAGTAACAGCAGAAGTAGTTGTTCTTACTATTAGGGATGAGGACAGAGGAGGCTGGGAGCAGAGAACCACTCTGTTAATTATAAACACTGCCAAGAGAACGGTAGTCTCTGGCCAATGCAATAAGGGAATTCACAGGCCAATGCCTAGGGGACTTGGGAAGATCCACAAATGCCCCGAAGACCGAGTGACCTCGAGAGCCCCCTAGTGGAAGACAGAGCATGGCAGGAGAGTGGTGAGCTCATCATACCACAAATCGGATAGCAGGAATCCCAGAAAAGCAACTTACGTGCTATGAACACTGCTCCCTACAAATTTAAAAATATATGCAAAATTGGCAGGGGGTAGGTAAAATAGGTAGTTTTATACATGGTAGGAGTGTAAATTGGTATATTCTATCAGAAAGCAGTTGAGTAATCTATTAAGAGTCTTAAAATGCTCATGACCCAATAATCCACTTCTGAGAAGTAACCTAAGGAAATAACCCCAAATATGGAACGACCTCTATATGTAAAAATTAATTCCATTATATCCATATTATATTATTTATAATAGCAAAACATTAGAAGAAAACTAAATGTTCAACATGAGGAAATAGTTGTATAAATAATAATGCCAATTATATAAAATATTGTGCATCCATTTAATGTTATATGTATTGTGTTTATAAAATTAAAATATACTTTTCATGTTAAATAAAAAATAGAATACAAAATTGGTGCGTATGTTATGATAATGGCTATATAAAAAAGGAAGAAAAACGTTCATCAGAAAAAACACTGAAAGGAAAACCCACATGTCCTGTGAACCTCCTCTGTATGCCTACCAGGTACACAGCTAACGCACTGATGCAGGAGAAGGACTCGATGTCCTAAAATGGGAATGGAAAATAGGTCTCCTCTCTCGCCCCAACACCAAAGGACAGGGAGTAGCTCCAGAGAACTGTCTTAGAACAGATTCCAGAGCCCTGGGCTTGGCTCAGCTGGAAAGAGGATCCAGATTGATTGATAATGTCTGCCATGGGCAAATTCAGGAACAGTGGCAGCAACTGCTCAGAATATTTGACATCCTTGGATATGATCCCCCTTTCGCATAATAATTACAAGATAAGAAATTTGGGTAACTGAGGGAGTTGTGGTAGAGAAGATCTCTTCACTGAGAAGAAAGTGGAAGTACATGACCTTCTACCGCTTTGCTTAGAAGGTTCCTTCCAACCCTGAGAGTCATAAGTCAAAATGTCAGGCCCTCCCAGGGTTAGGGAGAAAGATGTTTTGTTGGAACTGGGAGCAGAAGTGAAGTTTCAGAGCCCCTCAAGTCACAACACAACCGCTTACTTCATAGACTTGGTCCCCAGGCTACCCACACAGAACACTGTGATTATTGATTTCTCACTCAGCCCAGCATCCCCAAAGAAAAGTAGATAAAAGCGATTTTACCAACAGTTCTGAAGAAGCAATTTGCTTGTAAAGATTATGCCTGGAGTCTATCAAATTGCAGGTGTGTTTGTACATCAGGTTTCACTGCCTCCTGACCAGGCAGTAATCAGCCTGTACACTTGACCCAACCTGAGAGCTTCTGAAAGTAAAACATAGAGCCCTCCAGCATCACTCAAATTATTCACGTCAATGATCTTCTCACCACGCTAGTCAGCATCGAGTTACTCAATTGAGTATAAATTTTTCCCTCTAAGTTCAGTCGAAGGTTAACTTCCTCAAAGGCAACCGTCAAAAGCTGACATCATGTTTGGTTTGCAATGTGGTGGTAACACTAAACGTGCGAACGTGCTCCCCTCCCCGAACCTGCGGGTCATGGTGGAATCAGCACATGTTTGAATTCCGAGCGAAAGCTGGCCTGTGGCAGCTTGCTTGGGAAGTGGGGCTCACCCCAGCAGGCAAAACACAACAAACAATGTGGCTTAAAATAATTAGTTCCCATGCAGAGTGATGCCTGCAGAGTGGTTTCCTAGACTCTGTGTCTGAAGCTTCCTTTTACATAAAGAAGTGGGCTGATGGGCAGGGAGGGGAGGCTTGAGATGCAGGGTGCGAAAGGAGGCTGGACTTTTCTGACATATTATAAAGCAGAGCTAAGAAAGCAAAAGTTGGCCTCAAGGTCCCAAACACACTGAAAGGCAATATGAAGCCAAAATTTCCTGTAAATAATTAAAAGCTTTACTCCATCCAAGTGTCTTCCAGTTGTCCACCATCTTCCATTTCAGTTGAAAACTCTGCTTTGTTTGTCAGTGCTCTCCAGTTGGGAAAGCTTGCTGTGATCTTTCTCACTAAAGCCAGTGTTTATTTTGGTACTAAGAACAAACAAAGTTTTGGCAAAAGGTTCCCCAGGCCAGGAGCTCCTGGGGGAGGATAGCCTCTGCCCGTCGAGCTTATTTGCCAGAAACATTTGGACAGGTGGGGCGGCCAAGGCAGCCAAAAGTCTTTTTGCCTCACAACAGATTTTAACCAAGAGCTGTCAGGCCCGAAGACATTCAGAATCAGAACATGAAGTGCAAGTGTGTCTGGAGAATTGTGATGATCCAAATGTGCCTCAGGTTTATAGAAAATGCTTATCGTAAGGGCAATGATGTAAGTTTAATTTCAGGTTCCCCAAGAAAACGAGATCCCAGGCCTTTTTTCGCTTTTCCTACTTACAACTTCGGCATCTCTGAAGGAAGGAGTGCCATTCTTTGATGCAGCCCAGCCTGGATCTATTATACCACTATGTTAAAAATTGTTAGCTTTCAAACATACTTAGCTGTATAGAAACAGAATTAATCTAGGTCTCGCTTCATTTAATAGAGCTTGAGAGCCCTGATGCCCATTCAATTAATTAATAATGGAAGAAGAGTCCAAATATGAGCCATTTTTAAAAGCTCTTCAGCGTGATGAGCTGAGAAAGATAAGCGTTTCATTAGCGCAGTGACCACTTGCATCTAATTCTTTGATGTGCCCTAGATAAGCAACTCTCAATGTAATTACAAGGGCATTCTTGGGAGACGGTTCCCAGCTGTCATAAATAGAGACGGCTCCCATGGATTTTCTTTTTATTCTGATGACTTAGTTCAAATAGATTCCTATTGAATCAACTGCATTTTCATATATGAAAATATTTAGAAGACAGTAAGCAATATTATGCATCAGATAAATTTCATGAACTGCTCTACTGCCCAAAGGTTAAAGTATTCAGAATTTCATGTACAAAAACTTGCTTTTGCCAAATTCCTTCTAGGATAACAGGAAATTTCGCCAAACTTGGAATAACGGAGAACACTTCATCCCATTCTCCATTCCAGTCCGTCTGATGCTTGGTTCTCCCCTCTTGCCTCCCAGCTGGGAATGACACCTCCAATAGTGAGCAGGAAACACCCTCCGAAAATAACCTATTCTATTTTCAAGAGTCGTAGCTTTTAAAAATTTTCACATAGATTAAATCCAAACCTTCTTCCCTGTAATTTCCACCAATTGATCGATGCACCGTCTTCTGGAATCACACTGAGGGAAGCCACTGAAATTCCTTTTCCCAGGTTGAACGTCCACAACATCTTCACCCTTTCCTCAGAGTTTCTCTTTTCAAGATCCCTCATTCCCATCAGTTTCCTGTGGGTTCAAACCCCAAATTCCCAACTTCCTTAGGTGGCTAATGTCATTTTCAGTAACAGATTGCTCATTAATTTTTTCAAGTGGGAGTCATGATGTCAACATCTTACAGGGTTGTCATAAGGATTAAGTAAGGTATTAAATGTAGGATATGCTCAATAAATGAGGTACCCATAACCAAATGAAATGAAGTATAGTATTTGGGGCCTTATCCTTCTATTAATGTATGTATCAATGCCTTAACTGTGGGTTGATGTTTTCCGCAGCTATGTCACACTGATGACTCACGTTGTGTGTTATGGACTGAACGCCAAAGTTCGTATGTTGAAGCCCTAACCCCTGATGTGGTTGCACTGGGATACAGAGCCAATAAGAGGTAATTTAAGGTTAAACGAGGTCATAGGGGTGGGGCCCTAATATGATAGGATTGGTATCTTTATAAGAAGAGGAAGAAAGACTGGCTCTCTCCCTTTCCTTTTCTCTCCCTCTCTCTGTCTCTGCCACAGAGGAAAGGCCATGTGAAGACACAATAGGAAGGTGGCCATCTACGAGTCAGGAAAAGAGGCCTCCTCAGAAACAGAATTTGCTGGCAAATTGATTATGGACTTCTAGCCTCCAGAACAGTGAGAAAATAAATATTTGTCATTTAAGCCAGCCAGTTGGTGGTATTTTGTGATGGCAGCCTGAGCAGACTAACACATGCTCCTGTTGCCAACCAAAACCTCTCCCCTTCTCCCCTTCACATGCTGCTTGAAGCCACATCCACCTAACATCCCTAATGCTATGTGAGAAAGAGAGAGGTGGAGATGTGCTCTCTGTGAAGGCAAGTGCCCAGCGCTGCCCTTTTAATGATTCATGAAAAATTCTTTCAGCCAAATGCAACAGAATCTCTTGCATTTGGTTCTGCAGTACCTGTGTCAGCTCCTCAGGTTATAGTGGGTAGACTCATACAATTATGAGAATTTGGAACCACATTTGCTCATCTCCAGGCTTCTAGAACCTCTCCATCTCCCTCTCTTTTTTTTTCCTCTCAAGAATAATAACAATACCAACCATCGCTAGGCACCATGCTAAGTGTTCTAGGTGGAGTAACTGACTTAACCTTTCTTTACCTCAGTTTTCTCACCTTTAAAATGTGGATGATAATAATAATCCCTATCTTATAAGGTTGTCAGAAAGATTAAGTAACTTGGCCAATGTCACATAACTAATAAGCGGCAGAGTCCAGATTCAAGCTGGCTATAGGGTCTCGAGCAAGTTACTTGACCTCTTTCTGCCTCAGTATTTTGATCTATAAAATGAGGGCAATAATAGTACTTAACACACAGGACTAGTCCAAGGATTAAATGACTTAACACACGTGAAATGCTTAGAGCTTGCATACTGTCCTATAGATCAGCCAATCCAGGCGTGGTCTCAAGGGCTAGGATAGACCGTCAATCACATGAGCGCAGGCAACTGTTTCTGTCTCATTCACTGCTCTAGTCCCTGCTCCTAGTGTTGTATCTCACACACAACAGCCACTCAATGGATATCTGTTGCACGAGCCAAGGTAGGTACCAAGTAGTTAAAAGTCATAGAAGAAACGTCAAGAATAGAGAAACAGAAACTGGGGAGGGCCTTGGAGAAGTTCCTTTTATTTCCACTTACCACGACTCCAGTTTTTCTCACTTCCTATTTTCTCTATACAGCTCACTGGGTGTTTCTGAGAAAGCCTTCCTTGCCTGGAGGGGCAGCAAGTGTCCCAGCTGTGTACCCCGTGCCTTCCCAAACTTCCTTTCAAGGCACACATCCTACCGCGTTGCGGTTGCCTATTTGGGTCTTCCCTGTTCAACTGTAAATGCTGTAAGGACTGGGGGCCTTCACATCCTGCTCACCGATGGGTCTCCAGGGCCTTGCACGTGGAAGTTGCTCAATAAATCTTTGTGAAAGAAAGAGGAAGGCAGCAGGAGGAGACAGGGATCTGGACAGAGAAGGGAAGGCGGGAAACCACAAAGGTTCTCTGGGATATTTTGTCCAGGAGGTAGGGTGCTCTGGTGGAAAAATCAAGGAAGGGAATGACAGAGAGAACAGAGCACTTGGTACATAATTCATCTGGGCTGGAGACGTGAATTTATTGCAAACAGCTATCCGTTCTTTTATACTCAATACCGTGGGTTTCACTTCTTCATTGCCAACGTTTAAACTCCCTTTCAATCTGACCATGGTCTTGTTCCTTGACCCTGGAGAGACTGAAAATGCACATGCAGTGTGATGACTAATGATGCAACGCAGGAGATAAACTCTGGGATCCCGGAGGAAAGCCCTAGAGGACTGCAGAAGCGGGGACGCTGGCTCTACACTGGGGAGGTCAAGGGCGTCTCCACAAAGGAGGGTGGAAGAGCTGGCCCGAGAAGAGGTAATGACAAACAGCAAGCAAAGATGAGGAAATAGGAACCTCAACTGCCAGCCTCACAGAAGATGGCACTCAACGACACCTTGAAGATTATGAAAATCAAATAATGACATTAATAATGGCTAACATTGGGCACTTACTTTGAGCCAGGAATTGTGCTAAGTGTGTAACAGTATATTAACTTTATTAATATATACTATAATTATTGTATGTATATATACTCATATATAACACAACTATTATTGCCAACATTTTACAAGAAGGAGCCACGTGACAGAGGGGTGAGCTCATTTGCCTATGATCACTCAGTGTATAAATAGCAGAACCAGAAGATGAGGATGTGGACCAGGAACCAGGCAGTCTGGAAGACAAAAGAGTGCATAGATTGTCTTGGAAAAGCGTAGTCACTGAAGCCAGTTATGTTACAAAATACGAAATGAGAACCTTCAAGACCTCAGGGATTGTTCTTGGAAGCTGGGGGGAGCAGGAGGAGTTGCTCCCAGAAGACAAGGAGGGAGGGAATGGGTGAAAGAGAGGTACATGTACTGAGTGTCCACCTGAGCGCTCACCCCGTGATCCTTCCAAGAAATTCTGGCATGGAGACATAACTACTTAGCAGAATTCCCCTCCTTCTTTCCAGGTTGAAGGAATTTCTCCATTGTGTGCCCATTTGTCTAGAGAGGAAGTAGCACAAAGAAAGTGATGTGCAGCTGTGGAGCCACCCAGAGCCCCTGTCCCATCGCCTCACCCAGCAGAGCCAGCGCAGTCTCCAACGTGCGCAAGGAGAACTTTCGAGGACCAAACTTCTCTCCCCCTGACTCCCTTTGGCTGATCGTAGCTCTGTTCTATAGCACAAGGTCCTGCTCTCTTCTCCAATAACAAACTCAAGAATATAACCAGATAGAAGAACTTATGTGGAGAGTGTCAACCTCTTGGGTGAGATTCATCTTCAAAAACTTGTAAAGCTCATGGAACGGTGACTTGGAGTTTGGGGCTGGTGAAGTCTGAGCAAGATCTGTAGTGGGCACTGTGACGTGCCAGTCCACATCCCCTTCAGGACTGAAGAATCAATTCTCCAGCTCTGAGAGTGTTGTTGGCACACAGCTTTGGCTGTCAGCCCTCTCTGGGGACATCCTGGCTGGAGAGAGCTTCCTCACATTGGGTAGCTCATATCCAGTGACTGACTGATGTGCGATTCGAAGGCCCTGCCCCATCGAGGGACCACTCTGAGGGACCATCCTTGCTCCAGAGCTCCCTGGAGGTCAGCTGAGACCTTGACTGAGACTGTAGCACAGCCCAGCTTCTCCCTCTGCCAGGTTCTTCTCCTTCCCTGCCACCGTTGTTGATTCCAGAGCACTCCTGATAAACATCCTGCGTGCTAATCTCCATTTCAGATTTGGCTTCTTGGGGAACACCACTCGTGACAGGATCTGATCAGATCATCTTTAGAGAAGAGAAAATATGCTCCAGTTGCCTCGCTACGCCCCCATCCTCATGAAGAATCATGCCTTTCTAAAGCATGTTTCAGAAGAAATATCTGAGACCTGGCAGAAACCTAACTGTTAGTTTAGCTCATTAGAAATGGATCTTGCTTTCCTTTTTCCGTGTCTCTGGCTCTCGCACCTTTTCATTCTATTGCACTGTGCGTGGCTCAATGGCAGAGCTGGCGCTCACACACCTTTGCTGCTCCCCTGGTGCCCAGCAGAGATCAGAAGTGCTCAATACGAGACTTAACACCTGTCCTCTCCTCTCACCCTTACTAATCCCAAACACACTCATGATCTTACTCCTGCCACCTTCCAATAATTTCTCACAAATTACGGGCTAACATGATTTGGGCATGAGTCATATGCTAATCATTTATTATGCCTTTAGTCATCAGACCCAGAAATTTTTTTTGTCCCCGTGGGCAAGATTGGCCCTAAGCTAACATCTGTTGCCAATCGTCCTCTTTTTGCTTGAGGAAGATTGTCGCTGAGCTAACATCTGTGCCAATCTTCCTCTGTTTTATGTGGGATGCCGCCACAGTGTGGTCTCATGAGTGGTGCTAGGTCCATGCCCAGGATCCGAACCTGCAAACCCTGGGCCGCCAAAGCAGAGCTCATGAACTTAACCGCTACACCACCAGGCTGGCCCTAGACTCAGACTTTTCATGCCACAGGCTTAGAAATCTCGAGACAGAGGTTAGGTGTAGTGAGTTGAATCTTGGCCCTAAACAGATATGCCTGCATCCGAATCGCCAGAACATGTGAATGTGACCTTATTTGGAAAAAGGATCTTCACAGATGTAATTAAATTAAAAGTCTTGAGATGAGATCATCCTGGTTTATGAGAGTGGGCCCTACATCCAATGACAAGTGTCCTCCTAAAAGACAGAAGAGGAGGGGACACAGAGAGACAGAAGAGGAGCAGGTGATGTGACCTCAGAGGTAGAGATTGCAGTGACACAGCTGTAAACCAAGGGGTGCCTGCAGCCCCTGGAAGCAGGAAGAGGCAAGGAACAGAATCTTCCAAGGACAGAGGAACAGAGCCTTCCAAGGAACAGAGCCTTCCAAGGCAGCGCTGCCTTTGATTTCAGACTTGTGGCCCCGAGAACGGGGAGACGGGACCTTCCTGTTGTTTTACGCCACCACGTCTGCGGTGATTTGTTACGGCGGCCTAGGAAACGATGCATTAGGTCTGGGGCCTGGGAAGGCCACAGAGTGGGTTCTACTTGTGCTATAAGAGCTCTGTGTTGGGATTTCCACTCCAGCGGCTCCCAGACACCACCTTGCGCATCCCCCTAGCCGGTGACCTCCGCAGCGTGCTCGCAGCGCTGAGGTCACCCAGGAAATATGCAAGGGGTGCTCTGCTCCGGTGGCACAGCACTGCCAGGCGGGGCCTGAAGAAAGGCCAGCGCAGCCTTCTCCAGACCCCAGAGAAGGAAGAGGGAGCCTCATTGAGTGACTTTCCAACACTTGATAAAGATTTCCTCAAATTAATAGCTTGGCTGCTCAAAAACAAACTTCTCAAGAAAAGGCAGTGCTATTAGATAATGGATCACAGGCCTTGTTGTAGGAGAAAGGAATGTTTAACAATCGTCGACCAACTCTTATTTTAGATGAGAAAACTGAGGTGCAATGTTTTGACGACCTGTGGCCACAGACGTCGTCAGAGCGGAGCCTAAAGGAGGACTCAGGAGAGGAATTCCAGCCCAGCACCCTTCCACCGCACCATGCCAGTGGATATTCTTGGAACAGCTCTTTTCAGAAGTCTCAACGTTTCTAAATTACCAAACAGGTTTGTTTAACTGTGTATTTCAAATGAGCTATACAAAAGTAAAGTATTAGTCTTAATAGTGAAAATAGCCGTGTTTTTGACAGATAGAATTCCAAGCAGTTTGCCTCCTGGCGACATTTAGCTAGATGGAAACAGAAGCAAACAAACAAAAGGAAGTTTTAAGAACCAACCTCCCGGCTGCCTGGGAAAATGGCTTTAGGCGGCAGCCCCAGCCCGGAGGAGAGCGGTGGAGCAGCGTGTCTACACCGACACATGGGAGAGCGGTGGAGCAGCGTGTCTACACCGACACATGGGAGAGCGGTGGAGCAGCGTGTCTACACCGACACATGGGAGAGCGGTGGAGCAGCGTGTCTACACCGACACATGGGAGAGCGGTGGAGCAGCGTGTCTACACCGACACATGGGAGAGCGGTGGAGCAGCGTGTCTACACCGACACATGGGAGAGCGGTGGAGCAGCGTGTCTACACCGACACATGGGAGAGCGGTGGAGCAGCGTGTCTACACCGACACATGGGAGAGCGGTGGAGCAGCGTGTCTACACCGACACATGGGAGAGCGGTGGAGCAGCGTATCTACACCGACACATGCATGTGCGGACGCTTTGTCAAAACAGCCCAGTGCTGGAGCGTTTCAATTAGCAAAGTGGGATGGTTTACCTGATAAAATGCTCCCTGTGTGAGTGTAATTACATATTTATACCCCACAGAGATTTTTTAATTTCTGTTTGGTTTGTTTGCCTTGCAAGTGTTTGTCACTGGGAGAGTTCTTGATGTGCAATTTAAAGCGACGTTGGCCAACTATGTGGCTTGTTTTCACTTAAGATTCATTACAGCTTGAAGATGATGCTTTTCCCCCAGTCTCCACACGTTACTGATACTTCCACTAGAAGACAATGCATCAAGGGACAGGAAAAGCATAAAAGGAACCCTGTCAAGTACCTGTCTTCTGGTTCTCCCCAGTAGCTTTCTCTTTTTAATATACCAGAGGCGACTAATTAAATCCAAAATGCTTGAAAATCTGTTTTCTTTCTTTGTACGTTTGCTTGTTTCCCATCTTCTGTTCACAAAGCTCTTCCTTCCTCACTACCCCATCAATATAGCAAATAAGGCTGACGGCCAGCGTCCTTTCTGTGGTCCTCCACCCCTCTGTTCCGTGAGAAATTCGCAAACACACAGACATGTGTTGCTGATTAACTGGGGTGGGTTTCACTCCATCGCTAAGCAGCAGAGCCCCTGCTGTGTCCCGAGGCCACCGCTTGGCTTTGGGTACACAGAGATAGGTCTTAGTCCCTGATCTCAGGAACCTGTGCTAGCAGAGAACCGGACGTGGAGAGACAGCTACAGCCCAGCACAGCAGGTATGTGTGAGGTACAGTGGTGGCACCATGGAGGTGGAACTCAATTCTGCCCAGGGCAGGCTGCCTGGAGGAGGTGGTGGCTCTTAAAGAGATCACCGTAGAGGTGTGAGAGCTCCCCAGTTGCTTGGACTGGAGATGGAGCCCTGAATAAGACCAACATGGTCTCTGTACTCGTTCTTCTCAGAGGGAGCAGACATTAAGGAAGAGAACAACCAAAGAAGATAATTGCAGATTGTGCTAAGTGCTGTGAAGGGAATAATGACAGAGATGAGACCGGGAAGGGAGCCCCTTTGTATGGGCTGGTCAGGGAAGGCCTCTCTGAGGAGCTGACATTTGAGTTGAAACCTGGAAAATGACAAAGAGCTAGTCATGTGCAAAGCTAAGGGAAGAGCAAGTGCCAGGCCCAAGAAGGGGCTGAGCAGGCAGGGGGCAGAGAGGAGGCAGGTGTCGCTGGATGAGCAAGGCAGAGGAAGTGGGCGCTCAGCTGGAGCCAGGGCCCGGAGTGCCTTCAAGCCCAGAATAAGTGGTAGGATTTTATTCCCAGAAATGCAAATCAAAACCACAAGGAGATACCACCTCACACCTGTTAGAACGGCTGTCATCAAAAGGACAAGAGATAACAAGTGTTGGTGAGGATGTGGAGGAAATTGAACACTGTGCACTGCTGGTGGGAATGTAAATTGATGCAGCCACTATGGAAAACAGTATGGAGGTTCCTCGAAAAAGTTAAAACTAGAACTACTATACGATCCAGCTGTCCCACTCTGGGTATATATCCAAGGGAAACGAAAACGCAGTCTCAAAGAGATATTCACACTCCCACGTCCATTGCAGCATTATTCCCAACACCCAAGATATGGAAACAACCTAAGTGTCCAGCAACAGATGAACAGATAAAGAAGATGTGGTGTATATATATTCAGCCATGAGAAAGAAAGAAATCCTGCCATTGATGACAACATAGATAAAACCTGAGGGCATTATGCTAAGTGAAATAAGTCAGACAGAGAAAGACAAATACTGTGTGATCGCTCTTGTATGTGGAATCTAAAATAGCTGAACCCATAAAAACAGAGAGTACAGTGGTGGTTACCAGAGGCTGGGGGGGTGGAGGAAATGGGGGGATGCTGGTCAAAAGGTACAAACTTCTAGTTATAAAATGGATAAGTTCTGGGGATCTAATGTACAGCATGGTGATTATAGTTAATAATACTGTATTATATACTTGAAAGTTGCTAAGAGAGTAGATTTTAAAAGTTCTCACCACAAAAAAAAGAAATGGTAGTTACGTGACGTGAGGGAGGTGTTAGCTAACACTATGGCGGTAATCATTTTGCAATATATACATGTATCAAATCAACACGTTGTCTACCTTAAGTTTACACAATGTTATATGTCAATTATATCTCAATAGAGCTAGGAACAAATTCTAAAATTAAAAAAGAAAGATTTTTGTTCCCAGAGAAATAAAAAGTCATTGAAGGATTTCAAGCAGGGCAATGACACGATTCAAGTCGCCAAGAGATCGGTTTGGCTCCTGTATGGAGAATGGGTAAGGAAGCACCAGTTGAAACGACGACAAAATTGAGTCAGTAATTTGCCTTATTCTTTGGTTAATGTCTATCCTCTCTAATAGACTGTGAGCACCAGGAGGGCAAGAGCAAGTTAACAGACACATGCCAGACACCTGGTAGCCACTCAAGAAATAATGACTGAGTGAATGGCATTCTGAGCCAAAATCAGCCTAAGCGAAGGCAAGAGAGCTTGTTGCCTTTATAGCTTGTCACAGACCAAAATATCTTCCATTCTGAGATATGGAATTTGTGCAATGGGTCCAGCTGGTGGTGTTCCCATACATGCCCACAAGGAGGCAAACCCGCCCTTTGCTTCCCTCGCGCAGCTCACTCCACTCACCCACATTCATCAGTAGAGGCCATCTGTGAGGAGAAGAGGCAGTCAACCCACTGAGTCAACTGAATCATGCCGGGCTGGGAAAAACAGCACTTAGTCCCATTGAATGCCCAGCACTGGAAGCAATATGGGTCACTGAGTCAAAAACACGTGCTATCAGCAGCTTTACTGCTTGTCAACCGACCCTAAGCAGCCCACCCTGGTCTCCTACCCCTAAGCTGCACAGTTTTATTCCAAAATTCCATGTTCTGAGTGGCTGTTGGAACCCCTGTTTTGATCTGCTTGGCATGTTTTCTCATCCTCCCTCCTTCCTGGGGAAAGCACTCCTACTTCCTTGGCTCCGTGTTTATTTCCAATGATTTTCAGTGGAACTCTTAATCACAGCACCTCACTTCCCCTTTGGTCTCAGTGCTGAACATGTGACTCAGATTTGGCCAAATATGGTATTCTTTGGCCCTGCCCATACTGACCGGTCCAAGAGAGAAGCATGTGACACAAGCAAGGCCAATTGGAGTCTCGCCCTAGGAACTGACATGTGAGCCCTGAAAGAAGTAGAGGATATCTTCCTTCAAGATGGTGAAATGCAAAACTATGGAATTAAGGTTGCTAGTAGACTTCTTCACCACACATGGTGAGAATTTCTGGGCAGCAGAAAAGAGTGAGATGAACATACAAAGAGAAGAAGAAATACATTAAGTCAAGGGACAGAGAGAGACAGAACAGACCTCAGCATTGAGGCCCTAGACCCAGCAGTGCCTGACTTCCAGGTAACATAAGTTAATGATTTGCATTTTTGTTTAATCTAACTGAAGCTAGAATTCCGTTGATTGCAACCACGGTCACCATGCGCTGCTCTCCCTGGCTTCATCCGATTCTCCTGCCCTAGGAACCCAGAACGGAAGCAGAGAGCATCGGGGGGAAATCAGGCGGTCAGGCTGTCAATTCTTAGCTGAGAGCCAGAGAGACAAACTCCATGTACAATTATGCCAATTCAGTGTTTGTACTAGGTCTCTGAATTTCCAACATCCTATATTCTCCCGATAGCCTCTTTTATCAAGCCCAGAAGAGCCACATCCAACAGGGCGTCCAACAGAAGCCCTTTACTGGCTACTCTGAATATCCAGGCCCTGAGTTACTTCCTGAGGCGTCACCTTTCAGTACAAGAGTACTAAGTGTTTGGTAAGAGTTGTGCCAGCCCATGGTGGAGGTCCCCTATCTGAGAGCTGGTGTATCTAGACTGTCCCACTGACTGTCACTGTGATCTTGAACAAATTACCCTCTACTGTGTTTCCCCTACTCCCCTAATTTTCCTAAACTGGCCTTTTAAACTTTTAAGTTCTCTTCAAACACGTAAACTTGCCATTGGATGTTCCAATAAGCTCACGCTGGATACTATGGAGTTGAATGGAACATTCCATCACTGTTCATTGTTCACTGACACAAAATAATCGGCAAAATAAAAACGTAAGCCAAAGAGTATAGAACTTTGAGTTGGGCTGTGTTGTGAACTAGACGAGAGGCTCCTTTTCATCAGATCTTTATAGGGTGGCCTCAAGATTTAGTTTGAATTTTGATTCTGTGGACACCTATAGCCTACGGCACACTCAAATGTGAAGAACGTACAGAAATACAATCTGATGCTCCTTAAAAATCATTTTGAAGCCACTCATCCTCCTTCTCGGCACTCCTCATTGTTTTTTTATCTTTAGAGTTACTCTCGAAATTTCACCCAATGCTTGTTTTGCCTTAATTTTCCTTAATTCTATTTTATTAGCCTGCCAGTCAGTGTGGACCAGGAAGCTCCTGTGTATCCAGTATCGTGTTCTGATAGACACTCAGGCAAGGGAATAAGGAAGGATCTAAGTAGGACAGGCATGCACAGGAAGGTGGTAGGGGGTGCAGATACCCCCACAGGGTGGCAAGTTGCATGCTACCCCAGGAGGGTGACTCTCAGAGGGAATAAAAGAACCCCATAGCGTCAACCTTGAGGACCACTGTACAGCAAGCTCAAGGCTGTGCATCTTCATAAGAAGATGGGGATTTGGAGGGCCACCTGGAGAATGTTTCTAGGGTGATTGGTGGGTGGGAACACTGCAACTCTGCAGGCCAACCAGAATGGTTACTTTTTAGTAACCACTTAGTTTCTTGAAAATATGTCATGTAGCTAGTTATAGGGTAGCAATGAATAGTCAAGGTTTATTGAGCCTTTACAATGTGTTCTGCACTGTTCTGAACACTGCACACGCATTAACTCATTTTATCCTCATATACTGTCCCTATTTTTAGATGGGGAAAATGACGTACAGAGATGTTAAGTGACTTGTCCAAGGACACACAGCCAGTTGATAGTAGAACTGAGATTTGAAGCCCACACTGAATCACACTAATGCTCACTGACATGTTGGGATGATATCCACATTGTCACTCACAATCCATTCGTCTCCTTTGCATTTTGCTGACTTTAGGACTTCATTCCAGGAATGTGACTGATATTTCCTAAGGAGAAATTAAATATCTACATTCGTTCTCTGTAGATAACTTACTTCCCTTAAAACAAGTGTGAAATTTAGAAACCCATAGCCCCCCACATAAATAAAAGTCCACACTCTGTGTGTGTGTTCTTCTTCGAATTTTCAGCTGCTCTAGCTATAGAATTTGCCCACTGACTCTGATTTGAGGACGTGCTCAGTGATCCACTGACTACTGTGAAGAGTCAACCCAAGGTCTCTCCTACTGGTATGCAGGCAACGACGTCATTTCAAATGGTGACGTGTGAAGTTCAAATGCTTGGGAAGTTTGCTGTATAAATCAATAAATAATAATAACGGCATATTTATCCACTAGGCCACCTGGAATATATTCATGTTATTTTACTCAGCATTCAGGGAAATGCAACGTTTTCATTTTCTCTCTTTCGGAAGGAAGCACGCTGCTGAGACTATTAAAGAAAATGTGAGTCTCCCGGCCGTTTGGGAAGGCTCCAAAGGAGTGAAAGTGAGCAGGTGTGACCAGCAGTGTTTGGATGGAAATGTAAAATCTTTGTCTTTAAAAACGTTTGTTTAACTGAGGAGAGTTTACATAACTCTCCTCAGTTTACACAGCTTATGGAGAATTATGGTGGAAGAAATTACATTTTGCTTCTACCATCATCCGTTTTCTCCACCTGCCAGTTGTCCCCATTTTCGTCTGCTGGGGCATTAGTGATACTTAAAATGATCAGAAAGGAATACCGACATTTCTTATTAAGATGGGGAAGAAGGCAATTAGCTCAAAATGAATTTGCATCCTTCCTGGTCCACACACATTCAGAATAATTTCTTCTACAATAAGTTCGTCGATCAGATTTACGTTCTGCTTTCTCCTTGCCCATCGCTAAAGAACAGAGCAGAGAATGTTTAGAAAGTTCCTAAAATCACTGATCCTTCGGCAAGCACAGAACTCTGTACCCTATAAAGTCTCAATAAATATTTGTCAACTAAATTTTAAAAAGTGAACGCTTACATAAATTAAGGATTAATTATCAATTCATGGATTTATTTAAGTTCTTTGTGGAAAAAAACTCCACTTGAGGCAGAGGTAAGGTAATGAATGTTTAGGTTTCTTTGTAACATTCTCCTGTCTCCTCCTCTCTAAACTCTGTCCTTACTTTCATCCAACCCTAGATATGGGCACCACACATAGATGCCCATTAATAACGGGCAAGCCAAAGTGTACCAGAACGGCCCCTTTGTTCCAAGTTTCTAGAGTCGAAGTCATAATACCCCTATGAACACTTTCTTCTCATTTTAATACAAATGAATCTCATAAAAGCCTATCTACTCCTTATCATACTGAGATGATAATGTGGCCAAAAGGAAAGATACAAAAATAGCACATCAGGTTGTAAAATTGTGGTTTATGAGGCCCCTGGTGGTTCCTAAACCAGATCATGGGATTCATGTAGGTAAGTCCTTTTTAAAAGCTCTTGATTCTGGGGCCCACCCTCAAAAAAAATCTGATTCCGTATTGGTGAGACCCGGGGATTTAAATTTTTTTAAATTTCCTTTCTTAGGATCGGCCATATCTGGGAACAATTTCTTCACATTGCAACAGTGTGGTCCCTAAGAAGCATTCAAGTGTGTGTATATTTAGATGGCAAACACCAGAAAGGGAGATAAGGGTGTATTATAAAGCATATATTTGGTTTCCTGGGGAGCAGATACTTAGCTGACTAAGACACTGATGAGGAGATTCTGGATTTCATTCACTTTGTGTTGATTGTTCTGCAGTGGCCTGGAAAACAACTGAGTTGTTTTGAAATAAGCACCTTTCTACTCTATCAAGGTCAAACCTTTTACTTGATGTACTTAACTAACCATGTAAAATATTACATCAGCAAGCCTACGAGGCACTTAGAGATATATTCACATTTGCATAATGTCCCCTGTAAGTTAGTCTTTGGTCCTTAAGGGTGTTTAGAATAACTGCATGCAAGAATGTATTTAATCCAATCTCATTTTAGCTTTTGCTCTTTTAAGATTTCAAAATTAATAAATCCTCCTGATACTCCAAATTACCATGAGCTTTTATAAGCATAACTTTGTAACTTTAACCCATTTATGAACATACCCCACAGGCAAATGTACTAATGAATAAGAAATAACATGAGAAGTTTCAAAGATGGCCTTTTTGTGAAGTAATGTAAGAAAATCCTGTTAGCTGGATCAAGCACAAAAGTGCAATTTCTTAAAAAATAGAAAATCCGTCACAAAATTACATGTAATTACAATAACCAAAGGATAGACAGTAAGAATAGTTGTAGTACCATGCATTATTTAACTTAGCACATGTTATCACTTGCTTGCATATGGATGAAAGCAGGAAGAAAGGAACCGACAAACTCCGCCTGTGGCTAAAGAAATTGTGGTATTTTGTACCTGACTTCCTGGTATGTGAATTCTTGACCAAAGCTATCGACACACCTGACAGACAGCCTGTGCTTCCAGCTCCTTCAGTGGCTGCCTGCGGCCGCCTCTCTCCTTTCACGCCCTTCTCGCTTCCTGCCTCGTTGTAATGTTACCCCACAGGACGAAGGCTGTGCTAGCCTCTCCTTCAGAGAGGAAAAAAACGCTAAACTCAGCTTGATCAACAAAGCAGACCTCTCCTTGGACAGGGCAACAAAATTATGAGCCATATATTAATATTCTAGTCACGCCTACATGTGAATTTCTACCTTCCAAACCAGTTTGTAATGATTTTATTTACTACAAAAATATCACAAATACCATATTGCAAAAAGGCCTATTACACATACCTCAAGTTGACTGATTAGAACACTGAGACACAGAGGGGATAAATCACTTCCCAATGTCACACAGCTAGTCCCACCCCGAGCAGAAAATAGAATTCAGATTCCCTGAGATTCCAATCTTTTACGGTTCACTGAAGTGATGTCGAAAAAGAGGATGAAGTGTTGCCATAAAGAATTTGAAAGGAAGATTGTGCAGAGCAAGAAATGATATCATGAGATAAGCCCTGACTACAGAGGGAGAGTCAGCAGACAGACCACGAGTCTTAAGGAAAGAACAGAACATCTTGCGTGTAGTCTGCAGCCCAGAGCTCCAGGATCGGTCCGCACGGGGCCAGGGGGAGAAGCAGTGAGCCCCAGGGGGTTCCGGATCGGCAAAGTGGAGGCTGACTTCTGCAGGCCGATCCTGGAACAGTCCTTCTTTTACGTCGCTGTCAACCTTCCTGGAAAGTACCGTGGCAATCAAAAGTTTGTATCCTTCATGTTTCCAGTAAAACTGAAATGTGGGCAAAAACTTATGTTCAAAAGCTAACTTCAGACTAATTTATTTGGTGAAAATTAGGAATAATTTAAATAACCAACAACTGGAAAACAGCTAAGGAAATCACGGCATATTCATGTGATAAAATATTTCATGTCATGGGCAAGTGCTTTCTCCATAACACCGAGCGAAAAGGGATATAAACTGATCTGGGAAAATGATCCCTAAAGAAATACCTTGAAATGTTGACAGCGAGTTTATTCCTGAATGGTACAACCACGATGGGGTTCAGTTTTTTACCTCTTTTCACATTTTCTAAATTCTCTACACTGTGCATGTATTACTTTTATTAACAGAAATACAATAAACTTTTAAAAATTTCCACACTGGATTCTTTTATTCTGTTGATGGAAAGATGGATTCGTGTCATTTAGTGTGTGAGAGTGTTGTGTAAGGACGTAGCATTATTCGTAAAAATGAAAAATTAGAGAAAACATATGTCTATCAGCAGGAAGTGGGCAAATAAATTAATAATAATAATTGTTACTGTTATAATTGTTGTTTTTCTTAAATAGCTAACTTTTATTGGTTCTAACCATGCGCTAGACACAATTCTAAGCACTTTACTTGTCTTAACCTTTTAATCCCCACTATAACTCTTTGAAATACACACCATTATTATCCCTGTTTATAGTTGGGATATTATATTCATGTAATATTCATTATATCCTGCTTTTAAAGAATGAGGTAGTCTGATGCGCTGACATGGAAAGATGTCCATGATATATTGTTATGCAAATAAAGAAAATCATAAAAGAGAATATTTAAGATGGTTGCCTTTTTTGTTTTTAAAAAAAAGTGCATACAAAAATTTTTGCAAGGATTTGTACATTAGAAAAGGTAATAAATATTTACTCTTGTAGTTAAAATATAATTATGGTTTTACAAAACAAAGAATAAAATTGCCCTACTTTTATACAACTAATACTTAGGAAGACAGAATACAACCCAGATGGAAAAAAATCCACAAGCCACCTAACAGAAGTTGATGTGTGTAAGCCGAAAGGCGCTTCATATTATCCCAGCCAAGATTATATGGATAAACGAGCGCATGTGAGCAAGGTTGCTCAGCGAAGAATGAGAACCACAGGTTTGGGGAGTACAAACAGAACATCTGGGTTAAGTAAAGGGTATTTACCAGTAAACAAAGGAAGTTAATTTGATGAGTCGAGATAGTCTGTTAACATTTGGGACATGATCCGGTAAGCAGCAAATAACTTCTGTAAGTTCTAAGTCAAAGAAACAACATGGTAGGACACCAAATATCAGGAGAATTCATCTTAGAGATGATTCAGGTGGCTTGGCAGGAGAAGAATCCATAGGTGGTTACAGCTATTTCAATATCGAGGCATAAGATAACTGAAAGCAGGACTGAGAAACGGAGAGAAAGAGACATATCAGGACAGTCCTACCCTTAGACCCAGGCAAGAGGGCTGGGATCTCAAGCTTTAGTGGGCTGCACACAGCACACAATTTTAAAAAATTAAGTTTAGTAAAGAGAACATAGACATGTCTTTCTGGATCCAGTGCTCTAACTGGCACAGCACAACCCGTAACTCCAGACATCCACTCTGCCAACTCACACGTCCTACACCCCAGGGAAACGCTGTTCCATCACTCTTGCCCAAGGCCCTTGAAACAAACTGCGGTGGTGTTCAGGCAGCTGTGTCCACTGCCGGCTGTTGGCTGTGCTACTGCTCACACTGGAAGCAGACTCTGCTTTTGGGGTACAGGAGGGCTTAGGTTCAAGAAAAGACAATAACTTCTAAAAGCCTTCCTCTCAGCATGAATTCAGTAGATTCTTGCATAACGTATATCTTTTCCGGGTAGTGCTGAGCGTCCATTTTCTTGCTTCTCTTTGTGTTCCAGTTTGTGGTTCCAGGGTCCTCATGAATTCGTGCATATTGAAAACAATTGCATGTGGGAGCTGAAGAACATTTTGCACTATTAGACAATTCATTTACTCTTAAATTTGTGGCTCTAGATATAACATGTATGTAATAAAGATTTTTCGTTATTGCTAATAGTTTCATTTTGACAAGAATAGTAAATGAAATTCAATTCACTTTTTACAAAATAAAAAGGTTAGCTTTATCTAAATAATTTTGCTTTAAAATATTGAAATTCAATAGGTATTTGTATTTTGTCTTCTTAACTTTAATAAATTTAAATAAAATAACTTTTTTGAAAATACATTGAAAAATAATTTCAATTTTTCAAATTAATTTTTCAATGCTTACTTTTACTTTAATTTACATTTTTGCTGAAAATATATTCAAATTTTGTATACTTGAATACAATTACATTTTATTCTTTAATCCTTTAGATCATCCCTGTTAACAGAATACAAATTATGTGAAAATATTGATTATAACAATGTAATTGGTGATTATACTGAAAAGACAAGAAAATAAATTTTATTAAATACATGCATAATAATTTATGAAATAAGTATATCTTTATTCCTCTATTTATTTGGTTTTTTTTTTTTGGTGAGGAAGATTGTCCCTGAGCTGACATCTGTGCCAAACTTCTTCTATTTTGTATGTGGGATGCTGCCACAGCTTGGCTTGATGAGCGGTTTGTAGGTCCACACCCAGGATCTGAATCCAAGAACCCCGGGCTGCCAAAGTGGAGTGCGTAAACTTAACCATTATGCCACTGGGCCAGCCCCTGTATATCTTTGTTTTATCACTCATCGAAACATTGCCAGCCCATCAACAATACACCCAGACATGTGCAATTATAATTAAATTCAGTTGTCTTTGACAATTTGCCAACTTTCAGTCACACTTAAACCATAGCTTTACTCATATTTTTCTACTCTGTCATTATGAAGGTATTATTTGTCAAGGCAAAAGGGAACATCTTTTATTCTGTAGTTTATGAGCTCAATTTTTTATAACTTTTAAGTATTTAGACATAAGGTGTGTGGGCCACTGCTGTTTCACTCTTGCTCCAGATCCCTCAAATGATGGGGGCAGTCCTGGAGTCCAGAGACAGTAAAAAGAATGATACAGGGAACATATAGGATACAAGGAGCAAAGGAAATGCAGACTTTAAGGATAAAAAAGACTGTGAATCTGGTGGTCCCACAGACAAGAAGAGGAAAGTTGGAGAGGGCAACCTGACTCCATCTGTGCTTTCATAGAGCCATGAGTATGAGTAGCCAAAAACCTGAAGTCTTCGTAAACTGGGGAAATAGAAATTCAGAATCACTACCATTGGTCAGGAATAACAGGAGGATGACCTTGGCATCATCCCCGTCAGGAGCCCATTTGTCCCTTATGGGCGGTGATGGAGTGTGCAGATGCTCTGTTGGGTGGAATCCGATGTAGGTATTTATTTCTCCTATGGACTATTCCAGAGTGGTTCTTTAACTGAGATTTCAGGAACATAGGCATTATTTCAGAATTTCTGAATCACACCTCAGGGTCGTTAGAAGTAAATTTTACTAAATAAAATATCTAGATCTTTTTTGTTACTGTACTCTGAAAATCACTTCCTTTTCTCTTCAGTAGCCTGTGCATCTGGGCATTGTCTTAAATTTTGTGGGCTCAGTTGACCCTCATCTTCGCGTTCCTTCTGTCAGGGCTGCATTTTCCTTAGGTCACCTGATGCTTTAGAAAAAGCAACCAATCACTGTCTATTTGGCCTCAGGTCTATGACTTGACTGGTCACTTTTTTTCTCTCATCACATTCACTGCCCAGGTGGTGATGGCCAAAGGCTGTAGTGACCACACACTGAGCATTTGCATGGCCTCGGTCCTGCTGGTCTGACTGATCTCAGACTCCTCCAGCTCTGCCCTACAGGAGGCAGGTCTGGGGTATGGTCCTCACAGATTTGAATGGAGAAAGAAGAGGATCTCAGCGAAGAATCATGAGGCAGACCACTCCCACCCAAACAGATAACTTAGCCTTTTCCCTCCTTTCAGACCCTTCTATCCCCATCCCACTCCCAACCACCACCGTCCAAGTCCGCAGGAATCTCCCAAGGTCAAAGGAAGCAACTCTGACCCACACAGGGCAGTCCTTCAATACTTTTAACCCTTTAATTGACTGTCTTACTCATTAGATGTGCTTACGATGTGGTATCCTAACCCCTACTCACATTAAATTTATGTCATTTCTTAAGTTGAGTTCACGTCAGTTAACCATCTCTGGGATAAGGCTTATTAACGTGGGCATTCCCAGTCTCGACCCCTGTTCTCTCGCCCTTCCACACACACACGTCACCCAACCACTAGCTAAAAGACTGTTGTCCACTCCTCCCACTCTCTCATCCTCTAAGCACGTTTTGGCTTTTGCCAAACCAGTTTGGGCTCTTTGCAAGACAGAATTTGATGAACAAGTAGACAGAAAAAGGACCTAAAAGAAAGAGGGAAATGGGAAAGAATCTTGCCAGCAGGGCCCCTTCCATTGCTCTCCTTTGTTATAACAAATCCATGGGATGGGAAAAGCTGAAAGAAAATTTTTTTTTTGAAAAAGAAGCATGAACGGTTTAATTGATCTACACAGTAAAGAACAGAGAAAAGAGGAGGGAGGGGACAGAGAGGAAATGCCACAGGATGAGGTGTCTAGAAATTATTTCTGGGGTAGTGTTGGTAAGTGAAAGTTTCTGAAACTATTGCAGAGTATGGAAGTGGGAAGGAGGGGAGAGTGGATTTTTGTCACTGTGGGATATAAAATATACCCCCTAAGATGATCTTCAAGTGCTGCAGGTGAGAATTAGAATTCCTTTAATTTCTCATGGTTTCCGGGCTTCTCAGAATGTAACTCCTCACAGAGCCTGGGCTGCTTGGGCCCGAGTGAGTATTTAAGTTACACAACTACAGAAGCCACTGGTTGGAAAGGCATTTAATCAAATCCCCTTTACATTCCACAGGGCGAAGGCTCTCCTAGCAGAGGGAAGGGTCAGGGCAAAGGCACAGAGAGATGTTTAGGAAACAGTGAAAGTTCTAGTAGGCACAGAGATGGGTCCTCAACACCTCAGATGAACTCAGGATTTCCCACTGACGTACTGTCTTCTTCTTCTCTCAGGAATTTTTCAAAGTCAGCTTCAAATGTTTATTTTCCCACCTTTACTGGAAGAAAGATAAAATTTCAAAATGATGACCTTTTTCCATCTGAAAATTTACCAGGAGAGGGCTTGCCACATTCTATTCCTTGGCCTGGTGGTGGATCCACAAACTTTCTTCTTGCTAGATCGTTGGCTGAACATTATTTTTTGAACATTAGTTTTCTGATGTGTGTGTATGTTTCACAATAAAAAGTTTAAAGATTATTAAAGATATTTCTTTCTGCTGTGTTGTTCACTAATAATTGAAACTCAACTTAAAATGCTGGGAAAAATGAAAGAGCACCTTTATTCTCTTTAATCTGGGAATTAGGGGAACAGCTCCTAAATTTGGAAACATCCAGGTTTTCACATTCACGGTTCCTTGCTCACCCAGTTGAAAACATTCAGAAAAAGATTTACTTGTTTAAAAACTACTCCTCACACATTTAGAATTTAAGAAAGTCTTGGAAATACTTTACCCGAAACTACCCAGGCCCATTTTTGTCACTTTCCTATTGAAATGCAAATATATTTAAAACTTAGTAAGGTGATCTGGATATTTGCTTATAACACTTCCATGTTTATTGTTTCAAGAAGTGTGGATTTTCATCTGTCAGAGAGTTTGAAATCAGATTCCAAGACAGGGGGCCCAACTCTGAACAAGAACCATGGAAATTGTTAAGATCCACTTTCATGAGGATATAATCCAGCTCTAGAAGCAGCCACAGTTTAAGTATGCCAGATTTGAGGATAAAAATCCCTTTTGGTCTGTGAAGAGGGTTGAAATTTTAATCAACTATTTTCTAGCTCATAGAATCCCATATGGTGTTGGGTCATTTTGAACATGGGAATACTTTGACATCGCACATCACTTTGGTTTCTCCCCCACAGGAAAGCCGCGACACCCTCTATTGGAGGAGCGGCACTGGGTGGAAGCTGTGTCCAAGAGCCCGTTGATATCTGCTGGCAGAGCCACCCGAGCAAGTCATGCGTGAGTAGTTTCCTTGCTAATGTTTTGGCATGTCATGATTATGCACTGCTAAGTCTTTGTCAGGAACAGACCTGTTGCCAATGTTTGTTGTTCATGCCTGTTGTTATTAAATTTCTTTCTTCCCCTCCCCTAGAGCCATCATGCGCTGTTGTAAATGGTAAGGAGAACGAGCAAGTTAGCTGAAGCTTGCTGTCCTTCCCATTGGCTTGCAAGAGCAAAGGGAGGTAAGGTGAAAGAGAGGGAGAGAGGAGTGCATCCAACAACCTCACAAAAGGCAGTTTGTTGATAGGATTTCCTAAGTCTAAAGCAGTTGTGTGCTACCTTGGCTGCACATTGGAATCACTGGGGGAGATTTGAAGACTGATGTCCGGACCCCTCCCCCATGATTTAATGTGGCTAGAATTAGACCTAAGCGTCAGGATTTTGTTCAAGTTCGTGAGGTGATGTTGACGTGAAGTCAAGGTTGAGAACCGACACTCTAGATTCAGGGAGCTATTGCAACGATGCTCTTTAATCATTTCTTCTCTTCCATTCAGACTCATTGAGTTGTACCCTTTCAGACATCATGGGACCCTGTTACATTAGCGCATCCAGGACCTGCAAGATCAGCTAGTCTTGCCCACTCTTTCGAGACAGCTTTGATGTGACAGAAAGAGCACTGGATCCAGGTCCAAGGACTAGACTCTTCTGCTTCATCTTTATATGAACCATGGCACATCATGAATAAGTCATGGCATCTCTCTGAGTCTCCTTTTTCTAGGATACTGGACTTTGGGGAAATTCAGTGACCATCGTGAACACACCTAACTCAGTTTCAGGCACATGGCAATGCATAGTTGCTCAGTAAATATTTTTGTCTTTGTTTCTCTTTTTATAGATGAGGGCACTGCACCCCAAAAGGATAAAGTAACTGTCCGGAGCTCTTTCTGTATCTGAAGCCATCAGCAGTTTTCTTATGTAGGTCTCTTACAGTTGGACCAAATGAAAACACATCATTTTAACCCTATCCACACGTCACCCTCAACCCCTTCCCTAACATCATACAAACACACATGCCCACAAATATGGTTCAAGAGGATCTACAATCCAGAAGCGAATAGAAATGTTAGTGCTGCCTCAGGATTTCTTGGGCTCGGACTGCTCACCAAATCCCAGCTCTGAAAACATTCCACTTTGGAGTCCCAGACAATCTATCTACATCTCCTCCGCTATCTCCTCCATCAACTAAATGGAAAAATTCCACCAGAGATTAATTCTTGCCTGCATGGCACTTTAAAGATTAAAATGCACTATATGAAAAAGCAAAGCATTAGCCCCAGGGTGGGATAGAATCACCGAGGGAAAGGTTGTAACAAATGAATCAACCAGAAGGTAAACCTTTGCAAAAAATGAGCTACACAATTCATGTAAACTTAAATTCTAGCTTCATCCCTGGAGCATCCGTAATTTGCCGGATTGAGACAACTAAAATCAAATTTTCAGGCACAGCTGCTGTGATTATATAAAGGGCAAGCCCATCTTTTAAATTAGAAAAATGGAGGGTAACATAATTCTTGGGTGAGCATTGGGGCACTTCCTCTCTCTCTGGCTCCTGTCTCTCTTTCTCTCTCATGTGTTGATCTTCACAGCCAAGCAAGTCACGGTGGGTGGCGTTCGCAGTCATGCGTTAGTACAGCTAAAGATCCTCCTGCGAAAAGAAGCTTTTTCTCTACAGCCCGAAGTCCTTAGGGGCCATCGAATATTTCAAAAACAGAAAACACCATCAGGCACCGTTCTTGTCCCTTACTACCAACACAAAGATGCCAAAGTTTTCCAAATGTATCTTGTTTGGTTAAATACACGCTAAATCCGGTACACGTTTTCTAGAAAACTGCAAAATCGGGTAGGAGAATATTCTTTACTTGATATTACAAAGTTTTTTTTTCCTGAAATGCTTTCACTACCCCTTAAGACAACTATATTTCACATTTCCATTACAGTGCCAGCCTAACTTCTTTCAAGAAACCTTTGCTGCTACAACCTGCATTGGAATGACTCCTCTCCAAGTTTGTAAAGCAAAAAACCAAACGAACAAAAATTTTAAAAACAGTAAAATGTAAATTTGACTATGACAAAAGTAACAATTGGCTGTCACTGCCTGCCAGGCCCTGTTCTCCGGGATGCTGTTGGGCGGGAAGACGGGCTGCTTGGAAGTGAACACGGACCGTATGCAGGTAACCCCATTAGGAAGCAGGAAAGCCAAAAGTGGACTCTGTGGCCCCAGTTTCCCTGGACCGAGCTAGTGAGATGGGTGCCAACTATCTGGAGATCCGTGGAATCACTGCCTTCTTTCTGGAAGTCTATCAACCACAGGGCCCGGAACCATCCATGTATATTTAAGCTGGAGTGGACAACTGCCACCAGGTGGCACCAAACCGCAGCCAGGCCCAGGAAGGATTTAGATGGCACAGACCCCCGGAACTCCCAGATGGCTACTTGGGCAACCCCACTCTGGTCATTTCATTAATCTTGCAATAAGATGCCAGGCTTTAAGCAAGTGAAGTCTTTGGACTATGCTTTTCTCATCATGGAGAGAGCTTTACTCTACTTGTTACTGTACTCAATTTTATATAGTATTATTTTTCTCTGTATACTTCACCCCCCAGCCAAACTGCAAGCTCACTGAGAAGCAGCATCATGTTTCTATCACTCTTGTATCCCCGACAGTGTCTAGTGTGCTATAGGTGGGAGGTAGACATTCAACAACTGTCAGTTTTATTGCATTGTTGAAGCTTTAGTAGAGTATGAATTGTCTCAGTACCAATTTCTTTAACTGCCTGGATATAAACCTGTCTGCCATAGATGCTCCTTCCTGCACACAGCCCCACACGCACAGGGGGCTCCTGCCCTGGGTTCTATCATTGGCCGACCTTCAGGATACAAGCAATTCGTTCTTTTATCAGAGAAGTAAACAAAGGAACAAAAGAACTTTATTCAAAATATCTTTGTTATTCCATTGCTCAGTTATAAACACAACTTTCGACTTTTTCTGATTTTCTCATTTTGCGCATAGCTACTTATCAAACCTCTATTTATTTTTCCTATCTTTGCTAAGTGATTGAGGAAAATAGAAAACACGCACACATACACACACACATAGTGTATCCTTCTCAGGAGGAGCCACCAGCATAAAAGTCTGGAATGTGCTTGGCTTTGCACCCATCACAGCAAGGCATTAGAAATATTGGATTTAATGTTGTGCGTCCACAGATATAAAATTAGGCCGACAGAAGTCTGGATCCGGGCCTCGCTCCATCCTGCTAACTTGCAGGGCCCTGGTAGCCAAAATGGTTTGGAACAGTTCTCTCTCTACAGATGCTGCCATTCATTTCTGTGGGAACAGGACCACTTACATCTAATTACAGTTTCTGCTTAAATTAACAGGACAGATATGACAGCAAAAACTTCTTCAGACTAACTGGTGGGGAGACCTTTAGCTGACACAGCTTATGAAGTAGTTGGCTTGCAGCTAAGTAATGTCAATTTTTAAAAGTAATTTAGAATTCATATGATTCCATCCAGCAATTTGTGACAGCCAGAGAAAAATATGTGGGGTGGGGGTGGGGCGGCAGAGTGGGTAGGCAGGAGCAAACACCAGTTTAGAAAGAGGAATAGATTATCTTAGAGAGTCAACAATTTGAGAGAGATGAGGTTACTTTACATAGTGCCATTCCATAGCTAATAATCGGTGGAGCTGATGTTTGAACCTTGACAGTTGAACTCCGGGGCCCTTTCTTTCAACCTTGATCACCTCCAAGGACATATAAAGCCCTAACTCATGTTGAAAATGCCACTGCACTAACAAACAATTAAACGAGATTCTGTGCTTAATACTCATTTAATGACAGTTTTACTGGCCTTCATTCTGGCCAGTGAGCATTGTGGGGTGGGATCCAAGGTGAATTGACTCTTCAGTACACTATCAATCCCTAAAATGGGTCACTAGGTAACCCGTTCAGTCACTGTAAAAGTCTATCTCCAGCCAGCAAAGGGTGCCAAGTTGCCCTTGAGAAGGGACGTCCCAGCAGATGCCCAGGGTTCACAGAATCTGCCCCCAAACTGCCCTCTTGCCTGATCTGCACCTTGTTCCATCTCTCTTTCAGTGCGCCAAACCTCTCCTGTCCATGTACCTCACTGTCATTTCCAGCCTTTGTCTTCATGACCTGGGCTCTGACTACCATCCCTTTACCATGATCTAGCAACCTGGCCAACCACCACTTTGGCAGAGGGCAGTCTTAGAGCCACGGATAGCCATGCCTGCCCCCGTGGACAGCTCTCACCTGGAACAGACCAACCCTGGAACCATTAACAGACATGGTGGATCTGGGGTGCTTGTTTCATCTGAAGTCTAAAGAAGGACAAAGGAGAGACGCAGACTTGCTATATGTGAAAGTAGCTACTAAAAATAAAGTTTGAAACAGCTGTAGGTTTTCACAGCATACCAGATATAAGTATAGACATACAGATACAATATATATGAATATACATATACACAAACATGCACACATATGTCTTCATTAGGACCATATTCCATTTAAAAATTGTATTTTAAAATGAAGCACTTAAATAAAGTTCTCTTAATTGCTCATCCTAATTCCAGATGTAAGGACAGCAATTCCTCTTTTAAAGATACAGGAGACTGAATCACAGTCAGAATCATAAAATGATAGCTTCTTATTTACAGCTGACTGAACTTTTTTTTTATCTGGCATAATTTTCTGCAGTTCGGAATAACAAATTTATTCTAAGAAGCTCCTAGATCAGAAGTCAGCAAACCACAGCCCACGGGCCAAAATCTAGCCCACTGTCTATTTTTGTAAATAAAACTTTATTGGAACACAGCTATGCTGATTTCTTCACAGATTGTTTACAGCTACTTTCATACTACAAATGGCTGAGTTGAGTAATTGCAGCAGAGATCTTATGGCCCGCTAAAGGAAAAACTGTGTTTCTTTTCTCTACCTTTAACCCTTCTGACACTAAATGTGTGAGTGTTTTTCTCCACACCAACCCATTCTCCAACTTTCCAGACACCCACTGGGCATCCTACAATTCAATTCTGACACTGTCTATTCGGAGTTAGCACAGACCCCCAGGTTAACAGCTCAATTCCGCAAGACTGCCCCTGCATCAGATGCCAGTCACAAGTCCCCGGTTATCACCCATTCTTCTGACCAACTGGTTATAAATCAGTGGTTCCCACAAACCCCTCCTCAGTTTTGATGATTTGCTATAGTGGATATAATGCCTCACAGAACTCAGGGAAACACTTAAGTTTATTGGCTTATTAGAAAGGATATTACAAGGGGTACAGACAAATAGCCAGATGCAGAGGTGCACAGGGTGAGGGCTGGGAGGGACCCCGAGTGCAGGGCCTTTTGTTCTCATGGAGCTGGACTGCACCCCCTCCCAGCATGAGGATGTGTTCATCAACACGGAAGCTCTGTGAACCCTGTAGTTCAGATTGTTGTGGAGGTTTCATCACATGGGTACGATCAATTATTAACTCAGTCTCCAGCCCTCGAAGACTGGAAGGTGGGACTGAAAGTTCCAACCCTCTAATCATGGCTTGGTCTTTCTGGTGACCAGCCTCCAAAAGGACTTCCAGCCACCAGTCAGCTCACGAGCATACAAAAGGCACCTTTATCACTCTAGAGATTCCAAGGGTCTTAGGAGCAGTGTGTCAGGAACCTGAGTCAAAGACCAAATGTTAGACTGAAAGATGCTCCTAGCACCCTTATCACTCGGGAAATTACAAGGGTTTTAGGAGCTCTGTGTCAGGAACCAGGGCCAGAGAGCAAACCTATTTCTTATTATACCACATCCACAAAATCTAAAATATTTACCCGTGGCCCTTTACAGAAAAAGTTTGCTGGCCCCCTGTGCTAGATGAATAATATGGGGCATAGTTTGCAACATAGATTTTACCACCAGAAGGAAGCCTCTTGGTAGATCTACGCTAAGACTAACGAAAACAGCACACCTGACAGGCTGTTCCAAATAGCTGATTTTTAAATTCATACATTTCACAGTCAAATCATTGAAAACTCAACCTTGAACTCAAATACCAAGACATTTTTGCCAGTTAGCCTCTCCAGGGGGTACTCAAGTTATAAAATAAAATCATCATTCTTTATTCACATAGTCTCAGACTAGCAAGAGTACATATTTGCTTGGTTGATTTAAATAATGCAGAATCAATGAGAAAAAGAAACTCACAGGGTTAATATAAAATCTCCGTTTCTTTGGAGGTGAAGAGAAAAGAGGGAAAGAATCAGTGATAAAAATTTATTTCTACTTACAGGAAAAAAAAAATACTGCTTCCTACCAATTTAAATAATTACTCATTTAAATAGAATTTACGTAATAATGAGATAGGTCTGTAGTTAGTGGTTTTTGCCCCTCTAAAATCTCTTCTAGACACAGAATATAATTCCAAAGCACGCAGAATGAAGAAAGGGAAACACACTTGTCCCCGTGCACCAGTGTTGAAGAAGCAGAGATGGGAAGTGACAAAGCACATGCTGGGCTCACAGCTACGTCAAGCCATATCTGAAACCTTGGGCACATACATAAAAATCTGTCCTCTTTTGAGTCTGATTCTCATTTTATTCATTTACTCTCTTTTAAAACAGTGTTTCTGTTTTATTGATGCTCGGCCATTGTTTGGATTACTCTTTTGGTTTCAGGGAAGGAGAGTAAAGTTTGCAGCATCTCAGTTTATATAACTGACATACTGTCCAGTATTCACTACTTCAAGGTAGAAGTAGAAAAGGATTTGGGCTGGAAATCACAGGAAGTGATTTGGGTCTCATCTCAACTTGTGTCCGCCTGTGATCTTAGTCCATTTGCCTACTCTCTGCATCAGGTTCCTCACCTGAAAAATGTAGACTGTCAAAGAAGCCCCAACCCACCAGAATACAAAGCTGCAGGAATAAAATGAGGTAGAAGAAAAAGAATATTCTTAAAAAGTTAAAGTTTTAATTAAAATGAGCATTTTCTCGCAGAGGTATGTTAGCTGTGTTTTTGATTCAATTTATCAAACATAAATTGAACCTTTTCTTGCTTCATGTGTGCTAACAATCTGCATGCAGAAAACCCTGATTAGTCTGGATATACCAAGATTCGCTGGTTAAAGTCCTCCCAGGAAGCAGAGGCTGGGGTCTCACAACCCCACGCCCCCCCAGCCCAGCCTCCCACCACCGGACGAATGCAGGCAGAGGTAATTTTCTGGGTCCCAGACAGCCACAAGACTCAGAATTATCCCCATCGATATGTAAGCCAGGGTGAAAGATCACCACAGGTGCTGCCAACCAAAGTTGAGGAAAGGATAAATGTGGATGGTTCCTTTTTACCCAGCAGCTAGTTGAAGACGATTGCCCTGGCTGTTTCCTTGTAATGCTGTCACTTACATTTCAGCCAATTCATCTTTTCAGTCCCCACTTGTCACATTATAGTAAGTCATGATGACCAAAATTGGCTTAAAATGGGGTGAAAGCCAAAAATCACTGGCTCTCCCATGAAGTATTTGGTGGTGAGGAAATGAAAAAATCTAGCATATCGGCGTTACAGATACAGCTCTGGTGAAGGGCTGAGGGCCACACAGTAGAATCTTGAGTTCATGCCCGAATGAAGAGAGGATCTTCTTTAGCATGGGCCCTGTCTCATTGAATCTTAGAGTTGAATAACAGTCAGAAACCACATTTGAATTTGTAGTTCCTGAATCTCTTTTCCTTATCAATTAGAACCTGAGAAACAATCTTTTAGGGCTGAGGACCAATATTAGGGTAAGGAAAATATTTTTCCCATGTCTCCCTAGTGTGATGACTCAGATATTAATATCATAGTGGTGATCATATGCAAAACAAGAAAATATGCATTCCCGGCTATTGGTAAAAAGTGCTATTTCACTCAGATCTCTGGTACATTTTGAAAGCAGAAACTGACACAGAACCCTACTTAGAGAGCGAGTATGGCCACAGTCCCTCAGATAGCCACTTGAGTGGGTAAAGAAAACGTGATAGAAATGGAAATTTTAGCCTTCAGCACACTGGTTCTATCCTCCTTCAGGCCACCAATATGCGTTATGATCAAAGGAAAGGCAATTTAAATTTGTTGGGCAGAATTTTTTTTTCCAGCCTATGGGCAAGGCTGTTTTATTTGCTTGACCCTCTCTAGTCCTAAAACTATTTATGGTCAGATATTACCAAACGTGTGAAGAGCCACAGAACAAAATTACATTTCTTTTAACCAAGGGTAGGGGAAATAAGTTAATTTCATGCTATTTCTTGAGGTCAGATAACAAAACGCACATTTACCCAGGAAGAAAAATCATAGGCTTTTCTTCCAAAAATTGTTAGGCCTGAGAGTAAAAGCAGCTGAATCCAGGAAGTTGATGAAGTGAAACTCTGAGAGTTCAGCCGGCTGGATGGGGAACCGAACGGCAGCCAATCAGGCTGCTTTCAGAGCACAGGGCCGTTGATAATGGCTCCTTCATCGGTGACTAAAATCAGGATACATAAGAGAAGCCCCTGAAGATCACCATTTCTGCGTCTAGCGAACCCAGGAGAGAACACAGGTGGTCACAGCTTCCTAGGCAGTTGACTTCTGAATCAGTGGTTCTCAAACTTCAGCGAGCATCACAGTCACCGGAGCGTTTGTTAAAACACAGATTGCTGGACCCCAGCCTCAGAGTTCCTAATTCAGAAGGTCTGGGCTGGAGCTGACGGTTTATTTGGATTTTTAACAATTCCCTCGATCTGCTGCTGCTGCTGGGCTGGGGATCACACTTTGAGAAGCACTGTCCTAGATCAAGAAGGACAGTCTTAGAACAGGAAAGGATAAATAAACCCCTATATTTCCTCTTGAATTATATTTGCTTAGCAGATTCCATCATACAATATTGATGAACAACCACAACTGCTACCAACAAAGCTCTTGCTCAGAGATTGGCTTGGATTGATGTTTTGGGAAACTCTCATATCCCTAGGGAATTATGGATCAAGAAAGGGGCCCTTCAAGGCTGAGAGATTGGTGGACTCCAGCTAAGATAATCTTGAGAGGAAACTCTGGTCCTCTATCCTCTAAGCCGCGTGGCTCACTCTGATTATCGCAAACTGAAGTGGCTGAATCAAGAGCCCTACCCAAAGTCTACCAACCCAGCAGTCCATACAAATCTCTCTGATGCCAGATTTTTGGGCAGAGCACTCAGGGAGTGATGTACTCAGAGGCTAGTGACAATGACTCTTGAGCCACGGCTTCAGCCAGGCCAGAAGATGATCTCAGCCCATTTGTTCTGAAATGGTCCATAGACCAAGAGCAGATGACTTAAAAATATCCCTAAATAATCCAGCCCTCATTCATGCTGTGCTGAAGAGCTTTAACAGGCCTCCCCTGTGGGAGGAACAAGGAAGGTTGCGGGGGCGGGGCGGGGGGGGAATCTCTTGCACAGCATCTTATAGTTTACAAAGCAATTTTCACACATATTGTCATTCGATTCTCATAATTCTGCTGTTGTATTAGCATTGCTCCCATTTTACAGATTAGGAAATGGAAATCAATAGGGTTTGCCAAGGTCAAAAACTTGAGACTCAAACCCAGGCCGCATGAGCTCAATGCATGATGCCACACTGCCTCTCAGAGGCCATGGAAAAGGAGGACAGCAGCAGCCCTGGACGCAAAGCCAAATCAGGCCCACCGCCCAAACTAACTGAAATTCTTCATGCTGAGCAAAGTGACAAACGAACAGGGTCAAGGGCCGCTGTTTGGCCAGCAAATGATGGAGAAACAAACACAAACAAGATAAAATTAGTTTTTTTTAAAAAAAAGAAAGACATTTACACAGTGATTTCACAATAACAAAATAAGACTCATTTCTCTGAGGGGACACTTCAAGGTTCTGACATAAACTATCCTGAAGGATCCTTCAGCACATATCTCACTTTCCACTCCTCACACAGATATATTTTAATACTCAGTTTTGTGGTAGTTTTTATTTTAGGACTTTCCAGGAAGAATCAGTACTCCAGCAACTAAAACTGCTTTGTTAGAGGTGGCGAATTTCTGAAACCCAGGGGTGTTGAGAACGCTTGTTGAGACAGTTTGGAAATATGCATTCATGAAGATGCACTGTTCTCATAAGCTCATTCTCCTCCTTGCTCCTTATCTCTCTGTGTCCTGGGTCAGAGCCTGCCACAGGCAAATCTGACAAATAGAAGTTTATTTTCAGCACCACCTCCTCATTCCTAATCTCCACTCTCCCCATCCTCCTGTAAAAACTCCAGGTACTTCTTCCTACCTCCCTTTGCCCAAGGACTCAGCTTTCTTTCCTTTCCAAGCAAAACCTGCCCTCCGGAAAGGAGATGATCAAATTTATCACACTCTAGACCAATGGTTTCCGACTTTGGCTGCACATTAAAATCCTTTTTTCTTTTTTAAAAAAATATATTAACGCTTGGGCCCCACCCTAGATCAATCAGAACCTCTGACAGTGGAGCTCTGGCTTCAGTATTTTAAAAAAAATGAAATAAAACACCTCCAAGTGATTCTAACATGCAGCCAGGGTTGAGAATCACTACATCTACATTAACAGCAAGGCTTAACATCTAGTTTCTGGAGACACCTGTGTTTTATATCAGTTAAAGCCCGAGTGGTGGGATTTTCAAGCAGGCCCTGAGATTGATGCAGAGTAGAGGGAGAATTGGAAGGAGAGGTGGAGCCCCCTGTGCTGAAGTTGCCCCCTGTATCCTATGTTTTTTGCCTCCACCAGTGAGCTTTGTGGGACTGGTCACTTGAGGGTCCTTCAGACATGTGCGTTTGGCTTAGGATCATTCTATCTCATGGTTCGCCTCTCAGCCACACTACATTCTGACTGCTGTTCACGGAGCCTGCACTGAGACCCTTCAGTTATCTCTATTTTCTCTCCTTGCTGTTGGATTATTTTCCTTCTTAGGCCTGGTTCAAATGCCTCCCCATAATTTCCACATTCAGTGAAAGGAGTAAAGGGCCCCAATTTATTTAACATGGTAATGCTGTGACAATGGCTTCTGGGTCTTCCTGTAAAGAGACGGATTGAGCTGGCTGTCCCTTTTTTGGACAAGTTTCATGGGGTGACAATTTGGTAGGTCCCTGAGAAATCCAGGTCTGATTCTCAGCTTCGTGGGCTCTGAACCACAGTTTTATGAGTGATCACGCCTTTGTGAGGTGGCCCATACCAACCTACTACCCAAGTCCTAACCCCAACGTCCTCATTTTTAGTGAGATCTTTGATTACCAAATGGACTACTCCTGTTGGCCAGCCTACACCTCGGCTCAGGAAGTCAAATTAAGGTCAAGAGCTTTCACAGTGAAAATAAAGTTAGAGCGAAGATATGTTAACAAAGAAGTGCCTCTCCAAAATGCTTCCTGAGCCCCCCTCTGGAAATTCTAGAAAACCTGAGCCCCTACATTTTAGCCGTACTCACTGCCTCCCCTTCTCCTTGCCTATGGAACAGAGAACTGCTTTCTGATGGTAGATTTTGGGAGTAGCAGAAGGACTCGCCCAAGAGGCCACCCTTGCTGAACAGATATTGCCGAAGAGAGTCAGCTGCCCAGCGTCTGATGCAGACTCTTCAACCAGACTCATGGTTCTCACACTTTTCTGCACATGAGAGTCACCCGCGAGCTTTAAAAAATCCTGATACCTAGGCCAAACCCCAGGACAATTAGATCAGTTTCCCTAGGGGTGGGAGCTCACGGCACCAATATATTAGGAGTTCTAAAAATACCACAGAAATGTGTTGCCAGTGAACTCAGGTTCTTTTTTAAACTACCCCGGGGTGAGTCCAAAGAAAAGCCAAGTTTGTGAACCAGGGAACTATATCTGTTAAACCAATGAGCAATCCACAGTCAGGGCTGCAAAGAAATCCCTGCTCTCTTTTTCTGTCTGCCATCCTGCTTAGCAGGGTTCAGGGTAAGGAACGGTTATGTTTATATTTATACGCCAGACACTGAAGAGGTCTTTATATACTTTGTCTCATTCCAAAGAGCTGCACATCCCAATCCACAGGGCTGAGCTTCCTAAAAGTACATATGTCAACCACCACCCTCCCAAGGTCTCCTTAATCTGAATCTCTGAGATTGGCTGCCGAGAATCTAAAAATTTTTTAAAGTCCCCAAATGAGCTGATTCAAAACTAGGGTTGAGAATCGCTGAGCCATGTAGACCACCTGGAAGTGACCTCGTTTGGCACTTGTCATAATAATATCACTCTATACAGAGCAGATTATGGTTGGTGAGTACGCAGGCTTTGGAATGAGACAGCATGAATTTGAGTCCCCACTCTGTGAGCTATTGGTTGCATGCCTTTGGATAGGTGATTTACTCCTTCTAAGCTTCAGAGTTTCCTCCTTGGTAAAATAAGGATAATAATAAGATCACCAGAAACGAGTAATTCACTAAGTACTGAACACAATGTCTGAGAACTATTCAATAAGAGTAATAAGCATAGAAACTGTTATTGTTGCTACCATGCGTACTAATTGTGCTATTAGACTGGGTGCCGGACACCTTTATCTCAAGAGCAAATTCACCCATCTATTTATATTTTATTCATCTATTTAATAAGTCAACAAACCATTGTTTAATGCTGTGCTAAGATTTGGGAGCTCACAGGTCCACGGGAGACAGTAAATAAATAGGGGAACCCGGAGGTGATGGGAGCTGCGGTGGAGGTGTGTGTGAAGCACCCCAGCAGCACAGAAGGAGGGGCCGGGGACCTTGCAAGGGGCCCTGGGCAAAGGTTTCAGGGCACAGGAGACACTGAGCAGCATCTCAAAGGAGGAGTGCAGCCCGCGATGTGAGGGTGGGAGAAAGGGAGGGGAAGAGTGCGCCAGGCAGAGGGAAAACCATGTGACGGGACAGGTTTCTGGGACGATGGCCATCGCTAACTGGAGAGGAAGGTCCTTGACTTTTCCCTGGATTTGGCATTCCAAGAGTTTGAGATTTAATTTTTGAGGCTGTAGACTTAGTTTTACCTACTATTCTCAGAAAATCCTTGTTAAGATTTGATGAGTTACCTATGCAATTCTTATGAATAAATTGAGTGAAGCTGTAGGCAAGTAGTATTTTCATTTTCACAATCACTCAATCATTTACTGGCAAGAAACTGCAAGTCCAAAGGCAAAAAAGGAAATTTGGATTTAGTAACTGTTTGCAGTGGATATTCCAATATGATTTTCCAACTATTTTTCTATCACTTGGATTTATTTTATTAGCCTTTAAATACCAAACACATTTCTGCAGCAAAATGGGCTTTTGAAATGTTCACAGAAAGAAGTATCATCAACATTCACTTATTAGGTTAGAATATATTCTAAGCACAAAGGACTCCATCTCTGGGGTTTCTACAGGGAGAAGCCTCTGCTGATGCAGCTACAGAACACAGAAGAACCCGCAGCACTTGTGTCAACCCCCACCCCCACCCCCACCCACAGGCTGCAGGAACCCTTTTGGAAAGCTTCTGTGTGCTCCTAGCAGCCAGGATGTCTCCTGGGAAGTGTATTTTAGCCCTTAAATTTGGACCTTTGCAAAAGAGTAAGGGGAAAAAAATTGATGACTACATATGACAGTGATCGTCTCTGAAAATTGAGATTGAGGATAATATTTATTTTCTTTTTATATTTTTCTGCATTCTCCAAATCTTTTGTAAGGAACGTATTTTAATTATTACATTTTTTTCCCAAAATTACATAATTAAAAACATCATCATGAGAACACAGGTCAAACTCTACCTCACTCAGGCTTCACATATAGCTCTCTCACTTCTCACAAGCCCACTTCGCTTTGTTTAATGCAACTGTAGCAGAGACATTAATGCGAGTGCTTCAGTGCCTCGACGAAAATCACGGTTCATTGTTACTGGTGGAAAACTCATCTAACTTTCATTCCTGGGCATTTTCTTTTCTTAGTTAATCTTGTTTTGGAGATTATGATTTAAATAATTATATGGTAATGATGTGTGCTTTTAAATCAATTTTTTGTCACAACTGGTAAAACAAGAAGAATACAACTCCTGAACATTGCTCTCTTCCTTGCAAAAGCTTCACTAGACACCTTGTAACAGAACAGGAGGTAATTCACTAAAACGTCTTCCAAGAACTTATAACAAACCACATGAACCCAGTAATGACAACATTTTAATCATTTGTAAATACCAATGGCTAATATTATATTTTAAGAATCAAATCAAGATTAATATAATCTTACAGACTGCTTATTTTCTCAAGAAATTAAATTACAGGGAAAAAACGTCATCTCCTGGTCATAGTCTTACACAGCAAGAAACATTTTAATTGTAAATGTGCCTTTTAGAGCCTTTAAATTTCAAAAAGATGATGAGGAGGTCGGATCCTGTGTACTTACTAATCTGTAAATAGAGCACCAGGCCAGGAATCAATTCTGAAATGCGGCATCAATTGCACAGGCTTCCACTTAGTTTTAGTTGAATAAAAGCCCTACTAGATACGCAAATAACATCAAACTTGCCAGATTAAAGAGAGGCCCCTCATACTCTAAATCATGATTGTCAATCATCACCCAGGATTAAGGGATATATTTTAAAAACCTAAAAGCAAGCGCTTCCTTTTAACTTCTGCCTACTGTGCATTTTGGATTATCGCCCAGAAATAGTATTACTTGAAACAAGACTGCCTCCCTCCTACCATCTATGAGAAGTGCATTGTTACCATCTGCTGTTGTCTATTTGGAATAAAACTCAGCAAGGCACGCAGCTTGCTGTTCAGAGCCCTTCAGCAGACTGTGCTTGTGTTTAGAACGAAGCTCCACGTTTAAATGGAGCCGATTTTCGGGTTAGTCAGTGTTTTCCCAACATTGCTATCCTCCCCACTAGAAAGAAGGAAATCAGTCTAAGAACTAAGATGACCACGACATATTCACATTGCAATGTGGAAACTTCCTTTAAACCCTGCAGGGGACAGTGAAGCTTTGCTTGTAAACTCTCCAAGTTTATTCGGGTGAATAATTCTCCTATTTCGTACTTTCTCATTAGCATTACCCTCTCCAAACATCCACGTTACTCTCATTATTAGAAAACGTTCTTTCGAAAGGCATGTGTTCTTAGTAACACCCAAAAGATGTGATCAACAAAGGGCCTTGAATGCATATAGAATAGGGAACTGTTTTAAAGAGTTATAATAGGTCTAACAAACAACAGATTTTGTGAATTTGTATGCAAATAATATCTCTAAAGTATACACAATCAACTAGTAACAGGTTTCTTCACCTAGAGGTGGGGGAGACTGAGAGTCTGGAGTGGGAAAGACATTTATTTGTCTGTATTATTTTGTGCTTTTTATTTTTAGCATGTAAATGTATTTAAACATGTTTTAGTAATCACCAAAAACGTGATTATTCAAAATTGTGAAAAAGAAGGAAAACATACACTAGTTCTTTAAATTTAAAACAAAATCACTTTCCAGGACTAATCTTATCAAGAAATAACCTTTTAATAAGATTATTAAAATAAAGTGTTAACTTATGAAAAGTTCAGTGTTCTATTAAATTGCTAACAAAACACTGAATTACAACCCAACAGGTTGCTTCATTGAATTCATTCACCCACTCCTGGCAAAGACGTTCCAAATTTGAACTTAATTAATATTCCTTCTCCTCGTTTCCATAGTTTCTTTTTAAAAATGAGTACCAACAGAAACTGGCAGTAACTTTACCCATATTCTCAATAATAACCCCCTCTGGCTGTCAATATGTAAGAAAAGGAAAATTTTTTTCATTCCCAGAAGAGCCGCCATTTTCATGTCTTTTGTTTAAAAATATGTTGGTAACAACTTATCTGACAAAAGGTTAATCTCCATAATAATAAAGAACTCACACTGATTAGCAACAAAAAAACAAACAACCCGATCAAAAAATGGGCAGAGGACATGAACAGACATTTCTCAAAAGAAGATATGAGTATGGCCAATAGACACATGAAAAGATGTTCATCATCGCTAATCATCAGGGAAATGCAAATCAAAACTACACTAAGATATCACCTTACACCCGTTAGATTGGCAAAAACATCCAAAACCAAGAGCGACAAATGTTGGAGAGGTTGTGGAGAAAAAGGAACCCTCATACACTGTTGGTGGGAATGCAAACTGGTACAGCCACTATGGAAAACAGTATGGAGATTCCTCAAAAAGTTAAAAATAGAAATACCCTATGATCCAGCCATCCCATTACTGGGTATCTATCCTAAGAACCTGAAATCAGAAATCTCAAGAGTCCGTTGCACCCCTATGTTCATCGCAGCATTATTTACAATAGCCAAGACGTGGAGCCAGCCTACATGCCCAGAAACTGATGATTGGATAAAGAAGATGTGGTATATATACACAATGGAATACTACTCAGCCATAAAAAAAGACAAAATTGGCCCATTCACAACAACGTGGATGGACCTCGAGGGTATTATGTTAAGCGAAATAAGCCAGTCAGAGAAAGACGAACTCTATATGAATCCACTCATAGGTGGAAGTTAGTATATTGATAAGGAGATCTGATCGGTGGTTACCAGGGAAAAGGGGGGGGTGGGGGGAGGGCACAGAGGGGGAAGTGGTGTACCCACAACATGACTAACAAAAATGTACAACTGAAATCTCACAAGGTTGTAATCTATCATAACATTAATAAAAAAAAAAAATATGTTGGTAACATTCCTTTCTCCCTCTTCTTATTTTGTGTGTGCAGTTTGACATACTTAACTCTTTCCCAGCCTGTGGTTCACACAACGCTTAGGTAGAAAATTAATGCTGAAGAGCCGTACTGCCATCCTGGATCCAAACAACCACCTTCTGTTCTACCTTCCCGTAACCTCAAAACTGCAGTGGTCTACGAAACTAGGGCCTGACAACAAAGCCTTCCAGTAGAAACCAACAGCATGGCTAGAAATTTAGCTGGGTGCAGAAGATACTCTTGTTTCTATTCTGTTTTAATACCTGAATGAAGATCTCCTTGGCCACTGTAAACAAAGGAATGAATTGGTAAAAGACTACATCTATATGAGTAAACGGCACGTGGGTACACTAAAGTCGTTCGTTTAGGCACAACTAATTCACTATATTCCGCTCATTTTCTCTAAGGCTGGATGTCTTCCATAGCCCAAAGTGCACAGAAGCAGTCTCAGACCTGGTCTCGTACCTCCTCTCTCTTCTTCTGTAGCAGCATACCAGACACCTCTGTGTCCACTTAGTTTTAGACTAGAATGCTCACCTCTTTCTGCCATGATGCTGTTGCTATTTTGCAGATTTCGCTCTTATTTTCCATCTAGCATCTCTGCGCATTTGCATGTCCTACACTGCTGGGGAACATATTTCTGCTGACTAATGTGTCTGTTGTAGTGTACAGTAAGATTTACAGCCTTATGGATCTGAGACGAGCTCCATTCCCCCTAGTTTGCGCAAATCAGGCTTGGGCCACACATCACATCAGCCCCTGTGGGCCCTGCTTGTGCTGCTCTTTGCATTCAGTCCTCACTGGCTTTCAGTGTCAAAGGTACACATATAGTCCCCACCCAAGTGGCCATGGGGTCACTGACCTCTCCGGCTACTTCTCTTTGGTCTTGCTGACAACCATGGATGCCCCAACAAGTAACGACATGGAGCAGGCTGTTCTCATGGCCAGTACAGGCCTCGTCTTATCCACAACTTTAACTTTGAGACTTGCTGATCCTTCTGTCTTCCCCTGAAGGGGATGATTTACCCAATTCGAAAGGGTTTGAGGGAGAAGAATAAACTTGCAAGGAAAGGACAATCAGGAATACAACATGCCAGGAAACAACAGACTATTTTGTTTCTGGTTGTATGTTTCCTCAAAACTTTCTCCCTTCTCCTGTGCTTACAAGTCAAAGGACAAAATGCTGATTTTTAATATGAAGAAGATGTGCCTTACATTGAACCTGCTGTCCGCCCAGAAAAGTGCTAGGAATAAATTTAAATAGAATTTAAACTCAATTAGATTAAAAAAGAAATGTGCTGACCCTAAATAGAAAACACCTATGTAATATCGCTAAAGGACACGAAACCAGATAGAAAAACAAACCATGTTGGATGGAGAGAACTTAATATTCCAAAAATGTCACTTCTCCCCAAATTAATATACCAATGCAATATAGTTTCAATTATAATCTCAACAGACATGCAGATATGCAAATTGTGCATATTTCCCCTGCTTATATACATCCTCTACTTTCCCATCAGACTTCATTTAAAAAACATAAGTTCAAAGATAAAATTATTAACAATTTCAAGATGATGTCAGCAGAGCATTCAACCAAGTGCAGTCCCTACTGGGTGTGGGCCTTGTGCCACCACACAGACTGCACACATATGAAGCTGACCCTGCCATCCCGACCACCACATTTAAAACAGGAACTCTTCCCTGCCAACTCTTCTTTTTCTCTATACCCTGATCTATTTTTTTTTCCCCAAAGCACTTACCGCCTTCTAATGTATTGTAGAATTTACTCATTATATTGATTGGCTTCTGCTGCTGGAATGTAAGTTCAATAACATCTGGGACTTTGTTCACTGATGTATCTCCCATGTGCCTAGAACAGTGCCTAGCACATAGTAGGCATTCAGTAAATATTTATTGAACTAAGTGAATGATAAAGTAAACCCTCAGTGCAGACAGGACCTCTATGCCGGGCTAATAAAACTCTACGAGGTTTTGCGGTGATTCCTCACTGGAAATGTGCTGTGTTGACTTCTGAACTTTGCGCACCCTTCCGTGAACAGCAAAGGAGATATCGGGGCCTCTCCACTTACATACTTGCACTGTTGCTCATTTGCAGGTCTGTGAATTGGGTAAAAGTAACCTTAAAAAGGGTCCAAGTTGTCTTTATTGCTCATTTTGAACATGGACCAGGCTTTGGGTTTGGCCTAGCCCAACATTTAGTCAACATTGTTACCAACTGGCCTATAAATTCTTACCCACTGCCTCAAAATAGCAAAGGAAAGGCTTACTCCCTCAACTTTTCCTGTTTGTTCAGGCATTTCCAACCTCTGCTCCTGCTGTGAAGGGCCACATCAGTGTTCAACTTGCTGCACATTTGAGCGTGAAAAGTATGGATTTCTTTAAGAGTAAGAACAAGTTTGAGAATCTATACCAGTCATAATCCATGGCATGACTGCTAACAGAGTTAAGCTCTGAGCAAGATTGTTGGGATTTTTCACTTTTTAAATGTTCTGTTTTGTTCTGTGAAATGATCTGGCTTTTAGGGGTTTCTGGATAGTTTGGATTGCTTGTAGAAGATAAATCCATTATATTCGGAGATGTACCCTTTGTTTGAGGAAAATTATCCAGGATAGACTCTTTGGTTACACAACATTAAGAGTTCATCAGTTGATCTTGGAGAAACATTTGAAGTCATCAGAAGTCCAAATGCAGAAGTTATAATCTGAGCAACTGCTTTTCCAAGAAATGTAGCATGGTAGTTAAGAGTACAGATACTGGTGTCTGACTGCCCATGTTTAATCCTGGTTCTACCTTCCCCTACCTGGGTGGATTTGCATTGGGTTTCTCCATATCTCGACTCTTCCATCCATAAAATGATGATGACAATATTACTATCTACGTCAGAGTTTTTGTGCAGATTGAATGTAAAATCATTAAAATGACATCTGGCACAAAGTAAATGTTCCATGAGTGTTAGCTATCATCACTAGGAGTTCTGTTTAGTAACTGAATATAGTGTTGTCTATGCTGGGCTCTTGAAGCGTTGGAGAAATGTTTTCCTATATGTAGATTTAGATAGGATTCTCAAGTGTTATTATGTGGGGTTATTAAAATGAACTGACTTGGGCTTTGAGAAATCCATTCTACTGTGACTGACCTTCTAGTCCCTCTCTCAATCATTTTAAAGCAGAAAAAACAAATGGGCCTTGGAATCGAGAGTGTGGGGGTGGGGCAGAAAGCCTTTTTGAGTCTGGAGTTGGAGCATGAAAGTTCTTGGAGAGTTTTGTTGATGCATGTTAAATTGGCCTCAACATCTAGGAGCCAGATAGAAACTCCACAGGGTCTCTGATATTGAACTCGGGGCTCATGAACCTGAAAAAAATCACTGCCGATGGCACAGTAAATCACTGTGGAGCTGTCCTTTGGTTATCCCCCAAGCATGCAGTAAAGCTTTATTAACCACTATGACCTTAGGTTTGGGGGAATTCAAGGTGTTGGATTAGAGTTGTTAGAATTTTAATTTTTAAAAATTGACCTTTTGTAGATCAAGCCAGTAAAGCAGGAGTACACTACACTATCTCTGGTTATCCTGCATCGTATGTTTCTGTAATGTTCGCATTATTTACAGCATGTATACATTACTTTAGAAATGAGAAAAGAGAAAAAATATTTTATATACAGGTGTTTTAATCCATCTACACAGGAATTTCTCTAGTAGGTCTTATCCTTTGAGGTCAAATGACATTAATTATTCAACAAACAGCACAGGCCAGGAGTTGTATTATATCCAGAAAGTTCTGGAAAATACGCCTTTGGCTTCTATTGTATTTTTAACAGCACCATTAATGGCTATGGATACAGAATTGAATACTGCTGTCTCACTCAATTACTTCCTTTCACATAGACTTTTTATTAAATATAACAAATTCAGAAGTGTACAAATTGTAAATGTACTTCTCTATGAATTATTCCAAAGTGAACACACTCATGTAACTGTGTGCCCAGATCCAGAAATAAAACAACACCCCAGACGCTACTCTCTTGAGACACTACTCTCCTCAGACACTACCTTTCCTTCTCCTCAAAGGAAAGAGAGGAATTGCTAGGTATGCATATACAGTAGAAAACAGCAAATAGTTATTGAAATAGCAATATATCTGTTCCCATCAGAAAGATATATGAATTTCACTTGCTTCACATTTGCCAACACATGGAATTGTCAAGGCTTCTTAATTTTTGCTACTCTGGGGAATGTGTAATGGTATCTCATTGTGGTTTTAATTTGCGATTTTCTGATAACCAATGAAATTGGCACCTTTTCATGTCTGTTGGGCATTGGATATCCTCCTTTGTGGATCGTGTTTCAAATCTTCTGCCCGTTTTTCTATTGGAATGTCTTTTTCTTAATGATTTATAGTAATTCATATATTTTGGATATGAATCTCCTGTCAATTATGCATATTGCAAATATTTTTCCTAGTCTCTTTTGCCTTTTCAACTTAATTTTTAACTCTCACCAACAAATTTCTTCAAGAATCTTCATGCCTTTAAATCCAGTTTCCCAATCTCTAGGCTCCAAAGATTCAGGGGCTCTTTCTATTCTGACTCCCTCACTCCTGATTGCAAAGGCCATTCATTTTCTGCCTTAGTATGATTGCGAGTTCTTAATTTTAATGTAATCAAACTTAGAGTTAATTCTTTTTGTTACTTGCAAAGATATTTTTGCCTATACCATCATGAAGATATTTGCCTGTTAACTTCTAGAAGCTTTATTGTTTTCTCTCTCACATTTGGGTGCATAATTCCACCTGGAACTTATTTTTGTGTATGGTATTAAGTGGGGGTGGGGGTAATTAAGATTCATATATATATATATGCTACTTCTCAGCACCAATTTTATCATAAATCAGGTATTCAAGTACATGTCAGTCTGTTTCTGGACCTTCTATTCTGCTCTATTGGTCTAATTTTCTATTCTTTTGTCAACACCACACTGTCTTAATTACTGGAACTTTGTAGTAAGTGTTGGTGTTTAGTGATGAAAGTTCTCCAACTTTTTCTTCTCTAAGAATCTCTTGGCTATTATTGGACATTTGCATTTCCATATGAATTTTAGAATCAGCCTGTCAATTTCAACAACCAACTGAGATTTTGATTAGTTTATTAAATCTGTAGATCATTTTGTGGATAACTGATTTATAATATTGAGTCTTCTGACTCATGAATACGGCCTTTCACTCCCTTTAATTTCTCTCAATAATGTTTTATAGACTTATGCATAGATGTCTTTCACTAACTTTTTTCTTAGGTGTTGGATATTTTTGTAAAATATATTTTAAAAGTTTATTTTCAAATTGTTTATTGGTGTAGACAATCATTTGTATAGTTAATTTGTAGTATGTTGATTTTGTATCCAGCAACCTTGCTAAATTTACTTACTGTGACAACTTATTTGTTGACTCCTTGGACTTTCTATGTACACAATCACACCATTTGCAAATAATGACAGTTCTGTCTCTTCCTTTCCACCTTATAATTCTTTTTCTTGCATTATTGCATTGGCTAGGCTTGCCATTACAATGCTAAACAGAAGTAGTGATAGCAAACATCTTTGCCTTGTTACTGATCTCAGGAAGGTAGTTATCAGTATTTCACCATTATGTTTGCTATATATACTTTTTGTAGATACTCTGTCAGACTAAGGAAATTCCTTTTGATTCCTAATTTGCAAAGTGGTTATTATTATTATCAATGGGTATTGAATTTCACTGGTTTTCTTCTGCTTCTTAGATGATTGTTCCCCTTAACACTGTTAATGTGGTAAATTTCATTAATTTTCAAATATTTAGTCAACCTCCCATTCTTGAAATAAACTTGATATGCTTGTGATATATTTTCCTTTTTTGTGTATCACTGGGTTTGTGTTGCTAATATTTTGTTTAGGATTTTAGAACAACCCTCATGAGATTGTTCTATAATTTTCCTTTCTTGTAACATCTTTGTTTTTGGCGTCCAGGTTATGTTGGCTTCATAAAAGTGTTGGCAATTTTTTCCTCCTTTTCTATTCTCTGACTTTGTGAAAAATTGGTATTATTTCTTCTTTTAATGTTTGGAGGAATTAATCAGGGAAGTCACCTGACCCTAAGTTTTCTTCAAAGGAAAATCTTTAATCATGGATTCACTATTTTTAATAGATACAGAATTGTTAATGTTTTCTATTTTATTTTATATCACTTGCTGTTAAGTTTTTAAAATTTTTTGTAGTTTAACCATTTAATCTAGTTTTATAAATTCATTGGCAAAGAGTTGGTCATATTAACCTTTTGTTTTCTTTTTAATGTCTGTAGAACATGCAGAAGTTTCCCTCTTCTTTCCTAATATTGGTAGTGTTTTCTCTTTTTTCTTCAGCAGTCTTGCACAGGTTTATCAGTTTCGTTAGTCTTTATAAGAAAACCAACTTTTGTTTTTATTGATCCTCTCTCCTGTAGGTTTGTTTTATATTTTATTATTTTCCTTTCTTCTTTCCTTTCTACGTGTTTAACTTGATGCTTTACTCTAACTTTTTGAAATGGATATTTAAATAACTGTTTTCAGCTTTCCTCATTTCCTAATATATTCAAGGCTTTAAATTTTTCTCTATGCATTACTTTAGCTGTATCCCACAAGTTTTGATAAGTTGTAATTTTACCATTCAATTAAAATCTTTTCTAACCCATTGTAATTTCTTTTTACTCCAAAGTCATTTAGAAATTCTTTAGTTTCCAAGTGTATGGAAAACATTTCGTAAACTTTTATTTCCAGCTTAATTCCACTGTAGTAACAGAACATACTCTGAATAAATTTCAGAATTTTGAAAAGTTAGGACACCACAGTCTAGCACATAGTCAATTCTGGAAATTTCCAAATGCACTTGAAATGAATGTGTATTTTGTTATGTGTGACTATCATTCACTTATATATAATCTTTATATAAAAATCAAAATATTAAAATCTATTTTAGACACATTTCTCTTTACTGATGGAAGTTAAATATGTATTAAAATATTTACTAAATATAATCTCAGAATTTTAATGAAATGTATCCATAATTCTTAGTTAATAAAAATATTAATATTCTGTAATTGCTGTCTTTTGGTCAAAGCCATTAGTAATCACAATAAAAATAATTTGATTTCATTGTGTTAACTGCTAAAGCAGAACAGACAACATGTGGGGTTTTTTTTCTCTCAGATTCAGAATAAATGACCTCTAGATTTTGCTAATCCTTTGGTTAATTAGTAGTCCACTTTAGACAACCCAGTTATGTTAAACTTCCAAAAAATCCAAAAATATGCTTTCAAAACCTGTCTGAAATCCATCAATAAAAAAAGTTTGTGGCATAGCCATAATTTGTAATTACACTTTCCACATACTATCGCCAAGGAGCCATTTTTATTAACATTACTGAGATAAACATGCATTCTTCGGGATTACAGTTAAATATAATGGCTGAGAACGATGTTATAGATCTGCACTTTCTTCCCAGAAGCAGCTACTTGACATCCTCAGGGTTAATGTGGGGTCTGGCTGAGAACTGGGCAGCAGGGTATAAAGCATCCCTAACATGTAAACAGTCCACCTATAGGAAGTCATCTAAATACTCCCCAACTTAAACTTTCTAAACGATTGACTTCAGGGGGAAACTGGTGTCATTCCATTTGAGTCTATGCATTCTAGCCACACACCAAGATGCTACAAAGTTGTTTTTTTTTTTTTTTGCTTTAAGCAAAAAACAAAAACTCTACAATTATACATTTATCAAATAATGTTATTCAAATTTTAAAATCATTCCCCTGTGTTTCATAGCCATAGACGAAGAAGGGATTTTCTTCTGCCACAATTTTTAGCATTTCAGAAAAAACGGAGATGATTAAAAAGTTTAATTTTTTTACATGAACTTAAGTTCTTTTGGTGAAAGAATAGACGTTCTTTCAGCACTCACTGACATTCCCCCTAAACCTACTTTTACAAATGTATGTCAGTAATATTGGTATTCACCAAGATACATAAGCTAAGAATCTTGGAATCATCTTGATTCCTTCTCTTCCTTGCCCTCCACATCCAATAAGCAACAATAGATAAGCCCTATTGATTTAATCTTCCAAGTGTTTCCTCCAGCCATCACGTCTTCTTTATTCCTGTGCTGCTCCCCTCGTTCTGGCCTTCACCACCCAGATTAGTGTAGTAGCCTAGCTTCTGCTCTCTTCTCATCCACTGCATACATTCCTATCAGTCATCTTTTTAAGAGTTATTCATGTCATTTACCTATTTAATTATCAATGGTTGGGTCTGTTATCTTTATGACAAAGCCTGAACAATTAGCATAACATTTAAGACTCTTAATAAGCTAACTCTGACCCAAGTACTCCAGCTTTACTTGCCTTTTTTGACAGACCACACACCCTGAGCTCTACTCCTGCCTGCCCATTCAGTTAATATGCCAGTGACTCACACTTTGCAAGTGTGTCACTTCTACCTGGAATGCCCCTTCCCCTGCCCCATTTCCTGAAATGCTCCTTGCCTTTTCAAAGCCCAGTTGAAATGTAAACTCCTTTCATGAAATCTTCCTAGAAGTAATAGAACAAAATGGCTAAAGCATTGGCTCTGGAAGCCTGCAAGTACAGTTTGAGTTCTAACTCTATTACTTTTTAGACATATAACTTTGATCAAGTTATCTAACTTCTCTGTGCCTCAGTTTTCTCATTTGTAAAATGAGGATAATAAGAGTACCTACATGTGAGGATTAAGTGCAGTAACAAATGAATTTACTAGCAAGGAGCCTGACAGTAGGTGTTTAATAAAAGATAACTTTAATAGCTTTAATTACCTACCCCACCCCTACCAGCGCACAGATTTAGTAACAGCTCCCTCTGGGCTGTCACAGCAGCTGGGTCCATGCCGCTACTGCAGCACTTGTTACAGAGTGCCGTAATTGGTTGCATACATTAACTCTTTCACCAGGCTAGACTCTTGAGGGCAGGATCTTTTTATTTATCTCAATATCCCTAACTTCTAATGCAGTGCCTGGCAAAGATTAGAATTTCCATAAATCTTTGTCAGATAAAGAATGAATGAATGAGGTGATCCCACAGAGGATTGGAAACACCTTCAAAAAGTTGACAGAAGTGGTAAGGATGAAAAATGATAGCAAACGCCTTTTTTTCTCCACCTTCCAACACTTCTACAAGGTCACGTAATCAGTAAGTGACAAAATCGAGATGCACATTAAGATGCCTTAGCTCTTAATGACAGGTATATGGTCATTGTATGCTGGCAGCACTAGGAGATGCTTCGGCTCTCAGATATTCCCAGGTGGGCTCAGACATAACTTCTCGAGGTAATGTACTTCTGACATCACAATAAGCCCATAATAGAATGCCTGCATTTTCTTGCATTTAGAATTGTAGAACTTTATTCCTAGCAGCGATCATAGAGCCCTAACAGGGAAACTGAGAGTTGAGTAATTTGCTCATGTATAGACTCTATTACACATTAAGTTTTAAATCCATCCTAGATACAGACTCCTTTCGCACATAAAGTCTATCTTATTTAAATATATTTTAATTTTTTGCCCTACAAAACAATTTTATGATAATTTTTCCTTTGAACTTTATTAGCAAAAATATTCTATTGGTATTCAGTCCGTAATGGTCAGATTTCCATTCACACAGTTTCTCTGAGGTACTCTATCATTAATTAGCAACTACTCATAACAGCAAGGAGATATTATAGAAAAACATATGGTATGTATTTCAAATTTAATTCCTTCAAAATGAAATTCTGTGTTTTTGGCATAAACACTTCACCCTTCTCAATTCAGCTTTACTAATTTGCTCACTACAGTAAAAGAAAACACATCAAAATATAGTTCTGAGTGATGAAATTATGAGTAACTTTTATTTAGAATTTTTAAATCTTTACATGTTTTCTGTAATGACCATTTTCATTCCCCCAACTCTGTCCCAAAGCCAAAGCTTTGGTGGCTGAGTGGGGTTAGGAAGCTCTTCTCATGAGTAGGGGAGGACAGAAACCCTATACAGGGTGTTGGAGCTCAACTGGGGTGAGAAGGTTGTCATATAGGAGAGGGAGAGTGTTGTACGTAAATTTAAAAGATATACGTGTGTGTGCACATACACTCATAAAATTCCCTAGGAATGTCCACTGAGAAAGAGTGGGGGCAGTGACATCCCAATTGTAATAAGCACATCACACATACAAATCGTGGTTCCTAAAGACCAATTGCCACTAAAAGGTAGATAAATAGGTGATTCCAGAGCTGGGGCATGGCAAGTACAAGATGAGTTTGGAAAATCCTGTATGCCCAAAAGTAAGAAAGTGCTTAAAAAATGATGGCAACATGTCAAAAGAACACAGGAGCCACCTTGAAGGGGTTCCCACTGGCCCAATGTGGGACAATTTGAAATTCAAAATTACTAACATCATAATCCATTGACTAGAAAATCATAAATCCATTCTGACCTTAATACACTGAAATTTTGGTCAGGAACAGGATACATACATAACTTCAAACTACCACCCCACAAAATATTTCAAAGGGAAAAACAGTAATTTTACAGTGGAGAAGCCTGATAGGTAGTACATTAAGCAACTGATCAAAATAAATGCCATCAGAAATGGGGCAAACTGGAATTGTGCACTACCCAGATGCAATGAGAACACAATCGCTCCTATAATATCCCTGCCAGAAAAGCACAATTGGCATCTCATCATGAGGAAACAGATATAGTTAAATTTAGGGACATTTTACAAAATAACTGGCCTATAATCTACAAAAGCGCTGTGCACAGCAAAACTCAGGACTGAGGAACTGTCCCAGAGTGAAAGAAATGAGAGATGCTACAACCTAAGACAACACACGATTTTGAACTAAATTCTTATAAAACTTTATTGGGACAATAGGTAAAACTTGAATGGGGCCTGAGGATTAGACGGGAGTAATGTATCAGTGTTCACTTCCTGATTTTGATGGCTGTGCTGTGGTTACATAGAAGAATCCCTTCTTTTTGGGAATACAAAAGTACTGGAGGGTGATGGGGCCTTACGACAGCAACTTACTCTCAAAGTGGAGAAACTTTACTTGTACAGTATTTACAACCTTCACGTAAGTTTGAGATTATTTCAAAGTTTTCTTTAAAAAGCATAATGCAGAAAACTAATCAATAGAGTCTTATTATTCTTAAAGAGCTGATAAAGCAATTCAGTGATGTGTAACTCTAACAACGGTAATTTTAATCACGATAAACTCTGTCCAATTCCTGGGTCCACCTGCACATGCGTGTTCTTCAAAACTGCTTTACTTCTGCATCATTAATTCACCTAGCAGTTCTTCTCACACATGACTTTCAAAATCTTATTTAAACACACACTACTCTTTCTATTAGTTAGGACAGGCATATGTTCATAGCTGCTGTTCCGTAGAGAGAAGCTATGTGAGTCCTATTTTTTAAACCAAACAAAAATGTAGGTATGACTATAAAAATAACTTCTCCCTCTTGTGGCAAAAATTGAAAATACATTCTACCAGAGAATCCTAATATAGAGGCACTTAGAGCTATTCCTTATAAAGTATTTCCACATAATTTCATGTGAATCCTCTAAATAGCACAAAGCATTTGCAAACAATATACTTAGAGGTAGTTTCACAGTTTTCTTTAGGTCAGCACTGTCCAGATTCTATTTGGATAATATTCTCTGTAGCAAAAAGCTGCAAGTTTGATAAAACGGCCACAACGAAGCACCAGAGTTCAAAGGAACCAAATTCACTCACAGTATAAAGATTAAAATAATAGGCAGGTAAAAAGGAAGGGCTTCATTCAAAGGCACCTGCCTATTTAAAACTACATGGGCATCAAGAAGGCTTCCTACCTCGCAAAGTTTAATCTTAAATATTTGAAAGTCCACCATTGGAGATTAATTCCTTGGAGTTGGTTCTGACCAATCTTCAGACTTCATGAATATAAAGACACTCTGGAAGGGACAAGACATTTTCCTTCATTTAAGATTGCCAATGGTCAAAACAAAAGAAAGTCACTCATCTGAGCTATAATGAAACTTAACCGATTCATTCCAGATTCCTACCCCTGTTCTTAGCCCCCCATTCTTCTTCCTATTAAGTCATCAGTCACCGGTAATTCTCTGTTTTACCGATCTTCCAGTGATTATAAAGTAATTTAAGTGGTTTTTGAAAGTAAACAATTCCGTTTCAGACTTTGAAATTAAAAGCGGCTCAGTTGGATGCTGTCCCATCAACACAGTAACATAAATATTAGTATCTTGGCTAAAATGAATTATTGACAATTTTAATACATGTTGCACAGTACATATTAATATAGAAAAATACATGTTATCAGCAGCATAATGTTGACCATGTTCTAATCCATTCCACCTGCTCAAATATTAGTGCAAATAATTATATATTTGTAATGCATCACTGCTGTCTAGTGCAAATCTATGCCTTCTGAATAAATGACTTTCCTCTGAGGTTGTTTGCTATTTGGAGTATCATGTGATATATTCGTATTTAAATTGGCTTTGTATGGTGAGGCCGACTACAACCTTCTAAACCATTTAGAAAACGAGCAAGTGTATTTATTTGTCTCTCCCCCAAAAAGTGATATTAATCCCAAGAACTGAAGTTTACTGTTATCTCTCAAATAATAATGTTAATGTATACAGGGCCTTGTTTAAAAATATCAATCTTGTTAAGCCCAGCGTTATCACCCTAGCTGCTCCAAATCACCAATTAAAATTCTTACTCTCTAATGTGTCGGGTTTCTCTCCCATATACAATTGAGGGGATGTTTCTCCCCTATATTTGGAAAGAGAAAAGACTGATCAGTGGTAGGAATAAAAGTTAAGAGTTAAGGCAATTTTTAAAAGATTAAACAGGCATTTTTGATTACATGAAAATGACTATTGCTAATACACTGAGTACATTTTCACTCTAGCATTAGCCATTTAAAAGCACCAAATAATTAACAGATTGGCAAACTTATGACATTGAAATAGTCTATTTTTTAAGGTAGAAATACTGATTTCCTCATATCTTCCAAGGTAGAGTTGTCATTTACTCCCATGTTAAAAAACATGGTACAAAATACCTGGACTCTTTCTACTTTAAAAATTATTAAGCAGAAACAGTTTTATGATTATGCAAAATAATACTAAGGAGAACTTTTCGATGAAAAGATTTCTTTTAGGTACACACTTAATATTCAATTAAAATTTCATGACCACTTATAAAATTTTAAAAAACAAATTTAAAGGAGTATGACCACACATTGCACACATTAAAAAAAATCCAATAGTAAATTAGATACTGACCCTGTATATCAACTTCATAATCTAAACACTACAATGAGAACCAAACACTAGATGAAAAGAAAATGAGATTAAGCAAAACTATTGAACCTATCAAACTAAAAGACCTATTTAATGTTACATAAGGAGAACAGTGTACAGAACATAAAGAGTGAGCAAGAAAGATTCAGGTTTCAATCCAGGCCTTTTACTAGCTATAAACTTTGAGCAGGTCTACTTACCAACCTTTTCGTGCCTTAGTGCCTCATCTGTCAAATGGAGATAATAGTACCCAACTCCTAGGGCTGCTTTGGAATCAACTGAGATAATGTATGCAAAGGGCTTAGCATAGTGCATGGGACTTAAGTCAATAAATGTGGCCAGACTTATCTTTATTATGCATCACAATTTAAAAATTGCAGTTTTTACTTCATGTAAAATTATTTACTCTAACAATATGGACTGGACTTTTTCTCCAAAGTATACAATGTATTTCAGGACAGACTCTCAAGCAGAGAGAAGTACTACAGGAACTGAATACAGCTAAACTAATTAGATGGAAGCACAGAATGCTTTGTATGTCAAGTTCTCCATCAGAAATCAGGAGAATTCAGTATGCTTCTAGAAAACATCTCACACTTCTGAGTCAATGGGCAAGATATGGGTAATATGCAGAATATTTTTGCATTAAAAAAAAAGTTAAACTCCTAGATGTGAGCTTTTTGAAGTCACTAACAAATTATTCATGGAGCGAACCTCGCTACTCTGACAGTTCAAGCATGCCTTCTCACTATCTTATAAACATGACCACCTTAAGGGGTTTCGTGGCATTTCAGGAACCAAAATTTCTTTATCTGGATACATGTAAATATTCACCATCATAGATGAGAAAAAGGCATTTTCAGAAAGTAGTAAATTCCCTACTTTGAAGCAATCTATTGGCTGATAATTAAATTATTTCACTGTAAGCCAGAAAGCTGATATTCAGATAGCAAAATATTTAAAGTGAAAGGGGAAAGAAAATGGTCTAAAATGTATCACAGATTTAACCTACTTAGCAGCTCTTTTTAAAACAAGGAAGGTGCTAAGGACTTGCAACCATGATGATACTCAAAATGAGGCTGATAATGGTCTTGGAATAGTCAGTCAACTGTCTAATGATCCACCCAGCTGTTACTTAATAATTCTTTATAAAGACTATTCATTTACTCTGGTTGACTGTCATTTTCAATACCATAACTAACAGAAGCCAGACTTCCTTCTAAAACCTGTGATCTGTATTTTTCACTTTCTGTACCATTTTATGCAAACATAATATATCAAGTTTTAGAAAAATAATCTGGAGTGTTTTAGAGCATATTTTCAACTTCAAAACATTACCTAAATATTGCATGTTACCTTATATGGAACTGCAGAAAATTATAAAGATTCTCCTTATTCAAATGTAGGCTAAAATTACTAATACACAAAGTTCCATTATGAGTATCTAAAATTTTACCATGTGCACATGAAAAACCGTTTTACTTACTGATCATCTCTTTTGAGCCATAAATTCTGGGCAAAATTTTGTAGTGGCCATACATATGAAAAATACTTAAAAAATTGGAATACAAAGAATGCAAAGAATGCATATTGCTTTATACAATGTTTTGTTTTTCTTAGAGAAAGACAATCTGTTTAGGCTAAATCTCTAATCTTAGTCAACTATTTTTCTGTTTAAAAAAAAGTGAGAAGACCTATGCTATGAAAAATAAGGAACATCTTAAACATTTAAATAAAAAATAATTCATAAGATTCAGCATGGACGTCCTTAAAAAGTAAAAATGGAGTGAAATAAAAAAAAACAATCGCAGGGAATCTGTTTATTGAGTATTAACGTTAACACTTCTAAATTAAGTATTCACTTACGGGTTTTCTTTGTCACTGCTCTGTCAATGGACATAATGAAAAATATTGCACAGAACTCAAGCATAGAAATAATAATTAACAAAATAACTAAGCAACAAGTATATGGTTTACATTTAAAAAATTAATCCAAACAAAATAATTTGAAGCATTTCTCTGATTTGGAAGTCTTAAAATGTTCTCTCATATTTTATTTGAAATTTTTTCCATTTTTTTTTTTTTTTTTTTTTACAAATTGACACTGTGTACAAAGAGTTCAAATGACCAGTAAAACTACTGCTTTAAAATTGTTGGCTTTAAGTAACAGAGGTATAATCTGAATTCACATCAGAGTTTTTTCTAAAATGGCAATAGTACAAGCATATGACTTTCTCTAGTAGCCAAAACCTGTTCTGGCTCTCCCTTGGCTAAGGAACAGAAAACTAGACAGCCTTCTAAAACTGCCACAATTTCCTAAAATGCTTTGATAAAAGTTGGCATACTTCATTTCTCTTGTTTACCTTGATGACACTGGGCTAAACCAAAAATGAAGAAAATTCAGTCAACAGTAACTTAAACAGTAGCTAGCTCCGCACTTGGAAATTTTGGTAAAATTGAGGATCATTCAGAAACATATTCTTAAAAGTAGTTTTCCAAAATTAGGCCAAAAAGCCTACCTTTAACAAGGAAAAAAATGCCAAGAATGAGTTGAACATTAAAGTTTATCTGCTCCTAGAAGACTGAACACCACAGTGGAAGCTGGAAGACTGCATATAGGTAACGATCCGTTCTCAGAGCGGGTTTAAAGAGTTTATGGAGTTCCACTTGACGTTTAAAATTTTATAAGTGATTTATAATGTCACCATATTAAGCCAATTCAATTAACTACAATCAGTAAGAACTGCTTCAGAAATGCCTTGAAAAAGATAATGCAAAAACTATAGATTTGAAAAGCAAGTAGTCTTTGCAAAGGTCATCTCCAGACTTAGAATATATAGAATCTACCAATTCCCAATTCCTCTAAAAATAGAAAACTACCTGCGTGTTTAGTAATCCCATTTTGTTCCAGTTTAGCATTAAGATAGAAATCTTAAAAGGACTGCATTGTTGCTAAACATTGTCAATACTTCTCATATGCACCATTTAGACTATACCTCACTTTTTAATTTCCCTTATAATATTAAAATAATGAATAAATATGGTCCTTTAGTTAAGGTCCTCCACCTTATCTTAAGTGAAATATAAAATAAGGTAGTTTTATTAATTTCTTGCTAGCATTGGCTTAAAATCTGTTAGCCAAATAAGAAATAAACTTCCCTAAGCTTTTTTACCCAGAAAGCAGATGTATTCTGATCCACTCCTAATATCTACATTAAAACATTTCATCATTTTAGTTTATAACATTTCTCTTGGAATAGTATTTTTGTTGTACCTCAGAAAAAATCCAATGAACCAACCACAGAAATATGCTCAATTGTTAACCTTTTGAAAGAGGAAAAAGTTCTCTAGGAAAACCTAAAATAACAATTGCCAGTGCTGAAAAGGTCATTACAAATTGATAAATAATAAAAGCAGTTTTGCTATATTTTATCCATTATTAATGCAAAACAGGATGGTGAAATTTCCCAATGGAATATGTTAAAGAACATGGACTGGAACACTGCTAACATCTCATTTGCCTTCTCACACCAACATTCTCCAGGATGAAAATAGCGATATATAGTTTCACAGAATTTGAAATTTATAAGTTCAAGAATGAAATTAAAATTCAACTTAAGGGGAAAAAGCAAAATAGGGCCAGTAGTGTCCAAATTTCAAATAAAATCTCAAGGGTAAGTATGGCTGCTGTTTTTCCAAACAGTCATTTTTCCATAAAACGTTGGCTGTGTCATAAGAAATCTCCTGTGCTTTCTATCAACCGAGGCCTGCTGGAGCGCAACACTTTCCCTTGTAAATTCAACCTCAGCTGAAATGTCGAGCAAGGCGGGCAGATCTATAGTCAGCACGAAGTTGTACGAAGGAGTGAAGAATGTTCTTGTCCAGATTAGCAAGTTGTTCTCCTGAGCAGACTTGCTTTAAATTATCTGGGGCAACTACCAGAAGATTGCAAAGTGCATGCAGAGTATCAAAAAGCTGTAATACCAGTGGAATCTGAATTGAGATAAGAGAAGGAAAAAAATAACAATGAAACAAAACAATTTCTAGTCTTACAATTAGTTTGCAAATTCTCACATACGGTTAGTCAGGACTTACTAATGTGGGAGAGTTCGATACAGAGTCATTTGTTGCTTAACGACGGAGATCGACGGAGATAACATTCTGACAAATGCGTCAGTGGGTGATTTCATTGTTGTGAGAACAGCACAGAGCGTACTTACACAGACCTAGATGGTATAGCCTACTACACACCTAGGCTATATGGTCCTAATCTTGCAGGGTGCGGTCTGTTATTGACTGAAATGTCATACAGTGCATGACTGTATTACAATATTTAAAAGCTCCTGAAGTGTTAAAACTCAAATATTTCAGACATTACATAAACTTGCTATAACCTTTTTGAAAAGATTTGTATGTCAATTTTCTTCAATAGTAACAATCACTTACACATTTATAGACTACAACTAGTTATCATTAATTTAGCACTTTTCCTTATAATTTAAATCTTAAGGAAAATTGATTTCAGAGAGATGTACATGAAGAAAGAACATATTTTCCTTATGTGTGACATAAACAGCATTAGTTACGAAAGTCAACAAGATCATTTGGACTGTGGAACTGAAATATGGCCTTGTCTAAAATAAAGCACAAAGCAAAAATGTGTTAATATTGAAAATATGATTGGAACAATACTTTTTCAGTTAGGAAATGTTAGATCTGTCTCACAACAATATCAACAAAAGTTATAAACTTTTCACTAATGATTACAAGGCAGTATAGATTTTTTAACGGTCTGACTTAGGTTCTTGAGCCTATGTACAAGTTTGATATTTGTGAATACATACCTTGAAGTCTTTGGCACACTTCCTATATTCAGCTACATCACAAATTGCTAACATGCCACCCATACAACTGTAGGAATATTGTTGAAGATGCTCGTAAATAAGTCGATGAAATCGTACTCCAAGTTCCATCAAAACTGTATCTACATTCTTCCCATCCATGGAATTTTTAATCTTCTCCACTTGTTTTCTTACATAAGCACAGACTTTAACACAGGCCTGTAAAATTTTTTCTACACTTATTACAAAGAAATGTGTATCAGCTTAGCTAAGGAGAAAATACATACAGTTTCTCATTAATCTCTAAGGATAAAAGAAAAAAGCTTAGAGCACAGTAAGATACACTAATGAAAATGTTAACAAAAGTAGTAACAAAGCAGATATTCTTACTAGCATACGCATTTTACTCACATTAGTATACTGAATCAAAACATTGTTTTCATCTTCTGGCTTAAAATCTGTTTTCTTTTGTTCTGCAGCCAAGATATGCTTCATCTGTCCCATCATACAATTTAATGTCCTAGAGAATTGAGAACACCATAGATTTGATCCATTTAATTTATTGTATATTTACTTTTATATTATTTATACTACGTTAAATGAAAATTATTTAATTTCATGTCACCATAAAACTATTTTACTATTGGTACTCTTTAGATTTTAGAAAAAGTAAATTCTAGGTCTTGATATCAAAGAGCTCTTGGTTTTATTAGCTTCCTGCTCAAAACATGGGGCAAAGTTCATTTGCTCAATACCTTATTTAAGGAAATCTTAAAGATCTTAAAAGCCTGTCACTAATTTATGTCTTTAACAACTATATATAGAGGATGCTTAGGAAGGGAGGAAAACAGAGGGCTTATAAAGAATGGCCAAAGTTTGGAAGAACAGGTGAAAAGCACATGAGTTTCACAATCTAAGGACAAGTGGGAGGCTGGGTATGCAGTAGTGAAGAACAAGCTAAGAAATGAGAGCATGGGTTGTAACACACCAATAATGTTTGAGTTATGTGATATTTTCCAAAAGCAATCAGTAACCCAGTTATGGGAATAAAAGAGACTGCACTGAACCAGAGTTTAGGATCTGTAAGATAGCTACGATTAAAGGAAACAGACTTTAGGGTAATTATGAGGGAGTATTTCAAGAAATGGACCAAGCAACCTAAGCACAACAATGAATAAAAAGTAAAGCTAGGAAAAGGATAGTAGATTGGCAAAGGATGAAGATATTAAGGGCTAGAGTTCTTGCTTAGGTCAGAAAACAGGTATATGGAGTTGGAAGGAGGTTATGGGCATTGACTGGGATATTCAGGGTCAAGATTTTTGTTACCAAGGATAACAAGGTCTAGTAGGATACAGGAGTAGGTAGCTAAAGTGGAGATAACCGAGAAAATGAATGGGTCACACACAGGAAAGTGGAAATAACCTAAGACTTAAGGTTAAAAGAAAAATTGTGAGCCAGATGCCCAAATCCTTAACAAATGTAGGGAACTGACATAAATGATTGAGAAACAACAGCAATAAGTAAGGGAAGACAATGTTAGCTTCAAAGGCAAAGGGGTTCTGGTCTAACAACAGATGCATCCTAGTCTGAAAATATCAGCAGGTATGCAGGTGAATGCTGAGCTCACCTCTTAGCCCTACAGTGCATGAATAAAGGAGAATTAGAAGTTCAGTCAAGAGACCACCACAGACCACTGTGCCTTCAATTAGTCAACTAATGCAAAGACTTCAAGACTAAGGCTTACACAAAAAGATGAAAAGAAATTATCATACATATTAAGAAGGCAACTAGGAAATATATATTTCTTATACCTTTGAAGGCTTAACATATCCAACCTCCCCACCTACCAAATATGATTTTCAGGTATTCTAAGGCAAAGCAAGAAGAAACAATTTAAGTTAATAAGAGAGATACAGGCTAGGAAAACACGTACTTCTTGAAGTGATGATTATAATGTATATAATGTATATGTAGGCATTATTATTATATTAAATGAAGTTCTGTGTATGTATAATCTCATGTGGTCCTGACTAAAAACAAAGGGAGAGACCAGTTTTTAGAATTTTTCCAAGCATATAATTCTGCAGCAAACTAGTCTCAGTAATTAATTCTATAACATCCTTATTTCTTCCAGTTTTATTCTTCAATTTTATTTTTTCCTCATTATCACATACTCTATGGTAGTTCTTTATCTTAGTGAGAAAATTGGGAAGTGAGTTGCAAGTTTGTTACTTCTAATAAAGAAAAAATGATTTACTTTTTCATAAATTAAGAGTGGATTCCAGGTTATCATACTTATAACAGCACTGTAACTAACTTGCATTCAAAGATGCTTTCCTGAATAGAAAAGAGTACAATTACAATAAATAAAAAAGCTAGGCCCAAACCTGGTAGCAAAGGCTTTAGAATTTGAGTCACAACTCTACCACCATTAACTGTGTGATCTTGAGCAACCTATTTAACTTCTCTAAGCCTCCATTTTCTCATCGGTAAAATGGAAACAATTTCCTACCTAATAGATGAAATAATACAGGTAGAGGTCCTGGCACTGTGCCTGGCACATAGCAAATGCTTGATAAATGGTAGCTATTATCATCATTAATAAATATATCATAAATAAATATCTCAAAAAAGGTAGAGATTCACTGCTCTATACCATGAACAGGTAATTAACTACAATAAACATTACAAAAACTTTTGAATGTAGAGTTTGCATTCACTTAATGGACGTTACCTTTAGAAAATTAGTATATTTATTTAAAGCATTTCAGACATAAGCCTGAAAATTCTAAATGAAAATAAAATCCTCTACGTATATACCATTTTTAAGGAGTTTGAAGTGCATGTGTGTATGGGGGGGGGAGGGGACTTACAAAAAAGGCTTTTACCTGAATGTGGTTAAAATATAAATCTAAACATACTGATTCCCAGAAATAATAAACTTAGGGATCCAATACAAATAAAAGTCTAATAAGAATGAAAGCAATATGTAAAAATAAAATCAAATATTACAGCAGGATGATGGAATTAAGAGAGACCTTTTCTGAAAATCATTTTCATGCTGCTATAATGGTGTTTTTACAATTTAAAAAAAGGCAAGAGAAAAAGTAAAACTAACTTACCTATCAATGCCAGTATCCAGTTTCATCTCCATTTGTTCAATTATTTCTTTTTTCTTCTGAAGGCATTCAGATAACTTAGGAGAGGAGCTATTGAATATTTAAATAGGAAAAAAAATCACACTAGTACCCTTACAACTCTAAAAGTTTTTCATATGCATATGTGTATTGTTATATACACACACACATTATTTTAATTTGCTCACAAATATAAGCAGCACATAAGAAGTAACTATTTAGTATTCAGTATGCCCAATTCATCACAATAGACTGGGAAAACATACCCAGTTAAAAGAGAAGGAAGAGGAAGATTAAGATTTGTTACTTTCATCTCTGAGGAGACATCCCTTAAGAATATAAACATGTGATTTTGAAATTCTGGAATTATTTGGCTTCCTTTTTAATCTAATATCTGGTATAACAGTAAGAAAGGTCACAGGCTATCACTAGAGTATTAATAATAAAGTAAATTATACTAATTACAATTTGGAGACTAAGAGCCAATCCAGTTGTATTTGGCTTTCTTACGTTAAAAAAACTCAAACTTGGGGCCAGCCCGGTGGCCGGCCGAGTGGTTAAGTTCACTCGCTCTGCTTCGGCGGCCCGGGGTTTCGCCGGTTCAGATCCTGAGCTTGGACATGGCACCGCTCATCAGGCCATGTTGAGGTGGCATCCCACATGCCACAACTGGAGGGACCCACAACTAGAACATACAGCTATGTACTGGGGAGATTTGGGGAGAAAAAAGCAATTAAAAAAAAAAGAAGAAGACTGGCAACAGTTGTTAGCTCAGGTGCCAATCTTAAAAAAGAAAAAAAAACAAGACCCTCAAACTTGACAGTCATATTTGCCTTCTGAATATCACCTAAATGTCAAAAACACCCAAACTGTACTACACACACAATTTCATAAAGCATGTTCAAATACACACTACCTTATTTAATCCTCACATGCTTTAAAAGTTCACACAAATTTGACAGGAAGATAGAAACCAAACTTCGCTCATCAAAATCTGTTCTATTAATATCATAAAATTTTTGTTGTATGTTTTTATATTAGAACAAATGGGTACAAGCTAGAGGTCCTCTTTCACATAAGATTTAGGTTTATGACAGATTCAATCTATTCAAATGAACCAAAATTAATACCACAGTAGGAAGAGAAAACAGGAAGGCAAGGAAAAATGACAAGGACTTTTGCTTTTTCTCTCACACTCTCCTGTCTTGTTCGATCTTTTTATGAAAAGGTATTACTTTTAAAACTTAACAAGATATGTAGAGTGTAATAATACTCATTGAAATACCAATGAATATCATAGCATTTGACTAACCTTATTAGTGGCACAAGGTGATCATTAAACTGCTTGTCAAAAAGATGAAAAATAGTATTGGCTTGTTGCACAACATCCAAAAAATATAGATTTGCATTCCTAGAATCTGAAGAAGGAATTCCTAAAATTGGAAAGAATGTATTTGTTAGAATCATACTTGAAGAAATTCAACTTGCTAAGAAAAAAAGAATGTAGTTTTACATATACAACATGCATAAAAGTGTCATTTTAATAAAACAGCAATGAATAGAGGAGTAAAATTACGCTTGTTAATAACTTAATAAAATTCATCCAAAGTTTTTATACCCAAATTTTCACTATCTCCTCAGACTTCATTATTTGCTGAGATAAACTGAAAAAATAAACCAATAAATGAATCATGGCAAACTATACCTTCCCCTTTCCTTTCCCACTCTCTCACGCCCAATAATTCACATGAGCCATGATACACTTCCATCATTTTGGTTATAACCAGGCCTCATTATCTCTGATAACAGTTAAAATAATTTTCTGAGTAGTTTCCTGTTTCAAATCTCCTTATCTTTTATGCTATATATTGTTGCCACAGTAATGTACTTAAACTTACACATTTCACTCCCTATGCTCTCCACTATTTGCTCAAAAATATTTAGTCTCCTCACTGTCTACAGAATAAGTTCTTGATTTTCAGCATATTGTTCAAGCCACTCCACATTCTGACCCCAAAAGATAGCTGACCTCTCCAGATTTCAGTTTCCTCTTTTTTGTAAAAGAGTGATAAATAAACTCTAAGCTCCCTTCTAACCCTAGATGTTTATGTTTTTAGCTAAAATTAGAAAGCATAAGGGGCTAGGAAAACTATTCACAGCAATTGAGAAAATAAAAAGTTTAATACCTAGAGTTCTTTATAGGACGATGGTTTTTTCAAGGTTTTAAAAATGGAAAACAAAGGTGTTTTATTTTCCCACAAAAGACACAATCATTAATTACTAAGAAAGTTAAAGGCTCCAACAAAAACTTGAGGAAAAAATAAAGTCAATACATGCGTAGAAAATACTAATCCTTGCTATTAATGAAAGACATGAAAATTAAGGCAACATTTACATTTTTAACCAGTAAATTGATAAAGTTTTTAAAGAATATTTGATGACATGCAGAAAAACTGGTACAGTGACACATGCCAGTAGCAGTGTAAATTAGTGACAAAAACCCCTTAGGAAAACATTTTATATAGAGAAATTCTAAAAATTTGTAACACACTTTGATCTTGTAGTTTCACTTCTGCGACATCATCCAAAGAAAACAGTTCAAAATAAGGAAAACACTTAAAGTTCTATAATGTTCAAGGTAGCATCATTTATATTACTAAATTGCTGAAAAGATCTAAGATGTCTAATAATAGGGGACGGTCAACTTTATAATATATATGCACGACAGAATTTTATACAATCATTAGAAATAATAAAAGTACTAAGTAATAGCTGCATAGAAAATATTTATGAATATAAGGGACATTCTCTTCCTATCAAGAAATTTCCTAAGCCCTTCCAAACTGTGAATTCTGCTATTAAAATGAAGATGCTAGCTTTCCATACTAGCTAAACATTCTAACAAATCCTTCATACCACACGGATTCAAATTCATGTTACTTTTTTAATCTTCTTTAATCTGCACATCTTTGAGGTGAGTATTATTATCTAAATACAAATTACCACATTAAGTCATTTGCAAATGGCAAATGTTAAATACTTGACGTCAAGAACCTGCTGTAATTAAGTACAAAAGAAAGCAGGATATAAATGCTTATCTACATCATGAGAGCAACCATGTAAAAAAAAAATGATAATAATAAACCACAATATTACTGAATTATGGCTAATTCTGCTTCAATGTTAGAAACTTTATGGAACGATGTTATATGCAGTCAATAAACATCTGTTGAGCATGTGCTATGTGCTTTATAGGTGCTAGACTATGATGGCGAATAAGAGAGGTAGGATTCCTACCACAAGAGCTTACATGCTGTTCTCTCTACTTAAAATACTTTCTCCAAATATTCAGTTTATTCCTTCACTTCATTTGGCTCTTTGGTTCATATATATGTCTCTTAGAGAGGCTCCCTCTGACCATCCTTTTTAAAAAAAGCCCTCTGCCCCAGAACGCCCCATTCCCCCTCCCCATTAGTCCTCCCTATCCCTTATTCAATTTTATTTTTCTTCAATAAACTTTGTAGTCATTTGTCTATCTTTTCCATAAGAATGTAAGCTCCATGAGTACAGGAGTAGGCACTTAATAAGTATGTGTTGAATGAATGAATTCTGGTGAGAGGAGGCAGACATTAACATATGAAAATTTAATTGTGATAAGTGCTATGAAAAAAGTTAATTCAATGATGAAATAACGAGTAATAGGCTGGGAAAGGAGGGCTACTTTAGCTAGGATGATCAGCAAAGGCCTCTGAGAAGGTGACATCTTAGCTGAGATCAGAAGGTTGAAAAGCCAGACATGAGAAGAGCTGAAGGAAAATGATTTGGGGGATGGGGAAACACCAAGCACAAAGAGCCTGAATGAGGAAAAAGAATGAAGGCCAGAGTGGCATGGATAGTGAGGGGAAATGCAATGAAAGGAGGCCAGAACAAAAGTCTTCAGTTTGTTGTTGTTTTCCCCCTAAGAGTAATAGGAAGCCAACAATGGTCTTAAACAAAGAAATGATAATTAAACTTACTGCTGCATGGAGCGAGTAATTTGGAGAGGCAAGACTGTACACAGGGAGATCAGTTAGTAGTGGATAGACAGAGATGACGTGTTTAAATTAGGGTGGCATCAGTGGAGATGGAGAAAAGATGAATTTGAATTACGTTTGGAAGTATATTGTCAAGATTTGCTGGTAGACTGGCTAACAGGATTGACAAAAAGGAAGAAATATGTCAACTCCTGGATTTGGTGCTTGAATAACTGGTCAATAGTAATGCCTTTTAAAGACATGGGGAAGAATGGGAGAAGAACAGGTTCAGGTGTAAGATAAAAGAGCTTCATTTGTAATCTGTTAAATTTGAGATGCACCCTGAACAGGTGGAGAGGTCAAGGAAGCAACTGGATCAATGGGACCGGAATTTAGGGAAGAAGTCATTATTATCCTATTAATACCAGTAAACCCAAAAGACAAAAAGCAAAAGAAAAATTTTAATATGAAGCTACTCCTTTCTAAGCTTATTTTGGAGTAATTCCCTTTCTAAACCTTACATTACCCAAATGCATCAAGCAGAATTGTATCATCTTCATTTCTGCTCCCTTGCCATTTTATAACTTCTCGCATTATACTACATTTTGCCATACACTGTAGTGGCTTATGTATTTACCCTACCCTGCTCAATGTAAGCAATATGAGAAGTATGTCTTTGTACAGCTTTCAGTACCTGACAAATTCTTGCATTACAGAAGCTCAAAAAGCATTATTCATTGCACTGAACTAAATTTGACAGAATGGAATACATATAAAACAATATTATGTATATAGTTCAACCAAGCAGCATCAAAGGAATTTAACACAAAGTATAATACAAATAAATATACTTACCAGCAAGTCCTGTTTCCAAAGCATAATCAATATGCTCAATACATAAAAATTCCACAAGTATGGTAAAAATTCTAAAGGCATTCCTTGGTAAATCAGAAGGATCAGAGAGCTTTAAAAACAAAAACCAAATACATTACTCCTCAAGACTACCTTTAAAAAAAGGCAACATTTTTTTTCAGCTATCAACTTTGTAAAAGACTTTGCAGTCAGTATTCAGTTACCAGTATTCAGGTATCAAAATGATAACTTAGACCTCTTCCTCCCCACCCCCAAAGCCTCTCTCACGTACATACACATATACCAGACAAGTGGTTTTCTGACCTGGATTGCAATCCCTTAGTGGATTGTGACAAGAAAGAAAGAGAGAACCAATAGAAAATAAAGTATAAAGTACACAGTAAAAGAAAATACAGTTTCATGAAATACACACACACACACGTATAACAAATGTACACTAGGCTGCCATGTAAAACGCATTTTTTATTGTGGATCATCGTCAAAGACGTCTGAGAGCCACCAACTAAACAAAGGCTATTCTGGCAAAATTCAGAACAAAAATGATTCTTCATTTTACCGGGTGGTGGGGATGGGGAAATGAATAATAGATGCACTATAAAATATGACAGGCTCAAATCCCAGCTTCATCACTTCCTGGTTGAGTGAACCCTAGAGATGTTATTTAACCCCTCCAAGCCTCAATTTCTTTATCTGTAAGGTGGGAATAATATTACTACATACTTACATCCTAGCCTTAAGGTGACAATAAAATATGAAGATACATGTAAAGTATTTTTAGCACAGTGTTTGGCACATAGTAAGCTCACAATAATAACTATTCATTTTGATAATGATGTTGCTGCTGCTTAAATACTCAGTAAAGGAATTACTAGCAGTTATGCCGAGAAAATGAAATCCCTCTCTAAAAGTTAGAAAATTACCTCTCAACTTTTTATAACTGCTTCCTATATTATTTACCAATTGATTATTGCCTATTTGTAGTCTCCATTCAAGCACCCTCTCAGAGTAAAGCTTACTATCTGGTACATACAGCTGGGAGTTGAAGTGCATAACCCACTTTAAATCCCTTAAATCTCCACTAATTATGAATACTAATTTGGTATTACTCAGTTCCCTTCCTGGTCTTCTTAATACTACCCCAACCTTCACCCTTCATCAGTCTCTCTACCACAACCCCCACCTCCCTTCTTTGCTCACTGATGCTGAACAGATGCCCTTAACAAGCCATAAAGAATAAATTTTATTTTTCACCTCCCTCCTGTTTACATCCACACATCCATGCATAACTGATAGAAGAGGTGGAGAGAAAATTGGAAAGGACACGGAAGACATAAACAACATCGTCAATCAACTGGAGCTAAATGACATTTATAGAATACTTCATCCAACAACATCAGGATATTCTCTTCAAGTATACACAAAACATTTACCAAGATAGATCACATTCTAGGCTAAAAACACAAGTCTCAATAAATTTAAAGTGGGTTTACATTATACAAAGTATGTTCTCTAACCACAACAGAATCAAACTGTAATCAATAACAGAAAGATATCTAAAAAATCCCCCAATATTTGGAAACGAAGTAACACAGTTCTGAATCAGTCTTGGGCCAAGGGAAATTTTAAAATATTTTGAACTGAATGAAAATAGACACAACATACCAAAATTTGTGGTAGGTAGCTAAAGCAGTACCTTAGAGGGAAATTTATAAGACTAAATGCCTATATTAGAGGCGCTGGCTCTGTGGCCTAGTGATTAAGTTTGGTGAACTACATTTTGGTGGCCGGGGTTTGGTTCCCAGGCACAGACCTACACCACTCACTGGCAGCCATGCTGTGGCAGTGACCCACATACCAAATAGAGGAAGACTGGCATAGCTGTTAGCTCAGGGTGAATCTTCCTCAAGGAAAAAGAGGAAGACTGGCAACAGATGTTAGCTCAGGGCGAATCTTCCTCAGCAACAGCAACAACAACAAAAAAGCTTACATTAAAAAAGAAAGGTCTCAAATCAATGAACTCAGCTTCCATTGTAAAAAACTAGAAAAAGAAGGGCAAATGAAACCCAAGTAAGCAGAAGAAAAGAAGCAATAAAGAGTGTAAACTGATGAAACACAAAACAGAAAAACAGAGAAAAATCAATGATACCAAAAGCTTATTCTTTGGGAAAATCAATAAAACACTCAGAAAACTAGGAATAAACGAATTTTCTTACTCCAATAAAGAGCATCTATGAAAAGACCTACAGTTAGAATCATTCGTAATAGTGAAAGATTGAATACCTCATTCTTAAGATCAAGAATAATGCAAGATGTCTGCTCTCACCAGTTCTACACAACTTTGTGCTGGAGGTTCTGATCAATGCAATAAGGCAAGAGAACAAAATAACAGGAACCTATATTGGAAAGGAATCTTTATTGGCAGACAACATGATAGTCTATACAGAAAATCCTATGAAACCTATTAAAAAAGTTATTAGCACTAATAAGTGAGTTTAGCTAGGTTGTAGGTACGAAAGCAACACATAAAAATCAACTGTTTCTATATACTAACAAGAAAGTATCAAAAACATAAATTAAAAAATACCATTTACATTATATTAAAATAGCACAAAAATATTAAATACTCAGGGATAAATCTTGTATGCTAAAAATTACAAAACTGCTGAGAAAAATTACAGATCTAAATAAATGGAGAGATATACTGTATTCATAGACTGAAAATTCAATATTGTTAAGATGTCAATTCTCAACAAAACTATAGATTCAATGCAATCCCAATAAAATCCCAAACTTTTTCCCCAGAAACCAGCAAACATCATTAAGACTTAGACAAAAATGCAAAATGCTGTTTATGGAAATGTCAGAGGACTTACACTACCTGATTCAAGACTAGAAAATCTCTTGTGATCTTGAGTTAGACACAGATTTCTTATATACGATAGCAAAAACATTACCCATAACAGAAAAGTGTTAAATTGGATTTCATTAAAATCAAGTTCTATTCCTTCAAATGCTGTTAAGAGATTAAAAAGACAAGCCAGAGGCTGAAAGAAGACATCTGCAAATCACATTTGTAGGTATAAATATCTGATAAATGAATTTTAACTAGAATACAGTCATGTGCCTGTTTAACATTTCAGTCATCAATAGATCACACATACAATGGTGGCCCTATAAGATTAGTATCACATAGCCTAGGTGTGTAGTAAGCTATACCATGTAAGTTTGTGTAAGTACGCTCTATGATGTTCGCACAACAAAACCACCTACTGACTTATTTCTCAGTATCCTCATCATCCAGTGACACATGACTGTACAGAATTTTCAAAAAATAAGAAAATAGACAACCTAATTTTAAAATTACACACAATACACAAAAAATACACCAAAGAACATATATGGATGGCAAATAAACACATGAAAAGATGCTCGACATCCTTAGTGATTAGGAAAATGCAAACTAAAACCATAATGAAGTATCACTACACACCCTATTAGATTGTCTAAAATTAAAAAGATTGATCCTATCAAATGTTCAACAGCAGATGGAGGAAATGGAACTCTCACACAGTTGGTGGGAATGTTAAACGAAACAGTAACTTTCGAAAACAGTTTGGTAGTTTCTTAGAAATACCATTATGACTCTGTCATAATTTATATACTTATATACTCAAGAGAAATGAAAGCATTTATCTGCATAAGACATATACATGAACGTTCACAGCAGCTTCGTTCATAATAGTCAAACACCGGAACCAATCTAAACGTCCATCAATAGATAAATGGATAAATTGCGGTATGTTCATGCAATGAAATACTACTCAGTAGTAAAATGATACATACCAATTAATACACACAATAACATGGATGAATCTCAAAATAATTATGCTGAGTCAAAGCAGCCAGAAACACATGCACATACTATAATATACTATAATCCCATTTATAAAAAATTCTAGAAGATGAATCAACTTCTTGAAGGTACAATTCACAAATGTACACAATTTATAAAAGTTATCAAATTGTGCAGTTTACTATATATGCAGTTTACTGAATGCCAATTATATTTCTAAGTTACTTTTTAAAAAAGGAAAAAAATCAACCTGCTCATTACACTGTCCTTTTTAAATATCTTTTAAAGCTTCCATCATCATCTACGAGGTCAAGTCCAAATTTCTCAGCATGGTACAAAATTTGTGGTAGGCAGCTAAAGCAGTAACTTAGAGGGAAATTTATGAGACTAAATAAAGAGTTTTTGTCTAGCTTTTTAACCTCCCCTTTGATTACTCTCCCCATGTACATTTTTATTTCAAGCATTTCATGCTGCGTGATTGATCTCTGTATATGTCTTTGTACATGTACTATTCTCTCTGCCTGAAACAGCCTGCCAGAATCATCATCTTGAAGATATCCTGTTAAGCTTTCGAGATCCTTGCCTCAAATGTCTTCTTTTTGAAACCTTTCCTGATAAATTCTGTTCCCCCAATGCCTTAACCAGGCACAGCTGGTTGCTTCCTCTTTGGTCCCAGCAGTGTATACCTCCATTGCACTAATTCTTTATACGTCTACCTCCTTTCTCCACACTCTTCAAAAGTAATGTATACGCCTTAATATTTATATCCTCAATGCCTAACATGGCAGCTGGTACAAAGCAAATACATGATAATGATTATTGAATTAGATCACAGTGAATTGAACTGAATTTCAATTTTGCGACTTTCCAGACAGAAGGTCATGATTTAGAGCTAGTTGCTATGATTCAAAAGATAAATTTTGATAACTTCATGTTTGATGATTTGAGGCTTTAAAAATATTTTAACATATTTCCAGCATACAGAAAAGCAGAGAAATTACCATACAAAGTATATCCATCGCCCACCCAGATGTGTCATATCTTAACATTTTTCCAAATGTACTTCAGTTTTTTCTTTTTTGGGGGGAGTAGGAGTCCAATATTATAAATATGGGTAAAGTCCCCTGGGTACTCCTCCCTCAAGGCAGTCATTACTCTGAATTTATCATACTGTGCTTGTGCACATCCCTAAAAAATACACTGTTTTATTTTTTTAGAACTTTATATAGTAGAATTATACTGAATATATTTTTTCCTATCTCGCTCTTTTCACTCAACATTGTATTTCTGAGACTCACTCACGTTGATATATGTAACTTAGCTTAGTCATTTAAATGGCTGTATAGCTTCCTAGTGTAAGAACAAGGTTAGTTTATCAATTCTCTTCCTGAGGTACATTTAACTTGTTTGTAATTTTTCACCGTGACAATGCTGCTATGATGTTAGACATGTCAAGTGCTCCTACTGAGTTTCTCTAAGGAATTGCCAAATTACTCTCCAAAGGAACTACACCAATTTTTAATTCCACTGGCAGTATATGAGAATTTCTATTGCTTCACATCCTTACCAACACTTGGTATCATCAGATTTCTTAATTTTTGCCAATCTAATGAGAATGAGATAGTATTTTCCCTAATTAAGTTTCATTTCCCTATTAGTGAGATTGAATATCTTATTGGTAATTTACATTTTCCATATTTGCTTTTGTGTAGCCTTTGATTTGTCTCCTATTGATTTATATTTATAATTCATATTGATTTTCTGTCCATCAATATAAATATATAGACCATATACAACAATACAAATAAAAAATTAAGACTGCTTCAACTCTCAATTCCACTACTTAAGAAGTATGTATCTCAGTTTCTTTATCTGTAAAACAGAAATAACAACTTCACAGGATTGTTAGGATAATTAAATGAGTTAAAATATACCTAAAGTGCTCAGAAGAGTGTCTAGAACTAGTATGTGCTCTATAATTATCAGCCATTATCATTTGTTTTATATAACCTGCTAGTAATATTGGTTACAAATACCTTCTCACAGCCTGTGACTTATTTGTTTACTTTGTTAAAGTGTGTTTGTTGGACAGAAATTCTAAATTTTAATGGAGTCAACCTTTCATTCTTTTTCTCTGGCACGTCTGTTCTCAAAACATCCTTCTCTCCCTAATGCTCTTTATGAGATAGGTTTAACCCTCCCTTTTCTATCTTGACTTAATATCCTATAAAAGAAAAATTTGGTATGCTGAACTTTAAAATTATATTAAAATATACTTGTAAATAATTTTAAAATAATTCCGTTTCCCAAAACAAAAATCCTATCTTTTTTATTACAAAAAAGTTGTTCCTAACCAGAGAGCAGATTTCTATCTTAGTACAAATAAAGCAAGAATTAAAATACACAAGTATATACACATAAAATAAATTTACAATTACTCTTACCCTATGACATCTTTCAAAGGCTTGTTTCGTTTCTTGTAAAAGATTAACCACCACTTCTTGGGATAGGAAAGTTTCCCCATGAGTATCGATACTTGGCCCCAGTGGTAAGTTGGTACGTTGTCTAATTCTCTCTTTCAAATCTTGAATACTAGTGTATCATATCGACAAATGAAAAAAAACCCACTTTATTATACACAGATTTCAATTTCAAGTACTCTCAAATTTAGTATACATGAACAAAAAATGGACCAAAGCCAGAAGACTCAAAAGTTGTAATTCTAGGGGCTGGCCCCGTGGCCAAGTGGTTAAGTTCGCGCGCTCCGCTGCAGGCGGCCCAGTGTTTCGTTGGTTCGAATCCTGGGCGCGGACATGACACTGCTCATCAAACCACGCTGAGGCGGCGTCCCACATACCACAACTAGAAGGACCCACAACGAAGAATATACAACTATGTACCGGGGGTGCTTTGAGGAGAAAAAGGAAAAAATAAAATCTTTAAAAAAAAAAAAAAAAGTTGTAATTCTAATAATTAGTTTTGTAAACTGAAGCAAGCCTTAATCTCCAACCAGAAGACTTTCATCTGAAAAATTAGTAGATCTGGAGTTATGATCTCTTTCAGATCTAAATTTCTGACTCAACAGCCCAAAACTCCTTGTTTGGTTTCCTTAAGAAGTTGGCTATTCCAAATGAATTAATATTCCAGATAACTAAATTGTTCTGCTTAAAATAAACTTTAAAATTTCAATGTTTTTTAAATATATTTAACCATTTAAACATATTGCACGTCATCATTATTACTAAACAAGATATAGTAAATACAATTTAGCTTTTCTTAAAGACTGGGGGGTCACTTTGAACATTTACTATATGGTACCTTTAGAAGGTTAGATTTTTTTTTTTGCTCCCAGAATACATAGACCCAGAATACTGTGAACTAATTTTTTTCTTTTAAAGATTTTATTTTTTCCTTTTTCTCCCCAAAGCCCTCCGGTACACAGTTGTATATTCTTCGTTGTGGGTCCTTCTAGTTGTGGCATGTGGGACGCTGCCTCAGCGTGGTTTGATGAGCAGTGCCATGTCCATGCCCAGGATTCGAACCAACGAAACACTGGGCCGCCTGCAGTGGAGCACGCGAACTCAACCACTCAGCCACGGGGCCAGCCCCGAACTAATTTTTCTTAAAATTCTAATTCTAATTTTAATTTTTTAATTCTTTAGTTTTTTCTTCCTTTACTTGCTACTGCCTTTCAGATGTCACCTTTTCTTCCTAATTCTAACCTCTTCCTAGTCATTATTTAATATACGACAAACTGAAAAACAAGAAACTGATTTGAGTGTGTATGTATGTAGACTGTGGACTCTGACTGCATGATTCCACAGAAGTCATTCTGCTTCACCCTAGAATCAACTGGGTTCCAGATGGTTGAGATCTGGATAACTGAGGTGCCACCAATTCTTACAGCAAGTCATTTTCTTCTAGTATGTGAGTAACTGCAGGTTTTAAGGTATTAATTAAATAATTTTCTGCCCAAACCATTGAAAAGCTCAGGGTACCTAAATTGTGAACTATTTACTGTTTTTATCACATCTGCAACAACAACAAAAAATGACGTGCTTCTTAGTCAATAGCCTAGAATAATATACTCAGTCTGATTAAAAAACTGCAGAATTCTTTACAGTACTTGTATTCTGCTTTACATTTTTAATCATGCTATGTTAGGTCATTTCAACATATGGTTCAAGGAATTGATCAATGGTGTAAACTGGACTAAAAGAGTTCTTTATAAAAAATTCCAATGACTGTCAATATTTGACCAGTTTGTCCAAATATAATAAAGTTCTTAATATCCTTAGTTTTAACTACAACATTTAACAAAAACACTCACCCTCCTGTGCCAATCGATCTCTTTTGATGGTTTTTTGAATCATAATAGCGCTGCAGGATCATAGCACTTCTGCTTTTCAAATATCCAGTCTCCACCTCAATATAGTTCTCCAAATAGGAAATGAAAATGGATTTGATAAGCTTAGACAAGAAAGTCTGTTTATCAGTACCTAAGTTAAACTCCATCAACTTGCTGGAAAGATTTGTGGTTCTTTTCATGGAAAGGGGGGAAAAAAAGATTAATGTATATTTTAGGCATAGTAACAATACTAAGGAATACATATTTTTACACTGTGACTTTAATAACTTATGTTAAAGCACCATTTCTTAAACCTTGGGGAGGTACTTAGAATGCAGAGAGCAGCTGTTTAGGGTTATATATGAAGTAGAATGGATATTACAAACAATAGTACAGTTTTCAAAACTGCCATCAACTCCTAGGGATGACTTAGGAGAGGAAACCGAGGCAACCAACCAGTCTAGAAATGGCAACAGTGGCGGAAAGGCTTCAAGCATGCTCTAATGCCATTGACGGCAAGGTACTCAAGTCAGAATACTGAGAGATCCGTTCATTCTCTTCTGTGTTTGTCCATGTGGACTTTCCTCTAATTTTCTTTTCCCCATTGTTAAAGATAGGCTCACAATAGTGTTGTTGTTGAGATGGACTTTCTGACTATGATTGCTTTTGAAAACCCTCCTCCCAAAATAACACTAAGGAATAGCAATAGGGTTGGGAAAAAAACTCCATATGAAGCTTCTGATATAATATTTCTAAATGTGACGATGTCATTTACAAAAGCACAAGATAAATTCTCAAAACAGACTTAAGGCTGAAATTGTCATTTGTTAAGAATTTGTCACTTCCTTTTTCAATTTCTAAAGTTTTAACTGAAAGTAAGTGCAGTTATACTAGTTCTTAGAGGAAAAAAACTAAAGAATAGTGAACTAGCTTACAATTAAAATCAGAAACAAAATTCTCCAGTCTTAGTTTAATCAAGGTAAACAAAGTTTTATGTTTCCTTAATTTACATTAATATAAAGCGTAATGTCCAATTCCTTAACTTGGTGTACTAAGAATGCTGCTCTTGTACACTACTACTCTAGAGAGCCAAGCATTTAATGGTAAAGGGTATATTGTTATCTGACAAACTGTTACTCAAAAACACCTGAATATTTCCCCATTTTACATTAAAAAAAGAAATATGAGATGTTATTATTTTCTAATAATTAAAAATATACCTTGTATATAAATCATAGAGATTTTTGAGATACTGCTCTGCATCGAACTTCCTACATTCTTCTAACTGGTCTTTCACAAAACTCTAAAAAAGAAAAGTCAACATTTTGTCAATTAAGTAAATACTAAATTATATCGTCAAGATTTTTTTTCTCTAAAATTTCTGCACATTCTTGAACTGTTCTGACTTAAAATCCAATGGGAAAGGCAATGCACAGAAAATAGACCAATATAAAAAAACAAGAAAATAGGTTTTTAGTTTTTATCGCTTCTCATATTTACTTGTACATCTCTATCAGTTTTGGGAATAAGTATTAAGAATTTGAAAATATCTTTTCTCTTGAAATTGGCCTTTCATCCCTCATGAAATACATTTAAAAAAAAATCAAAAAACAAAAGCTGAGGCTAACCAATAGAGTCAATTCCTTAAAGCAGGTTTTCTCAAACTGTGGTCTGGTAACACTAGTGTCCCAAGACATTAACAGGTATTACTCTAAAACTTCCCAGTTTTAGAGTACTGTACATTATACCCCCAGTTCTAGAGAATCACAATACATATTAGTACCTTTAAAGGCTATTACAAGCCCTAAATCATGTTTTAAAAACTTATTTAATGTTGCTTAATCCAGGGCCACACATAGTTTAGGAAATGTTGCCATAAGGTATACTTCTATGGGAGCCAAGGCTGTAAGTTAAATTCCTGTATTTCTTCTTTTCATGTTAGTATCATATTATAAAAAATTCTAAAGACTGCACTTGTAATTCTTGTCCAATTTCACAAATGCCATCTATTAGTCAAGGTGAGGACCCAGAATAAATACAACCTGAGGCTACCCTACTACAACCTGTTACTGCTGCTGCTGCTACAACAAATTTCAAACAAGTGCTCTGATGAGACTTAGTGATTAGCACCTTTTTTCTGGATGAGCAAGAAACATTTTTCAAAAAGCATGACACTGTCATTCCTTTCCCTTCACTGAATAAGTAGATTACTGTTCCTAAGGGCATTACATAAGCAAACCAAATTTTAAAAAACTTTTAAAACACAGTGGAAAAAATCACATATTGCCTTAAGAACTACTTAGTCATTGTTTAAAATTACCTGTAGTTTGATTTCAAATACATTTTGAATAAGTTTAGCCAGGACTGTTTCTGGATTACTGAAGATATCTCCAACTTGTTTGTTCACCCGTTGACACAGTATTGCTGCATCTTCAAAAATATCACTTCTCAAGTAAGCACCCTAAAGAGCAGAGGCATTTTACACAACATTTTAAATGGTTTTTAACACAAATTAGCATAAAATAAATCAATAAAGTGTTCTGTTATGTTACCTCCTGGCACTGCTTTATATAAACATCAACACAATGGGAATAACCCTATGAAGAAGAAAGAAATACATATCACTGTTTGGTTCAATTATGATAATACTCATAATCTCAATAAAAGAAATATTACATATAATAAAGCTATGTCTATATCCCAATGAATGGCCAACAGTAAGAGTTGTTGAACTTAAATAAAATTAACCGTAGAAAACCAATAACCTACTATCTTCTCCCAGTACATTTCTATCAAATTGATCAGCTAATTCATATCCTGGCAGGACTTGAGACTGACAGAAAAAAACTAAAGCATAACTGAGTTCTTTACAGCCATTTTGCCCCATGATCACCTAGCCACCTCCTTCAACTCTAAAACATGCACATACATTTCACACACACACACACATATACACAGATTCGAGGTCTTGAGAAAAAGTTTTATGTATATATATTTCTTTCTTTTCTCTCTCACATTCAAAGCACTTGCCTTCCCTTGCAAGAATCTACACAGAGCTGCATTTAACCGGCACTCTGGAAATTTACTTCTAAAACTGAATCCATTTTAATAGAATGTGTTTAAACAAAATAATCTGTCATAAGCCCACTACAATGAGATTTTTTCCCCTATTAACAAATCATACTTCAAAACAAGTAAGGTAAGCAACACAAAGTACACTATTGTCTTCAGTCATTCTCAAAACTCATTCAGATTCAGATATGTTATTTAAATGAAAAGTTCAACAAATGGCTTATATTTTCCTAATCTGATACAAATATAAAGAAAGACTGAAGTAAGCACTATGTTTTTTCAAGTACTTCGTTTGCAGAAATACACTGCAATACAGGGATTCTCTCCCTAATTCAAATTCCAGGAAGACAGTTCCATAATACAGTATTCCTTTGTATTACCATCTGAGAGCCTCTGGATTACTAGTCATATTCCATCTACTCTCTGGTTACTGTATTCTAATAGATAAGGTCAAGTCTTCTTGCTTTTGACCTATTTCATAACATATTTGACTAAAAAAAAAAATAACTAACCCAAGAAGACAGACAATATGATTTTCTATGTCAAACTGTATAAATTCATCGATAAAGATATTAATATTATTGAATATAAAATACTGATTTAAATAATATTAAAACATCTAAAATTTAATATCAGTTATGGAAAGAGATGTGAAATATACATTCAAATTATTCAAAACAAGGAAAATTATCACTGTGATATAATCATACAACTATAGGGGAAAATCAGAGATTATAATATATAGAATTTATATAATCTCCACAGTCTTGAAGACTAATCTTCATTTTTAATTTTCACTATTTACCTTAAAATGAAGTAAAACTGCTGCTACTTCTCTCATTCTGGAGATTTCACCTCTTCTTTGAGCACTGGTAAACTCTTGAATCAGTTGGCATTCTAAATCATGGTATTTACCTATAAATAAAAAGACAGTCATTCAGCTACAATGAGACAAAGTATCCGAGTTATCTACAAGTATATGAATTATTTACAGATATAATGATTACGGATCTAGCCTTCTTTTGAGAGAATTAAAAAAACAATATGAGATTACAGGCAGTGAGTTTAGCCCCTACAATATACTGTGGTATATAAATCTCTATTTCCAAGACAAAAAAAATCTTCCCAACTGGTAAAACAGATGAGCTCTCATAGTCTGACTGCCATTTACCATTGTTTCTTAAAAAAGTAGCTGACTGGGAAAAACCTTCTCAATGTCATTTCTGATAGCAAGAGAGAGGAAAAATCTTGAAGCTGAGAAAAGGGTGAGGAGGACTACAGAACTCTACTTGAATTCAGATGCCTTCACCATGAACAATGGTGGATTCAACATCAAATTCCACCTTTAAACAATCTGTGGTATTTGATTCACTACGTTCTTGAGGCTATTATGGTTCTGAATGAATACCTGAACTTTGGAGTAATCTATAGTGATGAAAAACATTTCCAGGAAGTCCAACTATCTACGTCATCTTTATTCTAACACTTTTGGAATAGATGGTTCTTCAAACCTTCTATGCAATGGCCCCCCAAAGCAGGACTCAGGCAACCATGGGAGCCTGCAAATACAGTGGCTTTTTCAGAAACCTAGAAGGATCTGCCTACAATCCAATCCAAAGATTGGCAAGAATCAAACTGATCATGTGAGGAATTAAATACATAGTGAAATGCTCATGTGACCTTAGCTTTTTAAAAAAAGAACCTACTTTAGAGATATATGTACGGATACAAAACAATCTCCAAGATACATTGTTAAACTAAAACCACAAAGTATAAAACTATTTGTACAGTATGCTACCAATTATTTTAAAATAAATGGGGATAGAACTAAATTCTATACATATATACACGATTTATGTTCTTCTATGCTTGTATGTCCATAGAATGCTCTGGAAGAATACTCAAGAAACTAGTAATGGTTGTTTCAAGGAAGAGGAATCAAACTCAGGGATGGGGTGGGGGATGACATTATTCCCTATCTCTGCTTTTACTATTGTTTTCCTTTACGCAAGTAGTTTTATTACCTATGCAAAACTGTTAAATAAATAGAATCCCACTTACTTGCAATTTTGGATTTTACTTCTGAAAATCTGAAAGATAAAAACCAATTATGAGGTTCATTAGCTATAACAAATGTACCAAAGTAATGTAAGATGTTAATAAAAGAAGAAACTGGGTTTGGGGTTCTATGTGAACCCCGAGTACTAAAGGTCATCATAAAAAAAGAAAGAAAAAAAGACAAAGCCAGAGGGGAGCAAGTACTGACAGGAAACACGCCAGGTAACAAAACTGAATTTGGGCAATTCAGGTAGGGTAGCTAGTTCTCAGCTAGGAGACTCACATTGGACAACCAATTCCCTTATTAAGGAGGGAGGAGTTCTATATTAGACATTAACAACCCAGCCAGCCCCAATACTGAGTTACTGTCCCTACTCATATTCACTGGAATTTAAATTCACTTGATATTTGTCTATTTCCCCCTTCTGTTGGGATTTTTTCATATAAAGTTCCATTATTGCTATTTAAAAGAAAAACGATAAAATAAGTATATACAAATGAGTTATTTTAAAACTAGAAAAATAAAATAGAAGCCATAAAAAAGACCCAGCAAGGTGCCTGGCAGAGTAATCATTGAATTTTTGCAAATCCAGAAACTAAAATATCACACACTACCATACACTAGAATTTTTTCAAATTTTAACTATCAAGGGGGAATATACATCATGGAAAACTAATGTTGAGAGACCATATGTAATCAGTTTGAAGGAAGAAGAGAGTGGCTGGCAAAAGAGATGCCAAAGACAAGATGAAGAAGGTAATAAAAATCTAGAGAGTTATACAAAATTGATCTATCAACGTCATGGTGGATAACAGAGTGCATGTAAGACCATATTGTTCTTTGTGAAAAAATTAAATCTGATTAGGATCTATATTCAATTCCAAGGCTTGGTAGAGAGGCTAAAAGAAAACTGTCAGAGAAGTTTGTAATTAAGAAGTGGGAGAAGATGAGTATACACACGTAGGGGACAATAGGATGGAAAGGGGGTGGAAGATGTAGCCAACAATTATCATGCACTTATTGTGAGCCACCCATTTTACCCATTTAAGTAAATGGTCCAACTCTGAAATGAGATAAAGTCAAAGACAGGTTTTTGTGGGTGACTTTAAAAATCATATAATACTAGGCAAGTAGGAGATTATTAATGATAATCATTACTGCTAATCCTTTATGATGATATGGAGTTGAGAGCAAAATAAGATATATTTTAGGGGTAGGAAATTCACTCTCACTCTATGTTTGGGACCTAATGGTCAAGCTTTAAGTATAGCAATACATTTATATTCCACCTGTACATGAGGATCTTCAAGCATTACCAAAAGAATAACAGATACTTTGTCTGTTATATGGGAAGACATACTTCTTTCAGATATTTACATGGGGAACTACTCCTACCCAGATTTTATTAAAGAGTCTGACATTCCATGGACTAGGAAATGATGAAAAAATTTCCTTCTCAGTGAAGTTTCTTTTAGGATGGAACCATTAATACCTGACTTAGCAATGGCCCTAGAGCCGTGCATCTAAAGCAGGGGTTCCTAACCAGAAGTCCCTAGGGAGGAGTCTGTAGACAGGTTAAAGAGGCTAAAACTGCCTGAAATTGTAGAGATTGTGTATAAGATTTTTTTTTTAAGAAACTTTATAGCTTCATCAGCTTTTCAAAGGTATCCAAGACTCCAAAAAGCTTAAGGACTCTCATCTAGAGATAGGAAAAAGCAGCTGAATGGCCTCATGTCTAAACTTTCCCTCTCCCCTCCCACCCTGGTTATTAAAGTTCAAAAAATGAAAACTCAAAAATCTCACTTCAGTCAATTTCAAAATTCTCCTTCACCAATTTTTTTCAGAAGAAAAACAAAGGATTGAAATTATTTCAACATATATCATTAAATTTAGAGATTAAAAGACCATATATTTTCAATCAATTATTATATGCTGTACCTTGTACAAAGGAGGTGCTCAATAAATTCTTGTTGAATTAATGAGCAAGATCATACAGGGGAAAATACAATTTTATTCTATAAATTACACTATATCCAAATTAGCTCTTAAGAAATAAACTTGCCTATCAAAAGGTAACTCCTGGGCGATTAGGTGCAACTTCTGAATGATGTCTGCTGCCTCCTTTATCTATTAAAAAATAAATAAAAGCAGTAATTAAAAAACCCCTTAGGCATATCAAAAAATAATTTATCTTTAAAAATAGTAATATTCCCTCCGATGTATGCACACAGACCCCCTACCCAAACAATTTTCTTTTAAAATCCACAACAAATAGAACGTTGTGAGCAACAGGAGTACATCTAGGGTATCAGCAATAAGAAGTCAATAAAACAGAAACATTCATCTTTCTGATACTGAAATCTTGAGATTTTATGCCACAACACCTTCACAATGAAACTTACAGTTCAAATTTACTCTGAAAAAATTCGAATCATTGCTTGCTGAAAGCAGAAGTGTAAGTCTGTCCTGAGTTTATGAAACCAAAAAGGATATATAAGATTTACGAAAATAATTCAGATCATACTGCTGCACATATCCCACTTTATGCTAAGTGAATAAAACAACAAAAATGCTTGTCATTTAATGAACACTAATTTATGAAACATGTTCTAAAAACAACGATAAAGTTTAATATGAAGTCTCCTGAATAAAAACTGGCACAGAAATGTGTGTACTTAGTCATGTTGTAGAACTAATGGACTTAGGCAAGAGGGTCTAAAATTCTTCAACTGCAAATATTTGACTGTGCTTACTTACACTAATGTGTAGGGGAGTTATATAAAGTTTACTTTTTAAAAAATTTCAAATAAGTACTGAGTTTTATTTTGGCACACCTTCAGGAACTGATTTTAGGATCATTCACTGTGGATAACAACAGCAGGTCCAAACAATATTGTTGTTGCCAAATGATAGCGAATATAGCATTTCTGCTCCAGTTCCCTCTTCTCTCCCAGTCAGCATGTCATTGTCAGTTTCAGTTACCGCTCACTCACTCTATCCTGCTGCACATGGGCACAGGTATCACTGCAGTTGCATTTTGCACCACGCCACTTAGTCATCCTAGCAGCGTCCATCTTTTTCTCCTCATCAATACCCCTCCAAAAAGGACCAGCCCGGTACACAGTCAGCTCTATATTTCCATCAGGATTTCGTTGGTGTTCTTCTAAGATACAGCAGTCCTCATTATGTGCTGTGTGCAGATTTCACTTAGCATAGTAAGAAGTACAGCAGTAAATAATACTTGATTTTATTGAACTCCCACAGGTAATTATTTTGTAAAAATTGCTTAAAGCACAAGTAGCTCTTAAGGTCACCCATCAGTTAAAATATACTGCTACAATAAATACGGAAGCTGTCAAAATCACAACCTAATAATTTGCTTACATCTGTTACTGACATTACGGGTGAGGTGAGAGACCACCCACGCCAACAAACAGTGTTAAAGATAATCGGAATCACCAGGCGTTACCTACATGAACAATAATAAGCTGCAATTCTAGGCAGACAAACAACTAACAGATTTGGTAAGGCAGGGATAAGAGAGAATATAGCATATGGATATAAAATACGTTTTTTCCAGGGAAGAAAATTAGAAGATTCTGAAAAGTAAAGGTTAAAAAAACAAAAATGATTATGAAGCAAGAAGAAAAAGGAATAACACATGTTGATATCTTACCCCTGGAAAGGAATAAGATTTGTTGATATCTTATCCTATTCTAATTCCTTCCACAATCATACACCTCCCTAACCGTGTGGGTGATTTTCCTATTCTTTCCATTGGGAAGGTGGCTGGTACAGAGTGCAAAAATTGAGAGAGCCAGAAGTTTATCTGATAATTAGTAATCTAATGCCATATATGAGTTGCTAAGTGTAGTTAACTGTGATGGTGCCAGGCCAAAAATAATGCTTCACAATCAGCAAACAGTAACCCAAACCTTACAGGAGACATGAGAGGAAAAACAAGACAACTGGGGAAGAAAGGAATAAAGTACAAGAAAAAGGAAACACACAAGATGAAAGAAAATGGGATACAGAAGAGAGTGAAGCAAAGGAGAGAAAATAAGAGGAAATAGCTTAAACAGTTAGTCTACCCCTACTCCTCAAAAATTACAGACAGCTGACTGACCAAGCGAATGAACTGGCAAGAATATGAAGATTATTTTCTTTCAATTAAAACCTCAAAAATTAAGAGACAATAGTAACACCAAAAACTACATAATTACTTGAGGATAATTCAAATGTTTAAAAAGTATAAAGAACACAATTTCATAATGCAAAACATTACAAACCATACAAATAAGGTTAAAAATATGTGTAATCAGTCAATTTAAAAATATTTATTTTTCTCTAGATTCTAAATGGCTGCCTTGAACTGTATTCAAATAAACAGGCCAAATCACATTAGCTAAAATACCTGCCTTTTGCTTATAAGAGAGCATAAACATAAATATAGAATCCAACAGGTATAATGCAAGGTAATCCGAGGCATAAGACTTGAATTGTACACAATTTTTCCATATGTAAAACATTTTCATATTATATATTCTTTTATAATATATTACATGTATGTTGATATTTAGGAAACAGAAAAGCACTCCATAATTGTCCTGAACAACAGTTCAGTGTTCAAGCTTTGTGTAATATATACACACTGCTATACATAAAAATCACAGGTATGAAAGCTAGATATTGCCAGTGTTTTACAAGTGTTTAAGCATGATAATGTTCTTGATGCTAATCTTATCAGTTCTACTTTATACTACAAATATAATTCCTGAAACTCATTCTTTAAAATACTGTCTTTCTTTAGAGGAATTATCTATGCATATGTAACCATTTTTTCAAAGATCTCTAAAAATTATAAATTCTATAGCTATATAGTTCCTACTCACAAAGAACGTGTTGCTTAATTCAAAATGAACTTCAACAATACTTAGCTTTTAACATTCCACTGAGATATTCCATGGAGAGTAGCCTCGGAATAATTCAGGAAGACTGTACTTAATATATTAGTGGACAATGCTACCACGTGCATCCATTAGTGTCTATTTTTTCATGTATTTTGATTTTTTTCCCCCAAGGGGAAGAAAGTAAGCTAAAACCTTCTTTCAAAAGATTATAGGGCAGCCAATACCATGTACCCTTGGACCAGGACTACATGACGTGTGCTACAAAAAGGATTAATTCAGATTTTTCAATTCTCTTTTGTCCAAACTATGCTGTAATTCTTCAGAGGAGATCTTTATTTAAGTAATAAAAACTAGAAGCTCTGAATTCCTTGTACAGAAAGATACTGCAGCTTATCATGGATTTAGGTCAGACCACCCCCTTACCCAATGGCACGTAACTATTAAATTCTGATAATATTAAAAGTCAATTATGGAAAAGAAAAGTTTATCAACAAAATTACCTCGGCCATTTCTAAACCACACATAATTTCATAAATAAAAATGGCAATTGAATTAAAAATTTGAATATAAACACTTGACCAGCAAGCTGCAGGCAAGTGTGCTAATTTACATATCAGAGCAATAAAAATTTTTAATAAGTCAGCTACTCAATGATTTGAAGTCTAACTCTGAAACGTAATAACTGTAGTTCGTAATTAGGTTATCATTATTAATGCTGTAATTTGCTTTTATCCTTCTGACAGTGCTTACCTTTTCAGAATTTGTAAAAACATCAGATTTCAATTCTCCATCTAGAAATTCATTAAAGTATTTCATCAATTTCTGAGCCTCCACTGCCCGTTGTCTGGGTGTGTTGACCCCCTCCAACTGGTCTCCAAGGTGACAGACCTTGGTTGCTACATAACTGATGTGCTCATCCAGTTCTTGGAAATGTTGGAAGGCAACCTAGGAAAAATGTACATAAGCATAAAATACAACCAGAGAATGTTTATGAGTTAATTCATATGAAAACGAAACCACCAATCTCATCACTACTCTCTAACTTAGGTAATTAAAGATGCCATAGAAGTTATGTACGAGGTGATCCACAAAAACAATGCAAGCCCGTTAGCACTGCATGATCTAAAAACCTTTGAACCAAGCTGCAGACTTTTACACCTTTAACTATTAAAATAATTACATTTTTTTGTTTAAGGAAGATTAGCCCTGAGCTAACATGTGCTGGCAATCCTCCACTTTTTGCTGAGGAAGACTGGCCCTGAGCTAACATCTGTGCCCACCTTCCTCTACTATATATGTGGGACACCTGTATGTTAATCAACAGAACAGCAAGGCTACTTACTAGTCATCCTATTTAACAAAGTTCCCAGTACCATTTAGTCCTAAATAATGATTCTGAAAACAAAGAACTAAGTATCAAAGGGACCAGTAATCTGAACAACTCATTTACTACTATACTGAGTCAAAAATATGTCAGAAGTAAAAGACTCTATTTAAAAATAAATTATATAACATTTTCTTTAAATATTTAAACGGCAATACTAGTATTATAAATAAGGGAAAATGATTTTTTCCTAGTCTTGAAAACAGAAAAGACTGTAACAATTATTCCTCTGAGGCAAAGGTACATTACTTCCTAGAATATTCTTCCCCTTTTCCCTGGGTATACTGGCTGTCCTGTGGTAGACGAAAATCACATACAACAAATGCCTTACAATTGCCATTAACAAAATTACTGATAATTCAGTATTACACTTTTGTTTTATCCTTAAATTGAGGGGGAAAAAGCTGCAAACATTTACTAAGGACTTCCTCTGTGCTAGACACTCTTCTAAACATATTACATGTATTTACTTATTTAATCCTTACAATGACCCATTTTATAGATGGAAAAACTGAGGCACACAGAGGTTAAGTTGCTTGAGATTACACAGCTAATAAGTGGCAGAGCAGACTCGCTCCAGAACTTGCTAGATTAACTTTTTTTTCTGCACACTTTTTTTTTTGTTTAAGGAAGATTAGCCCTGAGCTAACATGTGCTGGCAATCCTCCACTTTTTGCTGAGGAAGACTGGCCCTGAGCTAACATCTGTGCCCACCTTCCTCTACTATATATGTGGGACACCTGCCACAGCACAGCTTGATAATCAGTGCGTAGGTCTGCACCCGGGATCTGAACTGGCAAACCCCAGGCTGCTGAGGCGGAACATGTGAACTTAACCGCTGTGCCACCAGGCCGGTACCCTGGAGGCTTCTTTTTTTGGTGAGGAAAATTGGGCCTGAGCTAAGATCTGTTGCCAAATTTCCTTTTTTTGTTTTCCCCCTCCCCAAAGCCCCAGGACATAGTTGTATATTCTAGTTGTAAGTCCTTCTAGTTCTTGTATGTGGGACGCCATCAGAGCATGGCCTGATGAGCAGTGCACAGATCCATACCCAGGATCCGAATCCACGGACCCCAGGCCACCGAAATGAAATACACGAATTTAACTACTATGCCACCAGGCCAGCCCCTAGATTAACTATTAATACTATTACTACCACCAAGGGAAAACTGCATTACAAGTATTTGGAATCTATCATCTTTACTAATTAAAAATACATTATCTTCTGTAAATTACTGACTTTATTAATTATTTTCTCACAGCCATATATGCTTAAGTGAAGGAATCTAAACAAATGAAATTTGAGCAGAAATTGGTTGCTAATCTCTAACACTAAAAGAACTAACAGCCCCTGGGAAGCAGCAATGCTAAGCGATGCTCCTCAAGCTACACTTACAAGGACAATCAAGTTTCAGATCAGGCCCAGGCTGTCAACTGGATTTAGAGGTTCCAGATTAAGTCTAAGGCCTAACAATGGCTAAGAAGCTTGCCCTACTTACTCCAGAGCCAATCTAGAGACTTTGTTTTACTCTGAAAGAGTTCCACATCTGCTTTTCCCACAGTTACACTAGAATTCTCATTGGGGCACACACCTCATGACTTTTGTGAAACTTCTCAGACCAGGTTTCCTCTGGGGAAAAACCTGATCCAGGCAATAGTTGGTCTAGTATTACTTCGTTTCATGATTAAATGAGAATGCAAATGACTACCTAAATATCCAAGCTAATAATGAGGCCCTAAAATAGAGGTCTGCTGAAGTGTCATTCTTGAAAGTTTGCATTGTTAGAGGAGAAGCAAGGACCACACTGTACCAGATACCAACACATCCTAAGAAGGGAGTACTGCAATCCCACACCAAAGCTCAGTAGCAAGCCAGTGCCAAGAGTTCCTGATGATGATTAACATTTTTATCCCATGGGATGGGAGCAGTAGAGAGAAACTGCAATAGCTACTATCATTTGACTAGACTTTTTTCAAGAACTTAAAAATGGAAGGAAATAAAAATATTATAGCCTATACAAACTATTCATTGCTTAGCTAAATGTTTACCTGATTGCTTTTCTGGAGCTCTTGTACCTTCTTGGCAAATTCCTTGGCTTCTTTCTGACACTGTTGCTCTAGTTTCTCTACTTTCCTTTGAATCCTTTCATCCATTATCTGGAGTTCTTGAATATGATTTACAAATTCTTCTAATAACCTAATAGAGGAAAATTAGAGTATGTATCAATCCATCCAGGATCAATCATTAAGAACTGACCAATTTACTTATAATTGTAAATAAAATATCAATGAGCATTCCTTGAAGTAGGGATGATCATGTAAATTTTCTCTACAGTGTCTTATTAGGGATCATCTCTGACGTGAATGAAAATCACCCAGAATCTCCATTAACCCCCAGAATAGACAACAATTTTATAGAAACAGTCAAAAAAGTAAATGTACTATATAAAAATAATATTGTGCATTCCAAGGCACAGTGACTTTCTGTTCCCCTGATTTACAACTATACTTAAAACAACATACTCAACATGTTATTATGTTAGCAATGTAACCAACCTTTTCTAATTTATTACTAACTGGAGAAAGAATTAAATTCTTATAGTGCAATAAAATCCCTCCCCTCATATCAGTTAAAGTCCTCCTCTAAAATAAAACAAATGTAAGAGGAAAAAAATCAATCCCAAATTTCTAATGCTTGCGTCTTTTACTGGCCAATTGTTAACTAAAATCCCTTTACATGAACACTGAGAGGAATTCCAGCAGTCACCTCTACTCCAAACACAAATTTGTACTAGATTGTGTCTTTGAAGAAAACATCTTTACTTCACCTTTTAGGGTCAAAAGCTTCAGGTCCCCCTCTAGAGCCTCCTCCTGGGGTTCTCCATACAAGACGTTCAATGTACTCATCTGCCACAAAAGGCTCCTAGTTTACAAAATAAAGCTTCTTTAAGAAAGTTTCAAAGAAAACTTAATACTACTTACAAAAATCAAACAGGTTCTACTATGTGAGAACTTAAAATGGAATTAAACTACTAATTATTTAAATACGACTACTGTCATGTGTCGTTTAACGATGGGGATACGTTCTGAGAAAGGCATCATTAGCCCATTTCGTTATTTTGTGAACATCATAAAGTGTGAAGCGGGACAAAATCTGCCACCCCAAAATACATCTCTTTAACACAAGGATTATTTTAGATTGATTATTTTTAAGAAAAAAAAAAGACTCAGAGAGTTGTTCTTGTTACCTCCCCCCTACCCGCCTAAAAGAATTCAGATTAAAAAAATCCGTCTCAGGAAGAGAGCTATCACCTTAGCATAACATGAACTAGGTGGTGGTCAAGGAGGAACCTAGAAAAGTCTGTTTGTTGGGTGTCCCTGTGTTCTTCTGTTTCTGTGTGGCTAGAGAAATACCTGTTTTCCAAACATTTGCTCCTTTTCACCTACCTGTGAATTGCCTTCCTTCCCTTTGAAGTCCCTGACTCTCCCTACCCCGAATATCTTTTGTCTTTAGCTGAGGATGGTATTTAAGGTGAAGGCTTCAGCCATTCTGGCGAGTTACTCCATTTTCCCAGGTTTCTCCCATGTATATATGTATTACACTTTTGTTTGTTTTTCTGCTGTTAACCTGTCTCAAGTCAATTTAATTCTTAGACCAGCCAGAGAACCTAGGAGGGTAGAGGAAAGCTTCTTCCTCCCCTACAGTACTTTACACAAACCTAGATGGCATAGCCTACTACACACCTAGGCTATATAGTCCTAACCTTAAGGGACTACTGTCATATACGTGGTCTGTCATTGACTGAAACATCGTTATGCGGCACATGACTGTATATTATTGAAATGTACAAGACTTTTTCAACTTAAAGCATCTTCAATAAACAAATTACTTAACGAAAATTAAGATATTAAAATATTAGAACAATATTATGACCAGTTAGAACACTCCAATAGAAAAATGAGCAAAAAATGCAAACAATTTATGGAAGAAGTACAAATGGCCAAGAAACATAAAATATATGTGGCCTCACCAGTAATCAAATAAGGTCAAATTATCACTTTTTTTTAACTCAAACTGACAAGGTTTTTTTAAAATTAAAATATGCAATACAGTAGAGCCTAAATTTAAGCCTAAATTCACTCTCATTATTGTTAGAAATGTTAACAAGTACAATACTTTTGGAGGACGATAGGTAATAATTTGTAACATGAACAGTATGACAAATGTGTGCACCCTTTAACCCAGTAATTCTACTTTTAAAATTCTAAGGCAAAAGCAGATATGAACACAAAAATGTTTGCAGAATGTTCACTGAGTATTATGTATAATACTAAAAAATTGTTAATATAATTATTCAACAAAATCATTACTGAAAAATTATGGTAAACTCATAAGATGAAAAGCTATGCTCCTATTAAAATCATGTTGTAAAAACATTTAATGAAGTGAGAAAAAATGCTCACATAAATCTGCTGACAAAAGCAGGATACAAAATTTCTAAATTTTCTTAGAGAAAAAGCATTAATTATATAAAAAAGAATGTTACAGTAGAATATCCAATCAAGAAAATAAACATTCAAATGTTCACCATCAGCTAATGCATTTTTTAGACTAATATACACTAATTTACATATTTTCCGTACTACCCTCCTTCATGCAGATAGATATCATATATTGTCTCCCACTCAGTATGTAATTTAAACTGGTAGCATTTGCTGGTAATTCCAGTTTGAATTCTTATATCTGTAAAATTTTACATTTGCTAATCCTACTTTAAAAGTATATTTTCATTAATAAACATTCACTGAAAAATAAAATTTCCAGTGCCAAGCACTCTGTTAGGCTTTTGAATAAAAAGATGTATAAAACACAAACTGCATCCTCATAAAAACTCATAGAAACTCAGAGCCTAACAGGGAAAAAAATACAAATAAAGAATTCAATAGTATGTGACAAGTAAAATTAAAAATTTGTGCACAAACTTCAGTATTAACATTACTGAATGGTTAATTCAACAGGTAGTTGGGCAATGGAAACGGGATTTTCATTAACTCAGCAAATGCTTACTGAGCAACTACTATGCTGGGCACTGTGGCAGGAACTAAGAACACAGACGTGAATTCAACAGACAGGGTCCCCTGCAGGACCTCATAGAAATGATCTAGGCAAGGGTGCCAACATTAAATGAGTAATTATAGAAATAACTAATTACGATTGCGATAAATGTGAGGGAAAGAAAAGTCCTGGACGTTCTAAGAGTACATAACACGAGCAGAGATGATGGGAAGATAGTGAGGGATGGAAGAAGAATGGCAGGAAGTGGGTGCTGCACAGGCAAACATTCTGAGATTTTAGCACTTAAGCTGAGATCAGAAGAAAGAAGAAAAATTAGCCAAACAAAAATAGAACAAACAGTTTTCCAGACCACCAGGGAAAGAGAAGACTGAGACTAACCCATAAGAAGAACTGAGAAGCATGGACTAGATCAGACAGACCATGTACGGAAGCATCTAGAAAGAGGTAACAGTTAAGACTAACAGATGATAAACTTGTCCTTTTTAATCATTATTATCATCACATTGGCACTTGAGATAACGATTCACCAGTCTGATGTGAGAGGAGAAATGAGAGGATGAATTTCATCAGAATAAGAAAAACTATCAGAATAAGAATAGGAATACCAAAAAGAATAATAGCTCACAAAAACACTTCACATGCATTATCTCATTTACTACTTTCAATAAGACCTTTATGGGAGGTCCTACTTTATCTCCACTTTATGATGAGGAAACCATGATTTAGAGAGGGTAATTACTTGCTTAAGATAACACAAGTTGTATATGGCAGAGCTGAGATTTAAATCATTCTGTTTCTACTATTGTTGTGTAAATTTAAATGGCAACTTTGGGAAACTACAAGTAGCTCCTTGTGCCTAAAGTTAGGTGGTAAAGATAAGAGGTGAAGCTAAAAAGGTGAAAATTGCCAAATGAAGGCACATGCTCATCATTTACTTTGTCTTTTAAAATTTCTACTTATATTTATAAACATTCAAATCATGTGACACATCAATAACGCAAACAAATTATTTTATCAGACAACTGACAAACTGTCACAAGCCTATCTGTACATAAAATCCATTATCAACTTTCAAACTGGTACATATTTTATAAGGAAACATCAAGCAGAAAGAAGAGAAAACAATACAAGCAGGTATTAAAATTTTTTTAAGACTTTTTACATTTTACTATAAAAGGCTCTTTCATAGTGGTCAAATAAGTGAAAAATAGCAGTCATATCAATCCAGTTTCTCTCATAAGATTTCATTATAGGAAAGCTATCTGATATGATTAAGTCATAAAAAGTAAGCAAGATTGCTAGCTACTTTAAAGAAAATTCAATTTATCTATGTGCTGACATGTTTGCAAATGAAATCCTAAGGATGAATTAGATATTCCGCAAAATAATTCTTTTTGGCCCTCTATCATCATTTAGATAATCAAACCTCTAGTCTACCTCACTTCTGTTTAGGCAAAAGAGTTGATGTATGTCTAACAATCCTTAATTTACATATACAAATTGAAAAACATTGACTCAAGACACAGGGATTTATGTTTGGAGCTACCTAGAACTTTAGAAACTAAGCTACCCAGAAACTTTGGAAAATCTCACAAGCACATGAAATTTCCCTAAATAATGATGAGATAGTGATGACAGCTAAATTTTTTTTGTTTACTATGTGCCAGATATACCCCTAGCGCTTTACATACTTATAGCTCATTCAATATTTATGAGATGGGTTCTACTAGTATTGATTCATTTTATACCTCTGAAATTGTGTGATACAAAAAGGTTATTTAATCCAACATCATATAGACCTACATGATTTGAAAAGTCCAAGTCTTCACTTCCGGTAAAATCAAGAGCTTTTTCTTTAAAAGATGCTAAATTAATTTAGGAAGTAGTCAGTTCTTCCAAAAGTCCACAACAGTTCCAATAAATAACTTTATATATTAATCACAGTCCTTTTCTCTGTCAATTTTTTTTGCATACATACTTGTGTAAATACTTAATAATCTTAATTCTTATGTGTTATTCATTTATTAGTTTCAACTAATTGTAGTTTTCAATTAAACATGTTACACTGTTCCTTAATTTCAATATACCAGTTTTATTAAACGATATATGTCCAAAAACTTATAAATCAACAAATAAATATAAGAGACATGGTGAAAAAATAAGGATTTTTTCATACGAAATATTTTCAGTTTTCTCAAAATACAGTATTCCTTCATTTAACAAATATTAATTGAGAGCCCACTACATGCTACCAACTATTCTAAATAACCAGGAAACAGCAGTAAACAAGGAAGGAGAAAAATTTCTGCTCCTGTGGATCTCATGGAGGAGAGTGACAGACAAATGAGCAGATATATGATAAAGCAATTAAGAAATACGAAGAAAACGAAAGAGGATACAGAATGATGGATAGGAGTGGGATTATTTTTTGGTAGAAGAGATCATGCAAGGCCTAAGAAAACAAATTTTGAGCAAAGACGCAAATGCAGCTGAGGAATATGCCATCTGGGGAAGGAATGCTCCAAGTACAGGAACAAACTTATTATGCAAGCAATGACAAGAGGCCAATGAGACTAGTGCAGAGTGACTGAAGGGGAAAATAGCTGCGGATGAGGTCAAGGGAGGCAGTGAGAGTCCAGAGCTTGTACCAAGATCTTGTGGGAGGTTCTATGATATATTCCCTACTATGGATTGAAGAAAAGACCACGTTCCCAGGAGGAAGGACTCTGCAATATGCTGGCAAATATATGCAGTAATGATTCTACTATTCCTTCCCCTAAAAAGAGGTACAACAATTTACTTGAGTAACTGTACACTAGGAAAAGGGGAATACTCAAACATTTTGAGCTCTGTTATAGACAGGGTCCTAGCTGACATTGATACTTGATTAACTCAAAGCATCATGGACTCAAAAGAGTGAAGACATATGGGTGCCAAGTAACAAACAGATTCCTAGCCAAGGTCCAGCTCACCATCGCTCCAATGGGTCCATTAGCCCAACTAGCGGCCACTTTCCCAGTCTGCAAATGTATTACCAGGGATAGACATATTTGATGGGTGACGCAACTCCCACATTGGGTCCTTGGTATATAGAGTAAGAGCTATTATAGTGGTGAAGTCCAAGTAGAAGTCTCCGAAATTGCCTCTCTCTACTCAAGGTAGTAAATCAAGGGGAATGAATGGCAAAAAAATTAGTGCCACTCTTAAAGCTCTAAAGCAAGGATCAGCAAATTTTTTCTTAAAGGGCCAGATAGTATTTTAGGCTTGCAGGCCACACAGTCTTTGTTACCACCATTCAGCTCTGCCTTTGTAGTATAAATGTAGCCATAGACAATACATAAACAAATGGGCATGGCTGTACATCAACAACACTTTAAAAACAGGCATCTATGCCACAGGCTGGAAGTTTGCCAATCCTCGATCTAAAGGATGCAGGGGTGCTGTTACCCATCATTTTTCTCATTTAATTCATCAGTCTGGATTTTGCAGAAACCAGACAAATCCTGGAGGATAACTACTTCAAAATCAACCAAAAAGTAGCCCCAGTTACATTTGTCATGCTAGATGTAGTATTTCCCAGCCTCACAGTATATGGCCAAAGATTTGGTGGATATATTCTTTTCTATCCCTGACAGTTCACAGTCACATAGAACTGACAATAGTACCCATTTACAGTTTTGCTTCAAAACTGTGTGAACTCTTTTATCCTCTATTATAACATGATCTGTACCATATGGATATCCTGCAGAACACCTTATTGATCCATCATACTAACTGACATCAGGCTAATTGGGTCAAATAAGCAAGAAGCGGTGAGCACACTGGAGGGGCACTGGTAAGACACAAGTGTCCCAGAGACTGGGACATATACTACACAAAGATTCAAGGGCACACCGAATCAGTAAAAATTTTATGGTGGTCGGGGAATGCTGGGACATCTTATCCAAGGTAAAGAACAAATTATTGTACCTTGCACCTCCCACTAGAAGAAAAGACACATAACATGCGGTAGACTTTTTCAGGTTCTGGAGGCAGCATATTCCACTCCTGCTCTGGCACATATAACAGGTGACACAAAAGCAGAAAATGGCTCTGCAGAAGTGAGGGCCATATAACCTAGAAGACCTTACGGTGTTTAATAAACACTAATCAGTGTTTAGTAAAGTATCAAAGGTATCAGTGTTGGGAAACGATGTCATGTGGAGTTTTGGCAAGCCCCAGTGAGCTAATCACAACACAGATCCCTGAATTGTGAAGCAAGATCATGCCATCTGCAGCAGAGAATTATACACCTTCTGAAAAACAACTCCTCACGTACTACTGGACCCTGGTAGAGATGGCACACCTGACCACAGGACATGAGGGGACCATGTACCCAGAACTATACAACATGAGCTAGGTTCTAAAAGACTCACCAAGTCATTGTGTCAAGTGGACCCAAGAACGATCCATCAGATGGAACTGGTAAACGCAAGATCAAACATAAACAGGACCAGAAAGTAAACTGCATAAGCAGGTAGCCCAAACTCCCATGTCTTCCACCACTATTGAACTAGCACCCCTTCCCTCAACTCACAAGTACGGCCATATGAGGGATCTCTTACCACCAGCTGATGAAGAAGGAGGAAGCCTGAGCTTGGTTCACAGAGAGTTTGCTAGGCAAGTGGGTACCAACTGAAAATGAACAGCAGCTACAATTACAGCCTCACTCAGAGGTGGCCCTGAAATTCAATGGCAAGAAAAAAATCCTCCCAATAGGTATAGCTTGAGGAAATACACCTGGTCATCCTCTTGGGTGGACAGAGAACTGACCTGACGTTAGAATATATACGGACACACACACAATGGCAAAGGGTCTGGCTATCAGAGGAGAAAGACTGTAAGTCTGAGGACAGGGAAGTCTGTGGTAGGGGCATGTTGGATAGATAGACGAGAGTGGGCATGAAGTGTGAAGATGTTTCTATCACACACTTTTGTCAGCACACACCAGAGGACATCCACCATGGAAGAACAATTAAACAACCAAGTAGACAAAACGACTGTGCCAGCTGACATCAACCAGCCTCTGCCCAGCATTAGCACAGTGGGCACATAAAGAGAGTGAATACAGTACAGAGACAACATGGCCCCAACAGCATGAGGTCCTATTTACGAAGGCTGATCTAGCTACTGTCAAAGCTGAATATCTAGCCTAACAGTGACAGAGACCAACTCTGAGCCCCTAAAACAGGCCTATCCTTCAATTAGACCAATCAGATATGTAGTGGCAAGTTGACTACAATGGGCTCTTTCCATTCTGGAAAAGTAATTAATTTTGACAGGAAGAGAAACATTCCAAGTTGGGTTTACCTCTCCTCAGTGAGTGTTTGTTCCCCCGGCATGGGATGCTACATATCACATCAAACCAAGAGACCCATTTTATAGCAAAGGAGGTGATCCACTGGTCATATCACAAACACCACCACCCAGAAGCTGCCAGTCTGACAGAGCACAGGAACAGCCAGCTGAAGGCAGAGCTGAAGCACCAGTTCAAAGACAACACTCTACAAAGATGGAGCACTATCTTTCAAGATGCAGTATACATTCCGAATTAAAAACCTTTATATGATGCTGTGTCCCCAAAAGGAAAAACACATGAGTCTGGGAACAGGGAGTAAAAGCATCAGTGGACTTGCTTATCGTGACTCCCAATTTATACTTGCTATTCCTGCAATTCTTGGATCTACAGGGCTAGAGGTCTTGATCTCCAAAGGAAGAACACTTTTGCCTGAGAACATAATAAGAATCCCATTAAACTATACTACAGGTGCTGCCTAGGCACTTTGGCTTATATCCAGGGAATAAAAGGCAAGAAGAGGAGTGACTATCTCTGGCAGGAGCAATTGACTCTTATCCTCAGGAGGCAGGACTGCAATTACACAATGGGTGCAGGGAACAATATGTTTGACACACAGATCACCTCACGGGGGATCTCTTCATACTCCTTTGACCAATTCTGACCATAGATAAGTGCAGCAACTCTGGCCTAAGAAGGGTATGGAAACCAGTTAAGCCACCAAGAGTAACAGAAGTACTAGCTAAAGCTGAGGGGGAGCTAGAATGGAGAGTAGTAGAGGGAAACGACAAGTATTGACTGCAAGCTGAGACCTGCTGTAACAGTAGGGGCCTTATGTAGTTCATCCCACTCACCTAATGCTTCTCCAGGATAAGAACCCCAACCGGAATGCTGGAGGAGCAACTCCCCAAATGTATATGAAGAAGTAGAGTCTAGTGGCACAGGGGTGGTCTGTGGCGGACACAGTGATGTGTCATCCAGATCTCCCTTCAAAGAAGGGACTTGCCCTACCTGCTAGCAGTGCTGTCAGCAGACTGCCTTCACCTGGCAGTATTTTCATGGATCTCCTCTGCTGCAGAAAGCCACTTCACCCAAGGTCATACCTTTCCCAATGTGGTCTGTATCCAATGACTGACTAAGATAGAGATATAAAGGCCTGACCATTTTGGTCCAAAGCAGAACAATTCTGACAAGTCATTTTAGTTCCAGAAGTCCCCATGGGGGCCAGCATTATAAAGCTCTACTACTCTATAGGCCGAACCTTTCTTCCTCACCCTGCCCTTCCCAGATATTCAACCCAAGGGTACTTTCTAATAAATATTCTGCACACTAAAGTCTGTCTCAAAGTCTGCTTCTCAGAGGACTCAACCTGTAACACTGTAGTAGTCAAGAGATGATAATGGCTCAGAAGAAAGTGGCAGTGGAGGGGGTGCTGAGAAATGGTCAGGTTCATGGCATTTTAAAGGTCAGGTTCATGACATTTGTACTCATACAAACTGCTGATGGATTGGACGTGGAGAGAAATTTTAAAAGGGAATCATGATTACACACAGAGGTTTGCAGCCTGAACAAGTGTGTAAATGGTGAGCGGTGCCATTTACTGAGACTGAGAAAAGAGAAGAGGAAGCGGGGAACGAGTTCTGCACGTGATCTGTTGTAGAAGCCTCTCACGTACACAAGTGAAAATGGAGAGCACATAGGAAAATAAGTTTGTGTTACAGGGAAGAAATTGGAGCTAGACATAATTTTAGAGTTATTGAAAACTCAGAACTGGATGAGATCACCTAGAAAGGAGAAGAGCATACCAGCATTTGGAGATGAGGGAGGAAAAGGATCCAGCAGAAGAGACAAAGCAGGAGGGGCCAGAGACAGAGGAGGAAAAATTAGAAGAGAATAGTGTCCTGCAAGCAAAGTGCAGCTTTTACCCTCAAAGGCAATCAAATTTTTACAAAGGTTTAAGATAAATCAACTACTGATCCCAATGGAATGGAAGTTCCAAAAAAGCAAAAAATAAAACAAAAACCTTTCTGCTTATAAAACCAAATCCCAATAACTTGCTTTCTAATACTTAACCTTGCTGCAAATGCAGTTACAATGAGAAAAAAGCCAAATTAACAAATTCTATGACTTCCAAATGACCAAGTCCCCCCAAGAGGATTCTCAAAGATACCTATAAAACAAGTCCCAAAAAACTTTTAGAATTTCATGAACCTGACAAAAGTGTATCTTCACCTTCTGTTTCACTATCATAATTAAAAGCAAAAATTGCCAAAATAAAAACAAAAATCTAACAAGTATGTGCTACAAAGATCCTATCACGTTAAATCCAACTTTACCTAATTGATTACTGTGTTGCTCTGTTAAACTGATTTCTTATTCTTTACAAATGCTACCAATCGTAAGAAAAACGTGGGGTTTGTGGACTTTTCTCTTAAAAGTTCAACATCAAGCCCTTGGACAGAAACATAAATCCCTAATTTAATATTGTTTCTTTGAGAAAATCGAACTTAACTTTTATATTTTCTTATACTATCTTTCCCCAAAATAGATCCAATACAATGTGTTAGAACCACTCACAAATGCAAAGAAACTATAACATTTTCCCCTAGCCTAGGTAAAAGGCTCAGGGGATTTCAAAGAAAAGTATTTCTGTGTCCTGTTAAACCAGCTAATCCATGGGTTCAAGTACTACCTATAAGGTGTTTTCCTTAAATTTACTGAGCATACCACTGCTAAACTGATCTTTAAAACATTACTTCCTTTTAATCAGAAAGTTCTCTATGCAATTCTAAAACTACCAAGTTCACATTCTTACGTCTACCCTTTAAGGTTCTTATCTGACACAACCTACCTAAATTTCTTTGGACCCCAAAAAGAACAGCCATACTACCATCAGCCTATTGCAGTCTTCTCTTCAAACCCATGCTACTTCTGCTTCCTCACCTGTGGCTAGCAGGTAACTCATCCCACAAGGATACCCTTTCTCCTCGAACAATTCAAACACCTTTATAAATTACGCAAAGCCTGGCTCAATTCCCATTTCATTATTGAGGAGTTCCTCCCATACATGATCTCCCCTAATTTCTTCACTCTTAAACCCTCATAAGGCTTAAAAATTCAAATCCCAACACAGAACAATATGTTACTTTCATTTTGCCATTTATTGTTTCATCATAACTTCTGCAAGTTTCACTTTTCTCCACACTTAGATTGAAAGCAAGGGCAGGATCTGTCATACACTTCTTTTGCTTTCCAGCTGTGGTCAACAGAACAAGGTTGAGCACAACCATAGATGCACAATAAATCAAAACATGTGCTAGTTGGGGCCACAGCCAAATCCCCTGCAAAGGATCTTGAAAAATCAAGCCTTGATCCATATAGCCAAAACCAAAAAGACTACCATCCCACACCCCAGAAATAAAGAATAGGCACTCTATGGTGCTTTAAATCCAAGATTCTAATAGAAACCAAATATGAGTCTTATGCAATTCTGGCACTGAAACTAAATGAATTTTACTACATTTGGCCTCTGCTTTTTAACCCCATTTGATTTGGTTTTCATGAGACTCTTTATGTGCTTCATGGCAGATTAATAAACAAATTATATTTATTGAGTATTGATTTTTTTGAAAAGCACCAGAAAATGTTTCATTTTGTCTCAGGCTAGCAAAATGGGATTCATTCTACCTATGGGAACATAGAAAGATAAAGCACATTAAGATGCTTAAATACAACTAAGGCAAATTTTGAAAACTACCTGCAACACTATGAGAGGAATAGTTTTACTTTTTTTAAACTAAAGTCAACTTTAAAATTCAATCTTGCAGGGGACACCAGCTCTTCAAACTATGATAAAATTAGCCAATTAACCATATTAGCAGAATTATTTTGAAGACTATTAAATGTGGTACTTTAGAATTTTATAAAATATTTTAGATTCTCTTAAACAAAATCTCTCTGCAGGACAGAATATATCTTACTTCTGACAGTAAAGTAATATGAGATTTCTATGCCCAAAAGAGAAAGGCAACAGAATGTTACCGTAATTTTTATACCAGTTTCAGCAAAATTATAGAATTAGACTTTAAAAATTTTAAACTAGAATGGTCTTTAAATATCATCTCAGCCAACCCTTTCATCTCATTTTTATACATAAGTAAACTGGCGAAACAACATTTAAGTCTTCTCAAGGTACTAAACTGGTATTGTAGCCCAGAGGTTTTCCCACTCTGATGTCTTTTAAAATCATATAAAGACCATGAAAATTATCACCTAAAATCTCTTATATAATCTTCCATTAGCATTTCAAATCAAATTAAGTGTATTTACAAATTTACACATTAAACATATTTACAGGCACTTAATAAATGCCTCTGGGATAAAATTAAGCAAGCGAATCCAAGGAATCATCTACTTTTTTGATTATGTCCTCAGTAACCAAAGATGTATATAGTTAGCTATATTCTCTTATTACTATTTTCATACTTCAATTCCAAGGAAAGAAAATAGCATCAGAAAAGTTAGCTCAAGTTTTTAAAATATCTTATATACATAAACTTTTAACAATCAAAACTTTTAAACTATATACCACTCAACTAACCAGAACTTTCATTTAGCTTTTGGATTTTTTTGTTTTTTGAGGGTGAGTATTACATAAAACTTGGACCCACTATTAAGAGAACAGTAAAAATCAATCTTTCAGATTGCTCTCTAACACACACACACCAGACTAGCCAATTTCCTGAGCATGCCAAGGACTCAATATTTCACAGTAATTACACACACGTGCAGTCAATAAGTTAACCTCAATGTAAGGACTTACTCATTCCAAAAATTCACTTCCAAATTGGTTTGACTAGAGAACTCAGAATACAAAATATCAAACGTAACCCTATTACTCTTAAGCCTCTACCTCCAACCACTCTACTAAGAGTGGTAGAAGTCTACTGGATCTTGGTGTAGATAAGTTGATCAGCTCCTGTTCCAGTTATCTACTGCTGCATAAGAACCACTCCAATAAATGAGTGGCTTAAAATAATAATAATCAACATTTTGTTCACGAATCTGCAATTTGGCACAACTCAGCAGGGAAACCTAGTCTCTGCTCCATGTGCCATCAGCTGGGGCAGCTCAGCTTGTGGGATCTGATGCTAACTCCAGGTGAACAGTGTCAGAATTGAACTGAATTGTAGGACGCCCAGTTGGTGTCTGCCGGAAAACTGAAGTGAGCTGTGGGAAAAGCCCTCACATATCTGGTGTCAGAAGCGAAGTATTGAGAGAAGTGGTAGAGTGTTGAGAGAAGAAACAGAGTTCTTCTCCTTTTACTCCCCCAACTAGATTTTTAACTCAAACCATCTTTCATGGGGCCGGCCCCCGTGGCCGAGTGGTTGAGTTCGGGCGCTCCACTTCGGTGGCCCAGGGTTTTACCGGTTTGGATCCAGGGTGTGGACATGACACTGTTTATCAAGCCATGCGTGCTGAGGCAGCATCCCACATAGCACAAGCAGAAGGACCTACAGCTAGAATATACAACTATGTACTCGAGGGCTTTGGGGAGAAGAAGGAGGAGAAGAAAAAAAACAAAACCATCTTTCAACTCCAGTACCTAGAATGACTTCTGACCTACAGTAGGTAAGGCACTCAATAAATACCTGCTGAAGGAATACATTTTCTCCTTTACATGATGCTGTACTTGGTAGCCAGTTTCCATAAACACTTCTTTAACAGCTAATAATGGCTAAAACAAGTAGCATTTCAACACCCTGAAGGTAAAGGAGTGCTCCTTACTTGTATATCTCACCTTCATTAATATATATTTAGCTAGTAATTGAACAAGAGAGATCTTTTTTAATAAGTCTGTTTAAATAGCTTTTGTAACTTAGTTTGAAAATCTAAGAGAGAGAAATGTGTGTGAGCAAAAATGTCTTCTTGGCTATTCATACTCTAATCTGAAAGTCAAACAGCTATCGTCACCACAGTCAAATTACCTGACCTCAAACACTATTATCAAGGCACCTATTTACAGGAAAGAAAAAAATCAAATTCGTAATCCTGGCATTAGGACCTCCACAATTAAAACCCAATTTACTTTACATGCCACTCCTCTTCATGCATACTATACTGCAGCCAAAATGAACTCTTTCTTCGTCTCCAGGGGCTACACTTACCGCCCTTTATGTCCTGGCTTTTCTGTATGCTTTATTGGAAAGTCCCTCCACCCAGTTCCACAAACTCAAATCTAACTTATCTTTTGTATATCATTCAAATGCCACCTCCTAATCCTTTCCCACTTCTAGAGGTAATCTCCCATCCTCTCAAGTCCTACAGTACTTTATCTAGACCTCTCTGAGACCATTCATAACTTTATTTCAAGAGTATGTAGTTATATATCCATTTTCTCTCCCCCCACTTCACGATAAATGGCAGGTTCTATGTATAATTCAACATTTTCCAAAGTATGTTCCATGGAATTCACAAAATTAACAAGCAGTATAAAATAAAACTCTTAGGGTCAAAACAGTTTGGGAAATGAACTTTTCAGAATCTTTAACATACTAAGATATATTGCAAATCTCTAATGAAACAAAGTATACCCATTTCCAAAACTTATTTGGCCTCTGTACCGTTTGGGCTGTTTTGCAGCACATCTCATAGGATTACTATTTCTCTGGAATGCCCTTTGGAGACATGCAGCCTCATTAATTTTGTCACCTTATCTTGAACTTAATAGCTTGTCAACAAATATTTGCTGAATGAACAGGTGATTGACTCTAGTTAACAAACAAGACTCCCATAAAGGCAGCTTGCCCAAAGATAAGTAGAGACTCCAGAAGAATGACAGGAGAGCAAAACAGCACCTGAGAAGGGAAAACAACGTCCTCAGCAGTGCAGTAAGAGAAGAGAGAAATATTTTCGACAGGGGAAAAAGAATTTACTACCCCAGTCGATTTTTATATGTAGAGGTCATAATTAATCCAAACCACATAGGAATTCGTGTTTAGAATGTTCATCCTGAGGTAATCATTTAGAAACACTACAGATAGATCCTTTTAGAAAGATCTGTCACCTAGGGTTGAAACTAAGAAGGTATTCTGGTCAATTTCCAGGATCCACACTATTAAAATAACTGAATCATCTACTACTAAATCATTTCTATTAACTGAGGAAATATCCTGTAGTTTGATTTTGTTGTGTGAAGATGTTTATGTTAAAAAAGGAAGTCTTGTTGGACTAATAAGATTTTACAAGAAGTAGAGTTAACACTTATGAAAATTCATGGATTCAAAGCATAACTTTGTATAGATTTAACCTCTTTTTCAGGCTGGAAAAATGAAAGCACAATTCAACTTAATAGTGCATTAAAACCAGGATGCGTAAAAACAAAATATCCTTGACTACATCCTGACCTCTGTTTCCCACAGTTCTCCAGCTGTGACTAAGAAAGGGAAGCAGCAGAAAAGACACTCCCTGACTTGTCCTACAATGTAGATCAGATGGCAGTAGCAACAGGAAATGGCAGCAAGGACTGAGGTTTGTTTTTTGCGTTTTCCCTCCTCCCTCTAAAGCAAAGAGAACAATTTTTCACTTAGAGGTGATAACTTATTCAAGAGTAGAGTCCATTATAGGGCTGAAAAGATACATACATTTCTTAATCGTAACTATTAACATTTAATTGTAACTATTAATGTAATATGCTTTTAATTTTGATGAAGCAACAAGCTACGTATGGTCAGGAAAGAGAAAGTGACATTAGTTAAGATCCAGAAGCATGTTTAAGGTTGCTCTATGAACCCTCTGGCCACAGGACTAGTCTGTCTCTATCATCATTGGTCAGTAAATGAATATTACTGGCTAGTGCATAACTGGAGTCACTCAGTTTAAGGTAAACTCTAATTTGGTTTAACTACTTTACTAAATAGCAGGACCCTAGAAAGCAAAACATATATATGTATTTTATATATATGTATATACACACATATTTCTCTACCTCCTCTCCTTCACCCGGGGCGGGGGGGGGGGGGGGCAGAAATCAAATATATTTTCAAATAAGTTATATGGACTCCTATGGTCAAACATTTAAACAAAAACAGATATAATACAGTCCGAAACACAATTGGGAATGTGGAGCAGAATTCATTAACTCAAAGGTTAATGCCTTACAAACTGTACGACAAAATAACAGTTTTCTATTAATAGCTGTATAATCACGTATTTCACTAAGTAAATTAAAGATCTCAACTTCATAAATAGATTTCTACCTTTATAAGATATGAAAAATAGAACAAGGAACTACAGAACCACTTAGTATCTTTCCCAGGAACACAGAGTAAAAGCTTTTAGCAGAAAGAGCCTCTCCCTGCTCCTGTGTCAATCAATAACCAGATGGCACAATGTTGGAATGAGAGAAGTGAATGCAATACATCTCCCAACACTTAAATCTGAGGAAATGCAGTTAATATTTCCAAGTTCTTTCTTGTAATTATAATGCCTCACTCACAAATCACTATTTTATTACAATTTATTATAACAGTATGTTATTACTCTCAACAAAAGCATTATCTATCCAAAAGCTGAGAGAAACCCAAACTATAGTAACAGCAACGAATGAAAACTTCCCAATTGCTAGAAAAACTAAGGCATTCAACCTTTAAGCCAAAAAATCCTGCTGAATCTTAAGCAGAAAAAGGATCCAATCTGCACTTATGGAGAAATTTTCTATTGTCAACTGCAGTCTTCTCAATGATTACACTTCTGTTACTCATCATGAAACACAAGCACACACCAAAAGGGTCTTTCTTTCCTTTTTCTTCACACCTGTTTTTTTTTCTTTCACAAAAGAAGATCCCTTATACATGTCATTGCTTGGTGGTCCAGTTAGAATTTCCCTATTCTATTATCTCAAACATCACAGCTCCTTATATTGGATTTTACTAAATTAAATTTTAAGTTTTAGACTGAAAATGCTCAAGGAAACACATGAGAATGCTCACTGTCTCACGCGTTAAGGATTCTCTAGCTGGCAGTGAGGTGGTTTTATAATACACTTAAATTCCTGAAGACCCAAACACAAATGTTGATTTTAGTCTTGCCTCCTTCCAGTCTGAAAGGCTAAGTAGGCCTTTATTGTCCTAAGAAATACTTCAGCCTTTTCGAATGTAAGAGTAAACTGGCAGGCATGTGAGTGCCACTTCTGACATTTACTAACGGAGTACCTACTCAACATCGCGAACCCCCAGTCGCCCCGATCTCGCGGGCCCCCTTAGAATACCACGCGAGGACTCAAACGACAAGACGGGGCTCGCCCAACCCGGGGCTCCCGCCCCTCCTTCCGCTCCCTGAGTCAGCGCCCACGGCCCAGCCCCCGGGCATCTCCCAGCGCCCGAGCGCCGCGGGTTCCAGTCCTCCAGTTCCGGGCTCGCGGCCCTGCCCACCGCCCCCAGGTCCCCCAGCCTCCCCTCCCCCAGTCCACGCCCCGCCCGCGCGGACACCGGCGCCGCCGCCCCACCCCTTCGTGTCCGCACCTTTCTTCCGAGGGCTGCTCCGGGCAGCAGGCGGACGCCTGCGCCTCTGCCCGCCCCCCGCAGCCTGCACCCCCGGCCTGCCACTCCCCGAAGAGCCGCCCGACCCACCTCGAAGAGCTCGGCCGTCGTAGCCATCCCGGCCGGCGGAGAGGCTCGCCTCGCGCTGGACGCCGTTGCCTCTTCACATGCTGCGCCTCAGCGGCGCCGCGCACACGTCCCCGCTCGGCTCGCCGGCTCCGGCTCCGGCTCCGGGCCGCCGCAGGCTCCCCCGCTCCCCACAGAGCCCAGGCGGGGCGGGAGAGCGGCCATGAAGCGAAGCCGCAGACGCCTGTCAGCTGCCTCCCGGCGCCGCCCGCGCCGCTCCCATTGTCACCGCCTCGTACGCCGGAAGTGGACCTGCGCGCGCCTGGTTGGCTGTCGGGAGGGGCCGGCGAGGGAAGCGAGCAGCTGGCGGACCGCAGAGAGGCTCGCAGTTCAGGCGCGTGAGGAACCGTGATCCTTGCGGGCCACCGTCCCGGAAGTGGATTTTAGAGGAAGAAAGTACGTGGGTTGCTGCGGATTAGTCAGTTTCTCAGATTCTGGTTGCGGATTCGCAGAGATGTTTGTGGTATGTGTTGGCCAGGAGGGACTCAGAGGTTGTAGTCACTTCACCTGCAGGAGGCTGGCTTCTCTGCTGAGCCTGAGCTGTTTGTGGTGAGGAGGAAGGCGGCTCAGGATGAGCGAGCCTCGGGACTTCTGGGAAGAGCCCATCTGAGAAAGCCGGTCTGCGCTCTTCCTCGGGGCCACCTTAGAGTAGGCTGATGCGTTAGTGGCTTATCATGGCCCAGCGAGCGATGTGGCTCGTAAGCCACGAACCGGGAACTCTACTGTGTGGCACCGTCAGATTCTCCAGGTAAATGCAAGTCTGAATCCTAGGGGATGCTGCATCGGAGGGATGGGTGGTGTAGCATAGTTTTGTGATGCAGTCTGCCCCTGGTCCACCACCTTGGGCGAGTTGCTTAACCTCTATTTCATCTGTGAAATTGAGATTTCAATAATACTGCCTCAAAGTTTTGTGAGAATTAAATGAGTTGATTCCTGGTGCAAATTAAGTATTATGTGTTTTCTAAAATTAGTATTACCGTATCTTAAAATTAACTCCACCTGCTTAAAATTGCTGTGGAGATGACGAAGGAAAACTTACCACTAAACGTGTTTCAGATTTTTCTACTTTCATTAATAAAAATCATTCAAGGACATTTTAACTCGTCCTTCTGGAAAATCCTTGCTGAGCAGTATCAGGCTATTGTCATCTTATTATGTTTCATTCCTAAATTTCCAAATAGTTTAAAGTTCCTAATTGTTGAAGAAAATTGAAAAAGTACAAAAAATTAAATTATTTTCACTTGTTCTTGGATTATGTAAACTGATCTGATTCCACTTGTGGAATTTGCCATATTTTATCGAAATACCTCTGTGAGGAGAACAATACCATAACTCATGTGGGTGGCAATTGAGTAGTCTGTTTCACCTTTTATTCTTAGTGACTATTGATGGTTCTTTCTTTCTTTTTTTTTTTTTATTGATGGTTCTTTCTTGACATCAAATTCATTCTTCCCTGAGGAAAGCTCTATAGTGAAGAAGCGTAGCTCTGAATTGAGATTGAGGCCAATAAGGATGAGTGTAACTTTAAATGTAAAATGGTTGGCAATATGGATATGAAAAATTCCCTCTTTGCAACCTAAAGTTTTCGTTACTGAGGGCATCAAGAGTTGGAGTTTACCATTTTCCCCCAAGATACCTGGGCTTACATTTGTTGGTACTGGACCTCAAGTAAGGAGATTAATAATATCTCTTAGTGTAGTTCATCAGCCTCATTGGTCCATCCAAGGTCCTCCACGTTTTACTTATATATTGCCCTATATATATCTTTATTTCTGCCGTTCTCCTCCCCGCCACAGGTAACTTACATGTTTGTTGCTATCCTTTTATTTCCATCTTTGTGTGTGCATTTTTCAAATTACATAATTAAGTGTGCAATAGACTTCATTCCCTTTTCTTACATTTGTTAGATTCTCAGCACTCTTTTTAAGAATCATCCATGCAATGATAGACGTGGGAAATGTTCTAAATCTGTGCTATCTAATATTGTAGCCACTAGACACATGTAGCTATTGAGCTTTTGAAATGTGGCTGTTGTAACTTTGGAACTCAGTTTTCTGTAATTTTAACTTAAGTTTAAATAGCCACATATGGCTAGTGGCCACTATATCGAGCAGTGCGGATCTAGGCCGTTGCTTCTCCTTGGTCTGTAGTACTCCTTTGTTTACATCCTCCACGTTGTACCTATCCTGTTCCCTTAGTGATGTTATCCCCCTTTGCATCCAACTCACCCATCAGAACAGTGCTACAGTAGATGTCCTCAAAAAGTCCATGGGGCATATCTTTGCTGATTATGACTAAATATTGGTAAATAATTAGCTCCTCAGAATACTTTCACCAGTCTTCACTCTCACCAGCAGTGAGCGAGGGTTCCTATATCTCCTTTCCTCCTAACACTTAATTTCGATTTTTACCAGTATTGTTGTAAAGGTATCTTATTTTTCTTTGCATATTTCTTTGTAGCAATGATTAACTCTTTGGGATTCCTCTTCGGTGAATTACCTATTCATTTCCTTTGTCCGTTTTTTCCTTGAGAGTTGCTGGTTTTTTTCCTGTTAATTTGCAGGAGTTCATTGTGTATTCTTGCTGTTAGTCTTCTGTCATTTTTAGCTATTACAGATATTTTCTCTTAATTTATCATTGTCAACTTTATGTTGCCCTTCGTTAAACAGAAATCACAAATTTTATTGCGATCAAAGTACTTAGTGCTCCGGGGGATTTGTTGACGTCTTTTCCTACCCTTAATTCCCAAAGATATCTTCCTACATTATTTTCTCTTAACTTTATCATTTTATCTGTTATATTTAGCTCTTTAGTCCATCTATAGTCCATCTTTGGATGTGGCGTTAATATGGGAATCCCGTTTTGTTTTTCTTGGTACCGTGAGCCAGTTTTCCTAACGTCACCTTCCAAACAGTACATATTTTGTTCATTGTTTTGTGGGGCTATTGGTAGTTTATTATGTCTTCCGTGTAAACATTGGTATGTCTCAGTTCTATTAGTTTATGTATCTGTACTTGGACCAATACCATACTGTATTTATATCTGTGACTTTGTAACTTATTTTACTATATCATAGAGGTAAGATTTTTTACTGCTTATAAAATAAGTCTCTTGAAGAAGTCATACTTGTTTTCAGAATTTTTTCCCACTGTGCTCAGAATATTTCAGAAGAAAAATTCACATCTGTTTGGGTGGGCTCTTCAACATCTCTATGGAAACAGCAAGTTGGGTTCAAATAATTCATTTGTTACTTATTAATTCTGTACCATTGAAAAAAATAGTTAAGGTTTATTATTTTCAATTTTCTGACCTCTTGGGACTGGTATTAGGGCTAAACAGATAAACAGATATGCTGTAGCATATTATCCACATATATGCCAAAGGATAATGGCCGTCATTTAAGATTTAAAAGGCACATGATCTTTCCTGTATCTGACTACTTTTTCCCCACAACAGAACTTGTTTTAGGTTCTAGTTTAGAGGTTTGCTGTCAGATAGATAGTAATAGTATCAGCTTAAGTCTGGCTTTGGTTGGTATTGTACCGCATAGTTGTAGGACTGTTTAAGGTTTGAGACCTATTTTAGAAAAGGCCTAGAATAAATCTAAAATGACAGGATGAGTCCTTGAACAAAAATATATTTTGAGTACATATTGAGGCATCATATAAGGCCCAGATTAACTTCTTATCTTTACATTCAATCATGAGATTCTTACACTTAAGAAGAACTTTAATTATCCTCCAGATCGCTAGAGGATAAGACACTACACTAGAGATTAGTCCAAAATTCTCAGCTGTTCTTATCCAGAGACTCAAAGAAAGAAATGACATTCACCTGCTAGGCCAGTACTGGCATGCTGGCTAATTCTTTCCCTTTCTCAATCAAGAAAATGCATCAGAATGTAAATGAGTGAGGTTTCCTAGTACACAGATAACTTTGAATACATTCCTGTTTTTCTTTCTTAAAATTATTAGTAAACATTGATGTTTTGTTAGTAGTATTAGTGAAAAAAATTGTTTTGGCCAGGTGTGTGCTTGATCCTTGATGAGAATTGCTGATGTGTTCTTCAGTTACTCCTTTATTTTACAAATAAGAAAGTGGATTTAGGGAAGTTAGGTGATTTACACAGAAGTTAATAGCCATTAGATGACTTTGTTCTGTACTTTGGAGTGGAGGAATAAGGAATAGGGAAAGTACTTTTGTTTTTTAAAGATCGGCACCTGGGCTAACAACTGTTGCCTATTTTTTTTTTTCTGCTTTATCTCCCCAAACCCCCCCCCCCGTACATAGTTGTATATCTTAGTTGTGGGTCCTTCTAGTTGCGGGGAAAGTACTTTTTTTTTTTAACTAAGAAAATGCAATCTAACATTTCTGTAAATGAGCAAAAGCATCTTCTATTCTGTTTCCCCAAAAAAAGGATGAATAGTAACTTACCTTTCAGCCTAGAGTTTGCAAACCATAAAGGATTATTCAGATTTTATTCTTTTTATTACCTCATCGTATCTTCCAGGGCCATAGCCATAAACCTTTATTACTAAAATGCTCCTACATAATTTTGTAAGTGTTGGCAAGAAGACTCTGGGTACCTGTTATTCACTATAGGTTGAGTAGAATAAAACCTTCCTTTTACACTGTATCATCTCAACTAGTGAATCCAAGATTGTGGAGGGTTAAATTGAACCACCTCTTTTGATCTACTCTACTAAGATGGAGTCAGAAAAATAAAGTCCTTAAAGATGCCTAAAATGTGTCCAGATGTACACTTCTTGCCAACCAGGCAGGAATCTGAGTGACCAAGAGACTAGGATTTTGAATTAGAACCACGTGCTCCACCTATTTAAAAAAGTAACTAAATTGAATTATTTTCAAAAGTAGATAACGACACTTTATCATTTGAAATAATATACAAAGTATGCAACAGTTACTATAGTAGAAATTTAACATGTAATAAAATATTTTTTGGTTGTGGTGTTTGTGTGTATGTATTTGTTATTGTGTGTTTCGTGGATATTACTGTCTGCCTTGTGTTTTGGGTTTGTTTTTGGTTTTTGAATTCTTCCATTTTTATTTTACTTGGAAGCATCATTTATGATGTTTTTGTTTTCATAATGCAGACGGTATCCAACTGTTGAAAAACGAGCCAAAGTCTTCAATGGAGCAACTTATGTGCCTATTCCTGAAGATGATCCCTTTCTTAAAGCACTACTCTTCGAACTTAGATTATTGGATGATGATAAGGACTTCGTGGAAAGTCGTGATAGCTGTTCACACATCAATAAAACATCCATCTATGGACTCCCAGTAGGAGGTGAAGAACTCTGGCCAGTTGTTGCTTTTCAGAAGAATGGCATGATATATGCTTGTGTTCCACTAGTTGAACAGACTTTGTCCCCTCGTCCACCATTAATTAGCATTAGTGGAATTTCACAAGGCTTTGAACTTCTTTTTGGAATACAGGATTTTCTTTATTCAGGTCAAAAAAATGACACTGAGCTAAATACAAAATTGAGCCAGTTGCCTGACTTGCTTCTACAGGCTTGTCCATTTGGAACTTTATTAGATGCCAATTTACAGAATTCATTGGATAGTATTAATTTTGCTTCTGTGACTCATCCACAAAAACAGCCAGCCTGGAAAGCTGGAACATACAAAGGCAAACCACAGGTTTCTATTTCAATCACTGAAAAGGTAAAATCCATGCAATATGATAAACGGGATGTAGCAGATACGTGGCAAGTTGATGGAGCTGTCACTTGCAAGGTGAGATTTTTCTCTGCTACTTGTTTTATCATTCCATTTAACATCTGTGGAGAGAAGTAAAATTTGCTAACTTTGTTTTACATTGTTGTATGACATTCTTGATTTTTATTAGAAACAGCAGTCACTGAATGTTAGATTCATGTGAAATTTTGTGATATTACCTTTTTGCATTTCTTACTAATTGTATTAGTTATATATTGCTGTGTAATGAATTGCCACATTCCTCCAACAGTAAACATTTACCCTTCTAGTTTCGGTGGGTCAAGACTTCAGGAGCAGCTTAACTGGGAGCTTCTAGTGTGAAATCTCTCAAGAAATCAAGATTTCGGCTGGAGCTTTAGTCTCCTACAGATTTGATTGGGGCTGGAAGATCTACTTGCAAGGTGGCTTACTCACATGGCTGGCAAGTTAATGCTGGTTATTGGTGGAAGGCCTCAATTCCTTTCCATGTGGACTTCTCAACAGGCTACTTAAGAATGGCTCACAGCTTGGTGATTGGGTTCCCGTAGATCAAATGATGAGAGAGAGAGAAGGTTAGAAAATAGGAAAAGACAATAGAAATAACAATACAGCCAGCAGTGATCAGTGCCATGTTGAACATGATCAAAAATAAAAACCCTCCAAGTACAATTTCTACAAGTGCATATTAATAATATTCTCAAATGTCTTTATTTTTCTAATATCTTCCTTTACTCTTTGCACTTATGAATATAAAACTTTTTACATATCAAACTTAATGTCGATTGGCTATGTACAAATGATATAGATAAAAGTAGATTTTAAGAACTGAGAATTAGAAGAATCCTGGCAGACAAATTGGGTCTTTCTTTTCCTTAATTTTAACCCTAAAAGTGACTTAAGATTTTATGTGTCTATTTTACTCACTTCCATCATGATCAAAAATACATTCCAGTTATTAACTTTATTAGAAAAAACTAATGTAAATAGCTCCAAAATTGAGGTGTTTGTGAATTATGTCATTCATAAGTCTTAAAGTAGTTGAATCCTTTTTTCTCACAAGTTCTGTGAAGTAGCAGTAGGAAAACTCACCACTTCTTTTTTTTCATTCTGTGGCAATAAATAGGGAATATGTTATGTATACTTGACTACTAATTAATATGGTTGGTGTTTAAATGTCTCAGCTCACTGATAGGCCGACTCTAGTTTATTGCTTATGGGAATTTTGGATTGGTTTCTATTTCTAGTCTGATGCGAATTATCATGATGGAGAACTTTCTTTTTTAAAAAACTTTCTTCTAAAAATAAAAAGAATGGGGATGTACCTTAACCCATGTATTAAATATTTCTTTAAGCTTGTATGTAAATAGTACAACTCTTAGGCAAACTTTTTTTAAGTACTTTCAGGAGCTTAATGTTTAAAGGAGTTTTATTGTGAAGCCTGTTGTAGATGGAAATAGTTATCTTCATTTTATCTTAGTACTAGTAGGAAACCTGGCAAACCAAAAACTAGTAGGCTGAAGTTCTAGTCCTCACTCCACCACTAATTCTTTGTGTGTCTTTAGGAAAGTCACACAAATTTTTGAATCTTTTCTCATTTTTAAAATCGGGTAAGTTCCTAGGTCCCTTTTCTTTTTATGATTCCTAGTTACAAGTCCAGCTATACATATGTTAGATTGGTATAAAGGGTGGTGGACAGATTTATTCTAGAATGGATATCCTCATTCCCGAGTAAATGGTTGGTGATCTAGCATATTAAATGCCTCAGGAGTGGATAATTTGTTGGTGGTTTCCTTAATGGTTGCATATTTCTGATTCCTTTAAAATGTTAGACTGTTAGAGGCTAATTTAATAAATATAAGCTGAATGTTTAAAAATGTTAACAGTATTTGCTATTAGTATTTGCCCCTTTTATTATCTCCATAAATATCTGTCAAAAAACGAAACTTTTCTTTTGTTCTTGCTAGTTCACATATAGAGAGTGAATTAGCAGATGGTTTAAAAGTTGAAACACATATTTTTAAGTTTATAGTTAGGCTGTTTGGCATTTTTATTTTCAAATGTGATGGACATTCTTGTAACGGACACCAAAAGACCTTTATAAGGCACTGATTATACTTGGTACTGTTCATAATGCCTGCCTGCTCTCTAAGTGCTTACATTGTGTAGCAGATATATTTTTGAGTTCACGCATATGTCAAGCAGCAGGTAAAACATAAAAAACTGAAACATTTATATTAGAATGGAAAACAAAGATAGGGTCCATAATTAGAAAAAGATATCCATTCAGCAAACATTTTTTGTGTCACTTGCAATAGCAATGTGCTAGGCACTAGAAGTACAAAGAAAAATATAACACTTCTTGCTTTCAAAGAACTTAAAGCTTCAAGAGGGAAACAAACAGGGGCACAGAGAAATACTGGTGGGGGTGGGCAGTTATTATATGATCCGGACTGTGTATGTGATAGTCGAACCAGCTGCTTGCCTGTGAAGCTAAGCATTATACCTACTGAGTTCCACTGACTTAAAACACTGTGCGGGTCTAGCCAAACAAAACTTACCAGTAAGCCTTATATGGCTCAACTGGCTGGTTTTAATTCGGTGCTTTAATAGAGGTGAATGTCAAGTTAAGAGTTGAGGTACAAAGGGGGGCTGGCCCCGTGGCCGAGTGGTTGGGTTCGCGCCCTCCGCTGCAGGCGGCCCAGTGTTTCGTTGGTTCGGATCCTGGGCGCGGACATGGCACTGCTCATCAAGCCACGCTGAGGCAGCGTCCCACGTGCCACAACTAGAAGGACCCACAACTAAGAATATACAACTATGTACCGGGGGGATTTGGGGAGAAAAAGGAAAAAATAAAATCTTTAAAAAAAAAAAAAAAAAAAGAGTTGAGGTACAAAGGAAGAACCTGACTACCCTACCACACACACACACACACACACAAAAGATGTATGAGTCTGGGTGGGTCAGAAAAGAAACCGCTACAAGATTTATGGGAGTAAAGGTGTAATATATTAATATATGTAATATAATATATATGTATAAGTTACATATAATATATGTAATATAAAAGAATAAAATTATATGTAATATAAAAATGTATATATTAATATAGGAATTAGGGCTTACTCAAGTATGAGAGGAGCTGAGAGAATAAAAGTCTCTGATCCTCTGGCTGCAGCCTTCCAGAAATTGCCGCTAATGACTCCAGTCTGGAGACTGGAGGTAGATAGAGAAGCCAGAGTTCACGGAGAAGTCTGAGAAGCCGCTACGTCTGTGTTACAACCTCAAAGCAGGAATGCATGGAAAGGTCTGTGAAAGTGCTGCATCTGGCCACTGTAGCCTTAAAGCAGGAGCTCAGAGAGGTCTGTGAAGCTGTCATATTCAGCTTCCGTGACCTTCCAAGAATACTGGCTTCCCTTTCGCTTCTACCTTCCAAGTCTCTCATGAGTACCTCTTACTGGTAAACCACCACAGACCACAGAGGAAAAGAAGATCCTGGGCTTCTCTACATGGCAGAGGTAGAGCTGTGGAGATGATGATACAGAACGTACGGCTTCACACAAAGCATCAAATGAGCTGAGTTTACAAAGAGGAGAAAAGTTTCTAGCTGGAGGAGACTAGCTCATACAAAAGCATGGTGGTATAAGACATGATTTATTCAGGGAAATTCAAGAATCCACTATGTCTCCAGCCTAAGTTACAGGGTAGAAAATGATTAAAGAGATAGATGGGAGGCAAACAATGAAAGACTTTTAAAAGTAATTCAACACGGAGGGGGAACTATTTAAAGCTCTTGAGCATGGATACAATATACTTAGAGTTTTCTTTCATTAAGGTAACTGACGCTGATGGAGAATGGATTGATTAGAGGAAAGCAAATTTAGATACATTTAGAGGGCTATAGCAGAAATAATAAGGGCCTGTAAAATGTGTTTGCAACAGGAATGGAGAGAAGTTAGGGATTTAAAATAGCTTTTTAAGGGTTTTAGATGTAAGCAGAGGGCTCTAGGAAGGCTCTCCTGGTCTCTAGCATAGGTGTCTGAGAGCATGATAGAACCATTAACCAGAACACAGAAAACAAGGAGACCCATAACTTGAGAGAAAAGTGAATGACATTGTGGAAATTGACTCAGATAAATTCAGAAAAGCCTCACCCGGAAGCGGTATGCTTCTAAGATCTTGGTAATATCTGTTTCTTTTTGTATTGCAGTGTGATTTAGAAGGAATCATGCCGAATGTTACCATCAGCTTGAGTCTCCCCACCAATGGATCTCCACTTCAGGATATTCTAGTTCATCCTTGTGTGACTTCTCTTGACTCTGCCATTCTGACGTCTAGTAGCATTGATGCAATGGATGATTCTGCATTTAGTGGACCTTATAAATTTCCATTCACTCCACCTTTAGAGTCATTCAACTTATGCTACTACACTTCCCAGGTAAGCAACCTTGGAAAAGTTGAGACTTTACTATTCTTCATATTTATGAGTTCTTTTATAAGCAAATCATTTATACTTTTGGTCTAAATGAAAACTTTTCATGAGTTGTTTACCAGACAATAATTGACGAATGAAGATGAAGATTCAGTTCTTTGAATAGGATATGTTTTACCCCTCTTCTGTGACAGCATTAAATGGCTTTCGAAGTCATGAGATTTACTCTTTTTTTGATGTTCCCTAAGAAGGAGTAGATCCTGGTATGATTTAGTCATGATTTGAACCATAAACTTAAAATACCTCTGATTGCAGCAACTGTGGTTACAAATACATAATATTATTAGTAGTATTTATTGCTTATTGCATAACTGTTGTGTGTCAGACATTGTCATAAGTACTTTACCCATATTTTCTCTAGTACTTTCAGAACACTTCAAGTAGGTATTATTAGCCCCATTTTATGGATGAGGAGAGTCTCAGAGAAGTTAAATGACTTGTGCAGGGTCCTATAACTAATAAGTAGCAGAGCCTAGATTTGAACCCACATTTTCCAGACTCCAAAACCCAACCTCTTTTTTACTATACCATTTGTCTCTTGTCCTAATTGTGAATCAGTAGTTTAGAAAAATCTACTCAAGCTAGCTTTAAGTAAGGAGTATTTATTCTGAGAATGCGAGAGGCAGTTTCATTGCCGTTCAAGGACAAGAAGTACACCCAGGTCGTACTAGGACTAGACCAGAAAATAAAAATTAAAATCACTCTACACTGTTTCTTTCATCTCTGCTTCTCAGTCTGTTCCAATTGGCTTTCTCTGCTTGCACATGACGTACAGCTCTAGGACCTATGCTGAATAAGTAGAGTCTCTCTATTTCTTACTTCAGATGTACCAGAAAGAGTGAATTGGTCACACCAGCCTGCATATTGTTTCTTCTTCAATCAGTTACTGATAACCAGTTGAGTAAGCTATTGCAGAGCTTGGGGATGGGGGAGTCACAAGATACAAATGGGCCAGCAGGAACTGTGGGCAGGGCTTAGTGATGGATATGTCTATAGCACATCCCGTGTTGCAGGTCACAGAGAACCTGGAGGAGGCGAACCCAGATGAGCAGGAATAGGAAAAAATGCATTGCACACCTTTGTAAGGCACCTTTCTCATCTCTGGAAACAGAGAGATGGAGGAATTCCTGTCCTTAAAACAAATGTAGCTCCATCATCTATTATCAAAACAACTTGGGGTTGTTAATCATTAAAGACATCTGTATATAATGACTATATTACTGCAAGGCTTTTTTCCTCAATCACCATTGATATTTTAGATTCATTAACCTGAGAATTATATAAAAATTTGTTTGTGTTTGTTTCCAGGTCCCTGTCCCACCTATTTTGGGTTTTTATCAAATGAAAGAGGAAGAAGTACAACTAAAAATAACAGTTAATTTAAAACTTCATGAGAGTGTGAAAAATAATTTTGAATTCTGTGAAGCCCATATACCATTTTACAATAGGTAAGAGTAAAGTAACATATGCCATGATTTCTGCCTGCCTTAGTACATTCCCACTGCCCTACAATAAATTTTGTTTTATTTATATATTTTAATATATATAAATATATATTTTTTGTATATTTATTTATATAGATCTAAAGGTTTTATGTTATTCAAATGAATATTGATTCTGAACCAAAACATAGTCATAAAAATAATCTCTTTACCTTTAAATGTGTCTTTATTTTTTCTGGATAAACTTGATAGTAAATATAAACTTAAGCCAACATAGCTTCCTCAGGGATTATTTCACTCCTGGCTTTATTTCTGGTAATTTCTCTACTCTACATGCAAGTCAAGCCCAGCTGTCAACTACCTGGTGAATTAAGCCAGTAATGTCATAGATTACTTCCTCATCAGTTCTACTTTTAAGTTTGTTCTACACCATACTTCTTTTCAAAACCTAAATATATAGTAAAATCATAGTTTTAATGTTATATCAATCCATGTAGTTGCATTAACACATTCTATATGATTTTATATTGTCTTTGGAATTAGTAATGAAATGTATATCATCATGAGAAATGTTTATTGTGTTTCTGGTGTTTTTTGAGATGTAATATTCATTATTTGTTCTACTCTATTCTGCAGACTTGAACACAGCTCTGCTTTTATGCTGTCCTTGTATTAAGTAACAGTAGCAAGATTTGACTTAGATCTCTTAACACTGTTATATCTGTGATCATTTTTTCTTTCTGTCGTGTCCTTTTCTGTTTTAAAGAGGTCCAATCACACATGTGGAATACAAAGTTAGTTTTGGCCAGCTCGAAGTATTTCGAGAGAAAAGCTTATTGATCTGGATTATCGGTGAGCTAGGTTTTGTTTATTGACTTTTTTTCATTTATTTGCTATAGAATCTACTTAATTTAGGATACTTGATTGCTGTACTTGTGTTTTTAGGACAGAAGTTCCCAAAATCAATGGAAATTGGTCTTTCTGGAACTGTAACTTTTGGAGCCAAGGGTCATGAGAAGCAGCCGTTTGACCAGATTTGCATTGGAGGTACAGCATATTTAAAGGTAAATACATTTTTATGGCTCACTATACTAGAAAACTTTCTTTTGTTTCTAAATTATACATATGTAATTGATTTTTAATGTTTTCTAGCCTTTTTTGGAGGGGAGGGGATTCTGTTCTTTTTGTTTATGCTAAGTTCTTGTTTAGAGTTTTGCGAGATTCTTTTTGCTTAGTATTAGTCACCTTCTATTTCACTTAATACTTTAAAAATTTTAAGGAGAAACAGTGAAGTATAACATAAACACCTCAACTTAACCTAGTTCTACACAGTTCTTAGTTGTCGTATTTGAGATTTACATACAAAAAATATAAAATATAGTCTTGCCCTCCAGAGATTTTTCAATGATACATGTCAATAATTGATCAGTGCTAACAACTTTTGGTGTTTCAAGGAAAGAATGAGCACTTCTGACCACAGTGGCCAAGGAAAACTTTGCAGTAGAGATGGAGTTTAAACAAAACTCTGAGGCCCAGATAAGCATGAACATGAAGCCTTGAAGATTGACTAACATTTGTATAGGTAAAGAAATGACCTAATCACAGGAATGAAAGATAACAAGGCATGGTTAGGAACCAGTGCTAGAAACAATAAGGGATTTAGGTCTGGATCGTAGAGGGTTTGAATCTGACTTTTATTCCTTTGTTAGAAAATGTTATACTTTTTTTGACTATGAGAGTGGTCTTTCACAAAGTAATACTTGGTGAAGATCAATCTGGAATAGATGTGAGGAAGGTGAGTAGAAAAAAAACTTGAGACAAAAAACCAAACTACTTTTTAGCTATATTGGTATTCCACATGAAAGGTAAAAAGATAATGATGCTGAGCTAGTATAGTAGCACAGAATGAGAAAAGAAGAGAGAGAATGGAAGAGACTGCTGTAAGAGCTGTGATAAAGGTAAGGCCTCGAGGCTGGCCCCATGGCCGAGAGGTTAAATTCATGTGCTCCGCTTCGGCAGCCCAGGGTTTCGCGGGTTCCAATCCTGATCGCAGACCTAGCACCAGTCATCAAGCCGTGCTGACATGGCATCCCACATAGTAGAACCAGAAGGACCTACAACTAGAATATACAGCTATGTGCTTGGGGGATTTGGGGAGAAGAAGAAGAAAAAATAAGACTGGCAATAGTTGTTAGCTCAGGTGCCAATCTTAAGAAAAAAAAGGTAAGGCATTGGTCACTAGTTAAATATAGAGACAAGAAATAGTTTTAAGTCAAAGATGGTTTATTTAAAAAAATACCTTAACTCAGACTTGAACCTACAAGAGGACAGAGACCCTATGAATCTAATTCTTTCTTGTTTTTTTCTTTATTATTTTATCAAGGTCATATAGTTTATAACATTGTGAAATTTCAGTTATGCGTTATTATTTGTAAGTCACCATATAAATGTGCCCCTTCACCCCTTGTGCCCATCCCCCCCAAACCCCTTGCCTCTGGTAACCACTCAACTGTTCTTTTTTTCCGTGTGTTAGTTTATCTTACACATATGAGTGAAATCATATAGTGTTTGTTTTTCTCTGTCTGGCTGATTTTGCTTAACATAATACTCTCAAGGTCCATCCATGTAGTCGCAAATGGGACTATTTTGTCTTTTTTCCTGGCTGAGTAGTATTCCATTGTATATATGTACCATGTCTTCTTTATCCAACCATCAGTCAATGGGCGCTTGGGTTGCTTCCATGTCTTGACTATTGTGAATAATGCTGCAGTGAACATAGGGGTGCGTAAGTCTCTTTGGATTGTTGATTTCAGCTTCTTTGGATAAATACTCAGTAGTGGGATAGCTGGGTTGTATGGTATTTTTATTTTTAATTTTTTGAGAATCTCCATGCTGTTTTCCATAGTGGCTGCACCAGTTTGCATTCCCACCAGCAGTGTATGAGGGTTCCCTTTTCTCTACATCCTCTCTAACATTTGCTATTTTTTGTCTTCGTGATTATAGCCATTCTAATGGGTGTAAGGTGATATCTTAGTGTAGTTTTGACTTGCATTCCCTGATGGTTGGTGATATTGAACATCTTTTCATGTGCCCATTGGCCATCTGTGTATCTTCTTTGGAAGAATGTCTGTTCATATCCTCTGCCCATTTTTTGATCGAGTTTGTTTTTTTGTTGTTGAGTTGTGTGAATGCTTTATATATTTTGGAGATTAATCCCTTGTCGGATATATGATTTGCAAATAGGTTGTCTTTTCATTTTGTTCATGATGAAGCCCCACTTGTTAATTTTTTCTTATGTTTCCCTTGCCCAAGTAGACATGGTATTTGAAAAGATCCTTCTAAGACTGATGTCAAAGAGTGTACTGCCTATATTTTCTTCTAGGAGTTTTATGGTTTCATGTCTTACCTTCAAGTCTTTAATCCATTTTGAGTTAATTTTTGTGTATGGTGAAACATAATGGTTTCCTTTCATTCTTTTGCATGTGGCTGTCCAGTTTTCCCAACACCATTTATTGAAGAGGCTTTCCTTTCTCCATTGTATGTTCTTAGCTCCTTTGTTGAAGATTAGCTGTCTGTAGATGTGTGGTTTTATTTCCAGGCTTTCAGTTCGGTTCCATTGATCTGTGTGTCTGTTTTTCTACCACTACTGTGCTGTTTTGATTACTACACCTTTGTAGTGTATTTTGAAATCAGAGATTGTGTTGCCTCTGACTTTGTTCTTTTTTCTCGGGATTGCTTTAGCTATTCAGGGTCCTTTGTTCCCCCCATATGAATTTTTAGGATTCTTTGTTCTATTTCCATAAAGAATATCATTGGGGTTCTGATTGAGATTGCATTGAATCTGCAGATTGCTTTAGGTAGCATGGACATTTTAACTACATTTATTCTTCCAATCCATGTGCATCGAATATCTTTCCATTTCTCAATGTCATTGATTTCTTTCAATAATGTCTTACAGTTTTCATTGTATAGGTCTTTCACCTCCTTGGTTAAATTTATTCCTAGATATTTTATTCTTTTTCTTTCGATTGTAAATGCGATTATATTCTTGAGTTCTCTATGTTAGTTCATTATTACAGTATCAAAATACCATTGATTTTTGTAAGTTGATTTTGTACCCTGCAACTTTGCTGTAGTTATTATTTCTCATAGTTTTCTGAGGGATTCTTTAGCATTTTCTATACATAAAATCATATTGTTTGCAAACAGCAAGAGTTTCACTTCTTCATTGCCTATTTCAATTCCTTTTATTTATTTTTCTTGCCTAATTGCTCTGGCCAAAACCTCCAGTACTGTGTTGAATAAGAGTGGGCACCCTTGTCTTGTTCCTGTTCTGAAAGGGATGGCTTTCAGTTTTTCCCCATTGAGTGTGATGTTGGCTATGGGTTTGTCATATATGGCCTTTTGTATGTTGAGGTACTTTCCTTCTATACCCATTTTATTGATATTTTTATCATAAATGGATATTGGATCTTGTCACATGCTTTCTTTGCATCTATTGAGATGATCATGTTGTTTTTATTCCTCATTTTGTTAATGTGGTATGTCACATTAATTGGTTTGCACATGTTGAACCATTCCTGTGTCCCTGATATAAATCCCACTTGATCATGGTGTATGATCTTTTTGTGTATTGCTTTATTCAGTTTGACAATATTTTGTTGAGGGTTTTTACATCTATGTTCGTCAGCAATATTGGCCTGTAATTTTCCTTCTTTGTGTTGTCCTCATCTAGCTTTGGGATCAGGGTAATGTTGGCCTTGTAAAATGTGTTAGGAAGTGTTCGATCTTCTTCAACTTTTTGGAATAGTTTGAGAGGGATAGGTATTACATTTTCTTTGAATGTTTGGTAGAATTCTCCAGAGAAACCATCTGGTCTTAGACTCTTTTTGGAAGATTTTTGATTACTGTTTGAATCTCTTTACTTGTGATTGGTATATTCAGATTCTCTATTTCTTCTTGATTCAGTTTTTAGAGATTGTATGAGTCTAAGAATTTATCTATTTCTTCTAGATTGTCCAATTTGTTGGCATATAGTTTTTCATAGTATTCTCTTATAATCTTTTGTATTTCTGTAGTATCCATTGTAATCTCTCCTCTTTCATTTCATTTTTTTTTTTTTTAAAGATTGGCACCTGAGCTAACAACTGTTGCCAATCTTTTTTTTTTTTTTGCTTTTTCTCCCCAAATCCCCCCAGTACATAGTTGTATATTCTATTTGTGGCATGTGGGATGCCGCCTCAACATGGCCTGATGAGCCATGTCCACGTCCAGTATCTGAACTGGCCAAACCTTGGGCCACCGAAGCAGAGCATGTGAACTTAACCACTCAGCCATGGGGCCAGCCTCTCCTGTTTCATTTCTAATTTTATTTATTTGAGCCTTCTCTCTTTTTTTCATAGTAAGTCTGGCTAAGAGTTGGTCAATTTTGTTTATCTTCTCAAAGTACTAGCTGTTTGCTTCATTGATCCTTTCTACTGTTTTATTGGTTTCCATTTCATTTGTTTCTGCTCTAATTTTTATTATTTCCCTCCTCCTGACTTTGGGTTTTGTTTGTTCTTTTTCTAATTCAGTTAGGTGTAGTTTAAGATTGCTTATTTGAGATTTTTCTTGTTTGTTAAGGTGGGCCTGTGTTGCTATGAATTTCCCTCTTAGGACCACTTTTGCTACCTCCCATATGAGTTGGTATGGTGTATTTTCATTTGTCTCCAGATATTTTCTGATTTCTCCTGTAATTTCTTCAATGATCCATTGGTTGTTCGGTAGCATGTTGTTTACTCTCCACATATTTGTTACTTTCCCAGCTGTTCTCTTGTAATTGATTTCTAGTTTCATAACATTATGGTCAGTAAAGATGCTTGATATGATTTCAACCTTCTTAAATTTATTGAAGCTTCCCTTGTTTCCCAGCATATGGTCTGTCATTGAGAATGTTCCATGTGTACTTGAGAAGAATGTGTATAGTGCTGTTTTTGGATGGAATATTCTGTGTATATATATATATATGAAGTCTGTCTGGTCTAGTTTTTCATTTAAATCCATTATTTACTTCTTGACTTTCTGTTGGATGATCTATCCATTGATGGAAGTGAAATGGTAAATTCCTCTACTGTTATTATGTTGTTGTTAATGTCTCCTTTTAGGTTTGTTAATTGTTGCTTTCGGTACTTTGGTGCTCCTGTGTTGGGTGCATGTATATTTATAAGTATTACATCTTTTTAGTGGAGTGTTCCTTTTATTATTATATACTGCCCCTCTTTGTCTCTCATTGCCTGTTTTATCTTGAAGTTTGCTTTGTCTGATATAAGTATGGCAACGTCTGCTTTCTTTTGTTTACCATTAGCCTGGAGTATCGTCTTCCATCCCTTCTTTCTGAGCCTGTGTTTGTCTTTAGAGCTGAGATGTGTTTCCTGGAGACAGCATATTGTTGGGTTTGTTTTTTAGTCCATCCCACCACTCTGTGTCTTTTGATTGGAGAATTCAATCCATTTACATTTAAAGCGATTAGTGATATATGAGGGCTTAATGCCGCCATTTTATCACTCATTTTCCAGTTCTGTATTTCTCTTGTTTCTTGTCCCATGTATTTCAGACTACTAATTCTGTTTGGTAGTTCTCTATGATAGTTTTCTCTATTATTTGTGTCTCTGTTCTGATTATTTAGTGGTTACCATGACGTTTGTATAAAAAATCTTGTAGATGAGATAATCCATTTTCTCATAGCTTATTTCCTTAGACTAAGCCTATTCCATCCATTTCCTCTTCCCCTTCTAAGTTATTGTTGTCACAATTTATTCCATCTTGTGTTGTAAGTTTGTGGTTAAAATGATGAGATTATATTCATTTTTGATGTTTTCTTTCCCTTTATCTTTAATGTTATAATTAAGTGTTTGCTAGTCTGTTCTGATAGAGAGCTGCAATTTTCTGATTTTTGCCTGCCTATTTATCTCCTTGCTCAAGGCTTTGTAGACCCTTGCTTCTTTTTTTTTTTTTCAGGTATGAGGGCCTTCTTGAGCATTTCTGGTGGCGGGGGTGGAGATCTTGTGGTGATGCCCTTAACTTTTGTTTATCTTGGAAAATTTTCATTTCTCCATCATATCTGAAGTATATTTTTGCGAGATAGAGTATTCTTGGCTGAAAGGTTTTTTCTTTCAGAATTTTGAATATATCTTTCCACTCTCTCCTAGCCTGTAAGGTTTCTGCTGAGAAATCCGTTGAAAGCCTGATAGGGGTTGCTTTGTAAGTTATTTTCTTCTGCCTTGCTGCCCTTAATATTTTTTGTTTGTCATTAACTTTTGCCAGTTTTACTACTATATGCCTTGGAGAAGGCCTTTTTACATTGATATAATTAGGAGTTCTATTAGCTTCTTTTACTTGTATTTCCAGCTCCTTCCCCAGATTTAGGAAGTTCTCAGCTATTATTTCTTTGAACAGGCTTTCTGCTCCATGCTTCTTCTCTTCTCCCTCTGGCTTACCTGTACTCCATATGTTGCATTTCCTAATTGAGTCAGATACTTCTCAGAGAATTTCTTCATTTCTTTTTAGTCTGTCTCTCCTCCATCTGAAGCATTTCTATATTTCTGTCCTCCAGACTGCTAATTCTGTTCTCCACAATATCAGCTCTGTTATTCAGGGAGTCCAGATTTTTCTTGATCTCATCCATTATGTTTTTCATCTCTAACATTTGATTGGTTTTTATTTATAGTTTCAATCTGTTTTCTGAAGAATTCCCTCTGTTCATTAATTCTGTTCCTGATTTCATTGAACTATCTGTATTGTCTTGTAACTCACTGAGTTTTTATGGTAGCTATTTTGAATTCTCTGTCATTGAGATTATAAATTTCTGTGCCTTCAGGATTGACTTCTCAGTGCTGTCATTTTCCTTCTGGTCTGGAGTATTAATATATTTATTCATACTATTTCATGGCATGGATTTGTGACTTTGTGTAGATAGCATCTGGTCGCAGCTTCCATCTGCCACCACTGGGTAGGGGGTCAAAAAATGTGTATTCTGAGCTGGCTGTGACCCCTGGTGTCTGTGCTTTTCTGTGATTGCTGGTTGGCTCGCTCACAGCTGCTGCTTTTCTAACTTATATGTGGGCGCTCTGGCCAACTGGCTAAGCTGGAGCGCTGGGCAGGGGGAGGGGTGCTTTCTTTTGCCTGTGTGATCCAGGGGGCATTCTCGCTCTGCCCTCACTATCTGCTTTCCTGGGGTGCTGGCTTGATGAAGACACCCCTGCGGTAGCTGAGCCACCTCTGTGTGGGGCTTTCCCATGAGCTGAGAGGGAACTTGGAGAGCAAAGGTGTTCCTGTGGAGGGCCTCCCCTCCCCCATCTTTTCTCTGAGCTGTGCACAGTCCCATGCCCTGGGTTGCTGCCATTTGGGAGGGAGAGGAGATCCCCTTACCTCCATCTACTTCTTCCAGGCTGTCCAGCACATAAAACTTCAGATGTATGGCTGTGTGGGTCTCTCAGACGTGTTTTGTGTTGTGTGAATATCCTCTGTTGGTTTATGAGTGTCCTTTTCATTGTATCGTAGTGGGGAGAGTCTAAGGGAAGAGCTCACTCCTCCATGATGCTGATGTTTCATTCATTGTTTTATCACTAACATCTAGTGTAGTACCTTTCCGCAAATAATTGATGAATGGATGAATATAGTTAGAAGGAAGTACAGATACGGAGAAAGTAAGTTGAGAGAGAGTAGGCTTCATATCATGTTTGTTGCTGGTGATAGCAACATATCCCAATGTACGTGTCCAATAAGTAGCTGAAAACCTGAAGCCTGACTTTCAAGAGAGAGCTTAACTGTGATTAAGGATTTAGGATTTATCCATGGAGAAGAAATATTTGAGGCAGTGGAAATGAATAAGATCAGATAAAGATAAAATAGGAGATAGATACAGAAGAACCAATGAGGGAAATTGAAGGGGTGATCAAAAAGTTAGCGGGAAAAGCTAAATAGAGTGATATTAAAGAAGAAATATTGAAATCTGTACACAAGAGTTCCACTTCTGGGAATTTATCAAAAGAAAATGAAAACACTAATTTGAAAAGATATATGCACCCGTATGTTCATTGCAGCATTATTTACAATAACCAAGATATGGATTCAACTAAGTGTCCATCAGTAGATAAATGGATTAAGAAGATATGACATATATATATATATATATAAAGTCAGACAAAGAAAAAAGAATACTGTATGATTTCATTATATGTGGAATCTAAAAAAAACAAAACAGAAACAGATTCATAGATACAGAGAACAAATTAGTGGTTGCCAGAGGAGGTGGGGTGGAGGGAAGGGCAAAATAGATGAAGGGGATTAAGAGATACACACTTCCAGCCATAAAATAAATAAGTCTTGCGGATGTCATGTACAGCATAGGGAATATAGTCAACAATATTGTAATAACTATATGATGGTAGATGGTTATTAGTCTTATCAGGCTGATCGTTTTATAATGTATATAAATGTCAAAGCATTATGTTGTACACCTGAAACTAATCCAATATTGTATGTCAACTAATCTTCAATAAAAAATAATAAACGCTAGTAATTTGGATATATTGGGTTATATAAAATATATTACTAACATTTTTTTAAAAGCAATTAGGGGAAATGGTAGCGAAGTCAGAAGTATACTAGTGATATTCATTTCTTCTATCTTGTCTTCAACTATGTCCACAAGCTTTGTTTCTGTCACCTAACCAGTTATAGTCTCATTGAAAGCATGTAACACAGATTTGTGTTAATTAAATAGGTTTATTTTTATATCATCTATTTACATGGAAATCAACCTTGTCATAACTTCCAGCATCCAGAATTATACCAAAGAAGCAAGCAAAAGCCCTTTACTATTAAAGATCATTTGAATTGCAACAGGAAAAGTACTGCTGAGAAGATCTAAAAATTACATTCTACGCACGTGATCAGTTAGTTTGGCAATCTAAAGGAGAAAGTTAGGAAATGGGAGAAACTTGCGGGGTAGGGAGATAGAAGAAAAAAGTACAGAAAAGATACTAGGATATTGCAAATTCGGGAGCCTTTAGCAGCAAAGATGAGGAGAACCACAGTAAAAGGAGACTGGAGCTCCTTAAGACATACACCTTTCATTGTTCATGTGAATATCAGTGTGACCCAGAGACACCCCAGTGCTTTGCCTTCAGAGAAGCTACTAATCGCTCTCTCTGTTATAGCACAGTGTAGTAATTGGCATTTATACTGATGACGCCACATTATCAATTAAGTGCAGGAAGTATGGATTACATTTTAGGAAGGTTTTTTTAGGTGAGAGAAGGGGTGATTTTTAAGGTTAGTTCTGTAAAAGTTAAATTTTACTTTTCTGAAAAATTAAGTAGAGCATCTCATACTTTCCAAACACCAGATAAACTGGTGTTTCTGTTTTAGTAATTGCATTCTTGTGTTTTGCTAGAAAGTGTATGTATTTCTGTTAAAGAAAGTATTATGATCTGAAATATATCACAACCACATAGCCTTAGAGATGAAGAGAATATACAGAACATCAGGCCCCGTAGGGGAAGGAGCACCAGCTCTTGTGATCAGTTGGGTCTGGGTTCAAATGCTGGGTCTCCTACTTACATGCTGAGATGCTAATTGCTTCCATCTCTGAACCTCAGTTCCCTCATTTGTAAATAGGGGTGCCTTGCGGTATGGATTAGAGTTCATATTAGTGAAGCACTTGATATGTGTTAAGGACTTCATAATGGCAGCCTTACAAAGAAATGGCCCTAGTGCAAAGGAGAAAAAGTGTGTATATGTGTGCGTATGCACAAACACACACACACCATATTCAAGTTTAATGTTTGTGATTTTTATTTTGTGAACTGTGTGAAATAAAATTCCTAAAATTGTGTCAAGGAAAAAAATGTGACTATCATTTTTACCAAATAATCACCTCAATTTCTTACATTCTCTTCTTTTTTAGCTTCATTTTAGGATCTTAGATTACACACTCACTGGATGTTATGCAGATCAGCATTCAGTTCAAGTTTTTGCATCAGGAAAACCAAAAATAAGTACAAGTAAGTTTTACAGATTCAAACTAATGTGAGGGAATTAAAATAATATTATGTAATTATTCCCTAAGGTAAAATGTAACAGAAAGAGATCGGAGAATAATCCCACTTTCTAAAAAGTCTGGCCTGATCCCGTCCTGTGTGACGGTTTGTGTACTTTGCTTTGCCCTCTGCCTTCTGTTTGTGAAACAGTCTGGACGAGCAAAGATAGGCACAGAGGTGGGCTTTAGGATAAAGTTGGATTTGGTTTTGCTGTAGTTATAATAAACTCTCTGATTCAGAGATTGTTCCCAGGGGCTTTGGTGTTGGGCAGACAAGGGGTTGGGTCTGGTTTGGACAGTTTATAGTTTATTAGCTGTGTAACTGGACAAGCTAGTGAACGTCTCAAAGTTTTAGTTTCCTCATCTATAAAATGGAAATAATAGTATTATTTACCTCAGGATTGTTATGAGGTTTAAATAAAATTATATTACCTAAGCACTTAGCATGATGCTTAGCTTGTGGCATGGACTCAGGAAGTGTTCGGTATAATTACTATTAAATTTTAAATGTTTTTAGCAAATGTTGTAGCCAATGAGCATTATTTAGCACTCTCTCTATTTTATGAAAGGAGGGCAATGGAAAGAAGATTTCCTGCCTTCAGTGAGTTTGTTGGTTGTGAAAATATGTAGAGTATATGAAAACATAGGGAGATAAACAGCAACTAATAAATGAATTCAGAATTATTTAATTCAGATCAAATATATATCTGTGGCATAGAACAGAAAAGTAGCTAGAATGAGGTGTAGAGTTAGCTAACATAAGTAGAAATCTTTTGCCTTATATATTAAAGAGAATAAAGCTATTATATTTAGATAAATATTTCTTAAACTAAGGATTAGGATTAAAACTAAGGATTAAACTAAAATAGGTAGGCTAGGGCTGGATTTTGTATTTGAAAGTTTCAAAAGAATACTGAATTCTAAGCAATCACTTGTGAATGGCAATAATAAATTCTGTTTAATGTAACCAGAATAAGCTGTATTCTTTACCTCCCTAGGCTTTCCCTGTGTTTTCTCTGACATCATCTTTTGGTTGCTTCTTAAAAGAAATGCTTATATATGGGAGAGTCTTATGTCAGTTTGGACAAACCACAATATTTTCGATTGTGGGGAATATGTTGTGTCTTTAGATAATGTCTAAAATATTTTAAGTATCTTATTAATATTAACTATTAATATTAACTATTAAACATATTGTAGTAATTCTCAGAAAGCATAATACAGGATGGGACATTTCAGTAGTATACTGGCTTCTCAATATAAAATATATCAAATGAAAGAGGTCATTTTAAATGGATAAATATGACCAATCTTTTATTTCCTTCCTCCGTTTGTTTCAGGACATGAGTAACACTTTGTGCAACTATGTAAAACCTTTATTTTGCTGTTATCTTGACAATTAAATCTATATTCTCAGTATATCATTTAGTTCTGAAAATAGTTTAGTAATGCTGATAAAAATGTTAATTTAAATAAGAATAGCTAAGATTTACTGCTATGGGCCAGGCACAATTGTAAGTATTTTATGTGTGTTAGCTCATTAATCCTCACAACACCCTACGTAAGTGTCGTCATCTCCATCTTACAGATGAGGATGCTGATGTGACAGAGAGATTAGGGTCACATAGCTGGTAAACGACAGAGCTGGGAATCAGACCCAAGCAGTCTGGATTCTGCTCAGTTGACCAGTATGCTGTGTTGCCTCTCCATGTTACTAGGTTCTCAAACTGAAAAAAAAGAAAAAAGGCAACAAAGTAATATATCCTGCCTTTATCCTTTGCATTATGAAGAATGGTAGAAAAGGCTAGTGATGTGTGTAATAATAAGAGTTTACATACAGCTAGCTCCAAATGATCATTATGGTCTCAATTTTACATATCAGAAAACTTTAGTTCAAAGAGGTCGTCGTTTGTCCAAAGCTACAAAGCTATTAAAACAAAAAGCCTGAATTTAATCAGAACTATAAGAAACCACCAAAGCAAATGTTTTTTAAAATGTTATTAGAAAGTTGGATGTTTTCTGTCTCTGAAACTTTGAGTGGGTAAAGAATAGCAAGATGAGGGCCTGGCCCAGTGGCCGAGTGGTTAAGTTCCTGCACTCTGCTTCGGTGGCCCAGGGTTTCGCCAGTTTGAATCCTGGGTGCGGACCTGGCACCGCTCATCAAGCCATGTTGAGGCGGCATCCCACATGCCACAACTAGAAGGACCCACAACTAAAAATACACAACTATGTACTGGCTTTGGGAAGAAAAAGAAAAAAATAAAATCTTTAAAAAAAAAAGAAAAAGAATAGCAAGATCAGAATCAGGAGCTGGTGAAGAGGTTACAGAAGGGAAACCAATAAAAAAATTACTGTCTTTGTAGTCAAAGTGGTGGTCCATAAAAAACAGAATTTAGGGGAAATATGAGAAAAAATTGACAGATTTGGCATAAATGAGGGATTTTGGCATAAATAAGCTCCAAGATTGATTATTTAAATATTTAATGAACCCGTATTTTAAGTAGTAAAAATTATAATGATCTCTTGATAAAGTCAAATTAAAATCAGTATTTCAGAGTACTATGCCTTCTTTGAAGTAATTGTGTTCCACAATTTTAAAATATCATGACTTTACTCTCACTGAATTTTTGTTAAGATAAATACAGTCTTATCATTTCTTTTTTTTTTTTTTTTTAGACCGGAAACTAATTTCTTCTGACTATTACATCTGGAATTCTAAAGCTCCTGCTCCGGTAACATATGGATCATTATTACTGTAATTGTCCCATGTTTAAATGGGACTTATACAATAGTAACATAAATTAAATCATAGTCTTTCATTTTTAATGTGTATGCATATAACCTATGAGTGAAAAATCAGTGAATGATTTAATTATGAAAATGCTCTTGTTTAATGTTTTTGGTCTGACATAGTTGGAAAGACCATTTGGAAGACTAAGTCTCCAATTTTGTTACCATTTGATTTTACTCGTGTTAGAGTATATGTTCTATGTTTTACGTTAGAGCACAAAACAGTGATTCACTTTAGGCTTGTTTTGGACTAGTCCTGGGTCATCCTGCCACACATGTTCCTTCCTGCCCCTGTGGCAGACATGGCTAATCAGTCACAGCTCTCTTTCTCCACTGAGCCTTCCTGAATACTGGCTCAGGCTCCTCCTCAGTGCAAAGCTGCAGGCAGCCACTCCCAATGGATTGTAGATGTCTTGCAAGATAAAAAGCCATTTGCTCTTTCAAACTGAGTACTAAGCTCCTAGTACAGTATATTGTTACAGAATACCAGAGACCACAGTAGGAACAACTGTCAATCTCTTGAAAAAACAGCCAATGAAAGCGAACGAAAATTGTTTAAATATTAACCTGTTCTTAATCAGAACTATCCTATTGACTAATAAAGAATCTGCATAATTCTATTTAAGGTGTTTATCTCTGCTCTAGAGTTACTTTTCTGGTAAGCTTATTAATATGCCACAGTAACATTTTGCTTAAGATGTCAGTAGGCATGTTGAGAGCGGGGGTATACCTTCAGAAGATGAGCGTAGTGTTTTGTGATCACTTAATGTCTGCAGCCAAATTTTTGAAGATAAACTTAGGTATAATATTGGTTTTTTCCTGTATTATTATATTGAAAATCATTAATAAATGAATTCAGGTCAAAATTTAAAAGCCATTCTATGTGTAGAGAGTATCATTTAATCTTATTTCAGTCTCATGTAGCATATTTTCTTTTAATTTGTCTTATTAGCATTCTCTTGGTTTCTTCAGGAACCATCCAGTCATACTCTTTATTCTCTACCTGTCTTTACAAATGTGAGTCTCCTGTTTTGAAAGCAGTTCATTGTCAAGTTGGACTTTACGTGACCATCAAGAAAAGATGAAATCTCAAGGTTCCTCAAGACTTAATCCATGTCAGCTTTCTTCTTACAGAATTAGAAGCATTATAAAAATATGCTTTGCAGATTCCTATTCAATTAAATTATCTCTTGGTTTCTATTTTTTAATGAGTCTCCTAAGGAAAAGCATAGAACAAGCTGCTAACTTCTTGAAAGAGAGCTATGATAGTTTGAAGGGATATTGCATATAAATTTAGGGTTTGAAATATGATTTTTTAATTAAGGTCAATCCTACTCATTATAAACTCTTAGTTTCAGCAAGGGATTATCATGGCATAATGTCCTATATTCAAAATTTTCCCAAGTAACAAAAAAAAAATACAATAACTGCCAGATCAGGACTTTAACTTATTCTAGCTTAATCATAGATAATCAGTAGTAAAAATTTTCCTTTTGAAAGAAGAAAAAAATAATTTCCCTTAAGTTATTTGATCTCTCTTAAACTCAAGGAAAGCTTAACATTTAACTTATGTTCATATTAATGGAGCCATTTGGGCATCTTGATTGTATAAATGTTCAGCGAAGAACACTAAGGATAGGCAAGAGGCATTTATCTAGTGAGTAGGCAGAAAGTCAATATAATAATCCCCTGGGGAAAACTTTATAAGCAATCAGAAAAACCAGTGGAACTTTGATTTGACATTTCTAGAAACCTGAGGAAAATCTAGGGAGACTGGAAAAGTAGAGGGCTGATGGGGAACCTGATGCCATCTGTGGCCATTCCATTCTAACATAACACTACAGAACTAAAACCAAGTCATGTTTTTATCCCGTTGAGATCAGCTGGGCACACTGCGATCTTTTGATTTTGTCTAGAAACCTGTCACTTCAGGATAATTTCTGAAGACAAAGTCTGTTTCCCGTTTGGTAGGTGACCTGTTTAATGTTTTCCCTGTGTCTGGGAACTCCTTAGTGTAATTAGCGACCTTTGAACTCCACAACTAATCCTGAGCTATTTTGTATTCCCTACTCATCTTTAAGGCTGGACCTTTCTTTTCTTCAGAGTCCGCTGCCACAATTAAAGAAGAAACAGCTGCATTTCAAAGGGATTCCAATTCCAGAAGCTTAATCGTGATTGACATGTTCTTATTCTAAGCTATAAGACACTCTAAGAGTCCTTTCTTGGGTTAAAACTTCAATCATTTTCTAAAAAATTATCTCACTATGGATTTTATTCATTTCTTTGATAACTATTCTTTGCATTTTTTAACTTGAAAGATGCTTTGCGTTTGCGGTGAATATGAGCACCTACTTCCAGTTAAAGATGTGGGTGGTGTCAGACCTACTCGAGATGCAAAATTGCTAAATTCCCTTTCAGTGCCTAAATATGATTAGGAAATCTGATGTCTATCCTATGGGTAATTATACTTCAGTAGACCCAAAAGGTACAGAAAGTGTTAAATTTCTGAAAATGGTCTCCAGAAAAAATGGTTCATAATTTGGTAAAACCCTTCTTTTCTTCATTTGTTACTAAACAATATTTTTAAAACCAGCAATACCCTTACACTAGTGGGCATTTTTTACTTTTTCAGTAATTGGTTCAAATGTCAAGATTGAAGTAAATAGCCTTGTTGGAAATTCTTAGGAGAATTATTTGTTTAAAAAAAATTTTTTTTCATTAAAATTAGTCCGTCTTATAAAATTTAATTTTTTCACACCAACTCAATATAAAGACTTAAAATTATTGTGCTTTTTACATTGTATGATTTAAGATCTTTCAAAGCACAACTTTATACATAGTAACAACTGCTCACATTTTCCTTGTGTTCTTTTTTTAGTATTTCAAACTGCTTTATTGACCTTCGTAGACTCCTGCAGCACCCCAGAGACGCAGGGAGGGCGAGTCACCATCCAGAGCCTCTGTGGCGACTGCTGCCACAGCAGAATGGTTGTTTCTAAGACAAAGGTCAGAAAAGGGATGTTAATAAACAGTCCTCAGGTTTAAGGGACTTTTTTAGGATTACATCTTAAATTCCAACAAATCAGATTTAGGAGTTACTGAAAGTGAAATTGATCCATCCCTCATCCAAACTTTGCAATACTTTCCTGTCCTGACATCATTTAGATAGTTAGCTGTATTATCAGATTAGAAACCATTGTACCGGGCTGCTGAAAGGAAAAGGAGGCAAAAAGCTAAACATGGGATGAATTCTGAACCTTTTAACCTGGCTGAAGTACGTTGGTCCCTGTTATGCAAATACCTTCAATCCTCTGCTAAGTTCAGTGGAAATAATTTTCTTGAATGACAGGTTTATTCAGCAAGGATTCAGTTGGTGATTAATCCCCCTTTGATCTAGGGTATTTCACTTAACTACCAGTTACCTCGTTCTGACAAAGTGCAACTGAGATTAGGGAGATCACTAGAACACTACCAGGGTGTGCGTTTATTCTCTCTAACCTTTTAAAGCAAGGGCCAAGAATGCAATTTATTTTCAGTATTTGAAGATGTAAAGTCCTGTCTGCTAAGTTAGAAAGTCAATTGAATACCAAATGAAGTTTATTTCTTACGTAATAGAACAAACATTTCTTTTTGCTTTGCCTAACAATGATTTTAGGAAACATAGGCTTTGAAGAAAGAAGAAACAAAGACTACATTCTAAGTATATCTTCTGGTTTTGTTTCATGTACTGGACTGTATGCTTACTGGCCCTGAGATAACCCCAAAATTAAAGCAGTGGCTACAACTTCTGTTTTATTAAACTACAAGATTTTTCCCCACCATCCCCCATTAAAAAATGTCATGCTATGTGGTAAAGAAATCCCATTGGGGAAAACATATTCTAATACACAATTATTCGTCTTAAAACTTCTGATCCCAAAGCTTTGTTTGTTAACTTTGTCCTTTTTTGAGGAAAAGGAGCTTGTTATGTTCCCATTATAAGAATAATTGCATTCATTTTTAGAATGAAGACTTTTTTCATAAAGAAAGGTAAATGATGCCTTACAAAAATACTTCAGAGTAATTATTTTAAATTATCAAAATAACCATTTTCCAGAGTATTGCATACTACTTTTTCTGCCTTTTTCTCATTTAACTGGGTACCACTTCCATAATTTTAAACTTTGAAATATTATATGGAGTTTTACACAGTATTATAAGAATAAATTTTAAGAAGTGTTTCATGCTAGGCTTCTCAAAGAATTCTCTTTTAAACCATTGTTAATATCAATGTCAGTATTTATCTTGCAAGATGTCAAATTTAGGAATTTATTCCTCAAGTATATTTCAAACCCTTAAAAAAAGAAACTGATTTGTAACAAAATTTGTTTTTAAATATTAAAATTAATAATAATTAATTTTATTATAGACAAAGCATTTTTTTTTTTTAAGATTTTATTTTTTCCTTTTTCTCCCCAAAACCCCCCGGTACATAGTTGTGTATTCTTCATTGTGGGTTCTTCTAGTTGTGGCATGTGGGACGCTGCCTCAGCGTGGTCTGATGAGCAGTGCCATGTCCGCGCCCAGGATTCGAACTAACGAAACACTGGGCCGCCTGCAGCGGAGCGCGCGAACTTAACCACTCGGCCACGGGGCCAGCCCCTAGACAAAGCATTTTTAAGTGCTTTATAGTTCATTATTCTAGTAGCAGTTTGCAGTACAAGTTATTTAGATAATTTTTTTATTTTCATTTTTTGGCTCAAACTGTTTGTGATCCAATTTCTAAATTGAAACAATGACTCAAAGAAGTGCCTGTCTAAGTTATATTGGTGCCAAACCAGCCTCTCTAGTTTCAATTTAGTAACCAAACTGTTTCTAAGATCTTTGATAGCAAGTTACTCAACCACAGCAAACTTGAGGATCAGAAAAAGTCTAAGATGGAAAGCAGGATCCCTTGGCTCTATTGCTAAGAAACTAGTATTTTTAATAATTACTCTATGCAGTAAATATTTAGTTAATAAAATGTTGCAGTATGTTTTGAAATACTCCATAGAGAAAGAATCTATATAAAACATGTATGTACAGATTTGGGGGGTTTTGTGGGGGGGGAAGATTAACCCTGAGCTAACTACTGCCAATCCTCCTCTTTTTGCTGAGGAAGACTGGCCCTGAGCTAACATCCATGCCCATCTTCCTCTACATTATATATGGGACGCCTACCAAGGCATGGCTTTTGCCAAGCGGTGCCATGTCTGCACCCGGGCTCTGAACCAGCGAACCACGGGCCACTGAGAAGCGGAACATGTGAACTTAACCACTGTGCCACAGGGCTGGCCCCTACTTTGTTTTTTTTTTTTATTTTTGTTTTTGGTATGGAAGATTGGCCCTGAGCTAACATCTGTTGGAAATCTTCCTCTTTTTGCTTGAAAATTAGCCCTGAGCTAACATCTGTGCCAGTCTTCCTCCACTTTGCATGTGGGATACCACCACAGCATGGCTTGATGAGCAATGTGTAGATCCACGCCTGGGATCCAAACCCACAAACCCAGGGCTCCCAGAAGCAGAGCATGCAAACTTAACCACTATGCCACCCGGCCGGCCCCCATGTGTATATTTATGTAATAGGTTAGTGTGTCTGACTTGGTGGGTTTCCCTATGAAATACTTCAGTATCATGTCAAAGGAAGACAAATATTTAAAGTCAGATATTCAAATATCTTCCCTCCAAACACAATGTTATTTAATGGTAATGAAGAAGTTCATTAAAATGAAAACTGCCGAAGAACTCATGAGATTACTCTTACAAAATAGTTACAACTCTTATGCGCTAAAGGCTTTTCAACTAGCTCCTAATTTTTTTCATCACCTGTTTTATGGCTATGATAATATAGCCTGGAGCAGTGCAATGCCTTGTCTGTATTACTAGTTTACTGCCTTGTAAGCAGGTTACTCTGAGGTCCGGGTTGATTTCTCTAAGGCACTGGCTCATCCCTGTGTAATTGTTGGCAGTGTGGTGTTAATGTATGATGCACGGTATTTACAGATTGATGGATGCTTTGGGATGGAAACCACCTGCTGAATTGTTTCTCCAGTAGGAGTGAAAATTTGTGTATCTTAATAATCCGTTAAACATTTAAAGTCAAACTGTGTGTTTACTTTAACTATCTTCTTTTTAAATAGTAGTTCCTGTAAAAAAGATAATTGTTTAGCTAACACACTACTAATAATAAAAATGAAAAATAAAAAATTATTGTTATCCCTGTTAAAATTTTACTTTTTCTTTCAAGGGACTTGAGTGCCCTCTGCAGGTTTTAAAGAGATAACTAATGACTATATTTTTAAACCTTGTGATTTTTCCCTTTTAGAAGCATAGCCTCCATAAGTGTGATCCATTTTATTTATATTTTTAACTTTGCTGATTTACCAGTGATTGAAGCAAGAGTTTATCTTCTTTGCCAGTTTTACAGTTGTGTTTAGTGTGAAGAATGTAATACCATTGAATTTTCCAAATCACTTAGCTGGGGCTGTTTAAATGTTGGAACTATATACATTGGAACTAATACACATTCTCACAGAAAGGGGATTGAGACACCATTTAGTTATTTTGAAATTTATTGAAAATGTGGAGAATAACTTGATAATTTTCCGTTACATTTTTAGAGTGTAATGGAATAAGCCTTATTTTTGTAATAAGCCTTACTTTTTCAGTATGTGTCATATAAAATTTTAAAATTATGTAAGATTTCTATTTCTTGATCCTGTTGATGAGTGATGTTTGTGTTCAAGCTAAAAAGCAAGCCTTCTGGGGCTGGCCCCGTGGCCGAGTGGTTAAGTTCGTGCGCTCCGCTGCAGGCGGCCCAGTGTTTTGTTGGTTCGAATCCTGGGCGCGGACATGGCACTGCTCATCAGACCACGCTGAGGCAGCGTCCCACATGCCACAACTAGAAGGACCCACAACGAAGAATATACAACTATGTACCGGGGGGCTTTGGGGAGAAAAAGGAAAAATAAAATCTTAAAAAAAAAATAAATAAATAAAAAAAATAAAAAGCAAGCCTTCTTAGAATTTCTTTATTTAAACAGAGTTCGAATTAAACAAATAATGCTGTGGTGTTACTGTTGCATAGATCTAACTAGAAAGAGTATTTCTATTTGAAGAGCAAAAGGCTAAGGTTTCATATCTGAGTCACTCATTTCAGTGTACCCATACTTTCTCAACGGGTGTAACAGATTTGTTTCTAAAGGATATAGGAATTCACTTTGCCTATAAAGCTATGGAACTCGAGCACCGGTGGCACTTCTGATTCACTTAAAGCTGCCAGAGAAACTAAATATGATGAGAACAAGAGGAATGACTGGATCAAATTAATAGAAATAGATCTTTTTGCAAGCACCATAATGATCCTGATCGTCAACCTTGAAAAGTAAATTAGAACAAGCAAATTGCTGTTGAAAAATTCTTTCTGCACTCTGCTGTTGCTACTCAGCTAGTCATGGCTCAGCCAGAGGCGAGGAAAAAATGCACTCAGTTTTGCATTAACAAAGGAAACATTATTAAAGTGAATGTTTGCATTGTGTTTCTTGAAGTGTTCAAAGCATATTCGTTGCATCTTCAACCTGCTGTTCTGACTATTACAGTGCATGAGTGATAAAAATAAGTCATTTGTACATTTAAAATAAATGACGTTTAACTTAAGCTTCTGAATTATCTTACTTCAAAATACTTAAGTATCAGACTCGACTTTGTCTTTTAAAGATTTTTGTCTCTAGGAAACGTATCCCATAAAAAAATTTTTAAAGGACTCATTTGCTTAAATATAGCTGCCAATTACTTGCAAATGCTTTATATAACTTTCCTCTCAGAAACTACAATGCATAAAAAATAACAAGCTGAAAATAATCAAACAAAAATGAAAACAATTGTGAAATTACTGAAGTGAGTGTGTAATTGAGTATCTACTATGTGCGTTGGAGAAATAGCTTGGTAATTGGGAGAGTTTTCATGAGCTACAATTATCTTGAACTACTTCCTAAAAACTGAATTGAGAATAGGCAAGAGAGCAATTGAAAAAAGGCATGCCAATCAGGCATTTTAAGTTTTAATAGGTATTATATATATACTGGTAAAATAGGAGGATAGTCAATAATTAAAAATTCAAAAAGAATTTTAGCTTTCGCCTGTCTAAAATGAGCAATTTAATGACTTCTATATTTTAGAAGTAGAAGTCTAGTGTCTAACAGAGATTAAAGCGCCATGTTTTACTTGGTCTTTCAGCAGGTGCTATTGAATACAACACAGCCTTCTGCAGTCTCCTAGGGATTGATTAATTTGTGAAGATCTCTTTTCTTAGATTCACCAATAGGACGAGTTGTCAGTCTTCCATAATTCAGCCTAAAAATCTTATCTATCATGATTAGCAAAGATTATTAGCTAATGCTATAGAGGCTCTTGAGAAACTCTTAGCCAGATATTCTATTATTTACCATTTCTATAATGTACATTTACAGAGCAATATATATTTACTAAAGTGTAGAATTAATAAAATTATTTAAAAGTTATGAATTACTGTATATAAGTTTACATTTAAAATGAATATTTTAACATTTTCTTAAAGAACTTTAATCTTTGTCCATAATCTAAAAAAATTTTTTTGAATCTAAAATAAAGCAAACGCCAAGCCTCTAACTCTGCTTTTGCTAAGGGAGTAATCAGAAGGGGGTAGCGACGCTTGTAGCTTGCTAACTGATAGCAGCAAGAGGACTTAACCAATGTTGTTATCAATGGCTTTGTGCCCATGATGTGTATTTCCCTCATATTAAAATAGCACATGCCATTTTATTTAATATTAAAGGTCTAAACAAGATTGAACATAGTGTATGACTTGGAATTAAGAACTGCTGAGTAATCTAATTGAAATGGAGACCTTAACTTAGTCAATAAAAACTCATAATTAATGTTAAACTTTTATTGTGCTCCTGTTATATGCCACTCCAGAGCTAGACACAAAGACAAAGAATAGCACCTGATTTTGAATGGTACATTGTAGCTCTTACAATGTGTTAACATTGCAATATGGAAGATTACTTCCATACATTGTTAATACAGAAATTGTCTGAAGAGGTGATGGTTGAAGTTCACCAGGCATACAAAGCAAAGAAGAGCATCCCCAGGGCAACATTATTATCTCTGTAGGTCTATCTCTCTGACAAACAGAATCCTAGAAACCTGAACATCTAATATCGTAAGTATATACATGCAAGGGAAAAGTTTTTGCTTCCAAATGTCTGAGATTTGGATATGTAGATAAGTATAAATTTCTAAGGAAAGTGATTGTTACTATATTTAATTTCCGCCGTAATAGACACACAAATAGAAAAGCACTCCTACATGCCTAGTACACACTCCCCCACTTTTGGTTTCCCCTTTCGGCCTCCCTTGCTCGATAACATTGAATTCATGTACATGTGCTAGTATGAGATTTATTTGCATTATTCATGAAGAAAATATAATGATGTATAAATAGGACTATAAAGAAGATATAAGTGAACTTATATAATCTGTTGATATGCTAATATATATTATACTTAGTCAATTGATAATTTATCTGTTGATATGCTAATATTTATTATACTTAGTCAATTGATAATTTATCTGTTGATATGCTAATATATATTATACTTAGTCAATTGATAATTTATCTGTTGATATGCTAATATATATTATACTTAGTCAATTGATAAGCTAAATTTTTCTTTAGGACAGTTCACATACAGTAGAACTACCTTGGAACACATTCCTAGGCTTGTTTCATTTGAATATATACAAACGTGTATGTGTGTGTGGGTGTGTAACTAAAACAAGAGAAATGCAAGCTCTAGAGCACTGGTCTCACATATTAGTTGTGCAAATCTTACCCCCACCTCCCACACCAACATTTTGAACTTCTTGAGGACAACGACATTCGCCTTCGCATCTTTGTATTCCCAGTGCCACAGTAACACAAAAGAAGCTTAGTCTTGATTCAATGAAGTAGCAAAATGTTAAATATGTAATAAAGCAGATTATCCCACCCACCTAAAATCAATGATGTTTGAGTGTATGGTTTTGCATGTGCGTATAAAAAGGCCATTGTGCAAACAGTGATTCAGGTTGTGTTCAGCACAGATGGATTCTGCCCTGTGATTCCCGTGTCTAGCACTATTCAGAGAATTTGTCACCATTTATGACACTTCTCTTCAGACACACTGTGCAGAGCTTTGCTCAACCTGTTAGACTAGCAACAGCTGAGGCCTGCAGATGCTGCCCGTCATAGGACACATTCTTTGCAGTTACGCTTCAGTGAACCTTAAAGCATTTGGCACTCCCATCTTAGAAATTCCCTTCTGGAACTCGCTCTACAAGGGCTTTGTGAGCTCCGCACCATTCGCCAGTCTATCCTGACTTTGTTCGATGTAATATTGACCTGATATGCTATGACTCCCCTCGCCCAGTAACTCCACAGCTTTCAGTGATTCCTGTATCCTGATGCAATAGAGTTGCCAGTATCCAAGAATTCCAAGTGCTTATTTTGAACATTTTCATTAACCATAAAGGCAGAGTGGTATAGAGGAAATATACAATCTTTGATGGTCATGCAGACCTGATTTCAAATCACAGCTCTGCCATTTGCAAGCTGGGGAGTCCTGGATAAATTAATTGAACTCTGTGGTCTTCACTTTCCTCCTAGCCTCATTGGGTTATTGTGAGCATTGAGTGATACCAAGTTCTAAATGCATAGGTATTCAATTCATGTTCATTTCATTCTAAATCAAAGATTAAGAAATGACCTTTTCATGCAACTGTCTCTGCCTATGATTAAATAGTTATGCCTCCAGATTATCAAAATTATATGAATTCTCCACTTGGTCTTGGTTTTGAATGTTCCACTGTACATTATATTGCAGGAATGCCTACTTCGTTGCTTGAATGGGTCCTTTGAGTTAACAAAATGGCTAAATAGTTAAGTTAATAAAATGGTAGAATTGAGTAGGTCTAAGTGTTTTATAAAGTTTGCTGAGGTGTTAAACTTCATCATTATTCATGGAAAGACATTTACTCAAAATTCACATGTTATAAGGCTTGGGGAAAAAGTCATATTCTGCCAAAAGTGGGACTGAACAAAAATAAAATTCATCAACAGGAACATTGAACAAATGTGGTAGTAACCCACAAACTATTAATAGAGCTCAATTAACGTCTGCAAGGCTTTGCTTTATATTGTCCAAGAAATAGTCTGTGCCATTCATAACTATTTGCTACATGTGGAAGTCATTTCTTCATAAGATGAACCACTAATTAAACCTGAGTTTGATGTCTGGTAAGGAAATAAATCCATTCAGAATATTCTGACACATATTTATCAGACAATATGCTATGCTAGGCTCTAGGAAAAAATGTAAAGATTAAACTAAATGCTTGATTTCCCAGAATTCACACTCTGAAAGATATAGAAATGCTTTAAGTACCAGCTGTTATCTCTTGGATTTTCTCAAAATATTTTTTATAAAAATAATAGAAAAATGATTTAATTGACAACAAATGTTTTTTAAATGTCAGATTGACATTGATTTAATGACATTATCTGATTTGTCAAATTTAGCTTCCTGGAAATTTGAAGTTTCAGAACAAGGGCGTTTAAATCTTAGTAGTGCTAAAAAAAGTTGAAAATAATTTGTTCTCTTCTCACAGAATAGGGTCATTTGTTTTTTCTTCTACCTGCCCTTTTGCCCAAATTAGCTCCGCTGAATAAAGTACTCTAAGCTGCAGCTGCCGCTTTCTAATAGCAAAGGGCATGTCCCCTCGTCTTCCCTAGGGCTGGGTCTCTACCACAATACCATGCCTCTCTGAGGTCTGAAAGTGGAAGAGTGACCGACACGATAACCTCCACACCTACGCAACCCTCGGGGATAACCTCCACACCTACACAACCCTTCGGGAAACTCCTACTGAAGACCACTCCCCTGCCCCTGAGGAAGGGAGGAGCTTCCTAACGTCCCAGTCCTGCACAGGATGGTCCCTTGGGATGCTCAGTTGGTGGTGCCTGAGAGCTTCCTAGGCGCTGCATGAACTCGCATCTTTTTTTTTTTTTTTTTTTTTTTGAGGAAGATTAGCCCTGAGCTAACTACTGCCAATCCCCCTCTTTTTGCTGTGGAAGGCTGGCCCTGAGCTAACATCCGTGCCCATCTTCCTCCACTTTATACATGGGATGCCTACCACAGCATGGCTTGCCAAGCGGTGCCATGTCTACACCTGGGATCCGAACCATTGAACCCTGGGCCGCCAAGCAGATCGTGTGACCTTAACCGCTGCGCCACCGGGCCAGCCCCTGAACTCACATCTTTGATAGTTATTTCTCTTTATATTTCTTTCCATGTCTAGCAAACCCACTGATTTAACATTTTTAATAGTGATATAAACTTTCCTCCTTAAATTTAAAGATCAATTCATATAAAGAAAAACATTGAGTAAATAATAGGGTGGTAAATGGCTAATAGAAAGGTTGAAACTCAAATGAGTGCACAGAAGTTATCTTGGGCCTTTTTGAAAATCAAAGATTGATGCTTAGGGAAAACCCTCCATTATGCTACCTCAGATGGTTGTTCAGTAAAGCCCTCGGAGGGGTTAGGAAGCAGTGCAGTCGGTGGAGAAGACACTGGCTTTCAGGTTAGGCAGGCGCAGTTCAAATACCATCTCTGTTTAAAGAAACCTTGAGCCCAGGGTCCTCATTTGTAAAATCGGAATCTCACTTTCTAAGACTCGTGGATGAATTACATGCATAGCACATATAAAGAGACTGGTACGGGAGTGAGGCTCGTTTATTCCCTTTGACTCTCCCTTAAATAATATCAGCTGTTTCTAGTTTCTTCATGACTTATGAACTGGAAGTAGGGCACCATTTTTAACACTCTAATTATTTATTTATTTTTTGTAATGTGCTCCCAAAGTGGGGAAAAGTGAAATATTAAATCCCCACATTTACTGCAGCACAGAGAAATTAAAACTTTATGTTAATGGCAAAGTCAGATTTAGATTTTCATCTAGTTAAGCTAACCGGCCCACCACTTCTGCTACACACACACACACGCACACAAAATGAACTGACACACACATATATACTTGTAACACAATTTTCCTCTCTGCTTTGGTAACTAAAAGCTGAGAGCTGACATTTTGACTTTTATTTGACCTTTGCCAGAGCTTTTTCATATACATTTTTGGTTATTTTTGTGTTGTACTCATTCTACTATTCTGTCTTTACCTTCCCTTTGCTTCAGTTTATCTAAATTTTTATCCTCTTGTATCCTATTGTACTACACTATTCTATTATTTTGATCTTTCTTAATGTTATACTATTATACGTACTATTATATCCTTTATTGTTAGTTTCCTCAAACCATTTTTAAAACAAGATCAAGAATATGTGCAAAATAATGTCATTAATTCACCATCAATAATGTTCTAGGCAAAATTTAAGAGGAAAAGATAGGAGAAAATTTAATATGATCCTGAAACTGATTATGTCAGACTTCCCTGTTGACTTCTAACTTTAAGCGTTTCATTCTTGTTCAAACACAGCTAACTTAGTTATGCCATTGATTGTTGCTTTACGTCAGAAGTCATTAGAATTCATTTGACCGTTTTTTAAAAATGAGACTCACATCACTATCAACTCTACCAGTCCATGTGTTCAAACGCACATTGTCTTTCAAATCAGTATCCCCTGGAGATGATTCTAGTGAAGCTGGAAAATATTTAGGGGATTTCTGTTTGCAAAAGCCTTCAAAGCTAATTTAGAAGTTACACAAGAAAAATGAGCCTGCAATTGCCTCTCCTTTTTAAATAAAAACCGCTTTGTCTTAAGCATCTTATATTCATGGGGCTCAATTTTTAAAAATCAAATATTTGGAAGAATATGCCACACAACTTGAAGGCCATTCACAAGGAAAAGGAATTCCAGAAAGATCTGGCACAATGGCAGAATCACTGGGATGACTGTGCAGTTAACCAAAGAGACTATTCTGAGGCGCAGTTGCAAGTTCTGGAGTTTGTTTTTAAACGAATCTCCATAATAAAGTTTGCCCCGCAAGAAATAATCCTACGTGTTTCTAGGAAGCCAAAATATTTTCAATCTCAGGATTTATTTTGGTTCTGTTTGTATAAAGCATAAAGATAAATTTTTAAAATAAAAATAATTTCGTGGTCTTTTATAGCAAAGATCTATTTTGACAGGAAAATTCTAGCAATTGTACCTGCAGTGTAGAGGACTGGGGCTACTTAAAATAAAGGGAAAATAAGAATATTTGTGCCTGTGTTTTCATATTCCAATTTGGATACTCTTTCAAGAGAAACTAAAAATTATGTTTTGTAGCTCATTCTCATTCTTATGACAATCTTGTGATTATTTGTATTTAATATTAAATATTTCCTGACATTTTTACTTCAACTGTTTTTAGCTATTCACCCACAAATGCAGTAAGACTGACATAATTACCCCATTTTAATTCCTAAAAGGCGTGTATTTACCTATTTGTTTTGAGGCTTTCATGCTAGCATGCTGTTACTGTGACAAGACTGCTCTGAGCACACAATAGGGAAATAATATACATTGCACAGCAACCTCAATAGCTGAATGTTAATTTAACTAGTAAAGACAAAGTAATTACAATAATAAGTATTCTTATCTTCTGATGGAGTTAGAAATAGAACTCAAATTGTTCTTCTATAGCTCATTGGCTTAGAAATCACTGGAAAAAATCAACCAAAGTGCAACGCATGCTTGCAAAGCTGCAGCTAGTTACTAGACATCCTAGTAGAAGGCTCAGTGTAGCGTCAGTGTAGGCATTAGGGGCATAACTACAGTATTTGACACCTGGAGGGGATTATTTTTTAACACCCATCACCTCCATAGGAAAAAATTATTTTCAGTAATAATCGTGAAAGGAATGAGAATGATGGCCAGAAAAAGAGTGCAGATAGTGAAAACTTTCCTTTGTTGAATATACCATGTATTATGTTTTGTATTTGTATACAAAATGAAATATTTATTACAGAACAAATAAAGAAAAATAGACTAATACTTATAAATCACATTAATGCACTTTAAAAGGGGTGAATTTATACCTACGTATTGATCTGTCACAGTAATGAATAATCACATTACAGTAACTAAGTGAATTTTAATAAAAACCAAAACATCTGCAAGAAGTATAATTTAGACAACTAAGTCATACCACTGATGTAATGTTATATTTTCTTGGGTTATTCTTTAGTTTAAAACAAATGATTAGCAATAAAAAGGAATATTATTCAAATTTAGTAAAAGATTTGATGTTTAAAATACAATTTACACTTCTCAAGCAAACACATTACACCTCAGGGTTAGCACGCTGTTTCACTATTGTAATAAAAACTACCCGGAGTGACTGAATTGAAGTAACTCAAGTTCTGTTTCTTCATATTTAGAATCACTGTTCTAAATTGTTAATTTCAAGTACAGTGTTTAAGCGCAGGATTATGTAGGACCACAAAGTTTGGAGATAGAAACTGCCTTCGAAGCGATCGTCAACACTCCTCAACTGTCGTTACTCTGGAAAGGAATGGGTGCAGCCTAGTCCATGCATGGGGCCAACAGTACAACTGGGAATGCTCCAAATTAACTTACATGCAGGGTACATTGTTTATTAAAGGATAAGTTATCAAAATGTGCTAATTTGAAGCTTTCATATATTTTATTTCATCTCAACAATAATCACAGTTGTTGTTTAGAATTTAGACAAACGAGATGGTTTGGGAGAGGATTGGTTCCTCTAACATTATTTAGAATTGTTGGCGCATGACAATAAAAAGCAGACCAATTGTTGGTCAGTCTTAGTATCAGGTTTAGCTTCTCTACAGACAATGCATCCCCTCATTGCCTGCATCAGGAAGGGACCACCTAGCGCTCGACACATCACTGCACACTCTCATTTCATCTTTACCCCCAAAACGTGCTTTGTTTTGTGCCAAATACCTTAACTGCAGAAACATCCAGAGATGTACCACACCAGTCTCAAGTTCACTGTGCATGTTCATCAATATTCACTTAGTGAGAAGGAGATCCAAGGATGCTATCTCTTAGTAAAATTAACAATTGTTAAATAACTGTGTCTCACTGTTCCCAGGGCCATTGTACAACATGATTAGTTCTGCATCATATCCCACCATTCACCATAAAGGCTTTTCTTTTTTTTTTTTCTTTTTTACCCATTTAACTGCAGAGGCAACGCAGAGCTGGCCTTAGGTGGGCAGTACACCCTCGCCATTTTTGCTTCATCTGTGAACACATTCCTTGTCTCCACTCTGTTCCTTCCCCAATTCTAGAATCTCGGGGCTCCTGTGCTCCTAGATTTCTGAGATTACTTCAGAGTTTCTGTCCCCACTAAAGTATTAGGGACCTTGTGTGTTTGGCCATTCAGAGGATTTGCTTTTCAAGTAAGATTGCAGAGTAAGTAAAGCTTAGCATAAAGGCCAACGGTGGAATTTTGGACACTGAGAGTGTTCTGTATTTTGGGTTACAGGGCCTCCATATTACCTCTCAAATCACAGCGCGGCAACCACTCCCTACTCATCCCGCTCACATGGTCCACTCTAATAAAGTGGCGTAGTCCAAATCATTACCTCAAGATTGCAAACGGGGAATTAGGGCCTGCATGCTTATGGGAGCTGCTATCCTGATGAGGACAGGTTTTCAAATCTTTTTATAAAGTCACAAGAATTTTCTGTTCTAAAACTAAAATGCCCCCAGATTCAGGCAGTGCGATTAGCTGTGCAATCATGATTACATCGTTTCCTGTCAGTTTCCTCATCTGAAAAACATGGGAGCAAGGCAAGACGACGATCTCGGAGGTCTCTATCACCTTCTATGCTTCTGTTGTCTATATAAACCAAATTTTATGTAACCCTACTTTTATCATTTGTGGCCACATAATTTTGGGAAAGAGATGAGACAAATTATTAATAATAGGAAACAGTGATGGTGGTGACAATGATGATAGGGCTCATGGTTAGGATGACAAGTTGTGGAGTTACAAAATTCTTCCCCTTACAGAATTTTCTTGGTTGGGTCACACACACAAAGATTTTTAACAAATTCCACCTACAGACTTTTCTTTCATTCAGCAGCTGTTTATTCAGCATCTACTAAGTTCAGGCATTATATTAGGTGCTGGGAATTCAGCAGTGAATAAAGCAACCCCTCTGTCCTCATGGAGCTTATACTGTACCAAGAAGAGAGAAAAGAAAGACGTAAGTGTTGAGAGTTTAGCTAAGCCACTCCATGGTATTGCTGCCTTGGCAGCCATTTTGTGTGGCATCCATCGTGCCTTGGCATCCGAGCTGCCCACGGGGCCTTGGACTGACACCAGCCCCTCTCTCGAGCGCTTGCCCACAGAGTCACCAGTAAATCTAAGTTCCTGATATGACCCCCAATGACCCTGGAGATGTGTGCTGTCCCCCATCTCCCAGGGCCTTCTCCTGTGTGTCCCTTGGATAAGACCAAAACCCGCTCTTTTAGGTTTGAATTGACCACTCTGGCCTTTGCCTGGGGACCCCCAAGCGCTCCACCTGCGGCCCCAGGTCCTGCCGCCTCTCTGCCTGCACCTTGCCTTGACCTCCCCTCGTGGCCCCTCAAAGCTTGCTGTGCTCCTCCTCCAAGATCTGTAATACAATAGAGAATGAATGACTCTATTGCACTGTCCCTTGCAGTTTTTGTTGAACTGTGTTCCAGCGTCCGACACCCTAGGGCTCTGCTTCAGAGACGTTAACAACTCACGAAAATAAGTAAAATGTGTAGTATATCAGTAGTGATAAGTTCTTTAGAGTTAAAAAAAAAAAAGGAGAGAGAAGAAAGAAGGATGAAGAGTTCTTGGGGGTGGAAGCGGGGTACCAATGCATAATGGTGATAGAAGTCTGGGGGGGGCGGTAAGGGGCAAGAGTAAAGCTTGTGGCAAGTGGGAAAACAGCAGCAAGTGCTATGAAAAGTGGTATCCACACCATTCAGGAAAGAGAAGTGACCTTGCTTGTCACAAGGACGGCAGATGTCTCGAGGGCAGATGAAGGTGTACTCGACAAACACTTCTACTCAAACTCAATATCTTGACACAAACTAAGTGATTTTCAAACAGTTGCAGTAATTTCACAAGACCCCTGAAGCCTAATTGCAATTGCGAACTACCTTCTGAAACACCAGCAAAATCCACAGACACTAAGGAAATAGTGCTTGAAACACTGTCTCCCAGGGAATACTATTTCTCAATAAGATAGTCTGCCATTGACTCGCCATTTTCCTTTCCAGCTTTCTATCAGTAGCTATTCCTGGAAGTCAGAGATTGGAAATTTGCCATCCAGGAAACCCCTCTGAGGGTGCTTTAAGGATTTAAACTGAGAAGTTGCCCAATTCTTGGAGGCGTGAACTCCAGGGAAGGGTAGGGAGAGAGGGTTCAGGGTTGAACCAGTCCTGACCCAGAGGTACTGAGGCCAACTGGTGCCCTAGAGGACATGGGGTATAAAATGAAGAGGCCTCCGCTGGAGCTGCAGCTTTGGTTAAGCCAGCTCCCAGGAAGAGGAGTTGACCTTCATCTAAGACCTGCTTTGTCCTGCCCACAGAGGCCTCCTCGCAGCATGGGCGGCGCCTTCTGGACCACAGAGCACCCATTTTCAATGGTGAGTTGACGTGCCCCTAAGAAGCAACAGCACCAGCAGACTGGGCGGTCACAGTGAGTGTCCCGCTTCACTGGGTGGAGAAGCTGGCCCAAGCAAAAGCCCCTCATGCTCTGGATGATGGGGTCCCATTATTTGCCCATGTTTATCCATACATTTACGGGTAATTTGCAGAACAGTTCTGAGAGTTACATCTCCAAATTCCACAAATAGCTTTTGTTTTTCCCTTTCCTTAAGATGAAACTGAGTAAACTGTTCACAACCACCAAGCACAGTTTGAATCTTGTCCTCCAGAAGGAAACTTCAGGAGGAGTCCTTCTCATACAAATATCGACGGAAGCCACACAAACACACGGTATTCGAGGCAGATTCTGAACGTAGGTAACAATAACGGTCATTTGTTAAGGACTTCTTGTTGATTGGTCCCAGGCATTTTCTCTTTTAACCCTCCCAATAACCTGTGAGGGTTCGTACCTCCGTTTTGCAGAGGAGGAGAAGTGGAGTTTGCTGAGGTTAAGTGGTGGCGCCAGAATCTGAGCACAGGGCAGCCAGCCTCGGAAGATCTGCTGTCTCTCTAACACAGTGCTTTCCAGGAGGCAAACCTGATTCTTCAGCACTTGCAAGGAGAGGCCTCACGTCTGTTTTTTCCCCTCTTGTGGTCTCCCCACCCCAGCGCAGCTAACACTGAAGCTGACTTAAGTCACATTGATCTGGCCCCTTTTTCCTAATTGCGTTGGTGTGAGCACTTCTCTACTTTCGTCTTTCTTAACCCTCCCTTTTACAAACAGTGCCATTCAGCCATGTGTGCTCTCCCGCAAGGCCGCAACGATCATTTGCAGACATCTGTAGAAGAAACTTTTCGTCCTGACTCTCTCCGTTTCCACAAGCAAATGACTCTCTCAAATTTCATAGGCAAGAGGTAAGAAAAACGTAAATGTGATTCTTTGAAATGTCTCCTTCGGGTTCAAGGAACATACATTGCAGGGGCTAATTGTCAGAAAGTTTAATTGTCCCCCTGCGTCTCAAGCTTCCCTCGTGTGCTGGGGCACACCATAGGTGCTAAGAGTGAGAAAATTTGACTGCAGTTCTGCTGCGCTCTCTTCATTAAGCTAATGGAACATTTTCCTCTCATTTTCTCCCTAGGGTGGCTGTAGGAGTACAACCTTATAATTGTTGCTCTTACTGTAATTGGAGGTAGTAGGAGTATATATAATCTTAGTGTCTTTCCTATGTGGTGGTAGTTTATTTATGACCTATTGATAATTCCCAGCCCACAGCAGAAAACACAGTGAGTATTACATTAGCATTCCCTCCTAGGAAGGTGACTACACCAAGACTGTGATTAACCGCAGAACACATCGTAGGGATGGCCCATTGTACCAAATATAAACTTCATTACTGCAAAGATTGACCCCTCCGGGTATCAAGGGTGCTTATTTTTTTCACTGAAATTAGTAGAGCCTTCATCTTGACCTTTCTTTAGACATATGAAGCTTCCTGAATCTTTTTGGGAGGTCCTCAAAGGTCACCACACACCTTTTCAAAGTGACGGGGGGTCTTGACGGGCCATCGAAGTCCTGGGAGTATAATGGGTCAGGAGAAAAACATCAAAATTCAGCATTCAGCACCCTGATTTGGGGCCAATGGTCTGTACTCAGTAAAGTTTGGAGCCAGGAGGAACTTCCCCGCAAAAAGGATACTGGGATGCCCTGGGAACATGTTAACCCAAATATAAACGGGGAGATCTGCTGAGGCACAAACATCTTTTGCCAAATCTTGACCTCCTGCAATGTACCTTGATAAAATAGCCCTTTTGCTACATTTTACAAAATGTAACACTCTTTAGGACATTGAGTATTCTCTGGAAATGCTCCACAACCTATGTTGTATCTGGTCTTCATTAAAGAGTAATGGAGGAGAATTTGCATGTTGACTATTTTGCTGTTTGAAATAGTTCCATTCAAGGACTGCCCTTTATTTTTGGACAGAAAGTGTCTTCTAAGGTCAGTACATAAAGCTCATTATGTAAAAAAAATTAGGTTGGCATCCATGAGAACATAGCGTTATGTTTTCTGCCCCAACTAGGATATTGAGCATCTAACAATCTAATGCTGGACAGGACGCAGAGTCAAATATCTGAATTGTTAAAGCTTCCAAACTGCAAATTGGTATTGATCATGTTATCTACTACATGGCAAGCACAATGCTAAGAAAGTTCACAGATATTTCATTTTTTTTTTAAAGATGTTGACAGCTACTTTTTTTTTTTTTTTAAGATTTTATTTTTTTCCTTTTTCTCCCCAAAGCTCCCTGGTACATAGTTGTATATTCTTCGTTGTGGGTCCTTCTAGTTGTGGCATGTGGAATGCCGCCTCAGCGTGGTTTGATGAGCAGTGCCATGTCCGCGCCCAGGATTCGAACCAACGAAACACTGGGCCGCCTGCAGAGGAGTGTGCAAACTTAACCACTCGGCCACGGGGCCAGCCCCCAGAGATATTTCATTTTATACTCCTGTAGGAGCAGAATAATAGCCTCCCAAAGATGTCCATGTCCTCCTCCCTGAAACCTGTAAGGATGTTCCCTTATATGGCAAAAAGGACCGTGAAGATGTGGTTAAATTAAGGATCTTGATATGGGAAGACTATCCTGGATTATCTGGGTGGGCTAATGTAATCACAAAGGTTATTATAAGAGGGAGGCAGGAGAGTCAGAGTCAGAAAAGAAGATACGACTAAGGAAGCAGAAGTCAGAGTGATGTGGCCATGAGCCAACGACTGTAGGCAGCCTCTAGACGCTGGAAAAGGCAAGGAAATGGATTATCCTTCCAGAGACTCCAGAAAGAATGCATCCCTGCCAACCCATTGTGGACGTCTGACCACCAGAACTGTAGAGAATAAATGTGTGTTGTTCTAAGCCACTAAGTGTGTGGTAATTTGTTACAGCGGTAATAGGGCACAAACACAACCCCCAATAATTTTTCAAAACGAACGCATTGTCTCTACTTTACAGATGAGGAAACTGATATTTCAAGGGTATCAGGTGGCTTAGCTCACCCTGTTTCCTTTCACAATGCATAATGTGTAGCTATTTTTGACTTCACCTGCATTCTCTCTTGAAGCAGATAGATTCTCCCAAGATTTGGAAAAAGCTGCAAGATGTAATAGGCAACTCGCTAACTGGACGTCCTGTCTTTAGTCTTCAGTCATCAGGTTAGATCACTTTTTAATGAGCTTAACTGAGCTTTTTATTTTCTAAAAATTTGGCAGTTTTGTGAAGAGTAATTCAGCAGTTCTGAAATCTGAGCTTCTTGTGTTACTCCTTCTTTTGGCAAACATTTCCTTTTGTCTCATCATTTATGTTTAGACTCTGAAACAATCTATACCAAGAGGGAATAAACAGTCTGTGAGGAGAAGGGGTTTCATGTGTTTCCCAGTTTGCAACAGAAACTTTAATAAGGTAGAGTCTTAGAGAAGGATGTCATATTCCAGTTTCAACTTCACAGCCCACAGAAATAGAGAGCATGCTTTGAAATGGTTAATGGCCATTTTCCACGTCCCTCGTATCTTGCGGTTCACTGAGGTCTGCAGCAAGTCCAGATACAAAGGTCTGAGCCACATGGATTTAGATTTGCTCTGGTTTTAAGCACATGTGGCTCTATAGTAGATACGGGTTCATTGTCATTACCCCTAGCTTGGGGCAATTTTCCTCCCCTTTCTATGCGGTACAAGCGAGGGCAACTTCACCACCCCCATGTGAACTAGGCCTGGCTCATCAGAATGTTCTAGCTCCTGACCACAATGATTGGTTCAGAGATCAGGGAGGGATATATGACCCAAGACGGTCCAGAGTTCTTCTGGGGACTTCACTGCCAGAAAAGGAAAAATGTTTCCTCTTCCTCTTTGTCAAGTTATCAGAAAAATATAAGCCTACGACTCATGCATCTTGTGGCCGTTTTTCCTGAATCTCGGGGGCAGCCATCTGCTGCAAGAGGGAATGGCGACACCCAGGAGTGAGAGTTGAGAGTTAGAGACAGTCCTGGTTTATCTAGCCGTGCTTCAGCTGGCTCCCCTGGCCCTGGACTCGTCAGTACATGAGCCAACAAAACACGCTTTTCAAACTCAGGTTAGTTGGATATGGATTGATGGTTAAAATAGAATATATTTTTTAATTTAATATTTCAAAAAGATGATATCATACCTGAAGAAAAAAGTATATAGCAAAAGCCATCCCAACTGCTCAGTTCCCACTCCATAGGATAGCAGTGGTTCTTAACATTTAAGATAACCTTCTAGATTTCTTCATGCATACATAAGTGATTATAAAAATATATCTCTATTGTCCTTTATTTTAACACAAAAAGTATCATATTAGACATATTGTTCTCCACCTTGCTTTTTTCACCTAATAATGTATCCTGTCAATCTTTTCTTATTAATGGATAGGGAGCTTCTTCATTCTCTTATGCAGCTAGCAAATATTATAGGATCATTTTGATCAGAAGCACCTTGGAAAAGCACATTGGTTTTGAGTGGTTGGATCAACTCTATGTGAGAAAATAGTGTTGCTCCGTGGCAGAGAGCGCACAGGATTTCTGGGCCCATTTTTTTAAGTAGATCTAAATCGCCTTTTCTCACATCTTGATAAACTTACTATTCTCCAGAGACGAACATCAATCTCTAGGGCTACGTTTACCATGAAAATTATGAATGACCCTATCCAATCTCGCAAAACGAACCTTGGGCAAATAGAAGACTGTGCCATAGGGTGTAAATTGGAGAGCTGCAACTCAATTTGGTTCACAAATTTCTTCTCTTTGTAGAAACTTGGCTTGCTCATTTCTACAAGGCGACAACAGGCTGAAGTTCTCTAGCAAGAACTCACTTAAGCAGGGATTCCCTTTCCAGTTCTCCGCAGCTCCTACTGCTTCCTACAGTCCCCCTAACGCTGAGGCCATGGTCCTCCCGCCATATATTGTTACCGTGCACCCTTGTTTCTCTTTAATGTGATCCCACACAAGGCCTGTGTGGCTCTGATGGACTTTCGATTGTGTGACCCTCACTTTATTATATTTGATCCCGAGACCTTCAAGCCCTCTTCAAGGAAGAGTTGTTTTTCCAAGACTGTTTTGGACAAGCTCAGGGAAAAAAGAGCCTATCCTTTTTCCGTTTTCTTCATTAATGTCCTTTCGTCTACTAGTGAAAGAAAAGAAGGGGGAAGACTGCTACAGGTGTAGAAGTCTCAGTACATAAAGTACTCACATAAAGGTTTCCTTCTCGTCTAATGGGCACAATTAGTACATCGATCCACTTTCTTTCCACCTTTGATTTGACTTTCAGTTCCGGGAAAATCAGCATCTTGAATTACTCAGTCCTGAGACTCAATTCTGAGAGTCAATTCTAGATTTCAGGTCAAAACTGAGACCTGACAATGATTTGGTTGCATGCCCAAAAGAATTTCTGTGTGTCCCTCCATTGTTCCCAGCACAGTCCAGTCCAAGGTAGGTCTTGGTAACGGCATGTTGGACTTCCACCTGAAGATGCCAGGTTAAACATACACATTTCCTCTGACACCCTTACCAAACACACACAAAAACCAGAAAGAAGTTGTTTTTGTTTTTAAAGAGGCATAAAGTCTCAAAGACAAAAACAATGGGAAAGGAGATGATAGCAACAAGACGTTGGAAGCCGGAAAGCCGGATACAGGTATCTCAACTCATAAACCAGAGAAGGTCAAGTCTTACGGTAATGATGGGGAAAGGAAAAAAAGGCAAGATTTGCACAACTGAATCTTTAATGCCTCAGGGATTGACGGCCCCAGATATTTATGAAAATGTGTGTGAAGCTGAAGCTGAAGACAGGAGGAATGGCAGAAAGACTGCTTAGGATGTAATCGAACCTCCATCCCTCCTACTTGGCAGAGAACTGGTACCTAATCCTCTTAGAGAGACAAAAAGTAGGGCCTCTGGCCTAGGGAGTTCTAGGAACAGTAGTGGTACAGATGCTATATTGAAAATAAGAAGATTAAGTGAAATATGCAGAGATGCTAAATGTTGAAACCACCACGAGCAGGCTTACCCTATTTGGCCCCCAGAAAATGGACAGTGAGGTTTATACCACCTAGGCAGGAGTGATAAGCTTTCTTTTTTGGAAATCTGACCCAATCTCAAAAAAAGACCTAGATATACTGATGTGGGGTGGGAGTTCTTGTGAACAGAGCAGTTCAATCACTCTACAGTGAGACCCATAGTCTTCAAATGTCCCAGGCTAAGCGCCAAATTTCCACTGAGCTTTTATATGACAATATTATCAAGCAAGTAAGAGTCTCTAATATCTGAAGAAAACCTCCAAGATTAAAAAAAGTGCAAAACAAACCAAAAGAAAAAATGAATAAAGTGTAACTTGGAGGAAACAAAGACTATAGAGAGATGAAAACTTTTTTAAAGGTTATCATCAAAATCTTCATAGAAATGAGACAATATTACATCCATGAAATGAGAGGTTCTATTAAAAAGGAACATTCAGGAAATGTAAAAAAAAAAAATTCTTGGAAATTAAAAGTATGATAACAGAAATGAGAAATTCAGTAAATGGATTAGAAGAGAAACTGAGAAACTCCAAGAATGTGATCAACAGACAAATAGAAAATAGGAGTAGTCCTAAGAAAATTAGAGAAATACAAGAGATCCAACACCTGAATAACAGGATGACAGGGAAAATGGAGAGGTAGAAAACATCAACAAAAACGTTCATGAAAATTTCCCAAAATTGAATGAAGGACATGAGTTTCCACATTGAAAAGGTCCAATACAATTAACAAAAATAGACTTATAATAGCCTCATTAATATGAGATTTCAGAACTCAAAGGACAATGAGAAGATTCACAACATTTCCGAGAGGAGAAAACAGATTAGGTATAAGCAATCAAGATTGAGAATCAGATCAGACTTCTCAAGAGAACACAGGAAGCTAGAAGAAAATGGAGTATTGCCTACAAAATTCTGAGGGAAAATAATTTCCATTCTGGAATTCTAGGATCAGTCAAAATATCACTTAAGTGAGACATTTTCAGAGATTCAAGATCCCAAAACTTTGTTTCCTATGCATCCTTTTTCATGTAACTACTGGAGGAGGTCCCGGTATAAAAAGAAAAAAGAAAAAAAAAGAAAGAAATCATTTAAGAAAAAACTTGAAGTCCAACAGGGAACTGACATGGTTGGTATTTTACTATTAACAAAACTACACAGTGTATTCTGTTTCACTATCTTTTCCCTGTTCCAGAATCTTGTTCCAGTGTCTCACGTTACATTTAGTCATCATGTCTCCTTAACCTACTCTGGTCTGTGGGAATTTCTCAGATTCTCTTTGTTTTTGATGACTCTGGGCATTTTAATGAGTACTAATCATGTACGTTGTAGAATGTTCCTCAATCTGGCTTTGTCTGATGTTATTATCGTGGTTAGACTGGGGTTATAGGTATTTGGGAGGAAGACCATGGAGGTGAAGTGCCATTCTCGTCAAATCAATCAGGGATACCTGTTGTCAATATGACATCACTGATGCTGTTTAGCCCTGATTGCCTGGCCCAGAAAGCGCTGCCACATTTCTCCTCTGTAAAGTTGCGTATTTCCCCTTCCCACCCTCTACTTTCCAGAAGCAAGTCACCAAGCACAGCCCACACTCAAGGCGTGGAGAGTGAAATTCTGCCTCTTTGAGGGAGTGTGGTGAGTATCTACATACATTATTTGGAATTCTTCCATATGAAAGATTTATCTTCTCTCCCCTATTTGTTTATTTGTTTGTTCAATTGTGGATTGATGGATGTTTATTTTATACTTTGGATTATAGTCTAATACTACCTGATTTATTTTGTTGCCCAAATTGTTCCAGGTTTGTCCATTGGCAGTTCCTTTAGGCTGACTCCTATTTCCCTGTAACATGCCTAATTTTTCTCTAATTTTGTTTCTTTGAGACTTCCTTACTCTCTGGCACCACAGGATGCTCCAGGTTCATCTTGAATATTCTTTGCCTCATCCCCATAGTCAGCCATTTTTCCAAGGAGCCTGGTT